>NC_133687.1:6258112-6990612 GCF_048934315.1 Petromyzon marinus
ACCTTGGTATCGGAGAAAATTATATCGTGATCACCCACAGAGTTGTAACAGTGATCAGCTACGGCAGAAGAATTCGTTCTGCCGTGTTTCAAATCTGATTTGTGCTCGTGAATTCGGTCAGAGACATGTCGCTTTGTCACCCCGATTTAGCAATCACCGCAGGTACAACTCAATTTGTAAACCCCGGGGTACTGTAAGTCAGGAATGACATCCTTCACGGATGGGATCAGATCACGAATTTTGTGTACTGTATTGAACCGGACCTGGATCTAGTGTTTATTTAGAATTTTGAAAATCTTTTTAGTAACGCCTGCTATATATGGTAGTGTGATGGTTTTGACCAGAGTATCAAGTGGTTGTTTCTGTATGGAGGGAAAAACAGCTTGGCCGATGGTACGGTCAGAGTATCCATTCCTTTTGAGGGCCAGGTGTACATGTTTTAATTCACTGGTCAGGTGGTGTTGGTCCAAAATGCAATGAGCCTATGGTATAAAGTTTTGATGAGATAATTCTTTTGGGCTGGGTGGTGGTGGGAATCAGGTTTCAAGTAGGAATCTGTGTGGGTGGGTTTCCTGTAGACAGAATGCCCCAATGAGCCATCAGGTCTCCTCTCAAACAGAACATCTAAGAATGGTAGCTTGCCATCTTTCTCCACTTCCATGGTGAATTTGATGGCGGGATGTCTGGAATTGATGTGGTGTAGGAAAAGATTCAGAGCTGGGAGGCTATGTGGCCAAATGACGAAAGTGTCATCCACATATCTCTTCCACAGGGAAGATCTGAGGGTGGAAGTCTGGATGGCGTCTGATTCAAATTTCTCCATGAAAATATTGGCTATCACTGGTGACAAGGGGGATCCCATGGGGTACCCTCATTTTGTTTGTAGAAGGAGCCATTCCAAGTAAAGTAGGTATTGTTGAGGCAGTGCCTAACCAGTGCAGGTGTATCGGGGTCTAGTCCATGTTGGACCAAATTTTAAATTATTTCAATGGTATCAGGTACTGGGACTTTGGTGAACAAAGAGACCACATCGAAGCTGACAAGGATATCGTCAGGGGACAGTACAACGTCTTTGACCATAGAGACCAATTGGGCTGAGAAAAGTACTGCTGAGGCGGTCTTGCCAGTGAAAGGCAGCAAGGTATCTGACAGAAAACGGGCTAGTCTATAGGTAGGGGAGTTGATCGTGGATACGATGGGTCGTAGTGGGGTGCCTTCTTTATGAATCTTGGGAAGACCATAGAATCTAGGGGTCTTGCAGCAGAAGGTTTTAGGGAGGGACATTTAGTTGGGTCGATTAGGGAGGTCGAACTTGTGCTGATCTTGTTGGTTTTTAATGCTAGGTTATTGGTAGGGTCATTTTTAATTTTTGAGTAACTTCCATCGTTGAGCAGATTCTGGATTTTGTTGTTGTATGAATCTTTATCCATAATTACAGTAGCGTTGCCTTTATCGGCTGAGAGGATGACTATATCACTTCTGTTTTTTAAATTCGCGAGTTCAGAGCGTTCATTTTTGCTGATGTTACTAATGGGTTTCTTAGCATTCTTCAGAATAGTGGCTATTTCAGCTCTCGTAACGTCTGCTTGGATGTGTCCTACGCCTTTGAGGGCTACATCGCCCTGAGAGATGATATCATCTACTGGTATGTGTTTTGGGGTGACAGCAAAATTCAGTCCCCTAGCCAGTACTGTTTTCAGATTGTCCGAAATCGGGGTGCTACTCTGATTAATGACGATTTTGTTGACGTCTAGTTTTGTTATATGTGGAACTGGGTTCTTCTTTGATAGGTGGTTGAATTTAGAAATCAGGTTAGCTTTACATTTGACTGACAGTGAATCAGCAGAAGAAGCAGTCATTTTGTCTACGTGATTCCAATCATAAGGTGACATTTTCGTGTTAACATTAAATGAGCTTGTAGGAGAGTCCTGTCTAAGATATCGAGTTCAAATCGGAGTAGCCTTATGCTCTCTGAGATTTAAGATAGGCTGGCCTTAAACAGAATCTGATTAGAATTCGGAGAAGATACAGCAGCAGAAGTGAGTGTGAAAGCGATGGGTATTACCTTGTGATCGCGGCATCTTTTGAGGAAGGTCAGCGTCTCGATGAGCTGTGACTTCTCGTCCCGTTGTCTGTTAAAAGCTCTAACAGATAGGTGAAAGCCCTCCCCGTAGAGGTTATCAATTCTAGATTTAAAGCTTTCGTGACTGCAAGGATCCATACTCTTTGTTTCTATTCGGTAAAGTCACGTAGGTAAAAAATAAAACAACAAAAATCACGACGTTTCGGCCACAACACAAGCGGCCTTCATCAGGTGAACGGACCAGACTGTCTCGAGGACAGCGCTGGAGTGAAACACAGCCACGCTCAGACCGCGACCTTTAAGCTGTGTGCAAGAAAACAAGGTGCCTTGACAAAGGAATTAGCATAAAAATTAGCATTTGATTGGCCGACTTAGCATGATGAACGGTGTAGAGGTGGTGTACATGCGGGTGAACATGCCGGTTGGCGAGGGGGGGAGGGGGAGTTTACCTATTGATGGTGTGAAAAGGGCATTTTTAAGAGCTGCGAAAGTTTGGGGTACCACTACTTGAAAAATATACTGTACCTTTGAAAACTAGTTTAATGTTTGGTTCGATTTAGAACATCTTTTCGAATTCTTCTGCCGTAGCTGATCACTGTTACAACGCTGTGGGTGATCACGATATAATTTTCTCCGATACCAAGGTTCCTTGCAAACCCACGTGTTTTTATCAGAGATTTGTTCACGAGGCAATTCAGATCTACAAACACAGACACAATTTCAACCGAGAAGATGGTTTCAAATTAAGCAACCATTGGAAAGATGTTCTAAATCGAACCAAACATTAAACTAATTTCAATGGTACAGTATATTTTTCAAGTAGTGGTACCCCAAACTTTCGCAGCTCTTAAAAATTCCTTTTTCACACCATCAATAGGTAAACTCCCCCTCCCCCCCTCGCCAACCGGCATGTTCACCCGCATGTACACCACCTCTACACCGTTCATCATGCTAAGTCGGCCAATCAAATGCTCATTTTTATGCTAATTCCTTTGTCAAGGCACCTTGTTTCCTCGCACACAGCTTAAAGGTCGCGGTCTGAGCGTAGCTGTGTTTCACTCCAGCGCTGTCCTCGAGACAGTCTGGTCCCTTCACCTGATGAAGGCCGCTTGTGTTGTGGCCGAAACGTCGTGATTTTTGTTGTTTTAGTTTTTACCTACGTGACTTTACCGAATAGAACCAAAGAGTATGAATACATCATTGTTCCATTAACCCAAACTATAGACCGTATAGCAAACTACAATCATCTGCGCTCCTTCACCGGCTGAATACCAAAACCCAACGAATTACCTCCTGAAGACTTCTCATGGCCAGCAGACCTCGAGATTGGCATCCAGCCCCTGAACGTGTTGCGTAAGACTAAATATAATTTATAACTTTCACGTGATGAGAACGAGACGGGGCAGCGAGCAGCGGTACCGAAGGATCGCCACTTTTAGTAAAGCTCGCCTATAAAGACATCTGGTAACGTGATTATCGTCTCAGCCAGGAATGTTTAATTTTAACTGTCGATTAAACAGAAGTCAGCGAAGAAGCCACTCTCTGTGTGTGCGGGGCGAGTGATCAAGTGGTCGTGGGCATTACGAAGTAGGCAGGGCGGAGGGAGAGGCTTTCAGCTCACCACGTGTCCTAGTTAAGCCTTCCAGGTATTTTGCATCTTTCCCAAAGACTAACATCCCCGACTCTTGCCCTCCCGTCTGTCTACCGGCAGACAACTCCAGACCCGCACCAACGCCTTCACGCTGTCTCTGGCCGTGGCCGACCTTCTGGTCGGACTCCTGGTCATGCCGTTCAGCGCCACGCGCTCGCTGTACGGCTGCTGGTTCTTCGGGCGAACCTTCTGCAAGGTGCACACGTGCCTCGACGTCCTCTTGAGCACGGCCTCCATCGCACACCTGGGCGCCATCGCCTTCGACCGCCACACGGCCATCTGTGACCCCCTGCGCTACCACCAGCGCCTCACAGCCGGTCGCGCGGCCTCCTTGCTGGCCCTCTGCTGGGTGGGTTCGGCCCTGCTGGCCGTAGGCCCCATTTTGCTCGGGTGGAACACGGTGGGCATCGAGGAACTGGTGGCCTCATTGTCCTGCCCAGATGCCTGCGCCTTCTTCATGAATGCCCCCTTCGCCATAGCCGGCTCCACCTGCAGCTTCTTCGGGCCGAGCTTCATCATGGTGGTCACCTATATGCGCATCTATCGGGTGGCGCTGCGCCAGGCCCGGGCCGTTCGCAACGTCATCTCGGTGTCGTCCGTGGCGCGGCAACGTTGCGACATCGACTCTCCACCGGAGCAGGGACGGGACCAGAGACGGGAGCGCGGTGCCACCAAGACCTTGGGCGTGATCATGGGCACCTTCGTCATCTGCTGGCTGCCCTTCTTCTCGCTCACCTTGCTCGACCCCTTCACGGGGTTCTTGGCCGAGCCCTGGGTGTGGGAGGCTGCAACGTGGCTGGGGTACGTGAATTCAGCGCTCAATCCCATCCTCTATCCGGCCTTCAACCGGGCCTTCCGTCGAGCCTTCTGCCTGGTGTTCACATGTGCGTGGCGTTCGCAGAACATGAGGCGTGCGGACCTGGCCGAGTGAGGGACTGGGCGTGCCTCGCCATCGATTCCTTCCTTTTCACCGTCTGTCAAGGTCTTACTCTGACATTGTTGTCACCACTGCCATGTCTGTTTAGTTCTAGTCTCGATCACCTTCTTGGCGAATAGACAATGCGTCCCGTATATCACAATTTTGGTGTTGGAGTCTTCTTCTCCGCGCACAGTCGACAGGTCCTTCAAGGACCCCTCTTCCAATGTCGCCACCACCAGCACCTTCCTCTTGCGCACCTACCTCTGGGTTGCCACTCCTTTGTCTGTTTCGGCAACTCTCTCGTCTGTGGCAGAGGCCGTTGTGAACCGCACGTCCCGTACGTGATGCACAGAGATGGAGACGGGTGAGGAGGATGTTCGATGATTTGTGGAATCACGGGGAGATGTAGATGAACAAAAAATGAAAAGTGGTGAGGCGCGTCCTTTGGAATTCGACTTAAGAGACAGGAAGAGGAGCACAGATCGGATAACATATGTATGTTAGAGACGCGTCAAACTTCACTCAGATGATGATGATGTGTAAGATGGAAATTGCACAGAGACCCATAGTGATGAACACATGGAACAGAAAACTTAAGAAAAGAAAGTGGGCTTACGCAGGAAGGGAACACATATGAGAGGAGCGGAACACATCCACCACGGAGATGGAGCGATACAATCAGAGCGTATGTAGGCGCGATATGGATTGTTGCATCGCAAGACCATGCCAGATGATGACAACTTTTCAGTCTTATGTCAATCAGCAACGGAGAGATCCTGATTTGTGATAGTATGCTGTTGGTTACGCGTGTGTGTGTCTCCTCACCTGGATTATCTACACGCATATGGAATACACGACGTGATGTGAGCAGTGTGTGTACACGTGTCTTCGTGTAACAGAGAAAGCCACTGTTTCTGTCCCAATGCACTGGGACAAGTTTGCATCTCCGGCACGAAAGGTATTGTGCCTTTTGCACGTTCTTTGTTGAAATCAACAGGGTATCTCAACCTCTGGCCTGCCCCTTCCTCTTTTGGCCCCGCCCCTTATACATTATTCCCGGGGTGGAGCCTTTCGGTTCTGCACCTTTCATTTGCATTCCCCTCCACCTTCTATTTTAGGTCCTGCCTCCTTCTGGTTAGGTCCCGCCCCTTCCTCTGGACACGGGGTTGGGCCGGTTTGGGTCGAGGTGGGGGTTGTGGAATGTGGGGGAGGGGGGTGCGAAGTAGGGGCAGGGGTGGGGTCAATAGGGGTGGGTGGGGTTAGTAGGGGTTCGGGGTGGGGTCAATAGGGGTTAGGGTGGGTGGGGTCAGTAGGGGTTAGGCGTGGGGTCAGTAGAGGTAGGTGGTGAGGTGGCTGGCTTTACGATTACCACAATCCCTCTGAGAGCGGCTGTATAATAATAGTAGTAGTCATAAAAAGCAATAAAATAATAGATGGTACAAGGCGCACAATAATCGTATCGTCCGTTAAAAAAAAAGAAATCGCCACATCGTGATTATGAAGAAGTTCAACATGAATACATTATCGTCCGTTAAGAACATGAAGTGTGTTCTTTTCTGACCGGAACATTTATGTGATAACAGTCAATTGTTAAATGTTGTCTTAAATAGCTACTCGGTGGGGCTTTGCGTTACCAGCTGCAAAGATCAGAATACTCATGGCAGGGCCTCATGGTGAATGAACATCAGTTAAGAGACTCGACAGTGACTATTTATTCGGACTAGAAGTACAGTACAGCAAAACGCAGCGGCATAAAAAATATGATACAAAATAGGCGAATTGCGATTACAAACGTGTGGGAAGACTGGTATCGCGATAATCGTCATATCGTAGAAATTAAGATCGTAGCATGTGGTGAAAAACTACATCGCGGCAACACTGCAATTATTCGCAACAAAATAAAATCAATGCCGTTTGGAATTAATGCAAAGTGTGGCCTTAATAGAGAAAAAAGATACCTAAAACAGGCGACGTATTGCTGAATAGGCCTTCTTTTTAACACACGAAGGGTCAAGAAGGACCATTGCCCGAAACGTCGCCTATTACAGATGCTTCGTTTTTAGATCACACGCACGAAGCGTTATTGACAGTGAACGCGTGGAGTTGTGTTGTAGGCTGTGCTTGTGCAAAACTGCCGACGTAGCAGCAGCAGCAGCCGCCGCATCGCCGGATAATTCGTCTTGCTCGCCATCGGCCCTCAATGTAACATTTGCAGATGATTCGGACATCGTTTTCATAATAACCTACCAGCCCCTTTATCAATCCACTGCTGGGTGAAGGTCTCCCAAAGCCCCAGTCGGCCGCAGATGTTGCTTCACCATACTTCACCACACAGGGATCCAGGACTCGGTTCAGATGTCACATTCGCCACTGATTTTAGTCTTGACCGGGAATCGAACGCGAGAAAGCTGGGTTCATAGCGCACTGCGCTCAACGCTCCGCCACCGCCCTCCATAACAAACGCAGATACTATACAAAAGACAATGATCACCCGTTTAGCCTTGACAGACTGTTGGGGCAAGAGCTGTTAGCGAGCACCTATGAAGGCCGGCACGGCACACGAGGGAGTGAGTGTGCCAGCAACCACGCCCGGCCACCCTTGTCTCCCTAGTGGCGATGTTTGCACACCGCACCAGGTACTCATTTGAGGCTGAGCCAACCTAGGATAGGTCCAGGACCGGTTCAGATAATCGTCATCGGTGTTGGTTGCCGTGAGCGAGAATCGAACTCGGGTCGCCAGGTTCGTAGCGCAGCGCGACAACCGCTACACTACCACTATACATACACACTGACACACACACACCTATAAATAACACACACACAGTTATAAATATAGCCCAATTTGTATTCTAACACAAACCAATTAACTCCTAATTGGTTCGCGATACTCGTAATCCCTGAGCGTCACACCTTCAATTATCACTCACCGATTACCAGCCTCGGGGGGCGTGAGGAGAGGGAGGAGGAGGGAGGGGGGAGGAAGGAGGGGGGGGAAGGAGGGGGGGGAAGGAGGGGGGGAGTGTGGGGCGAGGGGGGAATTATTCCGTCTCTCATCACCACTCACCCCCACTCCTCCCACCCTCCTATTTCCCTTATCGCTAAGCGATAGCAATCATGATAATGCTGACGATGTTCATAATATAGAAATTGACGTTATGATGGCAATTAAATCCATGATGATGCTGATGATGCTGATGTTCCTGATGATGATCAGAATGTTCATGAAATTGATGTTGATGATGGTAATAAAATTCATGATGATGATGGTAATAAAATTCATGATGATGATGAATGTCGAATTTCTATCGCACCGTACGTAGGCAACCGTGCAAATCATCATCATGCTGATGTTCCTGATGATCAGGATGTTCATGAAATTGCTGCTGCTGTTAATAATGCCAATGTGATTTTCGTAACACAGATAATCAGAATTCCAGGGCGAGTCTGATTTTAATTAACAAAATACACGAGCAGACGACGTCTCCTTCACATCTCTGTCTCTCCACATATCATTTTTTTACACATCCCATTAACCAGTACAGGGAAGCCTGGGCGTGCATAAGTTCAGTTGGTTTCAACTCAAGTAAAAATCTCTGGACCGGTTTCGACATTCAATGCCTCATCAACATCAGTCATAACAATAGGTTTACCCTTTCTGGCAATAAGACAGGTGTGAAGATTTAAAGCTTTCGTGACTGCAGGGATGCATATTCTTGGTTCTTTCGGTAAAGTCACGTAGAAGGGAAACAATAAAATAATAAAAATATAAAACAATAAAATTCTCACGTTTCGACTGCAACACAAGCAATCATCATCAAGTGTGAAAATCACAGCAAGAAAATTTGAAAAAATTAGCGTTTTTTTTAACGTTAGCACCACGGAGAGCGATTTGGCAGTTATTCAGGTGGACGAGTCCATTTATGTTTGGGGAAAAAGGAGAGGGGAGACGAAAATAATGGATGCAGTCTGAAAGCCACTGTAAGCGTGAACAATCAATTAAGACTCGAAATGGTTTATCAAATGCTTCCAATGATTGCCAAGCCAGAATCCATCTTCTCGGTTGAAATTGTCTCTGTGCTTGTATATGTGGATAGCCTCATGAACGAATCTCTCATTGTAGCCAGATGGCTTGCAAATAACCTCTGTCTTGGAGAAGTCAATGTCATGTGAGCCTACTAAATTATAACAGTGATCTGCCACGGCCGAGGTGTTGGTCCTACCGTGTTTTAGGTCTGCTTTGTGTTCACGAATGCGGTCCGAGACATGTCGTTTGGTTTCGCCAATGTAGCTACTACCACAGAGGCAACTTAGTTTGTAGACGCCAGGGTACTGTATTTCCGGAATCACATCTTTTACAGACGGAACCAGATCACGGATTTTATGTAATGTGTTGAATCGGACCTGGATCTTGTGTTTATTCAAGATTTTGGAGATCTTTTTTGTGATCCCCGCAATGTAGGGTAAAGTGATGGTTTTGAAAGGCTCCTCAAGAGGGTCCTTCTTCATGGTTGGAGTGATAGCTTTGCGGATTGTGTAGTCGGAGTAACCATTAGCCTTAAGAGCTTGGTGTACGTGCTTGAGTTCACCGGCTATGTGTTCCTGGTCAGATATGCATTGGGCTCTATGGTGCAGAGTCGTGATGAGGGAATTCTTCTGGGATGGATTGTGGTGGGAATCCGGTTTCAGGTAAGCATCCGTATGGGTAGCTTTCCTGTAGACAGAGTGGCTCATTGAACCATCAGATCTCTTTTTTATTAGGACATCCAAAAAAGGTAGCTTGCCATCTTTTTCGAGTTCCATGGTAAATCTGATGGCTGGGTGTATGAATTGATGTGGTCGAAGAATTGGTCTAGAGCAGGCCGGCCATGTGGCCAGATGACAAAAGTGTCATCCACGGACCTCTTCCATAAGGTTGGGCACAGAGTGGCAGTCTGGATGGCGTCAGTCTCAAATTTCTCCATGAGTCTATCCACATATACAAACACAGAGACAATTTCAAACGAGAAGATGGATTCTGGCTTAGCAATCATTGGAAGGATTTGATAAACCATTTCGGGTCTTAATTGATTGTTCACGCTTACGGTGGCTTTCAGACGGCATCCATTATTTTCGTCTCCCCCCCTCCTCTTTTCCGAACATAGATGGACTCGTCCACCTGAATAACTGCCAAATCGCTCTCCGTGGTGCTAACGTAAAAAAACCCGCCACATTTTTCAAATTTTCTTGCTGTGGTTTTCACACCTGATGATGATTGCTTGTGTTGCAGTCGAAACGTCGTGAGAATTTTATTGTATTATATTTTATTCTTTTATTGTTTCCCTTCTACGTGATTTTACCGAAAGAACCAAGAATATGAATTCCTGCAGTCACAAAAGCTTTAAATCAAAATTTAGGTGTGAAGATGTTAAAACACGAAGCAGAATCCTTGTTATTTCCCAATGAATCCTGCATTAACATGCAAACTAAAAACATGCTCTGATGATATATGCATTGTCTTTGAAACTGATTGCTGCACACCAAAGACAGCTTTCTTTTGAGCCTAGCCTCTCAGCCTAGTCTCAAAGTTTTAGGCCAGAGAACGCCAAAAGGCGAACAGCACAAAGACAATACACTATTAGGGCATTAATAGCTCGGGGTGAGCAGCTACAACATGGGACCTTTCTTGCTAGTATCAAATATAACGATAGATTATATGTTAAAACACCAAACAAGGATTGCCAGAAAGGATAAAACCTATTGTTTTATTTTGCTACTGGCCAGAAAGGTTCCATATTGTAGCATAAGTCATGTTTGCTAGGGTCAATGCGAGTGATCTTCCAGATATTTATAGGCAAGGACCCCCTTCTCTCTTTCCACGTCTCTCTATCTCTCTCTGTGTATTAGATATGGGTCCTAGATCGACGTGAAACTATATACGTAATACACAACTTAAAATGACCACTCGGGTCGTGGTGAAGAATCATGCTACATGGTAGAACCCTACGCAGCATCACTCAATATCTGCTTCGAACACGAAGGTCTCGAACTGTTACAGCCTCACGTCAGTTCTTTGCTGTCGCCACCTCGGTGTCGAACTCTGTCCCATTGTACACCCGCAACATCGAACGCACTCTGACTTTTAAGAAACACCTCTGTTTGGGGCAGGTTTTCGAGGAGTCCTGAGCTTGGCTCTGCGCCTCTGAGTTATTGACCTGTGCAAAATCTGGCGCGTTATAAATGTCTGTTTTAAATGTTTGCTTGCTGGCTGGCTGCTGGATAAATGACACAATAGATCCGCAATGTCTCCACATATCCGTCTCTTCACATACAGTATAAATGTGTTTTTCACACGCAAAGTTATTGTGTGCGTCCCTACATCTCATTAATCATATTCTCTACGCAACCACGGCAACGCTTTGCGTTGTGTAATTTCACGCGGCATCTTACGATCGGGAGAATACGGTACCACATTGGTCATTGTAAAGTTGCTGCTGCTTCTGTTTCCTGCCGTTTCTGCTGCTGCTACTTGTTGTCCTTCCGCCGCACCTCCGATTAGCACGGTTGGCGACGTACGGTGCAAAAGAAGTTCAACATACATACATGCTACGACCGCCGCTGTTAATCATCAGCAGCATTATCAGCAGCAGAAAAAAAGTATCAGCAGCATTGCCATTATCAGCAGCAGAATCCTCAGCAGGATCATCAGCAGCACAATAATCAGCAACAATTATCAGCAGCATCAGCAACAATATCAACAGGATCATCACTTAACTAAACTACGATCGCATTTAGCAGGTAAAACCCTCTGAGTTCTTAGCTCGTTTTCAGAGGCAACTTTGGCCACACATCATAGCTCATCGAAGTGGCTTCTATCATCACACGTGGGGATGTATAGTCGCAGCCTAATGATCTAAGCGTGTGATGAGGAGGGCAAAACCGGAGGAACCGAAATAATATCCACGCGACCACTACAGAGAGAGAGAGAACACGCGGACTCCCAATATACAACAGCATCATCATGATCATCACCATCATCAAGAACACTAGCATCTTATTATTCTTGGTTCTTTCGGTAAAGTCACCACGTAGAAGGGAAACAATAAAATAATAAAAATATAAAACAATAAAATTCTCACGACGTTTCGACTGCAACACAAGCAATCATCATCAGGTGTGAAAACCACAGCACCAACATGATGACCATCAGCATCATGATCATGATCATCAGAAGCCGAGCTGCACGTCTCTCGAGCCAGCCCGGAACGCGCTCCTGGCCGCGATGACTCTGAACGCGGCCCTGAAGTTTGGGCTAAAGATCCCGTAGATGACGGGGTTCGCGGCCGAGTTCGCGTATCCCAGCCACGTCACGGCCTCCCAGGCGCGTGGGTCGATGGAGTAGCCGAGTAGAGGGTCGGACACGTTCATGAGGAAGAAGGGAAGCCACGAGGCGAGGAAGATGCCCACGACGATGCTCAGCATCTTCGTCGCGTTGCGCTCGCTCTTCGCGTCTGCCGCCCGTCCTACTGCCTGGGTCGCTTTTCCCGCTGGTGCTGTTGTTAGTCTTCCTCCTTCGAGTACCGATCCTATTTTTCCTACAGTTCCTAATCCTTCTGCTCTTCCTCCTCCAATTTCATATCTTTTTCCTACGACTCCTCCATTTCCCGTCATTTCTCCTCTCGCTCCTCCTCGTCCTCCTTCTCCAACCCCATCCTCCTGTCGCCCCTGCTGCTGATCTTCATTCTGTTGCTGCTGCTTCTCCTGTTGCCGCTGGTGCCTCCATTGCTCGCAGGCGATGGCTCTCCCTTGCCGGCGCGCCTCCCGCAGGATCCGCGCGTACGCCACCACCACGAAGGCCGCGGGCCCAAAGAAGCTGCAGACCGAAGAGCCGACGGCATAGGGCGCTCCCAGCAGGAAGTCGCAGCTGTCGGTGCATGAGGCCGCCACCACCTCGTCGGGCACGCCGACCACATTCCAGCCCAGCGACACGGTCACCACCGAGATGACGGCCCCGCAGCACCACGATAGAGCGACCATCGCGGCGACGTGGCGCGCCGTGACCCGCTGCGCATAACGCAGCGGGTCGCACACGGCCACGTGGCGGTCAAAGGCGATGCAGGCGAGGTGCAGGATGGAGGCAGTGCACAGCGCGATGTCCAGGCACGTGTGCGCCGCGCAGAAGGCCATCCCGTAGAACCAGCAGCCGTAGGCCGAGCGCGTCATCTTGAAGGGCATGACCAGGAGACCCACCAGGAGGTCGACGACGGCGAGCGACGCCGTGAATGCGTTGGTGCGAGTCTGCAGCCGCCTGAAGTGCAACACGGAGGCGACCACGAGGAGGTTGCCCAGCACGGCGGACGCCATGGCGACGCTCATCATGGCCAACCACGCGGCCCTCTGCGCGGAGCTGAGCGCCGAGCCGGAGCATGAGAAGGAGCCCTGCACCAGTGCGCAGTGAGGAAGAGGAGGAGGTGCCGCCCAGCTCGAGTTGCTGCTGGCAGGCGAAGAGGGAGCGGCGGCACTGGAGGATGGAGGGTCCATCGTGGGTCGTTTTGGTTAAGTTGAGTTGGCGGTTGCGGCTAGGGTGGTGCGGATAGAGGGGTTGTGGTTGGAACAATGGTGGACGTCGTGGTTGTGGCTGGGGTGGTGATAGCCACGTTGTTGAGATCGTGGTTGAAGGTTTTTCAGATCTTGTTGTGGTTGTGGTTGAAGGTTGTCGTGATTGAAGGTTGTTGGGATCTTGTTGGGTACCTGGTCGTGGTTGAAGTTGTTGAGATCTTGTTAGGATCCTGGTCGTGGTTGAAGGTTGTTGAGATATTGTTGGGTACCTGGTAGTGGTTGATGGTTGTTGAGATCTTGTTGGGATCCTGGTCGTGGTTGAAGGTTGTTGAGATATTGTTGAGATTATGGTCGTTGCTGGAACCTTGTCGTGTCAGGGATAGAGAGGAGGTGCAGGAGACGGAGAGAGCATCTGGTTAGAGAGGGCGGTAGGGGGGGGTTAATGAAGAGAAGAGCAACACTCTGACGGGCGCTTGCTACACGGGGATGATGTATGGTGACCTAGAACAATGATCAGAATCAGAATATTTAATTACACTGGAGGAATCCGATGAGCTATAAAGCTCCTTTTTCGCAGATCTCCAGTAGGATGGAGTGGCAGTCAAGGAATGGAACACGTTCCAGAGGACGTCTACCAAGAAGATGGAGCGATGCATCCCGCTCGTGTGCATGTTCTAGGTGGCTTAATCATAAATTGCACGATCGCGAGAGGCGGTAGGGACGCCTTCGGGAGGCCTTCATCCAGCAGTGGATTCAGCATGGTTGATGATCATGATGTATGTTAGTGTTTATAAGGCGGCCGGCGTGGTGCTGGTCACCCACCCCCACGTGTGCCATTCCGGCCTTCATAGGTGCTACTCACTACCAGCACTTGCCCCAACAGTCTCTGAAAGGCTCTACGGGGATATTTGTCTTTGTTGTCATTGGGAGCGGTGGCGTAGTGGTTAGCGCACTGCGTTAGGACAAACGGCGACCCGAGTTTGATTCTCACAATCAGCTTCAGGTGAAATATCCGACTGATTCTGGATCTGCCCTTTGTCGGCTCAGCCTTTAAATTAGCACCTGCTGTAGTATGTAACCATCAGCACTGGGGAGACAAAAGCGGCCGAGCGTGGTGTTGGCCAGACCACCCACTCGTGCGTCGTGCCGGCCAGCATAGCTCCTCGATAACAGCACTTGCCCCAACAGTATGTGCGTCCGTGCCAGCCATAACAGCTCCTCGCTAACAGCACTTGCCCCAACAGTATGTGCGTCCGTGCCAGCCATAACAGATCCTCGCTAACAGCACTTGCCCCAACAGTATGTGCGTCCGTGCCAGCCATAACAGATCCTCGCTAACAGCACTTGCCCCAACAGTATGTGCGTCCGTGCCAGCCATAACAGATCCACGCTAACAGCACTTGCCTCAACAGTATGTGCTAGTCTCTAAGAGTGGGCGTCTTTGTCCGTGTTAGTATTTGCAACGTACTTACCTGCATTGCTTTGTGATCCCAACGCACTCCTACACACACCGCTATTTATACACATAGTACCTGCACCTATATACAAAAGACAAAGATCCCCCGTATAGCTTTTAATAGGCTGTTCACACGCGCGCGCGCGCAGGGCACTAACCACTCCGTTACCGCATCCCAAAATACACACATACACGTCACACATACACACGCAACAGCATATTAACTAAAACATAGATTGACAATGAAAATAATCATCGTTATTTATAAATATATTATAAATCTATATCTCTCTCTGCACCCACACGCACACCCAAAGATAGCACTATCTATATATACACACACACAGACACACGTGTGTAAACATAAACATACACATCTCTACATACACACAAGTGCACACGCCTCCTAACCAAAGCAGTCCCACGTGACCCAATTCATTATCCCCCTCCCCAAAGGGACCGCCCCCCCCACCTCCAGCGAGGTGGGAGGAGGGGTAGGAGGAGAGATGGGGGGAGAGAGTGGGGGTGGGGGGAGATGCGTGGAGAATATTTGTCCATGGAATAATTGGTCTTTATTATAATTATGTATTGTTCCTGGGTAGTAAGTGTTATTTTCTCATTGCTTATGCCTCAAAAGTACAGAAAATGGCTATTATTCCCCACAAACTTTGGTTTTGTGACCAGGACAGTGATATTTTGAAATTTACATATTTTCCAGAACATTCCAGAGAGATTCAGTGCTGAGTAAACTTGGAGTAATTTCTAGAACATTTTATAACTTTCCAGTAATATAAATAGTAGTGTAAATACTTCAGCCCACCAGTTCAGTTTAGTTCCAGCTGCCTAAGTGGAAACAAATCTGAATTTTTCTGAGACGGCATTAAGAGGCTGCAAGCATCCGGCAGACGCATGTTGCTATGTCTGTGGCCAATTTATCAAGACAAGCGCGAAAAAGTACTCTGTGGAAGCATCTGCTAAGATGTGTGAGGCCGACATGCCTGTCGGGGATCAAGACAAACCCTGGGCACCTCATTTCAATATTACCGTAAAATATTACAGCTTCTGTCCGTGGACGGGCAGACAAGCTAGTACGGGGAATATTTGTCTTTGTATGTGAACCTAGCCTGGCCCACGCGCTGTGGTGGCCTTTACGGTCAGTTGGAGTGGCAGCTGCTGCTGAGTGGTATTTAAGGGGATAGGTTGCGAATTGGTTCGGGGCCCTCCATAAATGACGTCACGCATCTAGGGGGGGGGGATCAGATATTTATGACGATGTGTGACGATGAGGGGGGGGGGGGTTGAGAAATGTGACGTCACATCAAAATGCGCAACTTTAAATAAATATAAACACGTTCTACTTAATTAAATATACTTTTTTAATAATTTTTTTCTCCTACAACATTAGAGTGCAGCGCCACATTAAATACGCTACAGTGACAATAGTTTAAAGTGATTTGAAGCATGTTTTATTTTTTTTGGGGGGGGGGGGCAGAGCTTTGTGACGTCATATTTGAGGGGGGTCTGACTTTTTATGACGCCGTGTGACGAGTGGGCGGGGGAGTCAAAAATCGTCCAAAATCGCGTGGCGTCATTTATGGACGGCCCCTTAGCGCAAAGAGCCACGAACTTGACAACCTAGGTTTGATTCCCGGCGATGCCTAACGTCATCAGTGGCAAGTGATTATCTACTAAGCCTCCCCCTAGGTCGACTCCGGATTAAATGAATCCCGGGCACCGTGTGCATGTGTGTGTGTAAACATTTGCCCTGGGGAGACAAAGGCATCTGGGTGTTCTGTTGGCCACCCCACCTTCCCTCGTGCGCCGTGCTCATTTACGGCACTTGCAGTACACATTCTACGTAGGTTACAAGGGGCGGCTTTGTCTATATTATACGTGTGTTCTGTATTGTGTGAGCGTCTTCCCGATTTTCGGAATAATCCGAGAATGGGGAGCGAGATACGAAATTTCCCCACGGCAAGTGACGTCATAATAGTGACGTCCCCGACCGCACTTTCCCGCCAAAAGTGGTGTCACGTGGCATCGGTCGACGTCACTCGGGTTAGCACGTGTGAGTGGTAGTGTAGTGGTTTGCGCTTTGCGCTACGAACCCAGCGATCCGAGATCGATTCCCGCTCACGGCCAACACCAGTGACGATTATCTGAACTGGTCCTGGGCCTCCCTCTAGGTCGACTCAGCCTCAAATGAGTACCTGGTGCTCATCATCACTAGGGAAACAAAGGCGACCGGGCGTGGTACTGGCCGTCCACCCTCTCGCGTACCGTGCAGGCCTTAAAAGATGCTCGCTAAGAGCACTTGCCCCAACAGTCTGTTAAAACATAAAATGAAAATTCTTGATTTAAATTCACATCAAATTTCTTTTACATATGAGTGGACATTGAGGAAGCGGTTAGCGCACTGCTCTGTAAACCCAATGACGCAAGTTCGATTCCTGGTCACGGCTAACATCAGTGGTGAGTGATATCTGAACCGGTACTGGACCACAAACTCTTCCCCCACCCGCTCACAACGTGCATTGACCAGCTTGGTGAAGTATGGTCGGACAACCCGCACGAACGATACGCTGTGGGGATGCCTTCATACAGCAGTGGATTGACGAAGGGGCTATGAATCAATCTAGATTAGAAGTTTTCGTGACTGGACTATGAATCAACCAGTAATGAGTTGGCATTGGTAGCGTTTAACAAGTCATCACAAACCTAGTAAACGTGCAACGTTGTTGCGCCAACGTTGAAGCCTCTAGCTGGCACATCGAGTGGTTGCGGCGGCTGTGGGGCAGTCGGCTGTGCTTGGGTTCATTGAGGGGGTTGGGATTCCCATGCTAGTTGATGCCAGCGCGTCAACCATTATTTCCGACCTATATTTACAATATTTAGCCCCCCCCCCCGGTGTCAGGTTTTGGAGCTGGTGGATGCAACGTGTTTTGCCGCTAACGGCAGATCGTTGGGGATAATCCGTCGGAAAACTGTTGTGTAACATTGTCGGGCAATGTTTTGGTTTCTACAGCCCTGGCTGTTCCATGCTTGCTGGGGATCGATTTTCTCGGCAAAATGCCTCTGAAGATTTGTATCGACCAGGGCTGTTTGGAATTGCCGTCGGGACGGCATATGGGATTTCTCCCATCTCCAACCTGCATGTGTTATGCTAACGCCATGGTGCAAGCGCTTGCGTGCCGAACGGTGCGGATTCCGCCCGGCGCGCAAATGTTGGTGCCCCTTCGATTGCGTAAACCGCTCGATGTGCACGCTGTCGAGGACGGTATTGTGTTGGGTCCCTTCCAATAAGCTTAGTCGGGGGATGTCACTCGTAGCGGCTCAGACACTGGTGTCCCGGGACCAGGCACCATTTATCCAAGTCCTTAATGCCGGGTCGGACACTACGGTCATTCAGGAGGGTTCCGTGATTGCACATGCATCTCCGGCGTGTCCGGAGGCGGATGTCGTGGCAAATGTCAGGGTCGGCTTTCGGGCTCACGGACTTCGGGATGTTGATGAGGGCTTGATGGATAGACTGTGCTCTGAATGCGGCGATTTATCCGCGGAACAAATGGGGAAGCTGAGAGCGCTCCTGCGGGAGTTTTCTGACATTTTTGGTAAAAGTCAATTTGATATCGGTCGCACGTCCCTTTTGAGCCACCATATCGACACGGGAAATGCCGCCCTCATTCGGCAGAATCCTTACCGCCTGAGCCCGGCCGAAAAGGAACACATTCGGGCGGCGGTTGATGAGATGTTGGCCGCAGATATCATCTCGCCATCCACAAGTCCAAAGGGTGCTCTGATCGTCCTTGTTAAGAAGCACGATGGCAGTTTGCGGTTTTGTGTCGATTTCCGCAAGCTTAACAAGGTTTCTGTTATGGATGCATACCCCTTGCCTGACAATTTGTTGGATGCTTTGGCGGGCGCGTGGTTCTTTTCCACCATTGACCTTCTGTCGGGCTTTTGGAAATTGCCGCTTGATGAGGCTTCAAGGCCCAAGACGGCTTTTCGAACACCACAAGGGTTGTTCGAGTTTAACCGGCCTCCGATGGGGCTCCATTCCGTGCCGGCCACCTTTCAGCATTTGATGAAGTTGGTTTTGGCGGGCCTGCAGTGGGATTCATGCCTAATATATTTGGACGATGTCATTGTTTTCGGTCGCACGTTCGATGAGCATTTGGATTGCCTGCGGGCTGTTTTCGTTAAGATGTGTGCGGCCGACCTGCAATTCAAGCCCCAAAAATGTCACCTACTCCAAAAATCGGTTCGATACTTGGGCCATATTGTCAGCAAATCGGAATCACGACAAACCCTGAGAAAACTGCTTGCGTTCGGACATAACCGACCCCCACCTCGGCCAGCGAGGTGTGCAGTTTTATTCGCTTTGCCTCTTATTATTGCCAATCTATAGCAAAACCTCTCCACGCCTTGACAGCAAAGGGCCAAAAATTTCATTGGGGTGAGGAGGAAGAAGCTGCGTTCTGCTCTATTCATGATGGGCTGGTTAACGCCCCTCCCCTGCATTATCCCGACTTTTCGTTGCCATTTGTGTTGGACACGGACACCAGTAATACCGGCATTGGTGTTATCCAAAGTCGTAAATGGCGTGGAGCACGTGGTCGCATATGGCAGCAGGGTGCTGTCTCCGGCCGAGCAGCGGTACATTGTTACGCGCCGGGAGCTATTGTCCATTGTGGATTTTGTGCAACAATATCGGCCATGCTTGTACGGGCGACATTTCGAGGTGCGCTCCGATCACGCAGCGCTTCAGTACGCGCTGCGTGTGGATCAGCCCTCCGGTCAGTTGTCACGCTAGCTCGAAATCCTGCAGGATTTTTTGTTCAATGTCACGTATCGTAAGGGTTCTCGCCATAAGAACACTGACGCCCTATCGCGATTGCCAGCAGGCGGGGAGTTTGCTTGTTTTTCGGGTTCCGGTCATTGTCGACCAGCCGGCTCGACCTCCCCCTCCAATCTCGTTGCGTCCGCTGCGGACACGATGGGAGGGATGGGCGATGTCCCTGCTGTACAGGATGCGATTTCGGGTTTGGATTACAAGTGTTGGGACGCCGGCAGGCAGAAGAAGCGTCATCCTTAATTTGCGCCGGCGTATCCGGGAGTCTGCCGATGGTACAGCTCTGCGAGGTGTCGCCTCGTTTGTCCTGCGGGGCAGGCTGCTCATGTACAGGGACGGAGGATAGCGCCGTTATGCTGTTGTTGTTCCTACTGCCCTGCGTGGCGAGGTTGTATGAGCTGTGCATAAACAGTTGTTGCGTCTCGGAGTGAAAAGGACGCTGGTCGCTCTTAAATTGGATTTTTATTGGACAGCCATGGCCTCCGACGTCGAGGGTCTGCTTAAGGGCATTTTGTATAGCCCGCTTACTGGGCGTAGTACCAGCCCTAGCGGGGGTTGGGTGAGCGCTGGTCAGCACGGAGGCACCACGTACAGTGCGCGGTGTGGGCTCCCGGTGAGGGAGCGAGAGGGAGTGTCAGCCAGCCAGGGTTACGTTGGGGCATGATACGCTGGTTGACCAGCCGACACGTGACCGGATGATATTGGAGGGGGGCCACCAGTGGACAGAAGCCACTGGATGGTCACGTGGTATAAAAGAGCTCTCGGGAGCCTTTGGGAAAAAGCTCGAGAGATCTAGAAGGTGGGCGGGGTGAGGGGCGGAACCAGCCCCAGCCCAGGCCGATATAATGGGGGCCCCGTGAGGGGCTCAGGGTTCTTCGGGGTCGCTGGTGAAGAAGATCCACGTCGGGTAAAAGAAGCCTCTAGCCACGCGGTTCGGGACCCAGCTTGTGGTCCGGGCCGGGATAGCGAACCGTATCTAGTTCTGAAGTAGTGTAGCTAGATGGGCATTCAACACCCAAGTGTAGGTTGTGTTATGTTATGTTGAGTTGGTGAATAAATAGTGTTGCTCCCAAGACAATATCTGCAACTCAGTTGGACTCACTACACATGTTTGCATAGAAACATTGGCATCTTGGGGGAAAAGTGTGGGATATTTATAATCACGTGTTTGTCTAATGGAGAGAGAGATAAGACAGTTGGACATAGGCAGTGGAGAATAGGAAAGGCTTGAGACCTGGACTGGGAAAAGGTGGGGCAGGGAGTGGACAGCACGGACGGCTGGGAGGAAAGGGAGATCCAGGGGTAGGTGACGTGCCAGGTAGCAGCGCGGTTCGGTTTGCGGTTCAAAACTCCCCCTGGCCGCCCTGGTTACTGTTGCGGGTGTGTTCACCATAAAATACCACGCACCAGAAGGCACTGGAGCTATGCACTTTTAAATTTAGATTGAAAACGAATTTCTAAAGAACTGATTTTTTATACTCTCTAGTTCTTTCGGTAAAGTTACGTAGATAGAAAATAATAATAAAAGAAAACACGACGTTTCGGTCGCAACACAAGCATCCGTCTTCAGGTTCATCTGCTTTTTTATGTCTAGTTTGTTTCCCCGCACCTCCGATTAGCAGGGTTGGCTCTGTACGGTGTGAAAGAAGTTCAACATACATACCTCCAATTAATACGGTTGGCTATGTACGGTGTAAAAGAAGTTCAACATACACAAACACTGAATGAGAATACGTATTTATACTGGAGAAATCCGATTAGCTATTAAGATCTCTTTCATAGATGTCCAGTAGGGGCGGATATGAATGTTACAACAACGAACAATGCAAAAACATGATAGTCGTGCAAAATACAAGAAAGGTAAAAAATTACCCATCATCACTGGCGGAGCCAGTGGGGGGTGGGGTGGCACGTGCCCCCCCCCCCCCTCCCCCAATGATCCGATCGAAATCCCTCATTTCGATCGGATCATTGAGGTTTATTAGTAATACATCGGCATTTTGCGACTGCCACTGTCGCATATTATGATGTGCCAGGGACTCTATGAGATGATAGGGGCCGTCCATAAACGTCACGCGATTTTGACCGATTTTTTTACCCCCCCCCCCTGACCCCTCGTCACACGGCGTCACAAAAAGTTAGACCCCCCCTCAAATATGACGTCACAAAGCTCTGTCACCCCCCCCCCAAACCATATTTCCATTTTGAAAATAAAACATACTTCAAATCACTTTAAACTATTGTCATTATAGTGCGTATTTAATGTGGCGCTGCACTCTGATGTTGTAGGAGAAAACATTTATAAAAAAGTCTATGTAATTAAGTAGAACGTGTTGTCTATATTTATTAAAAGTTGCGCATTTTGATGTGACGTCACATTTCTCAAACCCCCCCTCCCCCCCTTTTCACACATCGTCACAAATGTCTGACCCCCCTCCCCCCCTAGGTGCGTGACGTCATTTATGGACGGCCCCATAGGACAATAGTCTGAATCCATAACTGGCAATAAGTAACGGCAATGCAGTTATAAGTGACTCAGAATTGTGCGCAGTTTCGTATATAGTACACGACATCCCTGAAGGCATCAATACCTTCAGCGAACATGATGCCGATCACACGGTCGAATTCTACCCTCAATCGATGGCTGCGCCATCGCCGCACACGCGTCGAATAAAAAGCAAGGGACAAATCCTTAACTTACTAACAACTCCTCTATAATTTATCATTGCTGGAGGGATTGCCCCACCTCCCTTACCTGAAAATCCTGGCTCCGCCATTGCCACCGTAAAAGGAAAAGCCCACTGAGGTATTCGCTTACTTTTCAGAAGCGACCTGGCCACAAATGATAGCTCAACACAGTGGCCCATCATTTGTACATTTATACAGTGCGAAAGAAGTTCAGCATACCCTACACAGACGGTGTCGTCACATTGTTCAGGAGAGAGGAGGAGGCGCAATTTTTGTTAGCCGGCGTCGTGGTCCAAGTTTTCCAATGTTGGGAAAAAAACACCTCGCAAACGAATTGCAGTTCACAAATATCGACGTCGCCCTCTACCGCCAGACTGATGCCCACTTGCAGGCTGGTGCTGTGCACAAGGGGACAGCTGTCATCGGGAGGTCGTCGCCGCAGTGGCTAGGAGATGTTGGCTACCTCACCTGGTACGCAGCAGCTCGTGGGTTCGATCCCGACCCTGACGCCCGCTGTATATTTGGAGTTTGCGGTGTCTCTCTTTCACCGTGGTCGCGTGGAGTTTTCTCCGGTGCCTCCGGTTTTTTCCCCGCCACATTTAGAAGAAACACGCGTTTATAGAGTATTTGGCTGCTATAAATTCCCAGGCGATAAGCCACTTCGGTGCGCTATAATTTGTGGCCAGGTCGGTTCTGAAAAAGAGCCATATAGCTCAGTGGGTCTTACCTGGTAAAAGAAAAAGTTTAGTTTCGCGATAAAATGATAAAACCGACTGTTTGGAATTATTGAGATGTAAGGAGCTTTGCGATGCTGGGGCATGCAAATAAGCGCTCAATACACGCCAATTAATTTTTAAACACGAGGGGGGCAGTAGAGGAGATTGAGTGACCTCTCACTCAACACAATCACCACCACCATCAACCTCCATCACTTCATTTTCAGAAGCGACCTCTACAGCTTCTGAATAAGAAGCTAACAGATCAGTGGGCCTTACCTCGTAAAATAAAAATTGTTAGTTTAGTGAAAAAGAGCTTCATAGCTCATCGGATTCCTCCAGTATGAATGAAATATTTTTATTCTGAGTTCTTCAGCTGCAGGTTGAACAAAGTCAACCTGTGAGCCGAACCCCCGACCCCCCCCCGCCCCATCATTACCGCGTGCCGTTTCACGACTCGCTCAGGTCTAGCCGCCTGGCGCTCGCCTTGAACGCACGTCGGCTGAGCAGGAGGCGGAAGGCGGCGCGGAAGCTGCGGTTGAAGCACGCGTATAAGACGGGGTTGATGGCCGAGTTGGAGTAGCCCATCCAGAAGAAGGCGTCCCACGCCACGGGATCGATGGCGCCGCTCACGGAGAAGGCGCTCGCGATGCTCGAGGCGTAGTACGGGAGCCAGAGGACGAGGAAGACGCCCATGATGATGCCCAGCGTCTTGGTGGCGTTGTGCTCGCGCCTGAGTGACGTCCTCGCCTTTTGTTTGCCTCCAGCCCGCTCGTCTGATGAGAATCGGAAATCTGTATTATTGTTACACGCTTTTCTTTAACTCACTCTGTCTGTTGTCGTATCTTGAAATCTTGTAACTCAATTTTTACCCAGTTCCCAATGTGGTATCGACTGCAAACTTGGTATACTTATGTCATACTGATGACAATATTATATTCTATCATTAAAAATAAAAAAATATATTTTTAAACATTATTTTACAAGCTTTTTTTTTTATAAACTCACTGTTGTTGTCGTATCCTCAAATCTTGTAACTCAATTTTAACCCACTTCCCAATGTCGTATCGACTGCAAACTTGGTATACGTATGTCATATTGATGACAATACTATATTCTATCATTAAAAATAAAAATATATATTTTAAAGCAATCTTTTTTATATGTTATGTTTCGGCTTGGGTCTAATTGTTCACGCTCAACTGACGTCGGCTGTATATCACTACAGTCTCTTAAGCTATGGCAAGCTTCGGGGCCACTTCCTGGAGTTCTGCCATTACTTGTACGGTACATTTCATTACAGTGTGTTTAAAACAAGGTATTTTTAAATATTACTTATTATACTGGAGGAGGAATCCGACATGAAGCTCTTTTTCACAGACGTCCAGTGGAGGGCACGGAGGTCAGAACGTTATAACCAACAATACAAAAAAAACGATCAGTTAGGAAACGTCGTATTCTATTATTATTTTATTTATTTACCGAAAGAACCAAAGAATAATTCCTGCAGTTATTAAAGCTTCGAATCTAGTTTGAAGTTAGGAAAGGTAAACAAATAAACTTAATATATATATAAATGAGACAACTTTTTTTTTATCTTACCAGGTAAGGCCCACTGAGCTTTTTACAGTATCTCTTTCACAAATGATAGCTCAACGAAGTGATTCATCGTGTGGAAATGTATACTATGAACGCGTATTTATAAATGTGGAGGGAAAACCCAGAGGACCTGGATAACACATTCCTGCGGAGGGAGCTGGTAGGAACGTTGGGTTGCTTGGTCAATGGCCAGGGTCAACGGCGGCACCACGTGGTGTATTCCACAAATATGCCCGATTGTGAGGGCGGGCACAAGCCGGCGTGAGTAGGTCAAACGTTGAGTTTTATAAGGGCACCACGGGGTGACCAGCCCCTCGCCACCCAGCCCCACCCTACCCAGCCCCACCCCTCCCACCCCCCACCCAGCCCCACCCTCCCCACCCAGCCCCTCCTCCCCCTCCCCTCCCCACCCAGCCCCTCCCCACCCAGCCCCTCCCTACACTCCCCTCTCCACCCAGCCCCACCCCTCCCATTGTTTATATCCGAATGTCCGGATAAACGTGGACAGACATCCACAGACATACACAATTAATCCCCTGCCTCCTGTGAATTAATCCCGGTTGGGCTTCCAGTCCACTACATTTCCTATCAGTAATATTCTTATTTATATTGCCGAACGTATTATTCACTTATTAATTTCAGTGTATTTAATTATTATTTTATTTATGTTTAGTTTTCTGTGTAAAATCATGTTTTTTAAAAAAAAATTCCAGAGTTCACTCTACCGAAACATTCCTTTATCGACTATACGCATATCGAGCTATCCCTGCGCACGCTGTTGTCTTTTTTTTATTCTCGGCAGCATCGTCGCCATGCTGACACTCACCCGCACCGTGGCCCCTGTTGGCCTCCGCGCGGACGCGTCGCGACTGTGCCCTCGCCACGGAGTAGACCCTCGCGTAGGCCACCACCATCCCCACCATGGGCGCGTAGTAGCCGCACGCGGCGGACGTAAGCGCGAAGGCGGTGTTCAGGTAGAGCTCGCAGTTGCCCGGGCAGGATGAGCGCGCCACCTCCTCCTCGATCCCCACCAGGTTCCAGCCGAGCATGATGGGCACCACGTAGAGCAGGGCCACGAGCCAGCACAGGGCCACGAGCAGGGTCACCGTGCGGCGGCTCACGCGGGCGCCGTAGCGCAGGGGGTCGCAGATCGCCACGTGGCGGTCGAAGGCGATGGCGCACAGGTGGAAGATGGACGAGGTGGTGAACAGGAAGTCCATGCACGTGTGCACCTTGCAGAAGGTCGGCCCGAAGAACCAGCAGCCGTACAGCGAGCGCGTGGCGCTGAACGGCATGACCAGGAGGCCCACCAGAAGGTCGGCCACGGCCAGAGACAGCGTGAAGGCGTTGGTGCGCGTCTGGAGTTGTCTGAAGGTCGGTGGGGGGGGGGTCAGGGTCAGGGTCAGGGGGTTAGGGGGAGGGTAGCCCAGAGCAAGGGGTGGACGATGCCACGCTGCTCTCCACGGCTCCGACTGGCACCCGGCTTTCGCGGGCGGTGGTTACCCATCCAGACGATTGTCCGGGACCGAAGCTCCCAAGGTCTGACCGCACGTGGACGAACGCTGGGGCCGTCTGCCGCTTGTTTTAGCAAGAAGATAATTTTTTTTCGAATGTGGTAAAAAAAAAACTCTCAATATTTCAAGAGCCGCAACGCATGTAAATACGAGACGGTCGTTAATAAAAACGTCACGAAGCAACCCTTAAAGAGCCGCAGGTTAAGGACCATGGTCAGGAGTCGATAACCAACATAACAAGAAGAGCCATTTCGAGAGCCACACTACAGCCCTCGAAGAGCCGCATGCGGCTCCGGAGCCGCAGGTTTGCCGACCCCTGTTGTAGAGGTTCGCGGATCGGAACCCAGCGGCCGCCCTGGTCAATCGTTGGGTGAATCCCTCTCCCCCAAGCCCCCGCTGTCACCGCCTATCACGAACGTGCGATGGCACCAATCCTCCCGCCCGGGGCCCGCAAACGCGGAGCTGAATTCCTCGCTGGACACACTCCTCACCCATTGCTTGTTCTTGGCGAGCGATAAGAAACTGACATCGCGATCTCATATCGTATCGTGAACAAACTACGTCGCGGCAAACCCTATCCCTGTAGCTCTACCCCGTGGAGCGAGTATTGTTCGGGCAGAAAGTCCGACGTTTCGCTTCACGTTCTGGGGAGCTTTTGCAAAGCCCTGTCCGGACCAGGCACCGTGTGCGTTGTGCAACGGTTAGCGCACGGCTCTACGAACCCGGCGACCCGGGTTCGATTCCCGCTCACGACCAACACCTGTGAACGGTCCTCCCCTAGGTCGACTCAGCCTCACGACTACCTGGTTGCGATGTGTAAACATCGCCACTGGGTGAGACAAAGGCGGCCGGGCGTAGTGCTGGCCACCCACACCCTCGTGTGCCGTGCCGGCCTTCATAAGTTATCTTCGCTAACAGCACACTTGCCCCAACAATCTGTTCAGGCTATACGGGAGATCTTTGTCTTTGTCTTTGTCTGGTGGGGGAGCGGTCGTGCAACGGCTAGCGTGCTGCGCTACCAGATCGATTCCCGCTCCCGACCAACGCCACAGTAACAATCATCTGAACCGGTCCTGGGCCTCCCCTAGGTCGACTCGGCCTCAAATTAATACCTGGTGCGATGTGTAAACATCGTCACTGGGGAGACAAAGGCGGCCGGGCGTGATGCTGGCCACCCACCCCATAGGTGCTCGCGAACAGCACTTGCCCCAACAGTCTGTTAACGCCTACAAGGGAATTGGGGGTGGGTGGGGAGTGGGGGGAGGTGGGGGGAGACACCATCTGTGACTTTTCTGTGGATACCTGAAGGTGACCACAGCGGCCACCACGACGGCGTTGCCCAGCACCGTGCAGCACGTGGTCGCCGCGAGCAGAGCGGCCACGGCGGCGGCCGCGTGCGCGGAGTGGCCGGGCAGGGAGCAGTTGAGGCCGTGCGAGAGGGAGCACGCGGGGCCCGTGGTGTGTCCCTCCGAGCTCATGGTTGAACCCGAGGGGGGGGGGCGAGGAGGCGCTAAGAGGGGTCGGCACACACCGAGATTTTTTTTTCTTCTTTCAATGCACCTTCAAAGATCGGCACACTAAATAAAAAAAACTGAAAACACACACCGAGCGAGCAAACGATTACGGCCCCCACCACCCCCACACCAAGTGCGGCGTGTTCGTTCCTTGTCCTTTGCTTCCCCGAAACCTCTCCATATTTGCACGGTAGACTACGTACGGTGCGAAAGAAGTTCAACATTAGTCGCGTTCGGGCAGCTCTTTGTGACGGAAGACCCTTCAACCGGTAAGGCGCGACTGGCAGTCATAGGCTCTCGGTAGTTGTTACATAAAAGCTTTAATAATAATAATCATTTTTTAAAAACAGTCTTAAAGACGAAAAAAAGGAAGGGAAGAGTTAGCAAGTAAGCCTTCATGAAAGTCAAAAAAATGACAAGCGCTTCTCTATATCAATTTGAAAATTGTGATAAAAGAGTATTTTAAAAACATACATACGTCACGTGGCATCGGGTGACGTCATTACTGTTAGCACAAATACATTTTAACGTGGCATAAAATGGAGATATGCCAAAATCAAAAAATCCTAAATTGTAAAAAAAAATTAAACTAAATCCTTTAATCTGAAATCCCCCCACCTCCTAGTAAACAGTATCGTTACTTATTTCGCGCCTCCGATTAGCACAGTTGGCTACGTATGGTGCGAAAGAAGTTCAACACGTAGCCTTTCTCAAGCAATATTATCCATAAAATGTGTTTTTGGGGGGGGGGGGGTTAGATCGATAAAATAATTCTGGCAGATCGCCTGATGAAGTTGGTTGTAATTGCCAGCGAAACGTCGTACTCCAATTATAGATGTTGTGGGTGTTGTGGGTGTACTCTTCCAATACACCGGTAGTACCAAATTGGCATGTTTTGTTTCCGTGACAAACCTTACTTAGTGCCTGTGTCGGGTGGTGGCGGGTTTGCGACACATTCATTTTTACGCGACCTAATCAAAACAACTATCGAAAGAGGCTTCAACATACATACATACGTAAAAGTGCGCGGCTCAAGTGTGGGTTCCAGATTTATGAATTAAAATAGAGCTGCACTATCTATCATCTATATTATTGGTTCTTTCGGTAAAGTCACGTAGAAGGGAAACAATAAAATGATAAAAATATAAAACAATAAAATTATCACGACGTTTCGACTGCAACACAAGCAATCATCATCAGGTGTGAAAACCACAGCAAGAAAATGTGAACGTTAAAAAAAACCGCCACTTTTTAAAAATTGTCTTGCTTAGGTTTTCACACCTGATGATGATTGCTTGTGTTGCAGTCGAAACGTCGTGAGAATTGTATTGTTTTATCATTTTTATTGTTTCCCTTCTACGTGACTTTACCGAAAGAACCGAGAACATGAATCCCTGCAGTCACGAAAGCTTTAAATCAAAATTTATCTATCATCTGTCATCTCACTCAAAGTCAAACACAAACGAACGTGACGGCGAATTTACACGAGCGCCAATCTTGCCCCGCATCTCTCTTCTCTCATGTCCCTACCTACATGCATGTATGTGTGTCTTCGTTGAACGTGTCTCTCTATATCTCGCGTCTTCATCTCTCCTCTCTAGAATCGGGTGGCGTGGTCAGCATCACCACGCCCGGCCGCCTTTGTCTCCCCATTGCTAATGTGTTATACACCTCACGGGCGCTCATGCAAGACAGAGCCGACCTAGGAGAGGCCAATGATCGCTTTGTAGATATTACTATCCACTGATGTTGGCCGCTGCCGGGAATTTAACTCGGGTAACCGGGTTAGTGGAGTATTTGACTGCCGTAAATTTCCGGATGATAAGCCACTTCATTGAGCTATCAATTTGTGGCCAGGGACGCGTGGAGGTGAGGGACGTGATGGGGGAATGGACGAGGTTCTCATCGGCAGCTGGAGGAAGGAGCGGCCCTGCGGGTGTTGAGACACGTGGGTCGAGAACGAGCTTCTCGGGATTCGTGATGTACTCTCGGGGTGTCGCGCGCCCTCTCTTCCGCGTGCTGCCGGGGGGCGTCTTTGGAGGCGCGCCTCGCGCTAGAGCCGTCACTGAGCGGCGTGGACCTTGAGGAGCGCTTCGGTGCCGGCAGCATTTACCCGGAGGAGGTTACAACCGCTCCACGGTCAAACGACGAGACGGCGTCAAGGCGGGGTGGGGCAGAGCGGGCCGTGAGCCTGGGTTCATGAAGGAGTATGCGGGTACTCTTTGGTTCTATTCGGTAAAGTCACGTAGGTAAAAAAATAAAACAACAAAAATCACGACGTTTCGGCCACAACACACGCGGCCTTCATCAAAAGCTTCAAATCTAGAATTGAGTATGCGGGTGTGCGAGTTCCCCTAGGTCGACTCAGCCTTAAATGAGCAACCTGATGCGGTGTTTAAACATCGCCACTAGGGAGACAAACGCAGCGTGGTGCTCACCACCCGCCGCCTCGTGTGCCGTCCCGGCCTTCATAGGTACTCGCTAACAGCACTTGCTCCAACAGTCTGTTAAGGCGACACGGAAGATATTTGCCTGGGTCGACTCAGCCTTAAATAAGTACCTGGTGCGGTGTTTAAAAAGAAAAAACACCGAAGAGCCAAAGGCGGCCGGGTGTGGTGCTACTCTCACCACCCCCTCGTGTGCCGTGTTAGCCTTTATAGGGGCTACTCGCTAACAGACCTTACTCCTACAGTCTGTTAAGGCTATACGGGAGATCTTTGGCTTTGTTCTTTATGTGCGGAGCGGTGGCCCAAGGGGTTGGGTGCGTTGCACTACGAACCCCGTTGCCTGAGTTCGGTTCTCGGCCACAGATACAATCAATGGCGAGTTTATAACCGAATCGGTCCTGGGCTTCCGATGGATCGACTCAGCCTTAAATGTACTCGAGTTTGAACTTCTTTTTCACCGTGCGTGGCCAACCGTGCTAATCGGAGGTGCGTCAATGAGTGGCTGGTGTGGTGGTTAAAATATTGACGGCGAGGAGACAAATGCGGTTTGTCGTGATGTTAGCGGTTGCGTCCCTGAATAGGTGTTCGCTTTCAGCAATTGGCGCATCAGCGTTGAAGGCTTTGGGTCATTGCATTTCTGTGAAATTCATAAACTGAGAGTGCTCGGTCTCTGATTGTGTCCCATAACCGGCACAGGCATCAGTCAAATCTGATCATTAACGCTTATTTTATTTCTCTTTTATTTCTTAACAGGTAAGGCCCACTGATTTATACAGCTCTTTTTGAGAAGAGCTGTATAGATCAGTGGCTTATCACGTGGAAATTCATAGCAGCTAAATATTCTAAATGCATGTTTCTAAATGTAGAGGGAAAACCAGAGGACCCGGATAAAAATCCACGCGACCACAGGGAGAGAGAACACGCAAATATACAGCAAGCGTCAGGGCCGGGATCGAACCCACGGCCTCCTGCATACCAGGCGAGGTAGTCAACATCTCGTGCTGTAAGTTTTATTTATTTATTAATTTTCATTAACTTACGGTATGCTTTTATTTGTACCATTCATTTTTGTATTCTACCCGTCATATACGTTCAACACGCATTGATAAACCCTGAAGCATTATAAACAGACACAAACTTCCACCGTCAAAATCCTTCTAAAACTCCCACTCACCTTGTCCTGATGTTTGCGAGTGACTACTAGGTCACTCTTATTTATGCATAAACAGACCCCCCCCCTCCACCCCAGTTACCATCCGATCCTCTAACTCCCACCCTTCTCCTCCACCCTGCATCCATGCGCTAATAGGCAATTAGCACTAATTAGACTTAGAGGGACGCCCCTGGCGAGTTCACGCCTCTAATCGCGGGCGACATGGGACAGAGAGGTGGCGCGTGTGGGTGTGAGTGTTGGTGGTGTGGGCGGCTCACGGGAAGGAAAGCGCCCAGGTGAGAGGACAGGCGATGGTCTCAGGTGGGCGGTGAGGTTAGGTGGATAATTGAGAGGGTATATCGCTCGGTGAGTTTTACCTAGGATATATATGTATTTTTTTTAAGTGTAGTTTTGTATTATCCAGAGAGTATTCAAACATCCATGACTATTCCTCTTCTCATAAGCCACGCTTGGAGCCATGCCAACCAACACGTCCACGTGGAGGGGGAGGAGGGGGGGTGGTCGGCCTGTATATTTTCCGGAGCTCAGCCCCCAACAACTCCGGCTGAAATTAAGCTCGGGTAACACAACGCATAGTAATGATGCTTCAGCTTTAATCTCTATGATTTATGAGTGCTACAGGCCACCGGTATCGCGTATCAACTATTAGAAAGCAGTATGTACACACACAATCTCTCTATCCTGTGTATATAATCCAGCCCTGAGTAAGGATAGCGATTTCAAGGATAAGGTTTGCATCTATAGGGTGCGTAAACCCTCCTTTATATCTCAAAGGGGTTGACAACATTCGTCACTAATGTTTGTGTCGGATCGCCACTTAAGTAAAATGTTGCGTCTTAAACACCTCCTACAATTAATAAAGTTGCCATGTGATGAACAAACGGCGCCAATGTATAAACGCTTCATCAGCACCACCGGTGTGATCCTGGAAAGCGATCCACACACACGCGTAACAGTCTGGTTCGACATTTCCCTGGTCATGACTATTATTTTTTACTAGCTAAGGCCCATTGAGCTATATGGCTCTTTTTTCGAAGCGACCTGGCCACATATTATAGCCCAACGAAGTGGCTTATCACGTGAAAATGTATAGCAGACAAACACTCCACGCGACCACGGGGAGAACATGCAAACTTCAAATATACAGGCGTCAGAGTCGGAATCGAGCCCACGACCTCCTGTATACCAGACGAGGTGGTTAACATCTCGTCACCACGGCGGCAATGTATTACCGCTTCATCAGCACCACCTGTGTGATTCCGGAGAGCGACCCATACACACACGTAACAATCTGGTTAGACGTTTCACTGGTAGTTAACAAGCAGCATCATGATGAAGGCCACTTGTGTTGCGGCCGAAACGTCGTGAATTTTTTATTTTTATTTTTGTTGTTTTATACTTTTACGTGACTTTACCGAATAGAACCAAAGAGTATGGATCCTTGCAGTCACGAAAGCTTCAAATCTTGAACTTCTCATCTCATTAATTCTAATACCCCAACTGTAGTTGGGTGGGGAGGGGGGTGTTGTTATTTTAGCCTAGAGGACACCCTGATGGCAGCTGTCCCTGTGCATCACAAGGGTCACTCAGCACCGGTCTGTGAGTAGGCGTTGATGTTGCCCAAGGTTATTCCACTTCAGCAATGTGTGGGTCGGCCCGCGGGATATGCTCCCGAATTTTTGGGATGAATAGGAAAAAAAATCCCAATACAGCATCAGGCATAAATTTAACTAAATATCGGACGATCCAAAGAACGTTGTTCTTTTTTGCATCGATTGGAAAACTGGGAGTGATGTCACGAAAATGAAGTCACGACCACGTTTTTTCTGGATGTAAGTTTGTGGCGCGTGGCATCGGTGACGTCGCTAAAGGTCGCACAGAAACAGTTTTGACATCAGTTTACGTGACGGAAAATTGAAGGTAAAACCACAGTCGGGCGATGGTGGCCACGCAACACAAACCATGGCCCATATAATAAAACGATTGTACTCTGGGCTCCTTCAACGGAGAAGGAGGGAGAGCAAAACTAAATCATCTCTCTCCTGAAGCCCTCTCGTCGTGGCCAGCAGGACCTCGACGTTGGCCTCTAGCTCCTGAAAACATTTTACCACACGCAACGTTTTACCCCACACACCTATTTGCGTCAAGTTTGTTGTTCTTCACCCCGCACCTCCGATTAACAGGGTTGGCTACGTACCGTGCGAAAGAAGTTCAACGTACATACATACAAGAAAAAAAGGATCTGTTTTTTTTTCCGAATCGGGAAAATCCGAAACATATCCGAAACTGAGATGACCCAATACGCAATTATTCCGACATTCCGAAATGTTGACCATCGGAAACTCATTCCTGAGCAGGCCTCCTGACACCGGACCCCCGTCTCCATCAGGAGTCGCTCTCTTCCTCCGGGGCCGCGGGCGGAGGAGGTCGAGGCCGGCGTCTGTCCCTCCACGCCGCGGCCACCATCACCACCACCGCCGCGTTCCCTTTCCCTCGGCAGAAGATGCGGCTGAAGGCGGCCCTGAAGCGGCGGTTGAAGGCGGCGTAGAGCACGGGGTTGAGCGCCGAGTTGGCGTAGCAGAGCCACAGCGTGGCGCTCAGCAGCGCCGGCTCCGTGCTGAAGCCCACGAACGGGTCGACGGCGCTCGCCACGAAGTACGGGCACCAGCAGACTATGAAGGCGCCCAGGATGATGGCCAGCGTCTTGGTGGCGCTGTGTTCGCGCTTCATGGTCCTCCTAAACGTCGCCTGCTGCTCATTGCCCTGCTCTTGGAGGTGGTTTTGCTGCTGCTGCTGCTGCTTCACGCTGGCGGTCACCACCGACGCGGTGCCGGTGCTCGACGCGGCGATCTGCCTCGCCTGCCTGCGCGCCACCCGGTAGATCTTGGCGTAGGCCACGAGCATGAGCGCGGTGGGCGCGAAGAAAGCGCAGCACGTGTCGACGAGGGCGAAGCCCACGTTCTTGAGCACCACGCAGCTGTCGGGGCACGAGAGGCGACGTGCCGCCGCCTCCACGCCGACCACGTTCCAGCCCAGCGACACGGGCGGCACGTAGAGGAACGGCAGCAGCCACGAGGCGGCCAGGAGGTGGGCCACGCGGCGCGGCGTGATCCTCTGGCGGTAGCGCAGCGGGTCGCAGATGGCCGTGTGGCGGTCGAAGGCGATGGCGCCCAGGTGCAGGATGGAGGCGGTGGTGAACACGTACTCCAGGCACGTGTGCGCCTTGCAGAACGTGCGCCCGTAGTACCTGGCGAGGACATCGTTGGGCGATGTTGCGTTCCATGTGGCTGTGAGCAGGGCCATTGCCCGAAACGTAACCTGTTACGTATATGTATTTGTTTTAATTACATATATAATATATTATTAAGGCCACATTGTTATTGACAAATGTGTTGAAGTTTGTTTTTTGTTTGTTAGTAGTAACCATGCAGGAAGGTTGTTTAACACGTAGGCTTTCGCGACAAATGTCATCCATAATGGAGGTGTTTGGGTGAATTCGCGTAAATATACACGTGTCAATTAGTAAGGTGACAAACCTTACTAATTGACTTTGTCGGGTGGTGGCAGGTTGAACGACACATTTGTATTTACGCGATCTAACCCAAAACCCTCTATTTACACGTGTTGTTATTTAAGTCCTACTTATCTCGTGACTGGTAACCGCATTGTAAAAAACGGTTACCGTTGCCCCCCACGGCCATTCTGTTATTTTGAGAGCGATATCTGAACCGGTCCTTAGCCGCTCTCCCCTCGGTCGAGTCAGGAAGACAAAGGCGACTGGGCGTGGTTCTGTCCCGTGACCTCGTGCCACCCCCTCGAACGTCGTTCGGCCTAGGGGCCGTCCATAAATGACGTCACGCGATTTTAGACGATTTTTTACCCCCCCCCTTCGTCACACGGCGTCATAAAAAGTCAGACCCCCCCTCAAATATGACGTCACAAAGCTCTTCCCCCGCCCCCCCCCCAAAAAAAATATAAAACATGCTTCAAATCGCTTTAAACTATTGTCATTGTAGTGGGTATTTAATGTGGCGCTGCACTCTGATGTTGTATGAGAAAACATTTATTAAAAAGTATATTTAATTAACTAGAACGTGTTGTCTATATTTATTTAAAGTTGCGCATTTTTATGTGACGTCACATTTCTCAACCCCCCCCCCCTCGTCACACATCGTCACAAATGTCTGACTCCCCCCCCCCCAGGTGCGTGACGTCATTTATGGACGGCCCCCTACATAGCTGTGACTCGCTATCAACACTTGCCACGACATCCTGTGTCTATACGGGGGATCTTTGTCTTTTGTTTGGTTTACGTATACACATCAGAATTTGTGCACGGAGCGCATCATGTTTTACCTATATGTATTTTTACTTCTCTGTGTGGATCGATATATCTCTCTATCTAATTGTAAGTATCTATATGGTGTTAGTAACTATATGTATGTATCGCTATATGGTACCAGCCGTGTCAAGATCGGCCTCTATGGATGAGGATATTTAAGGACGCTACTGGTCAGTTAGAGGCAGTCGCCCTCCAACAACAACGGAGGGCGGAGGAGCGACGCTCGCGACGACGAGTGGAGCACCGGGTGGCTAAAGCACAGCAGGTTGGAACAGCAGGGGGCACAGGTGGTGCAGCAGCCATTCATCTCAGTGGGTCAACCCATGTCACCCGGCTCTGCCCCGTGACCTCCTGTCAGCCAGCCTTCGACAATTCACGTGGCCTCAAAGTGCACATAGCCTGGCACAGAGAGCCGTGGCGACGTCACCGTCACTTAATGGGTGTGCACACTCACCAGCATTGGTGCACGGAGCGCATCATGCTGTAGGGCATCACCGTCAGCCCCACGAGCAAGTCCGCCACGGCCATGGAGGCGATGAACGCGTTGGTCTGGGTCCTCAGCTGGCGCGAAGTGGCCACGGCGATGATGATGAGGAGGTTGCCAGCGACGGTGGCGGTGATGAGGAGCGTGAGGAGGCCCTGGATGACGGCGCGGACCTGGGCCGGCGAGGAGGCGACGGAGCAGTTGAGGAAGAAGTCCCCGACCTCGCAAATTGCGGCCGGTGGGAGCCACGGGCGGTCTGGCCTGGACCCGTTCATCTCTCCTCTATCAGCAAAAAATAATAATTAATGAGACGTAAAGATGTGCACAGAAATTAAACACACGTATACAGTCTTCGCTCTCGAAGAGAGAGAACGACTCGGAGACGCGAGGAGGAATCCCAGACGAGAGGGAAAGTAACCTAGGGCCTCCCCTAGGTCCACTCAGCCTCAATTGAGTAACTGGTATGTATGTTGAACTTCTCCTGCACAGTACGTGGCCAACCGTGCTAATCGGATGTGCGGGGGGTATTAAAGGTGTTACCGGCCAATTCATTAAGAGCTTACATGTGGGAGGAAACCGGAACACTCTGAGAAAACCCACACGCACGCGACGGAGAAACGTTCTATCCCATACAAACGGAACAGGTGGAATTCACAGTTTTCCCGTACCGCCTTCTCCTGGCGAGCCAGGGTATGGCTCCCCCTCGACGCGCAATGTGGAAGTGAGTTTCACATTTGTGAGATCCACCAAGGCTCGCAGCCCCCAGTGCTGGATTTAAACCCACGGCTAGAATCATCAGTAGCAGAATCAATAAAGAATTAAAGCTTTCGTGACTGCATAAATTACTCATTGGTTTTTTCGGTAAAGTCACGTATGTAGAAATACCATGAAATTATATTAAAATTAATCACGACGTTTCGACCGCAACACAAGCGATCTCCATCAGGTGTAAAAAAAAAATAGCGAGGGAGCACATAGGGTGACATCAACGCAACACATAGAGAGCGTTAAACTGCACGGAGGTAAATACAACAAGAAGATGAGAGACGAGAATTCAACAAACCTAAGAAAAATTTACGTAATGCAAAACCAGTCGGCCAACAACCCAGTTAGACACTTGCCTGGCGCACCACGAATTTCCGAAGAGTGCTACATTTCGTGTTCATCCTCTGGGTTGAACACACCGGCATAGACAGAGTGAATAAATACGAGGTACAAGGTAGCAGAAATACATATACAGGGACAAAGAGCGAGGGAGCACATAGGGTGACATCAACGCAACACATTGAGAGCATTAAACTGCACGGAGGTAAATACAAAAAGAAGATGAGAGACGAGAATTCAACAAACCTAAGAAAAAATTACGTGATGCAAAACCAGTCGGCCAACGACACAGTTAGACACTTGCCTGGCGGACCACGAATTTCAGAAGAGTGCTACATTTCGTGTTCATCCTCTGGGTTGAACACACCAGCATAGACAGAGTGAACAAATACGAGGTACAAGGTAGCAGAAATACATATACAGGGACACCAAGAGGCAAGACGGACAGAGAAGCTTCTCTGACCGTCTTTCCTCTTCTTGCCTCTTGGTGTCCCTGTATTTGTATTTCTGCCACCTTGTACCTCGTATTTGTTCACTGTCTATGCTGGTATGTTAAACCCAGAGGATGAACACGAAATTTAGCACTCTTCTGAAATTCGTGGTCAGCCAGGCAAGTGTCTAACTGTGTTGTTGGCCGACTGATTTTGCATCAAGTAAATTTTTCTAAGGGTGGCAGAATCAAGTTTTATTTATTAGGTATAGCCCTGTGAGCCATGCGGCTCTTAAGTCGGGTGCAACCGCAACAAACTAAATTTGAACACAGAACATCTTAAAGCGACAAAAATAAATATAGACAACGCGTTCTACTTAATTAAATCGACTTTTTAATAAATGTTTTCTCCTGCAACATCAGAGTGTAGCGGCACACTAAACACGCACTACAATGACAATAGTCCAAAGCGATTTGAAGCATGTATCAAAATCATTTATTTCGAATCATTGTCAGCAGTAGCATCAGCATCGTCATCAGCGTTATCATCGACAGCAGAATCAGTATAGCACCCTCAGCAACAGCAGCAGCATCAGCAGCAGTAGCATCAGCAGCATCAGCAGCAGTAGCATCAACAGCAGCGGCAACAGCATCGTTGTTAACATTGTAATCGGCTGTAGCATCAGCATCATTATCGGCAGCATCATCGACACGATCATCATCACTTTTATAATTGACATTTGCATCATCAGCAGCAGCATCACCATACGCAATTATCGTTATCACCAGCAGTGCAGTAGCCATCAGAATAATACACATCAGTGGTTCTGCGGAACTGTTGCAGATGCAAACTATTTTCACTACATTCCAGATGCTGTACCCAAATTCCTTGGTGATGCTGCTGCGATGGCAGTGACGCACAAGTACAAATAACAACAACAACAACAAAAAACACTCAACACATTCGTCAACGCCATTGTGTGTATAATAGGCGACGTTTCGGACTACGGTCCTCCATCGTAGCACACAGAGGATCTGTGTCCTGTCGAGAATGTATGTGTTGTCAACAAGGGCGGTTGCCCAAAACGTCACTTAATAATTATCATCATCTTCATAGTACAGGGTGTTTAAAAATAATAGACCCGATTTGAAATCGCTATATCTCTGCAACCACGAACCGCCCATGAATGAAACTCTCACCACTTGAAAGGGCGGGGCATAGAGAGGGCGGGTCATAGAGAGGGCGGGGCATATAGAGGGCGGGGCACAGAGTTTCAAATGATTACCGCTAGATGCCTCTCCCAGCGCACAGACAGCCCCTAGCCTCAGTCATTCGCTAGACAACACTGCCTCAACGTTGGATAGGTCGCACGGAACCCCAAGAATTGGCGCTACACTCTTGGCCGCCAAGATCCCCCCTGCGACCTTTTCTTGTAGGGATATATCAAAGACCCGTGGTGTTTTTGTGCCACCATTAGCGACTAATCTGGATGACCTCAAAAACAGAATCACGGCAGCGGTGACTTCAGTGGAAGAAGACTTCACTTTGAGAGGCGTTTGGGACGTACAGCAGGTGGAGGGCACATAGAGCATTTATAAAATGGTTAGTAAAATTTGATAACTCATTAAACCGTTTGTAACTTTTCGTGTAATTGTAACATGTTGCCATCGTGAAATATACTGCTTTGAAATTGGGTGCGTGCCTTTCAAACACCTTGTATAAGCGTCATTAAATTCGTCATATATTTACTATCAACTGCTGTACCCGTAGAGTCAAGGATGTAACGCATGGAAAAAAATATATTATAATCAAGGAACGCAGAGGCAAGAAAGAAGAGGAGCATTATGGAAATGGAACGGAGAAACGGGAGCAAAGGGTTTTGGAAAAAATTTCGATTTAAAGCTTTCGTGACTGCAATGATTCATCTTCTTTGGTTCTTTCGGTAAAGTCACGTAGAATGAGAATTAAATAATAAATTGATAAAATATTATTGTGTTATTTTATTTTATCAATTTATTATTTTATTCTCATTCTACGTGACTTTACCGAAAGAACCAAAGAAGAGGGGTTTCGGAAAGTTGAGACTCCGGGGCAAGAGGCTAGAAAGGGCCCCGACGCTGCTGCACGGAGCGGTGTCTGTTTTTAAAGGGGGCGGCGAGGAGAGGGGATAGAATCGGAGTGGGAGTGGCCACACCGAATCCACGTGATTTACGGGAGGCTTAAGCTGATTTAAATAGCATACGTATGTGTGTACTGTATTTCCCTTGACGGCCACGTTATTGACGATTGTGTTGAGTTCCCAGATTGTTTTTCCTGCGTGGTGATGCCACGCAGATGTGTCGAGGGATGACATTGGCCCGTGGTGCAGAAACGTTGGGAACTACTAATCCAACATCATAGACATCGTCATCATCAAAATCGTTATAGTAACCATCATTATTTTCTAAACTAAACTAGATTCATTTTTATTTTACCAGGTGAGGTCCATTGAGCTATATGGCTCTTTTTCAGAAGCGACCTGGCCACAAATGACAGCTCAACAAAGTGGCTTATCACGTGGATATTTACATCAGACAAACTACTCTAAACGCATGCTTCTAAATGTGGAGGGAAAACGGGAGGACCCGGAGCAATATCCACGCGACCACGGGGAGAACATGCAATTTCCAAATATACAGGCGTCGGGGTCGAACCCACGACCTCCGACGTACCAAGCGAGGGCGATAACATCTCGCCACAACGGCGCCCCTCATTTATCATCGTTTTCATCTTCATCAGTCATCATCTACTTAACAACTGCATTATCTCTATCAGGATAATATTCTGCTCAGCAGCAGTAACGGTTGCATCAGCATCACGTCCTCGCAATCACCACTATCGTCACAATCATCAGCAGCAGTATCATCAACAACACGATCATCACCAAAGTCGCAATCATCATCGCCACTACCAATACGATGAACATCACCTGTATCAACAAAACACCATTGTTACATTACCACTCTCATCACCATAACCATCACCGCATCACCACCCCTCACCTCTTTCAATATCCCGAATCCCCTTTCACTCTCCCCATCCCTCACGTCGTCTATATCTCACCTACTCTCTCTCTCTGTCACCATCCCACACCCCTCTCTCTCACCATCCCTCACCTCCTCTCACCCATACCTCTTTGTCACCCATCCCTCACCTCAGCTCTTTCTCGCTATCCCACGCCTCTTTGCCACCATCCCTCACATCCTCTCTCTATCCCTCACCTCCTCTTCTCACCATCCCTCACGCCTTCCTCTCTCCCTCTCTCTCACCTTCCCCCACCTCCTCTCTCAATCGCCTCACCTCTTTATTTCACCAGCCCTCACTCTGTCAAAATCCCTAATCCCATCTCTCTTACCATCCTTCACCTCCTCCCGCGCACCATCCCTCACCGCCTCGCTCTCGCCATCCCACAGCTCTCAAAATCCCTGACCTCACTCCCTCACCTCTTTACTCTCTCACCATCCCTCACCCTCTCACCATCCCTCACCTCCTCTCTCTCTCTCTCTCACCATTCCTCACCTTCCACCTCTGCAAATTTCCTTCGGATTTCTTCTCAACCTCTTCCCCCGCACCTTATGCGATAGCGTTCACCCTCAAACCTCAACACTTAAATACCTCGTCCGCCTTTGTCCCTCTCTGTGTCTGTCCCCCTCCCTCTCTCTCTCGCCACAGAAGTATCGCCCGGCCTTACCCACGCTTATATGGCATGGGTTGGACAAGGAACCCAGTCTCCTGGGACCATATTCGTCAAAAGGCGATGACAGCCAAATTATGGCTCCATTTCCCGCTCAAAAAAATGTCTCGTTAATTATGAGTCGCCTAATTATCACCTGCCATCACCCCCCCCCCCCCATTCCTCCTCACGAGTCCCCTAAGATATTTTAAAAGAAAAGTGACACTTATTTAAATATATATTTTATAGTTCCATCTTTGAGGTAATTGAGTGACTCCAGGGAGTTACTAATGGCTATACCTGGGACAATCAGCCAGCATTGGCGAGATCGTCTGGGTTAGAATTCGCGTTCACCGCCCCGTAGTTATACATCTTTCTAAAGTTTGACGAGTTGACAAAACTAAACGAAACACATTTTCTTTTACCAAGTAAGGCCCACTGGGCTGGATAGATTTTTTTCAGAAGCGACCTGGCCACAAATGATAGCTCAACGAGGTGGCTTAGCATCGTGGGAATTTAAAGCAGGAGCAAAATACTCTCAACGCATATTTTTAAATGTGGAAGGGAAAACCCGGAGAACTCGGAGACAAATCCACGCGACCACGGTGGGTGAGAGAAAGAGAAACGCAAAATATACAGACGAAGTATTGACTTAAAACTTTCGTGACTGCAGGAATTCATATTCTTTGGTTCTTTTGGTAAAGTCACGTAGATAGATATATTTTTAATTATTTTATTATTTCCCTTCCACGTGACTTTACCGAAAGAACCAAGAATATGAATCCCTGCAGTCACGAAAGCTTTAAATCGAAATGTAGCCTGGTTCTTAATCGGAGTGAGTGTACTGGAAGTCTATAATGTAGACTGTAGCCTGGTTATTAAGTTTGGTAAGTGTACTGGCAGTCTATAATGTAGACTGTAGCAATGGTTATTAAGCTGGGTGAGTGTACTGGCAGTTTATAATGTAGACTGTAGCCTGGTTCTTAAACTCGATGATCGTACTGGCAGTCTATAATGTAGAATGTACAGACTGTCTGGCAAAACAACCCCCTACCTCCTCGTGGTAACGGACGGTCAACGCTGTCATGGACAGTGCCGTCAGGGGAGGGCCAATTGCGATTGGCCTTTCCCCTCATGGCGTCTGTGATCACCACAGCGGCTAAATGGGGGCTCTGGACGGGGCTGGTAAACCCTCCACCTTCAATAAATTACCACTAAACCACGACTGAAATATCTAACTAATAACTTGTGCTAGAGGCCCCGGGGGGACAGGCGTCTATGACGTCTCCTGGCCAAACCCCATTTGGCGGAGCTAGGAGATTGAATCTTTACCCTCGGGGCTCCTCCAGAAACAACAAAAAGCCACTACGGGTGGCCACGTGTAATGTTCGAATGCTCACTGTGGAGGAGAGGCTCCCACTCCTCTGTCGGGAGCTGGACCGGTACCGCCTGGATCTCTGTGGCATTCAGGAGGTCCAGTGGACCGCCTCTGGCTCCTGCCACCATAAGGGGTGGACAGTCCTCTACTCGGGGCAAGAGAATGCCAAACAACAGGGTGTGGCTCTTCTTCTGAACCAAAGAATGAAGGGGGCGTGGGAGTGTGGCGGTGAGGTGTGGGAAGCTGTAAGCCCCAGGCTATTTTGGGCTCGCCTTCCCATCAACCAGAGGCGAGGAGTGGTGATCGTGGTTACTTATGCCCCCACCGAAAACGAACATCCGTGGAGGGATGCAGGCAAGGCCGATGAGTCAGATGCCTTCTATGACCTCCTGTAACAGGTGCTGACTAAAGTGGCCCCTCGGGATAGAGTCATCTTGTTGGGTGACTTCAATGCCCGAGTTGGTCATGATGCTGGCACCTTGTCTGGAATGATTGGAAGGCATGGGCCAGATCAGCTTAATAACAACGGTAGGAGGCTGCTAGATTTTTGTGTAGCCCATGGGCTTGTAATTACCAACACGCTATTCCAGCATCGGCGCATCCACACAACATCATGGATGCATGCCGGGTCCGAGCAAGAATATCTGCTGAACTACATAGTGACGGACCAGCAGATGCGAGCCCATGTCCTTTACACCAGGACCTACCATGGAGCTGATCTGCCCTCTGACCATCGACTAGTCATCTGTAAGATGCGCCTGCCATTCTTCCACTCCGGTGGTGGGTGTACACCCAGGACCCCATTCCAACCTAAGGTGGCCTGGTCTCAGTTAGCTGATGAAAGTTGCAAGCGAGAATTTCATCATCGCTTGCGGCTGGGGTTGGCATCGTCCCGCACTCTTCCTGATGTCGGGGGTAAATGGGCGAGGTTTAGGACTGTGACTCATGCAGCTGCAATGGCTGCTTTGGGTACGCGGTCCAGACCTCCCCAGAGACCCTGGCTGACAGAGGAGCTGTTCAGGATGGTTGAGAAAAAGCGAGAGGCTCACTCTAATCGTCTACAGCATCCCACGTTAGAGAATGAGGAGGCTTACCGCAGCCTTCGCTCGGAGGTTCGGAGAGCTGTGAGGCGCTGCAAGGATGGGTGGTGGTCGCGGGTTGCTGAGGAGAGGGAGTCTGCCTAAGTAGCCCGCGATCACAAATCCCTATTTAACTCCATTAAAAAAGTAACTTGCAGCGCCACACCTATTACCATCATTAGGGAAAAAACGGTGATCCAATCTCCGACCCCTAGGAACAGGTTTGCAGATTTGCTGAGCATTTCTGTGAGGTCCTGGGGGAAAGGAAATTAATCAGCCAGGAAAACAACGTGGCACGAAGTGGGGATGACCCTGCTGAGGCTGCGGTGCCTCAAATATTGGAAGAAGAAGTCACCCCCTGTGAGTGGCTGGCTGAGGTGCCATCTGCTGAGGAAGTACTGATTGCGATCCAGAGTCTGAGACCAGGAAAGGCACCGGGCAGAGATGATCTCCCAAGCGAAATGCTGAGGGAGGGTGATGTTTGTGCACAAACTGCCCTACATGACATCATAACAACAGTCTGGACCACTGGACGGGTTCCGCAGGATTGGGAGGATGCCCTGGTGTTCCCCCTCTTTAAGAAGGGGGGCCGCACAGACTGTAACAACTACAGGGGCATCTCACTCCTCAGTGTGCTGGGAAAGGTCCTGGCAAGGATTATTCAACATCGCCTTGCTAGGCACGCTGAGGAGAGGCTTGCGGAGCCCCAATGCGGTTTTAGGAAAGGGCGGTCCTGCACAGATTCCATATTTTCTGTCCGTCTGCTACAGCAGAGGTGTAGGGAATTCCAACAAGACCTACATCTCTGCTTTATTGACCTGGTCAAGGCCTATGATGCCATCAGTAGGCCTGGGCTCTGAGTTGTTCTTCGTGCTTTCGGAGTCCCTGATCCTCTGCTCACGATCATTAAGGACCTTCATGATGGTGAGTGGGCCCGGGTAAAACTACGTGGCCGGGAGTCAGAGCCAGCCTTCAATAGCTGTACCGGAGGAATTTTCATTTGGTACAGATATAATGGGAGGCTGATCGATGCCCGGGTGCGGTCAAGGGATGGCTCCCTATTGGTCAACCACGTTATGTATGCCGATGATTTGGTAATTGCTGCTCATTCAGAGGAGGAGTTGGAGATGCTGCTGCTGAAACTGGAGCGTGCCACTAAGAGGTGGGGCCTTACTATCAGCCCCACCAAAACTAAGCACCTGCCTGGGTATTTTGTATCATCGGACACTCCACCCCCACAACTCCCAAACGGTGATGGGACAGTTGTGGAGAGAGTGGAGAGTTTCCCATACCTGTGCAGTGTGCTTATGACCGGCTCCAGTTTAACAGCAGAGGTCTCACTCCGAATCAATCGAGTGGCAATATTTTTCCATCGGTTGCTTAACGCTGTGTGGAAGCTACCTGGTCTGTCGCTCCGCACGAAGCTTAAAGTCTTCCCGGCCACGGTCATTCCCTCCCTTCACTACGCTTGCGAAACGTGGACCCCCCTAATGGAACTTTTTCGCCGGTTAGAAACATTTTGGCTGGCCTGCCTACGATCCATCCTGGGTTTAACCAGGCTGGATTGTGTGAGGAGCTCTCAAATCCTTGAAAGATCTGGGCAAGTCCCATCGGTGAGCTCCTCCAGCAGGCAAGGCTGCATTGGCTGGTTCATGTAGCCCGCATGCCCAGCCACAGCATGCCGAAACAGCTTTTGTTCGGCCGGATAGAGGGGGCTAAACGGGCGCGGGACGGGCTAGAGAAGAGATGGAGTGACGTGGTATAGGAGGACGTGGAGCTGAGTGGACTTGCCGATGACTGGTACCAGCGGTGTCAAGATCGGCCTCTGTGGAGGAGGCTCGTGAAGGATGTTACTGGGCAGTTGGAGGCAGTCGCCCTCCAACAACAACGGAGGGCGGAGGAGCGATGCTCACAACAACGAGCGGAGCGCCGGGTGGCTAAAGCACAGCAGGTTGGCACAGTTGGGGGTACAGGTGGTGTATCAGCCAATCGTCTCAGTCAGTTGACCCGTGGCACCTGGGTCTGCCCCGTGACCTCCTGCCAGCGCGGCGTTCGACACTTCACGTGGCCTCAAGGTGCACATGGCTTGGCACAAGCTTCGTGGTGACGTCACCGCCACTTAGTGGCGAATGGCGGTTGTTGTTGTTGTTGTGTGTGGGGAGCGGTCGTGTAGTGTTTCACACACTGCGCTACGACGAGTTCGATTTCCGATTTCGACAAATAGTAGCAAATATATGTGCCGGACCTTGGTCTCTCTCTAGGTCGATTCAGCATCAAATGAGTACCTGGTGCGGTGTGTAAACATCGCCACAAGGGAGACAAATGCGGCCGGGTGTGGTGCTGGCCACCCACCCCCTCGTGTGCCATGCCGGCCTTCATAGGTGCTCGCTAACAGCACTCGTTCCTACAGTCAGAGGTACTACAGATCAATCTGTAACTGGCCCATATTCACAGAGGAGAGAGGGAATTATAAATTGGCTGACTTACAATAGTTCCAAGTCGCTCTGCTTCAACTCTGTGGGGCCCTGAGAAAATCTGGCCATGTTAATAAACACTGTGAAAAATGAACAGGTTTTGAATGAATAGACCGGTGAACTAACACACAGCGAAGTCATTCTATGAATATAAAATAAGATGTTTATGTCTACCGTATGTGAAGACACAAAAACTAACTTCTGCTTCTATCGCGATTTTACCGATAAGGCCACAATGCTCCACTGCACCGCATGGATTTTGTGACGGACGTGGTCAAATAATTGACAATAGAGTAACGCCCCGGTATACGTCGGGGATGGGTTTTCCTGAAAGGTGCGACGGATGCTGAAACAACGTACATCGAAGCGACTTCCAGGGCAGGTGGAGGCGTAGGCCGAGAAGACGGACACGAGAAAGGACGGACGATGCTGTCAGCGACGTAAGTGTGGATTGAGGCGACACAAATCGGGTTGCGGTGTTAATAAAGTGGCGACGTATTTGCGAAACGACGTAGAAGGGGGAGAGACGCAAATCGGGGTATTACCGTATTTGGAAAATAAATATGAACTCAACACAATGATCAATAACACTGTGACTCTAATACGCGATGTTTCGGGCAACGGACCTTCTTCACATTTCCATATCATCACGATCCACGGGCAGATAGCCCGTAGGTGTCCACTGCACATTTCGTCATTTATTTTCCACTTTTCTCTGCCTTGTGCCAATACAGTATACTGAAGTAGTGCGCACATATTTCTGTCACCAATCTCTCATGTTGTCATCAAGCCATTCTCCGTTAGGTCTAAATGTTTTTTCCAATTCCTCCAGGTTATCCGGTTTCCTGATTGACCTGATTTAAACGGGCTAAAGCAATGAGATTGATCTCCTTTAATCTTGATTTGAAGCTTTCGTGACTGCAGGAATCCATACTCTTTGGTTATTTCGGTAAAGTCACGTTAGGTATACAATAAAATACATCGCGGCGTTTCGGGCGCAACACAAGCGTCCGTCATCAGGTGGGAAATGTGTCGCGCCCGAAACGTCGTGATTTATTTTATTTTATACCTACGTGACTTTACCGAATAGAACCAAAGAGTATGGATTCCTGCAAAGAACCAAAGAGTATGATCTCCTTTATTTAACCACGTGAGGAGACGTAGACTCATGGACTCACAAGAAAACCCCCACTCTATCACTTCGAGACGGAACAGGCGGAGCCCACACATCTGCTGTACCGCTTTTCTCCTGGCGAGGCAGGGTAATAAAAAAAGAGCTTTATAGCTCATCGGATTCCTCCAGTACAAATACATATTCCGATTCCGATAGTACGGCACCTCCTCGACGCCCAACGAGGAAGGGAGTTTTACAACATTTGCGTGGTGGTAATCCACCAACCCCTCGCCGGCAAGCCGCTGGATTCCAGGCCACGTGCGTAGTAGTCACCACCGCCCTGCTAAATCATCGCCCCCTGCTGCTGAACAGGAGCAATAAGACTGAACCGGGTTCTCCCTGGGTGTGGGAAGGAGTTAATCCAGCAGTAGATTTGGACGCAAAGGCTCGCACGTGTACAACCTTGGTGGGTGCGTATCGTACAGCGTGGTTCAAATGTCTTGTGACCCCCCAATTAATTTTCTAAAATGTAATGTATATATATTTTTAAAGCAAGATTTAAAACAGGAATGAATATGAAAAGGAACTAAAATGTTAGGGGTCAATTATGTTAATTGGGGGTCACGATACATCTGGACCACACTGTACAGTAATGTATTGTATTTAAGCACGTGGATAGGCCGTTGAGATTAATGACCATAATGTCTAATTCGGATTCCATTTAGACTTTAACCACGCGTGAGTGTGTTCAGATGCAAGTCCTTTATTCAACCAGGCTTGAGCACATTCCGGTTGATCTTCTTTATTTATTTAACCACGTGGGAGCAGCAACATTGAGATAGTACATTAATGCAGCACAGCGTCCTTCACTCATTTTCATGGATGGCGGAAGGGGGGCCACTTTTGCCGATAGGACATCATCAGCTGCGTGAGGGCCTCCACACCATTTCAAACCATTGCGGGTTGTGGCACAACACGACGACGATGATGATGATGATGGGGCGGGTGTTTTCACTTTTGTCCATTGTCGGGGTGAAGCACGTCAGAGAGGCCGCACTAAAGGAAACCAGTGGCCCGCAGGCCTTGCAATTGTAGTGTTCGATTTCACTCAGACAACTTCTGTCTTTCTTCGAACACCGCTTTATTTACAGCTCTCAGCATGTCCTTAATAATCCACAGTATCCATGTCGCCACGGCTCGCTCGCCGTGCTTCACTCGACTCGCTCACCACCTTTGTCTCTCCACTCCCCCACGATCACTTCGCTTACTCCGCCGCTAACTTCTTCGTCTCCGCTATCACCGTCGCTATGCTCTCTCCACTGCTAACTACTTCGTCTCCGCTCTCCGCTATCACCATCACTACGCTCTCTCCACCGGTAACTGCTTCGTCTCTGTTCAGCTTCGCTATCGCTACGCTCTCTCCACCGCTGGCTGCTTCTCTTCATCAGCTCCGCTATCGCTACGCTGTTTCCAAGCTCCGTCTCCAACTCCGTCTCCCAAACTCTGTCTCTCCAACTCTCTGTCTCCAAGCTCTCCATACTTCAATTCCCCGCTGTTGACTCTAACCTCAATTTCCCCCCCCCCCCCCCCCGCTGTTCACTCCAAGCTCTCCAACTTCAACAACCTTCTCCAAGCTCTCGCCACTCTTCAACTCTCCGCTCCAATTGCCGACTCCCCCAATTTATCCCCGCTCTCATTACTCCACAATTAATTAACCCGCGTCCCAAGGGCACTGCGCGTGCCCCGTACACTTGTTACCTCGCCAGACTTCAAGACGCCCCTCCAGCCTTGTCAACAGCACCAACCAATCCCAGCCGTCCTTGGCTCTCCCAGCTTAATTGCCCTAACATAACCTGCACTGTATTTGCCTTCGCTACAGGCTGACCCAACATAACCCGTACTACTGTCTGTGTTATCACGTAATGACACGCTGTTTGCACTACGCACCTTCCTAGTCCACTACACAATGAAGAACACTGGCCCGAGTGTTGTAAAGTCGGCAAAGGTGGAGCCCTGCAATTGCTTGCCCACGCTACTGCCGGCGGATGAGTCTCCACGTGGACGACCTCTCAGTTGGTCTTCCACCCTCACCAGACGTGTGAGCAGAGGCAGGGAGTCCTCATAGCCGTCAAACCCATGCGGTTTAGTCGAATTATCGCACAGGGAAATTGAGTTTTCAGGTCCATACGGCGTACAGCCATTTCAAAAGGCGGCCAAACATTTGTTTGGTCCAATTATTTGCCTTTCTCATTTGTGGTGGTGGTGGGACTTTGTAGGATGAACGTCGAGATTTATAAGGGGCAACGGGGTGACCAGTAAGGTCTAAATTGGTCTGTAATAAGGTAGGGGGCACTGACAAGGGGCTGACGGGTGTGAGTTTAGGAGTGACCATCACGAAGTCCAAAGCGATGTCCCCCCCCCACCACCTACATTGAGCAGCATCGAGACATTGGTGCTCATCTCCCGCGTACGGCCTCGAGCCAGTGTTGGAAATTCCACATTCCTATGGCGGGGAACGATACGATCCATCACAACCCACCGATGATTGGGCTGAGCCACCTGCTATCCGTGGTAGTAGTAATAATAAAATAGCAGGTCGTGTAGGCTACGGGGTAGAGAACGACAACGCTGTACAGCGACACAACGCAAGTCGGGACCGTCTTCACCAACACAGGTTGACCAGCGTGGTGACCAATAAGGTTCTGAATTGGTCGATAATGTAGACACTGGGAAGGGCTTGACAGGTGTGAGTCGCCTGTACAAAGATAAAGATCCCCACCCCCCCCCCCCCCCCCGTGTAGCCTTAACAGACTATTGGGGCAAGTGCTGTTTAGAGAGTGGCACGGCACACGAAGGGGATGGGGTTGGTCAGTCAGCACCACGCCCGGTCCGCCTTTGTCTCCCTCGTGTGCGATGTTTACACACCGCACCGGGTACGATGTAGAAAATACGTGGCACGCTTGCCGCTTGCAACGTTTGCGTGAACATTTAAAATGCGCTCGCTCGCGCGTTTTGCGAATTCCAAAGCTCTCCCGTCGTACGCGTGCGCACTGGGAAATGTTAAAAGTCGACGATCCCGCCGCGCTTATCCGCGCTACCAAATAAACACGGAGGGAGCGGTGGGCGCAATGGTTAGCGCGCCGCGCTATTGAACCCCCCCCCTCCCCCCCCAAGCAAAAAACAAAATCCCGAGTTCGATTCCCGGCCACGGCCAATAATCAGTGGCTGGTGATAAGCCTGACACCGGTTCCTACGCTTTCCCCTCCCCTTCACCAGTGCGCATTAGACCGGTGCGGTGAAGTATGGCCAAAACGGCGTGGGAAGGGAGGCCTTTCATCCAGCAGCGGATTTGTGAAAAGGATGTTTAGTGTAGCAGCGATTGCATTTCATCGCTGAGTTCACGATTAACGTCGTTGCTGTGCGTAAGTCGAGAGAGAGAGAGAGAAAAAGTTTGGAATCGAAAAAGACATCCGATGTTACATTTAAAGCTTTCGTGACTGCTAGGATCCATACTCTTTGGTTCTATTGGGTAAAGTCACGTAGGTGACTTTACCCAATAGAACCAAAGAGTATAGACATCCGATGGTTTTAACGCCCCTTCGTTAATCCGCTGCTGGATGACGGCCCACGCCGTGCCAAATCGGGGGGGGGGGGGGGGATGACTGATTTAACCATACTTCACCACGCTGGTCAACCTGTGTTGGTGAAGACGGTCCCGACTTGCGTTGTGTCGCTGTACAGCGTTGTCGTCCTCTACCCCGTAGCCTACACGACCTGCTATTTTATTATTATTACTACTACCACGGATAGCAGGTGGCTCAGCCCAATCATCGGTGGGTTGTGATGGATCGCATCGTCCCCCGCCATAGGAATGTGGAATTTCCAACACTGTCTCGAGGCCGTACGCGGGAGATGAGCACCAATGTCTCGATGCTGCTCAATGTAGGTGGACAATCGCTTTGGACTTCGTGATGGTCACTCCTAAACCCACACCCGTCAGCCCCTTGTCAGTGCCCCCTACCTTATTACAGACCAACTCAGACCTTACTGGTCACCCCGTTGCCCCTTATAAATCTCAACGTCCATCCTACAAAGTCCCACCACCACCACAAGGGAGAAAGGCAAACAAACAAGACAAACTATGGTGGTGGTGGCTTTTTTTATGCCCACATTGACTATTGAAAGGGCTGTACGCCGTATGGACCTGAAACACTTAATTTCCCCGTACAATGACACGGAGTTATACACCGTACGGGGTTGACAGCTGTGTTTAAAACCAGGCTCGGGTTTTTTTTCCCTGCTTAGCTTCCGAGATGTCGCAGGAACGTTTGGCCACGTTAAGCCTCGGAGCCAAAATTGTACAGTGATCGTGGACGGAGCGCATACCGTCTATGAATTTCAAATGCATCCGTCTTCCGTAGCTTATCCGATGTGTGGAATCTAAATCAAGCTTGACCACGCGTCGAAATACAAAGGCTGCGCTTATGCGATGTGGGGATTTAAGACGTTATGTCCTATCAAGTTTAGCATTTTTAAACAGCCCGGCTTACATCAGTTATCTGCTGTGTGGATTGATACTTGTACAGCCGCGTGTCAATCCACTGCTGGATGAGGGGCCGTGGGGGTCGTTGTTTAACCACCATACTTCACCGCGCCGGTCACTGCAATCTGAAGTCCGATTAATGACGCTTAAGCGCACTGCAAAATCAAGTTACGCCTATCAGGTGTACGAATTCTTATCCCTTCCTATCACGACTACGAATTTAAAACCATGTATTGTATGTGTTTTTTGTGTGTGTGCGGCGAGGATTAATTTCAGCCGGATCCCAACACGAAGAATATTCTTCAGCACCCGGTACAACAACATCCTGTATCACTGGTGCATTATGGAAACAAATTTACTTGACGTTGCTTGGGTAGGGCAGTTGTGCCCAACCCAAAAAAGCCGAAATGTTCGTCAATAACAACGGATGTGGCTTTAAAATGGGAAAAAACAGGCGACGTTTCGGGCAATGGTTCTTAAAACACATAAATTACTCTACCTCTCTGGTCTCTCTATGTGCAGTAACGAGTGGTCACACCCCGAAACTTTGCCTATTATATATTCCTTAAGGCATTCCCATTGATGAATGTATTGTGGTTGTTTTTTACCCCGTGCTTGGAAATTAACCCACATCCAATCTCGTCTACGAATTAAAAACACCTATCATCCTCCAGTAACTAATCTAGTCTATGAAATCCAAATCCACATCTAATCACCAAATCTCATGCTCTGTAGCCCCCCCCCCCACTCTCGCGAGACTTCCTGGGGGGGGGGGAAGGACACATGTCCCCTCCCCCTCCCCACTATGGCCCCGCCCTCTCTTCGACAGCCCCTCCCCTCCGGCTGCCAAGACGCGGAGAGCAGGGGTGGCCTCCGCAGCTTCCGTCGCCTCGTGCCGTTTTCCATCTTTTTCACAAGCTACGCGCCCGCTCAACCGGGCCACAACCCTTCGCCGCGATGAGTCTGGAGCAACAGGCGAGTGCGGCCGCGGCGCGCGGGGTTCGGAGGGCAGGGGAGCGGCGAGGCGGCGACGGCTGCCGAAAGCCGAGCCGGGGCCTGGGCCTCTAAGATGGCGGCTGAGGCCTCGAGGGTTGCGGGCGGGAGGGAGGGAGGGGGTGGAGGGGCGGGGGGAGAGGGGGACCGGCTCGGGAAGGGAGCCCCCCCCCCCTCTCTCTTGCTTGTTTCCACGCCCCCTGCATTCCTTTAGCTCCGCCCCACTGTTGGCTTGGCTCCGCCCAGCTGGCCCCATTTGGTTTTTTGCCGCCTCGGTCGTCGAGTATGCTCCGCCCACTCGCGCTCTTGCGATTGGACGGCGTCACGTGACCAGGGTGAGGGGGGCGGGGATCAGGGCGTGTCACGTGGTTGAGGGTGTTCTGGGGCTGAAGCAGTGTGGGGGGGGGGGTGGACGACATCAATTCAAATAAAACTCCACACATTCGTCAAGAGCACTGTCTTAAAATAACTTAAGGGATAAGAGGCACGTAAAAATAATTCATGATCATTTTTTTGTAAGTCCCCCCCACACACACACACATTACTGCCGTTATTGAGGAATGTGTGTGTGTGTGTGGCGTTCATTGTTCACTCTCCCGCACCCATTGCCAGCCCAAGCGCATCGGCCCAAGTAAATCGCCGTGTTTCCTTTCGAAGCACTGCAAAGGGCAGGGAAGAGACCCTCGGTGGGGAGGGTTGGCTAAGCGTTAAAGGTGGGACGACGGAAGAAGAAGCATCGCGGGCAGGGTGACATCTCTCTCGCGTTGGGAGAGAGCGGAGAGGAGGGGGGGGGAGCACAAAATGGACGCGGCGGCTTAGTTGTAACAGGACCTCAACCACCGTAACAATGCGTCGTCTAGATTTTAGGGTTAGGTTTACTGGTATTGCAATGCCGACGTAAACTTGACTTAATTCTACAAAATGGGACCTTTTATGATACTGGCAATAAGGTCCCATTTCTTTTTTTTTTAACTAACTGCTTACCCCGAGCTCTAAATGGTCGGAAAGTGCATTGTCTTTGTACTGTCCGTCTTTTTGGCGTTCTCTGTGGTCTGTGAGACTAGGCCATTGAAGTCTCTGGTGTCGGACAATCAGTTTCAAAGACAATGCCATGTAGCGGTATAATGAGAGCACGTTTGTTTGCATGTTCGCCACCAGTACTGCGTGTGATTAATGCACTACCTTGCCAAAGGTTTCTATTTGGTTTTTGAACATCTTAACACAACTGTTGTTATTGCCATAAAGTGTCGACACCTATTCTTATTTTTTTAATACCTAAACTCTGCACGGCTGCGTACATTAAACGCACGGGCCAAAGCCAAACCCGTCTATGGAATACGGTGCAATGATGTGCCACGTACGATTTTTTTTAATACAGAGCGATCCATTTTTAGATGCCCCACTAGAATAGTACCGTTACTAATGTATATGGAAAACTTTTTTTATGCACATCGTCTACATTTATCAAAGTTCGCCAATGTCAACACTTCACTGTCTGCTGCTCTCTCGCTCTGATGCGCTTCGTCTAGCAAGCGGTTGTGCAATTTGCCTGCAAGCGTTCCGATGATTGATTTAGCCTAAAGTAGTCGAACTCGGTTGGGGTATCTATAAATTACCAAATAAATGAGCCACGTCTCATTTTTATACGTCCCTCCACATATACAAGTAACATACGCAGCCCACATTCGGTGTCTCATCAGCAGTCGGCTTGCTTAAATCAATGAACTACCAGATGTTAATCGGCAAGGACTCGTTAATATACGGGTTGATGGTAAGTGGGAAAAATACTGTTTTATGTTTTTTACGTGGACGGACAGATAAATGAAGTTGATATATTTCGGCCTATTTATTTTGTTCTTTTAATTCGTTAATTATTATTTTGTGTTCTCTGTAAATGTATCGATCACCCAGTACAGTATTTGGTTATTAGTCCTTATGGGTCCTGATGAATGTTATCAACAGTTTGCTTAAACTTAAAAGTGTAAAAAAAATTCTAACAAGGTGCTTTTTTTTACAAGACAGAATGTCCATATTTTATTATAATAGTTTTGACCAAAGCTTTTTAATATATCAGCTGCTTAGAGATGAGCTATAATTCTGAAATACATTATACACGTCGTGTGTGTTGGAGTAAAGTGTGTGTACTCCTCGCTCGTTTAGAATGTCAGGCCAGCATGGAAGAGTAGGCCAATTAACCTTCAGGGAGGCTCTTAGAGCTACCAGTCGAGGCCCTTCCACCAAGAGTGCGTGAGCAAGCGATTGCAGAACTGCACCTTGCATTAATACGATGAAACAGTTTTAATCTCGGGTTTTCCTTAAAAGGCTTGGGCAGAGCTGTGGCACAAAACCAGTGCTACGAACCCGGTAACCCAAAATCAATTTCCGACTACGGCTAACATCAGTGGCGAGACTTCACTGAATCTGCCCTGGCCAATATCGCCCCCCACCCCATGCCACGACCATAAACCCTCCCCGTGATGAGTGTGGTGAAGTATGGTCAAGCAACCCCAAGGATCGACACGGCGTGCGGAGGCCTTAATCCAGGAGACTGTAAATGATTATTATGTGTATGTAAGTGTATGTGCTACTGTGTCTATTTTAGTGGATGTGGGGAGTGGTTGTGCAGTGTTTTCAGTTTCATTTATTTTGGTATAGCCCTGTGAGCCATTCGGCTCTTGAATCGGGTGCAACCGCAACAAACAAAAACATGAACAAGAAACATCTTAAAGTGACTACGCGCAAACATAAAAATCGTTGAAAAAACTGCAAAGTCTTCCAGAAAAAGCACCGTATATGAATGATGTGTGCAAAAATCCCAGTGGGATGCAAGTCAAACAATACCAACCATAAGACAATTTAGATTAAAGTTATCAGTCTAACTTTGTACTACAAAAAACCCGGCGACCCGAGTTCAATTCCTGCTCATGGCCAATACCAGTGATGATTATCTGAAACAGTCCTGGGCCTCCCCTTCATCTACTTAGCCTCAAAATTTTCCCTTGTGCTGTGTGTAAAACTCATCACTTGAGAGACAAAGGTGGTCGGGCGTGATGCTGGCCACCCACCCCCTCGTGTGCCATGCCAGCCTTCATAGGTGCTGCTCGCTAACAGCACTTTCCCCTACAGTCTGTTAAGGCTATACGGGGGAATCTTTGTTATTTTAGTGTGTGTCATCAATATCAGTGCCAGTTAGAGGTACAGTGGAACTTTTGTTATGGGCCACTGGGCGCACAATGGAGTCCTGTGGTGGGGCCACGTCTGTTGATCGCTCACCATGTTCTGTGTATCTCCACAGTTCATGGCGATGTCAGTGGCAGAGATGGGAGACCAACGCGGCCGAGGAGGGCCTCCCCGTGAGTGGCGCTCAACATCGCTTCCACTACCGCCTCATCATAATACCTCCTCATCCATCAACCTGTTGTAATACATCCTCACCCTGATGTCGGATCGTCCATGAAATCTTCTTTTCTGATTTCCACCGCATTGTGGTTCCACATTTCCCTCTTCTATCGCCGCCTTTTCCAGATACCTCTTATCCTGATTACACCCCATTCGCGTCCTCACCATGATTCCTCTTTCCCCTGATACATCAAGTCCTTAGGATAGGGGGAATGTGAGTCATTGTCTAATGCACATTTTTCTCTTGCTTACCCTCCCCTTCCTTTCCCCTCCCCTCTTTCCCCACTATCCTCCTCCCTCCCTGCTGTGCTCCCCCACCCCCTCTCATTCCTTGTTCCCCTCTTCCCCATCCCCAATCCTTTTCCTCCATTTCCTCTCTCTTCTACCCCCTACTTCACCCAATCCCTCCCCTCTCAAATATTCCCCACTCCTTCCTCTCTCTGACTCCTCCTCCCCTCCCACCCCCATATCCGCTTTCCCTCCTGAAGGCGGGCGCTACATGGCTACGCACTACCGCGGACGTGACGGGCCTAGACAAGGTAAGCACTGCCTTGGATCGTGTGTATGTGTGTGCATGCGGTGGTTATGTAACTTTGTGTGTAGATGGGTATGTGTAGGTATGTATGCATGCATGCATGTGTGTGTCTGTCTCCATGTATGTGTACGCGTATCCTTTTGTGTGCAGATTTTTCGGTATATGCATGTCTGTACATAAGTGTGCAAATGTCCAAGTGTCTGTGTCTGATAAAGGCTGGACGGAGATTTTTTTTTTCCGTTGTGTGAGTGTATGTATTAAGATGGCTCTGTGTATGTTGTGTCTCTTGGGGAGTGATAATGTAGCGGCGACGCAAGTACAATTCCTGTTTACGACCAATAAGAGTGGAGAATATTTTAATCCGTCCTGGACCTCCTCTAGGTCGACTCGGCCTTAAATTAGTACCTGGTGCAATGTGTAAACATCAGCATTGGGGAGACAAAGGTTGCCGGGTGGGGGGTTGGCCACATCTCTCCCTCGTCTGCTGTGCTGGCCTTTAAAGGTGCTCGCTAACAGCACTTGTCCCTACAGTCTGTTGAAGGCAATAAGGGAATCTTTGTGTGTGGGTGGGTGTATGGTTATGTGTGTGTGGTGGGGAGTGGTGGCACAGTGGTTAGCACACTGCACTATGAATCCGGCTACCCGAGTTTGATTCCCGCTCATGACCAACACCAGTGACGATTATCTAAACCGGTCATGTTCTTCTCCTAGCTCGACTCAGCCTCAAAATGATTACCTGGTATGGTGTGTAATCATCACCACTGGGGAGACAAAGGCGGCCGGGCGTGGTGCTAGCCACCCACCCCCTCGTGTGCCGTTTTGGCCTTCAAAGGTGTTAAGGCTATACGGGGGATCTTTGTCTTTGTTGTGGTTCTCTGTTCATATATTTGTATGTACAATGTCACACTAACCACACCCCCTTACCCCTCCCCCCTTACCAGATGGTAGTTGGGAAGCGAAGGGCGACGCGGGCAGTGGTGGCATCTACATCAACGGCTATGGCCCGGACGTAACGATGCTGACCAACGGCTTCGAGCGGGGAGCTGTATATGGCGGGCGTGGGGGGCGCGGAGGGGATCGCGGCCGTGGGGGTTTCCGTGGCCGTGTGGCATACCAGCACGGAGCGCCCGCCAATCCCGGTAAGGCTTGCCACACTGCCACCAGAGTCAGCCACAACCACACGCAACCTCACCACAACCACACACATCCATACCACATACAGCCACATGGCAACCACACCCAGCCACATCTGTCACGCACAGCCACCGCCACACAGCACATTACAAACAGCAAAGACACCACACCCAACAAACTACAACCACGCCCCGAAGAATCACTGAATCCACTTTTAAAAACCATTTCCACACACTGCAGTCGTCACTTTCTATACACTCCGCAACCGCACCTACCACACCCCCACTACTACACCTGCCACTCCGTGAAAGAGGCAGCCCACCCAATAGAACATTGACCGTGGAGGTTGAGCGATGTAGATAATCTCCTGTGCAGGCGCAAGGTGTAGATCGCGTGACTGAGGGATACTGGCAACCGGGGAAAGTCCTTCAACAGTGATGAATTCGTGGCTGGCAATGATGGTGTGTAACCGTGTCTGTGTTTGTCTTTAGCAGGCTACATGGTGTACGAGCGACGTGATAACGGCACAGCCGCGTGGGGCGCTCCTAACGAGCCCTTTGCAAACTACCCCGGCGTCGGCGGAGGCATCGGTGGCGGCATGGGAGGTGGCATGGGCGCGGGAATGGGTGGGGGCATGGGTGGGGGAATGGGAGGGGGAATGGGAGGGGGCATGGGGGTTGGCGGTGCCCCGCGCGGTGGACGTGGGGGAGCAGGGCGCCCCACACGGTGAGAGGGACGCGCACGCATGTATACACACGTGTTCGCATGTACAGAGTAGTTAAATAGAGATATACAACCTGTGGCCGGGACCATTCCGAGCCACCCCCAGCGGTGCTCCGATGTTCCATTGCAAAAGGGGTATGGAACAGCGCGGTGCTGTAAGTGATCTTTAAGCGCCCGTGTCGCTTGGCCTGCAGCTACGAGGGCTCGCGTGGTGGAGTGGGCGACCAGCAGCGCGTCTACCGTGGCTCCTTCCCCGGAAATCGCTTCGACCGCAGCGCGGCGGCGCAGCAGCAGCAACAGCAGCAGCCGGCGCAGCACCTGGACTGCAACACGTACCAGCCACCACCGGCGAGAGATGGAAACACATATCAGCCTCCGCAGGTACAGCCCGTCATGTTGGCATCGAATTATTCACCCTGTGTGGCTCTCCGTCACTTTCCGTGTGTCTCTCCATGTCTCTGCTTGTGTTCCCTACTTGTTTCACTCCTCGTCTCTCCTTGTGTGCTCTACGCACCTCTCCTTGTGTGTTCTACGCACCTCTCCTTGTGTGTTCTACGCACCTCTACCTGTGTGTTCTACGCACCTCTCCTTATGTTCCCTTCCATCTCTCCCTGTGTCTCCATCTCTACCCATGTTTCTCTCCACTCATTCTAGTGTCTCCCACTGTATCCCTCCCCGTGTTGCCCCGTGTCTCCATTTCTCACTTTGTCCATCTCTACAGGTGGTACTCTGCATGCATCCCAGTATCTCTCACTGTCTCTGCCTGTCTCTCCCCACTTATCCCTCGTGCGTCTTCCTCCATTCTGACATCGCCTCCCTGGTGCCGCGTATCCCTTGTGGTACAGGCTAGCAGTGGAAGCTCGTACCAGCCACCAGCCCGTGACGGAGTGAGCTCCTTCCAGCCGCCGCTGCCTCGTGACACCGCCACTGCTCCCGGTGGGGGCGGCGGTGGAGGAGGAGGGGGCGGGCCCGGAGGGGACGACTGGACCAAGCCTCTCCCTCGCAATGACCGTATTGAGAAGTGAGATCCCCAACTAGGGGTAGGGTTGAGGGGTGGGGATAAGGTTAAGCATTGGGTTATTGTTTGGGTTAGGGTTAAGGATTAGGGGTTAATTGCTTTGGCTGGAGTTATGGGATAGCGAAACGGTTAGAGCTTCGGTTAGGTGTTAGGGTTAGACTTGGGGCTAGCGTTAGGGGCTAGGGTGAGGGGTTAGTATTAAAATTTGTAATAAGGTTAGTGTTAGAGTGACGGACACTGTTTTAGGGATTTATAAGTGATGCATAACATTGATTATTATGTTCGTCGGATATTTATAGAACCGGGCCTGTACAAATCGATAATTTATCATTCATCGTGCTTCTATTGATTTATTGAAAGATATGTGCCCTCTGCCCAACTCAACAACTTATCCTGATCCTGCTGTTGGGATTCATTTCACGAGACGAGATGTCCATTGAGAGTCTCAGAAAGGAGTGCATTACCCCGTGTTAGGGGCCCACGGAAGCAGATGTCGCAGAACTGTTTGCAATTTATAGCACACAAAATATTGAACAGATCTAAATAACCATAACTTTGAGGTACGGAAACAAGCTCGGCGTCACACGGAAAGCCTGGCCAAAGAGGCGGGGCATATAAGTGTCTCTTTTAAGGGGTGTTGATTGAACGCTGCTGAAATTGTGCAGTGGGGTGGCTTTCGAGATGGAAGAGCTGTAGTAGACGGTTGTTGGTCCTTGGTGTAAATTATTGCCATCACACTTCCCCTTACTTGCTTCTGTGCGTGTTACACCCCCCCCCCCCCACCACAGGGAGCTGTTTGCCGGCAGCAACACAGGAATAAACTTTGAGAAATATGACGACATCCCGGTGGAGGCTACGGGTAACGACTGCCCTCCGCACATCGAGAGCGTAAGTAGCTCACCATATGACCATTGCTTCTCGCAATGCATTCCTCTCAGTACCATTCGCACCTATGATTGGCACGGTTGGCTACGTGTGTCTCGAAAAAAGTTCAACAAAAAGACAGATATCCCTCCTATAGCCTTAACATTGACTGTTGGGGCAAGTGCTGTTAGCGAGCACCTATGAAGGCCGGCACGGCACACGAGGAGATGGGTGGCCAGCACCACACCCGGCCGCCTTTGTCCTCTGTATACATACGTTCATCAGCGTACATGCATCTACACCGTGCAATGCTCACAGTACAATCCTTATCACAATCCTCACAGCGCAGTTCACACCGTACAGTCTTCGCAGCGCAATTCACCACTACGCAATCCTCGCAACAATTCTTGTCGACCAGAATTTTACTCCCAAACATTTTTGACCATGTTCTGTCGATGTGCAATAATAGTAATCTATTGTATTTGCCAGGCTGGTCGGTAGGTATCAGCCTCAGAACTAGATGGCTGATCTCGAATTGTTTTTCTGGCTGTGGGCTAAGGTCCACCCTTGGGCTGATGCTGCATCCTTCCGGCCTTAATAGATGTTTTATCTTAGTGTGAGCATGTTTGTGGAGGCGTGTGTTTACACGTGCCCGTGCATGTGTACGTGTACGCGCATGGAGCATGTGTGCGGCTGTTGATGTGTGCCTGTGTGTGCACATGTGTCAGTTCCACGAGCTGGAGCTGGGAGAGATCATCATGAGCAGCGTGACGCTGTGCCGCTACGAGCGCCCCACGCCCGTGCAGAAGTACGCCATCCCTATCATCAAGGCCAAGCGTGACCTCATGGCGTGTGCACAGACCGGTGCGTGGCCGTTTCTCACATCGCCATAATTACCCCGTGTGACTCAGCTGTGTCGTCACGCAGGAAAAGCCCTCTGTGTCTCTACCCAGAGGGCTTTGCATTAAGCCAGATTATCGTGCGTCTCTACTCAGAGGGCACGTATCATTGTGCAGAACGTTTGAGCCGGCTCCGCTGACATCCTGGTTTTGAATCCCGTTTCTCGAGTGTTGCAAATGTACTGCACAAGAAAACCATGATGTTAAATTTGGTTTTGCACTAAAATAAAATAAAAAATCTGTTAGACTTGTGATGTACACAGTCTCATAGCAGAGTGGGGGAAAGTGTGCCCCTTCGTGTGTGAAGGATACAAAGGCCACCTGAAAGAATTTATTTGTGTTGAAATCCCGTGAAAAATCTCCGCAGCCATTGTGACACACTGCTCTGAGGGATTTCAAATTGATTCTTTGTCTTGTGATGTGGCCAAGGTGTAATATATTTGGAGAAAGGAAAGACAGAAAAATAATGGTCTGTATCATGTTACTCAAACGTTTAGTGGCGCTAACTCTGTTGGTGAACGCTCATCCACAGGCTCTGGAAAAACGGCTGCTTTCCTCCTACCGATCCTAAGTCAGATCTACAGCGGAGGACCAGGCAAGGTGGTGGAAGACACCAAGAACCAGCAGGTAAAGGAAGTCGTCACGTGGCCTAGAGATCAGAAGCCCTGAGCCAAGCACCGCTTCAACCCTCGGTTGGACTCTCTTTAAGCCACACCAACATTAGACCAAGTTAACGAGATTGGCGAGTGACTAAGAGGTCGGAGACACTGAACCAGGACGACTGTTGAACAGGTCCTTAAGTGGCTGTTGGGTGGTTCAGAGCTCTGGTGCAGAGCCAACGGACTGGGTTAAAATCCAAAATTTCAGCCGTGCATCCGTGATTGAACCGGATTCTGAAGTGTATTGAGCTGATGGTCTCAGACCCTTCGCCAGAAATAAACAAAAAAATAATGCTTCTGCTCGCCATACAATAATCAAGTCAAATGTAATAATAGTTTTTATAGTTCATATTCGGTTTGTATATGTTCTGTTAATTGTTTTACCTTCCCAGTAGAGACTCTGGAGGTGCTAAATTCACCATAATGCTAAAATGCTGCTAATTCCATATCAGAATCTCAACCATGAATCATGATTATTAATTGAAACGTGAGCAGACTGTCCATTGACACATGGTAGTACGCTGCTGTCTGCAAGAGTTAAAAATGAAAATATTTTGACATTTTAATAATGCCCCTAGCACAATTGGAACATAATTGTGGAACTCCCAAACCCATTGGACTGCAAGGTGGCCAGGATATGCGACTACAGCAAGTGGATTCTTGAAATCCATCTGTGCAGAGCTTTGTTATCCTTTAAGTGTGGTGGGTTTCTCCAGTTTTCTTCAGTTAATCCCACACAAAGCCAAGCACATGTTAACGGAAATCATGGCCAAGCATCCTGGTGTAGCAGGACACTGCCGACAAAATCGTGAGACTGTTACATTGTAAACCAAGGACACTGTTAAATTGTTTTCATGAAAACGTCTAGCTTCTGCCACAGGAGACGGTGAAGTATGGGCAAAGGAAACAGTACCCCATGTCGCTTGTGCTGGCGCCAACTCGGGAGCTGGCACTGCAGATTTACGACGAAGCTCGCAAGGTACGGGGACTGGAAAACTGAGGAACTGGGCTTGGGCCCTGGGTCCTGGGTGCCTCTATAAGAGGCAAGGGGGGGTTATAATAGCTGTGTCAGAGACAGCTTGACACTTCTGAGGGTCTGGCCTGGAGCCTTTTGGATCTCTACATTTCTTTGTCAGGAGGTTCATAATGGCCATATTAGAGAGAGAGCCAGCACCGTAGAGAATATTGTACATGTGGACTTGTGCTTAAAACCTACACTTGGTACGTGTCGGAGTGCATATGTATGTGTACGTGTCATTTTGAGGGGAGTGGTAGTGTAGCGGTTTTTAGCGTGCTGCCCTATGACCCGTAGACCCGAGTTTGATTCCTGCTCACGGGCTACACCAGTGACGATTATCTGAACCGGTTCTGGGCCTCTCATAGGTCGACTCGGTCTCATATGAGTACCTGGTGAGATGTGTAAACATCGCCATGAGGGAAACAACGGCGGTCCGGCGTGGTGCTGGCCACCCCCATTGTGAGCCATGCCAGCCTTCATAGGTGCTCGCTAACAGCACTTACCCCAACAGTCTGGGATCTTTGTATTTGTGTCATTTTATACGCATGTACATTGTGTGTGCGTATTTGTGTTTACTAGATAGTCTTACACTTGTGTGTGTATGCGTGCGCGCGTAGTTTGCGTACCGCTCGTGCGTGCGCCCGTGCGTGGTCTACGGGGGAGCGGACATTGGGAACCAGGTGCGTGAACTGCAGAAGGGCTGCCACCTGCTTGTGGCCACGCCGGGCCGCCTCGTCGACATGATGGAGCGCGGCAAGGTCGGCCTCGACCACTGTCGGTTAGTAAATCCGCCTACACACTCAGTAGCCCACCTGTATACTAACTAGCTCACCTCCACGCTCGGTAGCCACCTACACACACTCGCTATCCCACCTACACACTCAGAAGCCCATCTGCACACACGGAAGCCAATCTGCACACTTGGTAGCCTCCCTGCCACTTGCTAATCCAGGGGTCGACAATAACATCAACAAGAAGAACTGTGTTTTTCGAATTTGGTAAAAATAACTATTTCAGGAGCCGCAATGAAAACGATGGTGGTGCTTAATAAATAATGTGACGAAGCAGTCCTTAAAGAGCTTCATGTGGCTCGGGAGCCTCAGGTTGCCAACCCCTGTGCTCGCCCATCGAAATGCCCCCTATTCCATCCATATTTTTGTCCGTCGACATGCCAGCCTATATTCACACCCACTATCCCGTCCACAAGCCCACTAGCCCATTCCATTGTTAAGTTAGCATTTTTATTTTAGTCATAGTCTTAAGCTAGTCGATGACAACCCATGGAGTGTTTGTCAAGTCTTCGTCTGTGGATTTCACTTTGTAATTTTATTAGTCTAGCCGACGAAGAGCAGTGGGACATTTAGAGTGATCCTGGCCAGGACGGCTCAAGTTAGCCAATCAGAGAACTCGGTGAATCTTTGTCTATACGTATGTATCTAATTAACATGTTTGGTATTCCTCGGTGTACCCCGCAGCAGTCTCTTTAAAGTGTTTCTAAACTATCTTAAGCTGCAATCTTCACTCGCCTCTTGAACTGCGTCTCGTCAAGAGTCAGCCACGCTAAGATGTCTGGTGGGCAGTAGTCGTAGTCATCATCCCGTTTCGGTGGTTTTCATCCACTTGTAGTTGTACGTTGACTAAAACGAAGCGCGTCGTTGATGGTTATTTTCATCGCACATTTCATGAACATAATTTCCAAATTGATTATCAAAAAGTCGATAATCAATTTTGGACAACCTTGCAAACGAAATATTCCATGTCGAGGGATTGTCCAGGTAAATAATTGTAGTTTTTTAAAATTTAATAAATTATTGTTAATAACGATCCCAGTGTGCACGTGATTGATTGTGGTTGTTGCTACCACCCCTTCCACTCAGGTACCTGGTGCTGGATGAAGCTGACCGGATGCTGGACATGGGATTTGAGCCGCAGATCCGCCGTATCGTGGAGCAGGACGTGATGCCGACCAAGGGCGATCGCCAGACCCTGATGTTCAGCGCCACCTTCCCCAAGGAGATCCAGGTGAGACACGGTTGAAAGTCTACAGTTAGAGGAGGTGGCGGAGAGCAGATGAAATGTCTTAAGCTTGGTGCTTAAAGAAAATTTAAACCCAAAATAACAGAAATAGCTTTCAGGAGTTTTATACGTTGAACATATCTATTTGTCCGTAAGGCACACAGCACTTGCACCACTAATTTTGCTTTTCCACTTCATATGGCTAAATTCCAGCCCTTGAGAATCATCAATGTCGATGCACAGGATTTCGTGACTGCTCTGCAGCTCTTCTGATGTGTTTTGGGGGTTGTTACCGAGTGTTGTTAGGCATTGCGTCCTTCATTTCGCTCCACGTGCTTGGAGCTTCAAATGATGTTGGATTTACCGCCATGTGAAGAACATTTACGCTAGGTGGGGGAAAGTGCTGCCCAGCCCTACTTTGTGGAACAGTGGTTACTTGAAGGATCTCAGAGGTAGCTCTCGTGGAATGTTCACAGCTTTTGAAGATAACAATAAACCAGGCCGTCTCCTTTCACACCCCTCCCCACGCGTTGCCATTGTGCCGCCCACGTTTTTGACTGCCACCATTGCTGCCCCCCGTCCCCCACCAAGATCCTGGCGCGTGATTTTCTGGAAGACTACATCTTCCTGGCGGTGGGGCGAGTGGGATCGGCCTCGGAGAACATCACTCAGAAGGTCGTGTGGGTGGAGGAGATGGACAAGCGCTCGTTCCTGCTCGACCTCCTCAACGCCACCGGTGATGGTGCTGCCCTCGCTGCTCGCATTCCTCGCTGCTGTTCACCTCCCCACGACTCTCGCTTCTCACTGATACACTCACTGGTGATGCTGCCACCCACTTGTGATGCAAATTACTTACGCCCCTCTCAACGCGCACTGCCACTCACTCCTCGCCATGCCGTTCTCACCTCTGATTTATTTAACCTCTCACACCTGCTGCAGCTGCATCCACTACCACTGCTGTTGTTTCCCGTAATTGATGTTGCTGCTCTAACAGCTGCTAATGTAGCAACCATTATCGCCAGCATCGTAGACGTCATTGCTGCTGTAAAACCTACTGGTGCTGCTAACGTCATCATTGTCGTCGTTATTCCATTGCTCAGGGCGGGACTCGCTCACACTGGTGTTTGTGGAGACGAAGAAGGGAGCGGACGCGCTGCAGGGCTTCCTGTGCTCGGAGGGCTACTCCTGCACTAGCATCCACGGGGACCGCTCGCAGCGCGACCGCGAAGAGGCGCTCAGCCTCTTCCGCACAGGCCGCCGGCCCATCCTCGTCGCCACTGCGGTAAACATTCCAGCCGCCGCGTCTGTGGGGCACGGGCCTTCCTGGATTGATTAAATGAGTCATCGTTTTTGCAAGCGAGGCAGCCATTGAAAACGAGATGCCACAGTACAAGCAACTCGAACAAAACGAGATGAACAAAAAATAATCCATCCCTGAATTGAATCGAGGACCCTCCAAATCGTGACAAATTGCCCAATCGCCGAGGAAATTAAAGGTCACATGACTTCTGCTTTACCTCACCCACCTGCTCTCCCCCAGGTGGCAGCACGTGGGTTGGACATCCCGAACGTGAAGCACGTCATCAACTTTGACCTCCCGAGCGACATTGAGGAGTATGTGCATCGCATCGGACGCACGGGACGAGTCGGCAACCTGGGTACGCGCACGTGTACACACATACACAGCTCCTGAATGCGCCGCACTGGCGTGCACAGATACACGCACACAGCTGCCGTAAACTCACGCACACACCTCCGCCACCCCCTACCCTCTCCGTCCCCCCTTGCCCACTCCACCCCGTGCAGGCCAAGCGACGTCATTCTATAACGAGAAGAATGAGAACATGACGCGGGAGCTGCTGCACCTGCTGGTGGAGGCGCACCAGGAGGTTCCCTCGTGGCTCGAGACGATGGCTCAGGAGCACCGCAGCAAGCCGGCACGCGGGCGCCCCAAGCGGTGACCACCACACCAAACGGCCAACCACCGACACCGCAACACTCGCCACATCAGCCATTACATGCATTGAATTGTGCTCGCAATATAATGAATTACTCACAGCTCGCTCGCATGACGATTCACTGAATGTCCGCTGATGGTGGCGGCGTGCGTGAACTGTGATACACGGTGCCCGGTGTCATCACCAACCCATGTGTCCTTCCCTTCTTGTTTTGCCAATTCTTCCTCCCTCACCACCAGCTTTGCCGGAGGATTTGGTGGGCGAGACTACCGGCAGACGAGCGCCGGTAGTGGCGGAGGGACGTACAACGCTCACCAGCGCGGGGGCCCGCGGGGGGCGCCAGGGACCACGACCGTGTGTAACCCGGGCATGGTGCGCGGGGTCGGGGCTGGGCAGCCCACACGGGGGTTCAACCGCGGTGAGAGAAGGGGGGAGAGTTGGAGCCGGGGGTGGTGGGGGAACAGCGGACAGAAACACACATTAACATATATTGACACACTGGTACAGAGATAACAGCGATCGAGATAGACACACGGATATACAGAGACACGTGCGGTAAGTCCTCGCTTAAACGCGTGGTGTTCACGCAACGCATTTTCCCTAAAACGTGGTTCTTCCATTTGGGAACACTATTCGCACAATGCGGAAAGCGCACCGTTATCACGCGGTTTCTGAGCGGTCCAACGATGGACTATTTTCTTGAGCTGCGCAGCTGAGCAGTACGACACAGTATGGGGAATGATACAGTAACAGCGCGTACCCTCCGTTATTTGTCCCAGCATCTTTACCGTGTGTGCTTATATTGCATCGCGCCAAACTTTATCGCGACATTATTTATGGGGAATTGTTTTTCGCTTTACCTGGCACTTTTCAGGAACACATTTAGCGTGTTCAACGAGGACTCACTGTACAGGGACAGAGACACGGGGACCAAGATAAAGACACAAGACAAAGACACATACAGGGACGTTTGAGGGATTAATTTCTGTGTGAGGCGGGAGGGCAGGCCCACACGCACACAAAGACAAAGATGCCTTTTCTAGGCTTAATAGACTGTTGGGGGAAGTGCTGTAAGCAAGCATTTATGAAGGCCCGAACGGCAAATGAGGGGGTAGGTGGCCACAGCACCACATTCACTGTGCTTTGTCACCCCAGTGGCGATGTTTACGTACCGCACCGGGTACTCGGAGGCTGAGTCGACCTAGGGAAGACCCAGGACCGAATCGGATAATTGTCACTGGGTGTTGGTCATCAGTGGAAATTGAACTCAGGCCGCTGTGTTTGTAGTGCAGTGCACTAACCGCTCCCCCACGCACGCACACACATATACACACATACACGAACAATACAGGAACGTACACAGACGTGTGTGCATGCATGTGCGTTTACATGTATTTCTATGCGTGCGTTTTCCAGGCATCTATCTCACTTCACCCACAGCACTTGACGTACCCTCAGAGTGAACCTAACCTGGCACAAGTGCCTTGTTGACCGTCGCTGGCATTTAGTGTTGAATGGCATTTGTTGTTGTTTGTGTCGCCGTGTTTTTTTTTAATGTGTGCTTGTGCCCATACATGCGCAGGTGTGTTCTCGTGTGTAAATGTGTATAATACATGTATCTTTGTATCTGTGTGTGCAGGTGGCTATGGGAACTTTGGCCACTTTGCCCCCCAGCCTATGCCAGGCGGGTTCCCGATGGCGTACGGAGCCCCCATGGATTGGTGGACCAGTTAGGCCGGCCCGGTACATGGCACGAGTACACAGCCAGAGTACATGAGAGAGATGAATTGCACGAGCGCACGTCGTGCGTACACAGTAGTGGCACGAACACACATGACAACAACACGAGCACACAGCCTCAACACAAGTACACATCGAGATGAGCACATAGCAACAGCTTGTACATAGCTCGAGTACGCAAGCTAGCACAGCAAGATTAATATTGTGTGCACGGTGGGATGAGTATACGATCATAGAACATGAGTACACAATCACAGGTAGTGCAAGCACAAGTTACGTAGTAGGACACGAGTATGCAGTGCAGGTATACGAGGCTGATGCACGAGTGTGCAGCAGACGCACACGTGTGTATGTACGCATGTGTAAACACAGGCTTGTACACGCGTCCTCGCAAGCTTACTAGCTTGCATGCGTACTCGCTTTGTGTACACGCGCACGCACGCAAGTACACACACACACGTGTCCACGCATTTGTGCACATATACACACGTACACACTTGCGTACACGCGTACGCATTCGCACGTAAACACACCTCCACAAATACTTGCATGTACGCGCACACACAGGCTCCCCTCCGACCTTGTACTCGTGTTTAACAAGAAATAGTTTAAACGTATAACAAGTACCGACTCCTAATCTTCTTCTCTTCTTCTTCTTGATGATTAATTCTGATTTGCTTATTAAAGTGTTACATTGACTTAGCTGCGTTTGAGGTTAGAGTAGCGGTTCCTTAAATAATTAAAAAAAACGCGTTTCGCTAGCGGCATAACGACGAGGGGACAGAATTTTTATTTTCTTCTTAGATTATTTTCTCTTCGATGAAATGTCGAAAAAGGTTTTGCATGGGAATCCAACCGATGCACTCGCACCTCGGGGGAGAGGGTTTAGCCCGGCACCACGACACGACGCAGAGTGGACCGAATGGGCCAAAGCACCACCACACCACACCACGTCACGTTACGGGGAAACTATTTTCTGTGTCGCTCCGCCTATTTAAAAGTTTGATTGGCGTAGAGAGGCGTCAGGCTTTAGCGTCGCTCCCACCGATGTTCCTCGTTGGTTGGGGATGTCTTGATATCTTGACCTCCTGACCTTTCCCTGTCCCCACAAAGCCCTAACCTGTGTATCTCTAATCCTTAACCCTAAACCCAAAGCAGCCTGAACCAGCTTAGCCTCATTGTCTAACAAGGAGCTGGTTTGGTCTCGTATGATTATAGCGGCAAACAAGCCACATCCTCTATACTGGGTCTGACCCAGGAGCTCTGAATTAAAAACAAAATTCAGCAAAGGGTTATTTAGTTTGCTCGCGTTAATGAGAAGGGGAAGACGAACCAGAGCGAGAGAGAGAGAGTCCGAGGCAGTCGCACTCTACAGACATACAGGATGCGCATGCACATGACATAGTGTGGAGCACACACAAGACATAAATGCACTGGACACACATACATGCACTGACCTGGGCATGCACAAACACACGCATAGCATTAGATACAGGATAACGCAAACGGCACTCAACACATACTACACAAACACTCACTAAAGATAAGCGCACACAAAGAGCACACAGAACACGACACAAACAGCACATGTCCATCCACAATCCTGTGTGAGTGCAACTGTCAATTACAAATATTAGCTATGTGAAGATTTTTTTAATATATATAAATAGCCATTACTGCTCTGCTAGCACACCTCTCTCTCCTCTCACACGTTACCAATGTTCGGTTTCGTTGAAACGGTAAACGGGCGGCAGGAACAAACACCCGTGAATTCTCAAAATTCCCGGAAAAAAACCTCCTCTGCCGCGCTTACGCGGCGGGAGCATTGAGGTGATGGTGGTGGTGCGATCAGGCGCCAGTTTGCGCTGACGCACGCACACACTGTCGTCTCCCTTGGAATTCTCCGCATCCACCTACGCACACACATGCACACCCTGTTCTCACACCAGGAACGCCGTCAAGCAGGACAGGACGTTCACGATGTTTGGGTGTGTGGGTAATACGTGCAGGTGACCGAGTGGAGTTTTCCAGGCACTCGTTTGTATCTCAAGCTGTCTTGCATTTTGCAGTTCCAGGTGAGGCGTGGTGGACAGCCTGTGCCACAGCGGGTGAGGAGGGTGGTGGTGGTGATTTTCTGATTGGTTAGCGAAGCGAGTTTATGCTTGTGCCGACGGTTTTTGGTCGGCAGGGCCCGCTTGGGCGTTTTTGTTGTCGGTGAGAATAGTTGGTATGCGGTCAGGCAAGTGTCTGTCTGCCGCTGTCGACATGCCGGCTGTCTCCGCCGAGGTGTGTGCGTGTCTCTTGTCCGTGGAGTTGTCTATCGGGCAAGGCGAGTCGAATCGCCGGAGGATTTGGGTTCGCGGTCAAGTTGTTTCCGTCCGCGGTTTAGATCCGCGGACGTCGTTTTTTTTACTTTCTTGGGCGAGAGAAAACGTGCGCACTTTGCTGCAAGCGTGACTTAATGGCACCTCCATATTACACAGAGCTTTTAAAAGAAAAATGATAATCGATTCTTTTAATGGGAACTTTGATCACAACTCTTAATGGTGCGATGGTTTTTTTCTGTGTCAAGTTTTTGTTCTGTTTTTTTAAAAAAGAGTCCAAAGCTGTGACGCTGCGTGTGGCGTCGTAAGGGGGTACGTGTTTGAACTTTTCGGGCCGATGTTGCGGCCGATGACCTTGCCAGAGAGCGGCTGTGTTCATTTGTAAGAGTCTCACCGTGTTTGGTCGTTAAAGAGAGAGAAAGGGGGCGTTCCTTAGGTGATGGCACTAACACACACATGTATGCATAAACAGGTTTAGACACACACACACACACACGGGGCTATAGTTAGGTGTCTTAAACAAACAAGGGTCAAGACGGGAAAATACCACATGTGGTGTTGGAATGGACGCTTTAAATGCATCCGCAAATAATAGGTAAAAGAATTTACAAAAAAAACATGTAAGCAAAACCTAACAGAAAAGTGCGTGGAATAATACAATGTGGAATTAAAACGCGACATGTAAACGCAAGACGGTGGGAATGACATGCGATCCGAGGCAGGGACCGTCGGAGACTCTTGAGTGTCCGTAACGTTTCTTTCCGCAAAACTAAAACCGCGGAAGGAAAACACATTTAATGGAAGTGTTACCACGCGAACCGTATCTCCTCCGTTTTCTCCGTCTGCCGCTCTGCTGCGTCGGTGGGGAAAGATTAACAAGCGACTCGGGAGCACCCGCGTTCATCGAGAACAAACGTGCGAGTGAAATAGAATAATTAATATTAACGATGACGATGATGACGACAGAGACCCCATCCCTTCCCACCGGTTGACCCCATGAAGTTATTAATTCTGGCAAGATTAAACCATTGCTTGGTGGCTCTGTAAAACATTGACATTTCTGGTCATTTTAGATTCTGTTTTCGAGCATTAGTTTTGGTTATAGCTGAACGTCACCCTTTAGTCCTGGCGGTTTTACAAAAGTGCCAAGTTTTCTGAGCATGGACTGTTGGTGCTCGGAGAAACGCAGAACTAACGCGACGGGTGGAAGTTGCCTTATTCCGTGACAGGCTTAATGCTTGGCCTATTTTGCATCTTTGGTCGAAACGTTAAAATTACAGCGAGCAGAAGAACCAATCGACCCTGCTCATATGGGACAACTGATACCCCCCTCATCCCCTCTTGCTTTAGGTGCCTTAGTTTGGCTTGAAGAGTTCTCAGATCTTCTCCGGTGAGTGGCGATAATCAACCCGGGCCCTAAGCAAATGTGCCCGTGAGAGATGGGGTTTTTTTTCCCCGTCGTTTGTGACTTGTTGCGATTTGCTACAGAACACGCGATTAGTCTCGATTTACAAAAGTGAGCATCAATAGCGGTTCCGTGTAATGATTAGGTTCGCACCTGTGGGTCTGGAGTTCTAGGGACCGCTAGATATCTTGGGAGTAGGGTCTGTGTCAAATCAGTATGCTGACAGGTTCTTATCTCCCGAGTCGTGAATGCTGTTGTACATTTGTGACTGCATAATGCTACTCACTAGAATGGGGGCACCGTGGTGATTTGACCTTTGCTCTTTCCCTTGTAACACGTGTGCTTCGCTACTATGAGTCACGTGCCACCCACTCCAGCCTACCAGCGACTCGGAAAATATTGAGCGATAAATTATGCCCTTGGTCATCATCGTCATCGATTGTAGGAGTGTAGTGAGTCGATGTGTCTCAGCCCGGTCACCGATGACTTGGCACGTACAAAACAAAAATGCACTTCCGTTTCTAAAACGTGTCAACGAAAGGGCCTGCCTGTTTTGAGTTAGTTTATTTTGCGTTAAGTTTGTGTAAAAGGTTTAGAGGCTATTAATGCTAAACTATGATAGCTGCTGTGGGTTTGACGCAGAGGCGCCGTCTGTTTTTTTTTCGTTAATATCGTGGAAATAAAATCTAGCGGAGAATGTTAGCGATTTTCTTTTGTTACACTCGGCCTAACGCGTGAACTTGCGTTCATCCCTTCCCACCCCCCCTTCCCTGTTTATATAGCGAAAACTGAAATGTGACAATATAATTAATAAATTGCGCGATAATTTAAAACAAATTCCAAAAAGCACCAATACAAATCGATTCTCGCCATCGCGATAAATACACGTGCCGAGTCTCTGTTGTAGGTGATCGATGCGTCTCGATCCGTATGCTTTGTACGTTCTGGGATGACGTGATTCCCCAGCAACCTCCTGAGGACGCGTTCACCGCAATGTTTACAAAAATAACCGGTCATCGAATCGCGACAATTCATCAATTCGTCGGCGGTGCGTGGGGGTAGAGATGTGAATATCTCTCAAAGTCGGCAACGTTAGTAGTTAGTCAAAGCAATAATGAGAATGGTTGGTGATGTCTTATTTTGTGTTTAGATGCAAAAATGAATTGGCGGCTAGACGTAAGTGGGACAAGTGGTTCATCATCACCTGAGCCGTTGAGTTTATTTCTTGGCCAAAATAAATAAGCCGCCTCAGTGGTAATTTATACGCGGAGTTAACCCTCGATTATCCGTGGGCACATTATTGAGGCTGCCAGATTAAAATGTGCTTACCAAGTTTGACCTGGTTTAACCACATTACCTGCTTCCTTATGACGGGGGGGGGGGGGGGGGGTGTGCAGGAGAATTGGCACCCACGTGACCGCAAAGCACGCACATAAACGGATTACTTTTAAGAACCTTCCCCCCCCCCCCCCCCCCATTCGACATAGGTAAACACTCAGAACAGCCTAATTTCCATATCTTTGGCAACCCCGCCCCCTTATCCTGGATTGTCCGCCTCCCTCCCCCTTATCCCGGATAATCGAGGGTTGACTATTTCCAAAACTGAAGCAACAGCCACATTTTGTTTTAAGAGCGCGAGTATTTATATCGTAGCGGAACGTTTTTTTAATTGGAAGCTAAAGTGGAGGAAGACGTCAACTTACTTGAATTGGGTTTAACCTTTAACCTTCGACCTTGCGCTGCTTTGAGAAGTGACCTTTTATTACGTGCGCATACCGTTGTTTAAGCTTGCGGCCCGACCTTGCGTTCGATAGAAGTTTCCTGCCAGACTGCGTCATCGGAGAGCGACGAAAGATTAATGTGGTGCCAATCGTTACAAAAGGTGATTAAAAAAAGGCTTAAAAGGTGCTCACGCCACTGCTTTGGTTGTACAGGACCTCCGCTCACGGGAGCTCTCTAGAGAGCCTCTCTGAAGGGTATTTAAGAGTAGTGATAATTATAATTTCATTTGTTTTATCTGGAAAAGCCTCACCGAGTCTCAAGGCTCTCCCCTTCATAGGAGTTGTCCAGCTATGTTGGGATGTTTTGGCCGATTCACGTTATTGTAATGTATGTTTAATTGGACGAGTGGTTTGGCTTCAAGATGCGTCATGAAATCTGAGAGCCCGGAGAAATCCCCACCCGCGTGTACGCACGAGGGTGGGGGGGGGTAATAACGCTTAAGCTCTGCTATACGGACCGGTTTGGCGGACCCACTTGCTGTGCTGCCACCTCGGGATGATTGACAGCTCGTTACGGCAATGATCTCGCGGTTAGGGTTGTTGGCGTTAGTCTTGGGGTTAGAGATAATAGTCTTAATGTATGATTGGTAAGGTTAGTGTCGATAATTGTTGGGGGAGAGTTGGCGCCGATAGGTTGCATGGAAGGATAGGGTTTGTAGTTTGAAGGGTTGGGGATAGGCTTATCGTTGTTGATTCGGATGGTGGTAGTGTTCAGATTAAAGTTATTGGTGTTGAGAATAGTATTAATAGGGTAAGAGTCAATTAGCGTTAAGATTGGAGAAAATAGGATTAGCGTTTTTGTGAATGGTCGTGTTGGGGGAAGGGTTGTTATAGTTAATTGTTATCGGATTGGGGCCGTTATACATCGGGTTGTTATTGTAAGGGATGTGATTAGGATTAACATTCAAGTTAGAGTTCATACTTATTACCTGGTGATATAAAGGTGTTAGGGTTATGATTTAGGATTATTACACGAGGGTAAGCTCAATGTGTTCATAGTGTTAGGACTTGGGGTATCAGTTAACTATAATGTAAGTAGTGTTAGCATTATGACCAGGACTTGTGTCGTTAGGGTTATATTCAGGGTAGAGGTTATGGTTGGGCATTAGAGCAGTACCCTAATGTAAAGACTGCAGGTTAGGACTGCCAAGTTCGTTGACATTTTAACACGAAAGTCATTTAACTCGCTACTCGGGAGTCCGTATAGCTGAGACTTAAGCGGTCAACACTCCAACATGCAAAGCAGTTCACTGCACATGACATGTGCACGCATGTGTACATTTGCACAGCCTAGTGCATGTGTTTATACACACGTACACGGGTGTGTTTGCGCGCGTGCGCGTAGCAGTGTGTGCAATACGCCGAGTGTGAGGTCGTGTTGGTGCTGCGTAAGCTGTATGGTGTCCGGTGTGGTGCCGTGTGTGCTCCACGAGGTGTAGTAAGAGTGTGCGCTCGCTGTGCATCGTGCATACGCCATGGTGTGTGCACGTGTGTACGAGTGCGTGCACTGTGTGGTGTGTATTGCATACACCCGGAGGAGTGCGGTGTGCACTGTGCGTGGTGCATACACTTTGGTGTGTGCGTACGAGCGCGTGCATTGACATTGAGGCCTGAGCTGCCGTGCAGCCAATCTGTGCCCCATGGGGAGTTTTACCTTTTGAGGTCGGATTTCTTATCTCTCTGCGTTTGAGCCTTGGGACCAAGCCCCTTGCATTAACTCTCATTTACCTCCCCACTCCTCCGTGCTGCATTTGTATCCCGTGCAGTCCCGATTGTTAGCAGGGCATTACGCGTTATCACAACCAAAACACCCTGTCGGATCGACTCGGCCTAATTATCATCGTCTCTGCCGTGGCGGATAAAACGAGCGCACACCGCTCATTGGGTAGTCGACGGGGAAGACAGGTTTCTGCCATAGGAATGTGGAATTTTCAGCACTGGCTCAGGTCTGACCAACAGAAAATGAGCGCTACCCAATGCTCATTCAATCAGGGAGGGGGGAGGGGGGAGACACCTCATACTTTTTCTAAATTTAAAAAAACGTATTGAGAACGATAAAGACGATTAACCTCCTTTTTTTAAGCTGCCGTTTTTTGTACGATGAAACACAAAGATAGTAATTTATTTTTTTGCACCTGAGCTGAGAAGCCGACGTTGGGGTGGTTGGGCGTTGTGAGTGTGGTATTTTATTTTTATATGAAAAAAAAAAACCCAATAACTGGAGAAGCGGCTTGGGGGCGGGGTTTGGGTCAGGCTACCCACGACCTCTGCGTGCGCGTGACCTTGCCGTGACCTCACGGCCACAGTCGCCAACCGTGGAACCCGCGTCGTGTGTTTTTGTAACGCAGAGCAGCGCCGCCTCGTTCCACTTTAAGCTCAGCCGCGACGATTTTGCCTTCAAACAAATTGAATCCGTCGGAATCAAATGCTTTGCTGAGCTGTTGTAGTTGTCGTTGTTGGAAGTGAGAGTGGCATCTGTAACGACCAGAGCTATCCCAGGGCGAACCCACCCCGATATAGAATCAACGTAGCATATGATACAGAATGCTTGTCGAGTTTAAGTCGTAGTCTAGAATTGGTGCAGGAGCCTATTTCTGTTGATTTTAGAAGCTTAGTCACTTCTGATGCCCTCATTTCATCCGATACATAATCCTCACCACATCTAATACAGAACCCTAATCACGTAAAATATTGGACTCCAAAAACAGAACCCTTATCGGACACAGAATCCTCATTTCATCCAGGATAGATTCTCTAGCCCCATGTAATTCAAAGCCTTCATCTCATCTGATTCATAACGTTTGATCCATTGGATATAGAACTCTTACCCTTTTAAATTTCGCACCATCGTCAAATGGAATAGTGAATCCTTGACCTATCTGCTACAGAATCCAAGTCGCACCAAATACAGAACCCTGCATCATAATCTACTACAGTATCCCTCATCTCATTAGTCTGCCTTAGCTCAGCCCGTAAGTTATACCGCCGGTTTGGCTGAATTAATGAGTCCTCATCCTCGTGCAAATCCTGAGACGTTGCCAACTTTGTGAAAAAGTTTGGTTTGGCTTAGAATCGGCGAGACTGGGCACCGTTAAAGTGGCTCATCGGCGATCCATCGTCGGCCACATGCAAACTTTATTCAACTGCTCGATTGCTCATTTACAGACGTTGCGGCTCCTGTGTTTTCACGTCATCTGAACGAGAAAATGTTAATTTATTTCATGAGGTTGGGTTCCCATGAGCTCAAAAGTTCAGGGTAAACAGTTGAGGTTGGGTGTTTAAAGATTAAATTAAAGAAGCTGGCACGAAAGTTCACATCGGGCAAGTTAAGTTATTATTCCCGCATCCCTTTTCCACACACACTCAAGTCTGGCCAAACGGCCCAGTGGTGTGGTGTACCTGCGTGAGTGCGTGCGTGCGTGCGTGCAGCGATTGCCTAACATGTGGATGGCATCCTTTGTTTAATTAGGTGAGAGCCCTTTTGGATTTATCTTTTTTTTTGCAAGGGGAGACACTGAGGGGTTGGAGACGCTTAAAGAAAGATGGTTACTGACGTTTTAATTCTTGGCCCAGTCGAGGGCTACATTAACGCACAGGCTACACAATGGCCAGCTCTTGCGAATGGTGTCACGGGGTTCCTAAACGTCCACGTTACAGCTGGTTGCGGGCTTCGGCAAAACAGAAAATTTTCCCTCGTGAACCGAACGACATGTGGCTATACCTGGAGTCGAACCGTGCTCAATGGCAGCAGTGGCTGTATGATTGTCACTGCAGACAATTTGGCTGATTAGAGACTTGAATGAGGCCGGTGTCGGTTAGTCGCGGTTAGGGCTACGACCCCTAACCTTGACGTGGTGCAGCAATATTGGTGAGCTATGTCAGGGTTAGGCAGGGTTAGGGATATTACCATAACCCCTGACCTGGTTTAACCTGGTGTTGAGCTGGGTCAGGTTTAGAGTCAGGGAAAGGGCGCTTGCTGTAAACCCCAACCCGGTTTTACCTTTCGTGCTGGGCTGGTGTAGAGTAAGTATGCGAGGCAAGTGCGAGATCCACAGCCCAGTCCCTGTCCAGACTTGCGTTGGAATTAAAGAGTCCAGGCCCTCTGTAAGACACCTCTCTATAAATACATATAAATATATAAGGTATAAAATAAATCCTCAGCAGTTGTGCAGAAATCCATGGATGCCGTTCAACAGAAGAACCTTTGTTCGCCAAGTGCTTTATACGTGCAATTAATATGCAAACTGTGGCAACAATAAACGTTGACTGGAATTGGGCAGGGACAGAGAGACAATTTGGTGGCGATTATCGTAAGGACGGTGATTTTTTTTTTATTTTCCACAAATTTCTGTCGCTCGGTTCGTCGACGGTAACAGCAGAAATGGAAAGGTCACCGGTTTAGGACCGCGAGCGAGGATAAGTTCATTTCAGTTTTAACGGACTCGTTCAGCTTGGTGCGCGAGACAAACGAAAGCGAGATGGCTCAAGCGTCTAACGGAGTTGTGACTTAATTTCAAAAGGAAAAAAAAATCCAAAACTATTATTTGCGTGTTTGTCGTAACTTGAGACAGATCACGTAAAAACAACACACTTAATGTTATTCTTTGTTTAATCTAACCAGTAAAAAAAAATGTCACGAAAGGTGCGGGCGGGCGAGTGAGCGAGGTGGCCTGTGCGACTCCTGCAATGACTGAGAATAAAACCGCAGTCCGTCGTTCATTTGCGCAGGAAAGCCTCGCTGAGCTGACTCGCTGCCAGGAGGAGGGTCCTGCTACATTCGGACGTTAGGCCAAGGCAATCGGATATGACAGTAATATCCTTCCCGATAGGTCGGCAACCTGTTGTACCGCCTTCGGCCACCTCGCCGCCCCCCGCCCCCCTCCTGCCCCCCGTAGGTTGGGGGGTCTCGTGCACATATTGATGATTGTGCGCGATCCACCAACCGTGCCTTTTGGCACCAGATTACGACGGCGTAGGAGATTTTAAGGCAGTATGGGGAGCTGTGTAAACTCCTTGAGTTGGAGGGGGGGGAATCGACAAGTGAAAAGGGCAGCGATTGGGCACTCTTAGGGGAGGAGCCTCACTGCTTTCAAGCAGAGCCTGGCCATAACCCGATTAGGGTTAATTCCAACCATAATCAAATCGAAGCCCTAACCACACCAGTCAACGAAATCCCTCGCCCTGAAACTATCCTTAACCCTCACTGGCCAAGCGGAGCATCGCCCTGATCCTCCCCTAACCACGTGAGCCAATGATTAATAATAGCCAATTACAGCTGGTCCTACTCGAAACAGTGCTCCAGTGCCTCCACACAGCCCTCTCGCTTGGGATTCTCCCATCTCACTGGAGTTTCTCTCCACGCCCTCCGCGCCAGCAGTGGCATCCGTTCGGTACGCGACGGTAAGAGTCGTCCGCGCCCGTCCGTGGCAGCGCCGTGCGCCGCGCCACGGCCGCGTAAACCCAGTAGCGAAGCGAGAGCCTCCCCTCCCTCACGCACATGTGGTCGGTCTGTCAGGCACACGGGCACACGGGCGGGCAGACAAAGCTGCTTCCCAGACAGGAAAACTGCCAGAAAGACAAAACTGCCTCTAGGCAGGTCATTTAGCCGATGGTTGGTTTTGCTGGCTAACGGCTTGGCTGACTGGCTGGCTTGTTATATTGACTGGCTGGTTGGCTGGCTGGCTTGTGAACTGGCTGGTTGGCTAGCTAGATGGATAGCTCTTGAAACAGCTGCAGGGGGTAGTTGTCTGGTCGACCGGATGGTTGTATGGTTTTCTGCTTGGGAAATTGTCCGGTTGTTTAGCTGGCTGCTGATTTGCTTGGATAGCTACCGAGGGTAATTGGTTCTTAGATGGATTGGCCAGGTGAATTGGTTGTCTGGTAACTTGCCAGTTCGTTTAGCTAGTTGAACCGACTGGTAAGCAGGTTGGTTGTTATCTGGATTGCGAGCCGTCTGGCTCTGATACATCTGTTGTTTGATTAAGTTGGTTTTGTCAGTAATCTGGTTGATTAACCAATTGGTTGTCTGTCTGCTGAGTGAGCTGGTTGGTCGTGTGGCTGGTGGACTGGTCAGTTACCTTAGTCAATTGGTTAGCTGGATTAAGTTGTGTGGCTGTATTACTGGTTGGTTAACTCGTTGATTAGTTAGCTGTTTGGTTAGCTATCTGGCTGGTTAGCTGTTGGTTAGTGCAATAGTATTGCTGGTTGGCTGGTTAGTTATTTAGTAAGTTGCCTGGCTGCAGGATCAATTTCCTGATCGGCAGCTTCTATCACTCGGTCTCACGTTCACCACAAAAGATGGGCCCTCGTCGATCTGGCTCAAAATCGCCAGGTCAGGGCAAGGCGCTCCTCCTTGTTAAGTGTGTGAACACGTCACTCAACGCACGCATGCACGCACGTATGCACGCACGTACGTACGCACGGAGTTTAAAGAAAAAAAAATCATAAACGTAGCAAAGTCCCCATGCAGTCGTCTTTTAAAAGGAAAATAAAAGTAATATTAACAATCGTTATTTGTTAATCGCACCCTCACAGTGGAAAATTGATACCGTGTACGCCTGACATTTTTTTACTTGAATTTCACATGGCGGCGACAATGGTGACGACGTTGCCGATGTTATTAATCTTAAGCGTGTGGGTCAAGCAGGACACCCTCCCGCTGTGTGGTGAGTATACACGCAGTGACCCCGCAGCACCTTCAGTTAACCCAAGGGGTGTGGTGTTTCGTTATGGCTATCTCACGGTGCGTTCCCATTTAAGTTTATAGAGGCTGGCCCAACTAAACTCGGGAGGTTGACCAACAAAAATGTAGTCGCGCGTCGAGCAAAAGGCGGAATTTACCGATGACTGAACTGATGCATGAACAATGGAACGAATGAATGGATATAATTCACCCAACTCCTTCTCACTGTTTACTATCGAGGTGCGCGCACGCGCGCGCTCTGCGAGAGCCACGTACGCGCGGTTTATTGCGGGTCGGCGAGTAGCTGAAAAAAAACAATCGGCCGATTGCTAATTGTGTGAGGCGCCAACGAGGGGGGGGGGGGGATTTCGTGGTGCAAAACGCCCGCAGAGTCACGCGCATTGCACCGTGCCGGCAACCGTGTCCGCCGGTGGAGTTTGTTCTTTTCTTACTCTTTACGTTTTCGTTCCCCCCCCAACTACCCCCACACCCCACCCCATCCCCCCCCCCCTTTTCCGTGTTGTGCTGTTGAAACGCGCATTGTTTTTTTTGCCCGCCCCCTCCCCAAGTTAATAAAGACGCTGGAAAAAATAAAGACTCCCATGTCGATGCGTACGCACACGTTTTGTTGGCCACGCATGCACGCTCACACGCTCGGCTAGATTCAGCACACGCTAATGGTATATCGGATCAACTTCGGGTTGTCTATCGGCTATTATATTGAATGGAATTAATAAAAACACGTGTTCTGCATAAATGATTTTAATCTAGGTAATTAACAAATCTGTTATCTGCCGAGTTAACTGGTTGTCATGTGGCTGATCAATTGAAAATGTGGATTTTTCTCCGGGTTCTCCTGTTTTTCCCCTCTACATTTAGAACCAACGTGCATTTAGAGTATTTGGCTGCTATAAATTTCAACCTTAAGAGCCAATTCGTTGAGCTACCATTTGTGGCCAGGTTGCTTGTGAAAAAGAGCTACATAGCTCAGTGGGCCTTACCTGGTAAAATAAAAAGTTGAGTTGATCCGTTATACAAGCAGTTGTAGAATCCAAAAAATATATTTCCATATATGCTTGGCAACCCTGTCACAATACTTAAAACTAATAGCACGATGTGATTTATCAAACCATGTACAGCTGTTTTGAGTTAAGTTTGTACTACTTGCCGATGAAACTGTATGTGGACGCTCCGGATAAAAAGTGGTATCAAAGTAAACATTTAGGTTTTATTTTATTGAACTTCACAGTTACTGTATTCTCTGGATCATAAGTCACTTTTCACCCTGTATTTTAAAGAAAAAGTTGGGAGTTCGTCTTTTAATCAGGTTAGCAGCATGCCTGTGTCGACACAGATTTTTGTGTAATATTTTTTTATTGATAATGGGAACAGGTCTGGGGTGATTTTTGTTTATCGGAGTAATCTAGAGAATGCAGCTACACACGTCCTCCTTCATTGGACCCGAAACACAAAAAACAGCCTGGAGCTCATTTTGTTATTCTTTTATTTACTCAAGAAAGCCTCGCAGAGTTCTTCAGGCTGTCTTTAAGAGTCCTGCCCTGTGTTCACAGTCGGGTGCCATTTTGCTGTGTGTAATCACAACTTGAATGTTGCAGTTAACCTTTCAGCATTGAGATGTTTGGTCAATACCATTTACACAGTATATATATTTTTTAGCTGTGGGAGGAACCCACAAACCCAGAGGAAACCCATGCACAACAGAGGGATAACATACCAACTCCACGCGGAAAGGCACCCGAGTCGGGAATCAAACGCAGGCCCTTCATGCAGCGATGTGCAAGTGTTCCCATTGTCCCACCCTGACGCCCAACTCCTGCCAAAATGTTGACAGCCCGTTAGACAGCCTCTAGAGCTCTTGAGGCTGTTAACCCCCCCCGCCCCCCCCCCCCATTTGTCACATAACCTACACGAATTGCACAACTAAAACGTGGTTAGTAGCGCAACTGAAATACAAGGACGGGGTTGAAGAAAAAACTCGTGAAGACTGGTAAGGCGCATAGTGTAATATGCTCAGAAACGTGGACCCTTGAAAAAGGCAGACGCTAAGAGACTGAAACATCTAAGATGTGGGGATTGTGTGCCACCACATGGAGAAAATAATAGAAATAGAAGTGAGGGAGTTTGAGACCTGACTGAGAGAGAAGCCTCTTGAGAACATCTAGACCAGGCAAGCGAGGTGGTTTGGGCACATTTTTGCAAAGTGGACGCCTGATGACGGAGGCTCGGGAAGGAAGTTGGGAAGTTGGCCAAGAGGCAGGAACAGACAAATGCTGCTCGACTTGAATGAAGTGGAAGGATGTGTGGGGGGGGGGAACTTACGGTCACATAGAGAAAAGTTTATGATCAGACGAGATCGAGGGAGATTGGGCCAAACACCGGGCACTTGGCAGACACATCAAGGAGGAAGGTGCTACAGCATCAGTGGATGCTGCCGTGTCTACTTTCAGGTTGCGGAGCAACAAAAATGAGACCCTGGTTTGGAATCGACCTCGTCAACAACACAACCTGAGAGACTGGCTGCACCTCAGAAAACGCCTGTTTAAACTATATGTTTTTAATTTTGTGTATTATAACTGATGTAAACTTGATGCAACTTCCGACAGATTAGCACAGGATCCAACAACATTGCCAATACGGTAGAAATTCGGAGATCGAACGCCCCAGAACTCGAACAATTCGGTGACCCAACACAATTTTCGACCATTTTTTTTGCCCCGGACATCGAACAAAAATTCGGAGGTCGAACAACTTGAAAGAAGCTGCGTGGGCCGAGACGCGTATCCAGGGCGACCGAGACGCGTAACCAGGGCGACCGAGACGCGTATCCAGGGCGACCGAGATGCGTAACCAGGGCGACCGAGACGCGTAACCAGGGCGACCGAGACAAAGGCGAATGACCCAGTTCACGCGTGGCTCTCGCCCAGTGCAGACCCGCCAAAATCATCGTTCCGTTAACTTTTTCCTCACCACCTTCCACTCAAGCCATCCACTCTCCTTACTACAGGTAAAGTGACGTTCAATGTTCATTTATTCTATTAATTATAACTGTTTTTGTACGCTTTTATGTACTGTACTGTATTTTAATATTGTAAACTTTGTGTAAAAATGGCCCATAATAGCATCTTTGGAATGGGGAACCAATTAATACTATTTCCATTCATTCTTATGGGGAAAATTGATTCGGTGTTCGAACACGGTTTTGGAACGAATTAAGTTTGATCTCCGAGGTACCACTGTAATCAGTAGTTACTTTTCAACATTTTTTTTCCCCCCGACACAACTGGATTTGTTGCAGAAACACTCGGTGCAACCTGAAAACACATCGGAGAGCGAGAGGCACCGCACCCCCAAACAGGTGGATTTAGCAGCACGCATTGCTCGCCGAGGCCACCGGCCTCGACAGCCAAATCATGTGACTGCCAAGGGTTGAGAGCCATTGCATGTGCAGCGCGGAGCAGTGGTAGCCCTCGCGCCTCGCGGCAAGGAGTTCCTGCGTGGAGTTTGTCTGTTCTCCTGTCCTGCACGGTTACTAAAACTAAACTGAGCTATTTAGCTCTCTTTCAGAAGCGACCTAGCCACAAATTATAGCCCAATGAAGTGGCTTATGTAGAAATTTATGGCAGCCAAATACTCTTAAATGCATGATTCTAAATGTGGAGGGGAAAAACCGGAGGACCCAGAGAAAAAATTCACGTGACCACGGTGAGAGACACGCAAACTCCAAATACACAGCAGCAGGCGTCGGGGTCGGGATAGAACCCACGACCTCCTGCATACCAGGCGAGGTAGTTAACATCTCCCCACCGCAGATACAGTCATTACGAAACGCATTCGCAAGATAAATCTGCCGATGCTCGATAGAACCGTGCGGGGAGGGGGGGTGGTGGGACACTGGCAACGGCTCAGTCGCTGTCCCACTCGCTGGGTGCAAGCGGCATGAAGTCGCGCGACACGTCGTACTCGTAGCCTGCGTCGCCGGGCTTCAGGCGACGCCGCTCAAAGCCGCGGTCCATCTCGCGCTTGCTCAGCACCAGCGCCGCGTCGCTCACGCCGTTGAGGTCCTCGCCGCACCCGCCCAGCGACTCCTGCCGGCCACGCGGTGACGGTGTGTGAATCCCGTCCATGCGAGCCGATCTGGAGATTCTCGGCAGCTCGGGATCCGACGCGAAAGGAACACTGGCGACAAACTCTGGGCGAACTGCAACGTCTGGAATGCGCATCGGATCGCTGAGTGTGTGTAGGTGTGTGCTCACCCGTATTCTCAGCAGCAGGCGAGTGAGTTGAGTGGTGGACAGCTGTCGGATCAACTCTCCATGTCGCTCACTTTGCCCGAGTCTCTCCACGGTTTGAGGGACATCTAGCTCGCACACACACAACATCAGCATCTTAACAACTCGCTATCATTCCGTTTGTTTACCAAGGACAGCCTCAATGTGCAATTCCAATTGAGTCATTTTCAGGTACTTTGTCAGCATTGGGATATTTGGCCAATGATAGATAACGCTGCAATTTTTTTTCTGATGGGAGGAAACCTCAGAACACGGGAAAAAACCCATGCAGGACAGGAGGACATACAAACTCCACGGAGGAAGGCGCTTGAGTCGGGAATCGAACCCAGGGACTTCTTGCTTGTGATGTGGTGTTGCACGTGCAATGCTCTCGACCCTTCAGAATCAGAATATTTATACTGGAGGAATCCGATAAGCTTTTAAGATATTTTTCAAATATCCAGTAGGGGCAGGTCAGAACGTTGCAACAACACTATACGCAAAACCCTTGACAGTCACATGATCAGCTGTTGAGGCTGGAGTCTTAGGCGAGCAGCTAAATGCGCTTGCTTCTCGACCTGCATGCACGCTCCTGTTGTCGTGGATTTTCTCCATCATTTACAGGAAGTATTGTTGACTCGCTCATAATCCTCAACGTATTCTACTCTTGCGTACAGGCAATATGTTGCGCAGCGAAATGCCAAATGCGAGGTCTGCTCGCCACGAGACGGCTTCATTAGAGGGTTGTCTCGTCTGGCTACGCCTCCGTTGAAGGAGCTCTGACTACAGTGGTTTAATATATGTTCGAACGGTTTGGCCTGCTGGGTCACAATCGTACTACTCTGGCTTTGTGCCTTTAATTTTCCGTGTATGATTCCCAGTGTGGTAACTACATTATCAGCTCGGGGGGTGGGGCAATCGATGAGGTGGAGCCCCAATATTTGCGTTGTCTCGCTGGGTCGCACCCCTAGAGGCTATTATATATCGTGGCTCCTCTTGCCTAGGGGGGCCGTCCATAAATGACATCACGCACCAGGGGGCGGGGGTCAGACAATTGTGACGATGTGTGAGAAGGGGGGGGGTTTAGAAATGTGACGTCACATCAAAATGCGCAACTTTAAATAAATATAGACAACACATTCTACTTAATTAAATAGACTTTTTGATGTTTTCTCCTACAACAGAGTGCAGCGCCACATTAAATACGCACTACGATGACAATAGTTGAAAGCGATTTGAAGCATGTTTTAGATTTTTTTTGGGGGGGGGGGGGGCAGAGCTTTGTGACGTCATATTTGAGAAGGGGGTCTGACTTTTTGTGACGCCGTGTGACGAAGGCGGGAGGGGGGGGGTCAAAAATCGTCCAAAATCGCGTGACGTCATTTATGGACGGCCCATAATCACAATCTTTACTGCTCACGGTCTCGAACATTCAGCGCTGTAGGGACGCTCCATCTCCGCGAAGTTTGTTCTTTAACACTGTTGTTGACAACATATCTCACACGGTGGTGTTCAAGGCGGTTCCAACCGAGGTGGGGGGGGGGGGCAGGGCAAGGCACCCCCAGCCCCCCGACGCTCGTCATTCTGCAGATGACTCCACTCGTGAAGAAGATGTGCGCATCGGCCCGTTGTTGTTGTGCTTTCCGATGCGCTTGCCAATTGTGACCACCGTCGCCTTCGAGGAGGAGGGGGAGGAGTGTCAAAGCCAGGACGAGGTGCGATGTCGAATGAGGAGGGAGGGTGGGGGGGGGGTGTTGTGGTTTTTTTTTTGTACTCTCACCGGAGAATGCGGAGAACGCGCGGAGCGGGACGATTCTGCGACGCACGCGGCCCGAGTCGTGCTCCGCGTAGTCGAGAACGAGCGCGGGGGGGCTCAGCCGCACCCCACAGCGCAGCGGCACGTGGGGGGGCATGGGCTGTGACGGGGTGGGGAGGGCAGAGACATTATTTTTCTTCAAAATCCCCCGTATATAGAGAGCCATAACAGAACGTTGGCGAAAGTGCTGTAAGCGAGCACCTTTCAAGGCTGGCACGGTACACGAGGGAGTGGGTGGCCAGCACCATGCCCGACCGCCTTTGTTCATAGTTCATGAACGAGAAAACATCTTTGTGTCCCCAGTGGCTGTTTTTACACACTGCACCATGTACTCATTTGAGGCTGAGTCGACCTAAGACAGGCCCAGAACCGGATCAGATAATGGCCATTGGTGTTGGCCGTGAGCGCGAATCGAACGCGGGTCACCAGGTTCGCAGTGTAGCGCAGTTAGCTTACTGCAACACTACAGACTGGGGGTGGACACATACAGACACACCTACACTCGTAACACAGCTCAATATTCGTGCACAACACGGTGGCCTTAAACGAAAACATTAAGCAGACGACGTTTCGAGCAATTGTCCTTCATAGCTCTTCACAGCACCAGATAAAGTGGAAAAGAGTTGGATACTTAAACGCACAGTAATGAATGTGCTCAGAATTTTTTTAGGGGTCAATTCATTGTGTGGGGGGGGGGGGGGAGTCACAAGACATCTGGACCACCCTTTCTTTCGGTTTAATGTATATGCAGAGCAACAACTCTACAAAATGGGACCTTTTTGTTGTTGTTGTTGCCAGTATCCAAGTATGAAAAACAACTCTACAACTTGAAAACAACTCTACAACTTCACATTGAAGGTGGCCCAAGTCAGAAGAAGCAGCCGAGGTATTATCGCTGCGACGATGCCTCCTATATTCTTAGTTTTTTCGGTAAAGTCACGTTGAAGAGAAACAACAAAATAACAAAATATATATAAAACAATGACTTTACCGAAAAAACTAAGAATATGAATTACTGCAGTCACGAAAGCTTTAAATCAAAAGATGCCTCCTATACTTGGCATTTGTGTGGCACGTTTGTCACGGTCCGTTCTGGGTATTCCACAGTCGCACACTACTTCTGGAGAGTTTTACATTTCCCATTTGTGCATCAGAGGGCCGTCCATAAATGACGTCACGCACCTAGGGGGGGGTGGGGGGGGTTGTGGGGTCAGACATTTGTGATGATGTGTGACGATGGGGGATGGGGGGGTGTTGAGAAATGTGACGTCACATCAAAATGCGCAACTTTAAATTAATATAGACAACACGTTCTATTTATATTCTTTGTTCTTTCGGTAAAGTCACCACGTAGAAGGGAAACAATAAAATAATAAAAATATAAAACAATACAATTCTCCATAATAAAGGTTGTTTGGGTTAGATCGCGTTATTTATAAATGTGTCGTAACCCTCCACCACCCGACACGGCCAATCAGCAAAAAAAGTGTCACGTTGACAAAAGACAAATAGTTCACTACTTTAGCCCACCGGTGTGTTGAAGAGTGAATCCACAACATTTACAGTTTGAGTACGACGTTTCGCTGGTAATTACATCCAGCATCATCGGGCAATTCTCACGACATTTCGACTGCAACACAAGCAATCATCATCAGGTGTGAAAACCACAGCAAGAAATTTACTTAATTAAATAGACTTTTTAATGTTTTCTCCGACAACATCAGAGTGCAGCGCCACATTAAATACGCACTACAATGACGATAGTTTAAAGCGATTTGAAGCATGTTTTGTATTATTTTGGGGGGGGAGGGGCAGAGCTTTGTGACGTCATATTTCAGGGGGGGTCTGACTTTTTGTGACGGAGTTGGGGGGGGGTCAAAAATCGCGTGACGTCATTTATGGACGGTCCCACAGGCACCCGCTGCTTCTGCTTCCGCCGTGAATTGTGCAGTGGATGCGGGTTCGGGAGGGGGGGGGGGTCTGAGCCATTAGAGAGCTTCGTGAAAGATTAAAAACAAAAGCACCCCAGCCTGGTTACACGGGGGGGGGGGGCCTCTGACCCCCCTTCCAACTTTACACTCCACGCTGTGCGTCCACGCGCCGGCGGATTTGGCTGACGCTTAACGAAGAAGGGTGGCTCCGTTTAACGATAACAGCGCAAATTACTAACGACGTTGACGCTTTAACGCCGTAGGCTTTCGCGACCAATATCATCCATCCATGATAAGAGGTGGGGGTTTTTTGTGTGTGGGTTAGATCGCTTAAATGTGTCGTTAAAACCCGCCCACCACACCGACACGGCCAACTAGTAAGGGTTGTCACGTAAACAGAACGTGCCAATTCGTGGAGGGTTTTAACGACACATTTATATATTTACGCGATCTAACCCCCCCCCCCCCCCAAAAAAAAAAAACCTCTATTTTGGGTGCCGTTGACGCTGATCATTCATTCCTTACCGTCCGCTTGCTTTTCCCAGTCCGTATAGGCGCCAGCACGAAGCTGATTGGTCGAGCCACCCAGGGGTGGGGGTGGGGGAGTCTCACACGTTGCTGGTCACGTGCTCCTTGCCGCGCGCCCATGCGCACTACGAAATGTAAAACGGATGTATCCAGGGGCAACAGATGCCCAATGACGTCACTACAGATGGTGAAACGTGTATTCATTTTTTTTTATAAACATGTTTTTTTTTCTCTCGATCTTTTCGTAACTCGTACGCGGTTAACATATAATTGGTATTTAGTTTTGTAGATACTTTTTAATTATCAAATAAAGCCAATGTTTATTTTTTCAACAAAAGATTTACGACGTCCTGGCTCACGTGGCGAGGGGAAGACGACGTTTACCTGACGTCATGCGGCGCGCACAATAACATTATAACTAACCACAATTATGTTTAAAATACGAGATTTTCACCGTTAAAATATATCCAATTGTTTTTTATAATAAATTATAATTGATTTATAATGTTCAATGAAGGTTGTTGGTGTAAATTGTAATAACATCCGGTTACGGCGCGCGGCTAATGACGTAACTTCCGATCTCGCGAGTCGTGGGAAGTTTGGGAGGGGGGGCTGAGTGGGAGGGGTTCGAGATCTCGCGAGAGGTAGCTGGTGGGGGGGGGGTCACAGGCTCGAAATATCGCGAGATTTCTTACGAGATTCCCTTTCTCCTCGGGGATCTACAGGTAATGGCTGCGTCTTGCCTCGTTCGTCGCCCTCAATCCGTTGTCAATCTCTGCCATCCGCCCCCGTCGGGGCGACGTTTGCGCGCGAATCGCTTGGCAATGGCGAGGGGGGCCTTTCTTCTCGCTCTTGTTTCAGCGATGAGCGATTTTGTACGCGAACCCACTTAACGCGACTTCGTTGTGAGGCCTATGAATGTCGGGCCTGTGTCAGTGAGGCTTCAGTCTTCGTTAGAGCCCGAGTTGTGATTAATCTTTGCACTTTGTGGTTTTGTTTTGGCTGTTAATGGTCTACTGATTTGGTGATAATCGGCTTATTTGATCATTAGTTTTAATAGTGTTCTACCGATAGGCCACGATCGAGCTATCGCTTCATCGATTGTTATGCAGTACTGCACTCTGGTTATAAATGTGTCGATTCTTACTCAAACGCCTGCGACAACATCACTCGGCAGTGCACTAGGTCTCATCGGATGTTATTAAAGCTAAGCGGGGTTTATTCTGAAGAGTACTTGGATGGGCGACTGCCATGCATAACGGTGTTTATAGGTGGCCCACATTAAGTTGTCGGCATGGGAGCGCAGTGCAACAAGTTTTAGTTGTGCAGTACCTCCTATGCGCGCACATACAATGTTCCCCACTCTTTACTGTCCCCGTACTGTTGGTGAATTATTGTTCGTATAACCACCACAGAGAGGCCCTCACCTAGGAGTGAATTGAGACGGTTAATGTACTTGTCCATTGCCTCCGAACTAAAGAGACAAACGAGGCAGAGTGTGTGGTACACATCAGACTGAATTTGAATTCTACATTAAGCGATTGCGTGGTTAGATACCACATGTAAGTACGGCGTGTGCGTACTTGTCCAGGAAAGCCTCGCTCGAAGGGCCCTGTGACATTGGGATATTTTGTACACGAATTCAACCGAGGGCGTTTGCCCGAGTGTCGGAGGACGCTAAAGAACTCGGGAGAAATCGCACCCCGCATCGAACGAGAGGGATTGAAGGCTTTAACAAACAGAAGTCTGTGCACAGATGGATTCAGGAATATTGCTGCACTGGTATTTCCATGCCACCTCGCAGCCCCAAGCATGCACAGGAAATCTCCCATCCCGAGTACTACACTGCTTTGATTTAATGGTCTTTTTTTGCGGTACGCGTGTGTGTGTGTGTGCTTGTTTGTTTGACTGTGTACGTGCATGGGCGGCCTGGCGTGATGTTGACCAGCAATCCCCTCGTGTGCCGTGCCGGCCTTAATAGGTGCTCGCAAACAGCACTTGCCCCGACAGTCTGTTAAGGCTACACGGGGGATGTTGGTCTGTACGTGCGCGTATGTGTGGGGATTGGTGGAGCAGTGCTTAGCAGCCAGTCACGTCTGCGCCCAGATCTCCCGCTTGGTCGACTCGGCACTTAAATTGAGTAACCTGGTGCAGTGTGTATAAACATCCGCACTGAAGAGACTACTACCCAGTGGAAAATCACCTGCACCGTGAGGGGGGGGGGGTCCCCGTTCGTGTGCCAGTGAAAAAAATAGGATATAAAGTCACGACTAAACTTTCTGTGGGCGGGAGGAGGGGGTGAAAATTGTACGGCGATCAAGACTCGTACCTCGCGCCGGTCGTAACAAGCGCTCGCTGCTGCTGTTGTTGTAGGAGCCATGGGGCGCGTGATTCGCAGTCAGCGCAAAGGCGCCGGGTCCGTGTTCCGCGCTCACAACAAACACAAGAAGGGGCCCGCTCGCCTCCGCGCCATCGACTACGCCGAGAGGCACGGATACATCAAGGGCATCGTCAAGGTGGGCACATGGGCTGCTGCACACTCCACATTAACGCAACCGCACTAGATACTCCACAAACGCATGCACCAAGTGCAGTTTTCCCGGCCACGCGAAGTTAGGAAGGTGCACTGCCGACAGGACACAGACCCAGGTGTTAGGGGTTGACTAATTTAAATGACTGGCAGATCCACACCACCTTGTGCTCCTCGCTGTATTTTAGTTGCCTGGCGCTCTGTTCGCTGTTGTGAGCGTCGCTCGTTCGCCCTCTGTTGTTGCTCGAGGGCGACATCCTCCCAACTACCCAGTAGCGTCCTTCACGAGCCACTACACCAACACCACCGCGCACAACCACAGTGCAAACCCCAATTAGTCTTACAGTGCCCAACACGCACCGTAATTAATACACCACTAATACTAGCACACGGCATATTTCCACACGGCGAGGGTAAGGCTTCTCACTGATGGTGATATGCTGTCACTCAGTGGTGCTATGAGGTGGAAGCCTGAAGGAGTTAGTGCCGTGCAGCAAATAGGTTTACACCTGTCCCCTCCACTGTAAGTAAATCAAGTTTGGAAAAAACTATACATGAGGACATGTGATGCTTTCCTTAACGCTTTTGTCTTCAGAAGTTTTTCACTGGCAGTACAGAAGCCTACAGGTAGCTGTTGGGAAAAATGTCTTTACAAATATTCAATTAATCCTTATAGCACTATATTTCGGCTAAACCCCTTTTATCAGGGTTGCCTGATTGAATAGGACAAGTCCCTAATAGCAGCAGAACTTTACACTCACGTTTTAAATCGTCGTTGTAAAGTGTTTTAAAGCTGTAAATATGTGTGTCTGACCAAAGGACATAATCCACGACCCTGGCCGCGGAGCTCCCCTGGCTAAGGTCATGTTCCGGGACCCGTACCGCTTCAAGAAGCGCACGGAGCTCTTCATCGCGGCCGAGGGCATCCACACGGGGCAGTTTGTCTACTGCGGCAAGAAGGGTACGGCCTCGCCACAACACTCACCACGACACTCACCCGACCACTCGCTCTCCACTCATGACTCACTTTAACTACTCCCCACGACGTTCACTATACTACTTCACCACAATGCTCACGAAACCGCTCGCTGTGCAACTCACCCTGTCACTCATTCCACTGCTCGTCAAAAGGCTCAATATACCACTCGTCACGAGGCTTGCTATATCACTCATCACGACGCTCACCTCACTACTCACCCCTCAGCTCACCTCACTAATTTCACGTCTCTAAATACCATGATGCTGTACGTATTCGGATAAACTTGACTTTCACCCACACTGGGATGCTGATGGTGGCGCATTCAATTGCACGTTTGTGCAAATAAAATTTTACCATACATTGTGGCGCTACGAGGAGACGAGAATGTATGCATTTTGAACTTCTTTCGCACCGTACGTAGCCAACCGTGCTAAGCGTAGGTCCGATTTTGTGACGGTAGTTCTCACCCTATAGTCGAAGTAGCAGTCCCAGCCCTGTAATATACGTGTTGCCCACTAGCCCAGCTGAGCATGGTCACTCTTAAGAAGAGTTACATCAGTAGCTTTAGTAAATTGGGTTGTCGTTTGGTCCACCAGTTAGCCCAGCTGGGTGGGCAGTATGGGGTCTGTGATTGGTGGACGCTGTCAGCACAGTGGTTACTGTGGATGTGATGGACGCTGGTGGGCTCTATGAATGGGGTTGTTATTGTGCTTGGGTTGGTTACGTCTGTTCTGTTAATGTGATGGCAACTGTTCGATTCCCGTTTACGGCCAACACAGCGGCGAATATCTGAACCGGTCCTGGTCTTCCCCTAGATCGACTCAAGATTAAATGAGTACTCGGTGTGTGTGTTGTGTAAACATCAACACTGGGGAGACAAAGACGGCTGGGCGTGGTGTTGTCCACCCAGCCCCCTGTGTGCTGTCTCGGCCTTTATAGGTGCTCGCTAACGGCACTTGCCCATTTGATCTTTATGGTGGTACCCCGGGGTACCAAATAATACAAAATGGCCAAGGCAATTAGACATTTTATTTCTGGGACACTATTTTTTTCAGGGGTGTACTTAACTCCGCGACTGAGGTACCAATTAATCCGAAATCAGTGATACTCCGCAATGTCGAAATGCAGTGAGGACGATTGCGCTGAAACCCTGAACACTCGTACGCACCATAGTGCATCGTGTACAGCTCGTCGAGATGAGTCGATTGCCACATCGCCGACCATCAACAGACTAAAAATGACTGCATCACGGACATTATGCCATGAGGGTCATTTGGGCTTATATGGAAGATATTTGTCTTGGGTGGTAATTGTGAATGTGATGGTTTCTCTGAATATAGTTGACACTAAATGCGGTGAGTACTGTGACTAATGGTGGTTATTGTGAATGCGGTGATTACTGTGGTTGTTTCTTGCCACCTGTAGCCCAGCTAAGTGTGGGGAACGTGCTGCCTGTGGGCGTGATGCCCGAGGGCACCATCGTGTGCTGCGTGGAGGAGAAGAGCGGAGACCGGGGGAAGTTGGCACGCGCCTCAGGGAACTACGCCACCGTTATCTCACACAACCCCGACACGCACAAGTCCCGCGTGAAGCTGCCCTCGGGCGCCAAGAAGGTCATCTCCTCCGCCAACCGCGCCGTCGTGGGTACGTGACACTAGCGGGGGGGTGGTGGCTGGTGGGATGTGCACGGAGCGAGGTGTTTGTGGGGTTTGTGGGTACTAGGTTTTGTTTATGTGATGTCTTATGCGTGTGCCGGTTGTGTGCGTGGGGAGCGGTAGTGTAGCAGTTAGTGCGCCGCACTACAAGTCCGGCGACACGAGTTCGAATCCCACTCACGACCAACACAAGTGGCGATTATCATAACAAGTTCTGGGCCTCTCCTAGGTCGACTGAGCCTCAAACGAGTCCTTGGTACGGTGTGTAGACATTGCCACTTGGGAGACAGTCGGCCGGGCGTGTTGCTGGCTACCCACCCCCTCATGCTGTGCCGGCCTTCATAGGTGCTCACAAACAACTTGCCCCAAAAGTTTAAGGCTGTATGAGGGATTTTTGTCTTTGTAGTGAGTGTGGTGTCTTTTTTCATGTCTGTGTAGAGTGTGTAGATGCGTGTGTATGGGTACGTGTGTGTGTGTTTGTGTCTCAAAATTGAATCTTACATCAACGGTCCTTACCTGAAATAAATTGTGACCTCTGTTATGGTATGTGTACTGTGTGGTGCGTATTTTGTGTCGTCTGATTTGGGGTGTGATGTGTGTGGCAAGTCCGTGTTGCAGTGTCACTGATGATGTCTAATATGATGGGTGTTTTGTGGTGTGGTCTCCGTTGTGTTGCGTCCAGGTGTTGTGGCTGGGGGTGGTCGCATTGACAAGCCGATCCTGAAGGCCGGTCGGGCCTACCACAAGTACAAGGCCAAGAGGAACTGCTGGCCTCGCGTGAGGGGTGTGGCCATGAACGTACGTACTTGCACACGAGCACTCGTGCACATGCGCATTGAAACACAAGCACAATCACTTGCATATACATTCGTATATACAAACACGTGAGTACACATACAAAAATCCCCAGTTTAGCCTTAATAGACTGGGGGCAAGTGCTGTTAGTGAACACCTTTGCAGGCCGACACCACGCCCAGCCGCCTTTATCTCCCCATTGGCGATGTTTACACACCATACAAGGTACTCCAATTAGCAGGGTTGGCTAGGTATGCTGCCACAAGTTCAACATACGTACTCAATTTAGTCTGAGTTAACTTAGGGGAGGTCCAGAACCGATTCGAACTCGGGTCGCCGGGTTCGTAGCACAGTGCGCTAACCTTTGCAATCCCGCTCCCCACTGTCACATGTGAGCACATTCTCAAGTCAGTGCGGAAACGAACACGCTGAACGCGGCTGAAGTATCAAATGATTTATGTAACAGCCAAAATAAAAATGTTCAATTCAATATTGGTTGGTTGTTTACCAAACCATCGATCTGTGCTCACTCACGCTTGCATTGTCCACCACCACAGCCCGTGGAGCATCCATTCGGTGGAGGAAACCACCAGCACATTGGCAAGCCGTCCACCATCCGCAGGGACGCGCCGGCGGGTCGCAAAGTGGGTCTCATCGCTGCACGGCGCACAGGTCGACTCCGCGGAACCAAGGTGGTGCTGGACAAGGAGAGCTAAGCGCCACCGCCATGCGACCGTGTGCCGGCGGGACAGTCCACGCGACCGCCAGCATGACCACCGTCACGGTCACCGCCGGCATTTGCGTGCGTCTGCATGTGGTGCCGTCAATAAAGACTTCCACGTTTTTGGAAAAGAAGAGTGCTTGAGTGGTGTGGTGTTCTTTGTGGGTTTCTGGTGGTGGTGTTGGTGTTGGGGCTAGTACAGAGGTCGGCAACCAAAACAACAAGAAGAGGATTTTTTTTCAAATTCGGTAAAAGCTATTTCAAGAGCCGCAATGCATGTGAATACAAGACGGTCCTTAACGTCGCTCAAGTCTTTATAGAGCAGCATGTAGCTCTGGATCTGTAAGTTGCCGACCCTGGGCTAGTGTCTAGATATGGAGAGCGGTGGTGCAGGGGTTAGCGTGCTACACTACAAACCCGGCGTCATGAGTTGGATTCCTCATGCACAACACTCGTGATGACTTTGAACCAGTCCTGGGACTCCCCTAGGCTTGACCGGTCTCAAATGAGTACCTGATGCAATGTATAAACTTCACCATTCGACAGTCATATGTAGTGCTAACCACCCTAATGTGTGCCTTGGCCGGCTTTTATAGGTGTTTGCTAACGGCACTTCCCTCGACAGTACGCGAAGGCTATAACATGGGGATCTTGGTGTTTAAATGTGAGTGATAATGTGCGGATAGAAGGATCTATTCACTGTTGGATTTCACGAAGCTGTCACCACCCCCAAATCCTGAATTTCAAGAGTCCGTCTAGCTCCAAATATACTTTTGTAATAGCATTTTCTCAGTCCACTGCAGGATGAAGGCCTCTCCATGCTGCGTCAGTCGGGTCTTTTTTTACCACACACCACATGGTGTGGGTTGGCAACGGATGGGGGTCCAGGTTCTGTTCGGACATCGTCGCTGCTGATTGTCGTGACTTGGAATTGAACTCCCGATTTGTGGGTTCAAAGTTCAGTGCGCTCAACTTCGCTGGCGCACACCAGTAAGAGTACACGGGTGACTCGCGTCTGTGTGTTCCTACAATGTAACAGCAACATGCTAATTCGCTCAAATAAAAACGTTGATCTATTCGGGCGATACTCCCTGCTACGACATGGATTGGATAAATGCGCATTGACCAAGAAAATGTAACGATCCGTGTGAACTACAAAAGAGGCCGGAAGATATGCAGGCTTGTAATTTACACAGGGGACGGGGATTCGAGAAAGGCAACCTTTTATTTGTGGCACACCACGAGAAGGGGACTAGAGGCAGAAGAGTAGGAAATGGGAATGGAAGTCTTAAGACTGACAAAGTGGGGGGGGGGGGGTGGCACAAGACGAGCATCAGGAAAGAGCCGCTGGGGGAACGAGGAGAATGAATGACGTTGGGGAATGAGAGGGAGAATCGGGAAGTGAGCTTGCACCGGACAGCGTCGGTTTTCACAGTGGGCGGGGCGAGTGGAGGGATTTACAATGGGGCTGGTCACACGACCAGCCCCATATATATACATATACGGGAGGTTTGATCCCATTTAGAGACACCGATGCGTTAGAGACGTTGCGTGCGAATGGGCTCGGACGCAATGGTTCGCCCAGCAGGTGCGATGGTCGTGATTGACGACGGAGCAGCAAGCCAATATGTGGCGAAACGACCCAAGAAGGACGTTCGACCAAAGGGAGATTTAGAGCGATGAATTAGGCTCGTGCGTGCAGGAGCGAGATTGATTAATTGCAGGGTCATGGGAGATAGCGAGGTCATTCACCCAGCAGTGGATCGATCGTGGCTGATGTCGATTGATTGCTAGCCAGCGGTGGTGGGGAGGAGGAGGGAAGGGAATGAATGTCGAGTCGCAGTCGTTTGCGACTTCGCAATAGCCAACCCATTATCAGTGCCCTGCCTTATTTACAGACCAATTGAGACCTTACAGGTCAGCCCGTGCCCCTTGTAAATCTCAACGTTCATCCTACAAAGGCCCACGACAAGCGAGAAACACAAATAGACAAACATTTGTGTTGCCCATATTTGTGGGCCCGAAAACTCAAATTCCCATGTGCTCTATACGGGGTTGACGCGTAATGCAATTGCGTTAAGCAGCCCGCGGTAGGTGGTACTCATTTGAACGACCAACGAGAGACGATTATGAAGATGAGGGTTGGGTAAAGGCGATCACAAACAGCATTATCTTGGATTCGAACAAACAGCAGTAGTTTCACAAACTCACGAATCCTATACTTGTCAGCGGTGGCAATTACAAAAGCTCTCCCAGTGCGTTTATCGATGCTACCAAATGCAATCGCCTCGCTGCGTAAACGCATTACCGCTTTCCGCGTTTGACAGATTCGCACGCTTGCCCCCCTAATTTTTAAGATCGATGCGTTTATCGATTCATGTTATGAAATATATTATGCGTGTAAGCAGACAACAAAGCTCGCTTAATTTTTTTTCTGGAGAATAATGTTAACGGTAATACAATTTATACGGTAACATTTTGGTGATGGTGCGCACAAAACAAACACAAAAAAACCTCAACACGTTCGTCAATAACAATAGCAACAACAACAATGCGTGTGGCCTCCTTAAAAGTAAAACAATATATATTAGGCGACATTTCGGGCAATGGCCCTGCACCTGGAGTGAGTCCAATACAGGATGGTGATGTTCCAGATGTCTTGTGACCCCCCCCCCCCCCCCCCACAATTAATTAACCCCCACACGATTTAGTTTGTTCCTTTGCGCAGTAACTTCTGTTTTAAATAAGAACCTTACTTTTAAATAATAAAAAAAGAGACGTGATGAAGTTGTAAAGATTTAGAAGTACCCGTCGGAATAGTCATCCGTGGCGAATGTGAAGGCTCCCAATCCCGAGACACGCGAGGCCAACGATGGCAGCGGCGGCGGCAGCAGCAGCGATGGCGGCTCCGGTCAGCATGGAAGTCGACACTGGCACCCCGGGTAACAACAACAACAAACAACAACAACCAGAGAACAACAATAGCCACCACAAGCACACCGGGCACAGGCGGGAGAGGCTCAATGAGAGGCGGGCGATGTCCGAGCCGCGCTTGTGCTCGATGCTGGCGTGTTTATCGCGGCCGGTGAATCCGCGGGTCAACTCGCTCGGTCATCTCACTCGGTCAACTCACTCCGTCAACCCGCTCGGTCAACCCGCTCGGTCAACTCGCTCGGTCAACTCGCTCCGTCATCTCACTCCATCAACCCGCTCGGTCATCTCACTCCGTCATCTCACTCGGTCATCTCGCTCGGTCAACCCGCTCGGTCAACTCGCTCGGTCATCTCACTCGGTCATCTCACTCGGTCAACTCGCTCCGGCAACTCACTAAGTCAACTCGCTCGGTCATCTCACTCAGTCAACCCACTCGGTCATCTCGCTCGGTCATCTCGCTCGGTCATCTCACTCGGTCAACCCGCTCGGTCAACTCACTCCGTCAACTCACTCCGTCATCTCACTCGGTTATCTCGCTCTGTCATCTCCCTTGGTCATCTCACTCGGTCAACTCGCGCCGTCATCTCACTCCATCATCTCACTCGGTCATCTCACTCCGTCAACTCGCTCGGTCAACTCACTCGGTCATCTCACTCCGTCATCTCACTCCGTCAACCCACTCGGTCATCTCGCTCGGTCAACTCGCTCGGTCATCTCACTCTGTCAACTGGCTCGGTCAACCCATGGCTGCGTCTGTCTCGTCACCAACCCGCCGGCGAGCGAGCCCCCGACGCTTCCCCCGGTGTGGCCTCAAAGGTGCACCCAGCCTGGCACAGGCGCCAGTGGTGACGTCACAGTCACTTCGCGGCGAGCGGCGGGGCTGTTGTTGTTGGTTGTTTACACCGACGGGGGAGGAGGAGGAAGAGGCCCCGCCACCGTGGAGTGATTTGTGACGAAGTTTTGTTCACTCAAATAGGGGTTGAACGTCCGCGCGGTGGCGGTGGTGGTTGTGGTGTTTATAGCAGTGATGTTGGTGGTTGTGGTAGTGCTGGTGGTGGTTGTGGTAGTGCTGTGGATGGTGGTGGTTGTGGTAGTACTGGTGGTGGTTGTGGTAGTACTGGTGGTGGTTGTACTGGTGGTGGTTGTGGTAGTGCTGTGGATGGTGGTGGTTATGGTCGTACTGGTCGTGGTTATGGTAGTGGTGGTTGTGGTAGTGCTGTGAATGGCGGTTATATCAGTGATGTTGGTAGTGGTTATGGTAGTACTTTATGTGGTGGTGGTGGTGGTTATGGTAATGCTGTGGGTGGTGATGTTGGCAATGCTGATTGTGGTTGGAGTAGTGATGCTGGTAGTGGGCATGGTTGTACTGTTGGTGGTGATGGTCGTTATGGCAGTGTTGTGGGTGGTGATGTTGGTGGTTGTGCTGATTGTGGTTATAGTAGTGCTCTTGGTGATGTGCTGATCATGTTGATGGTGCTGATGTTAATGCTTATGCTGGTGAAGGTTGTGAGTGTGCAAACCCTGATTTGCCAGAGTTGTGTTGGTGATGTTGTTGTTGGTGGTGATGGTACACTTGGTAGCACCATGGAGTGATTGTGATGTCAGGGTGGTAACGCTGATTGCGGCAGTGTGCAGATGGTGCTGTCGGCGATGCGAATGTTGTGATGTCGGCGTTGTTGATGTTGAAGATGATGTCGGCGGTGATGTTGGTGATGGTTGCAGGGGTGAGCGTGATGGCAGTTGCTGCGGTTACGGGCAGCGTCTCCGTGTCGCTCCACCCCCTCGTCATCCTCAACATCTCCGAGCACTGGACCCGACTACGAGCCCAGGAGGGGCGGCCTATGCAAGGTGCCTCCTCCTGCTCCGCTTCATCATCCTGCTCCTCACCCTCCTCTTTATGCTTAACCTCATCATTTTTGATCCTCGATATTCTTAATCTTGTTAACCTTAAAATCCGAATCTTCCTCCTCGTACCCGCGCCCCGGCGGCGAGATGTTAACTACCTCGCCTGAGATATACAGGAGGTCGTGGGTTTAATGCTGACCCTGATGACTGTATATTTGGAGTTGGCATGTTCTCCGCGTGATCGCGTGGCTTTTTGTCCAGGTCCCGCGGTTTTTCCCTCCACATTTAGAATCAACATCACGCGTTTTAGAGTATTTGGCCACGAGAACATTTCCACGTGATAAGCCAATTCGTTGAGCTATCATTTGTGGCCAGGTCGCTTCTGAAAAATAGCTACATAGCTCAGTGGGCCTTACCTCTTAAAATAAAAACAAGTTTAGTTTTGCACATCAACTTCATGATCTTCCTTCTAATCCTATATTTCCTTCATCCCTCCTTCCTGATGATCTCTCCCTCTTAATAATTTCGTCTTTTCCTTCTTCGTTGCGCGTCGTCGCTTTGGGATGTTCTGTTTTCATATTTTTTTTGTTGCGGGTGCACCCGACTTAAGAGCCGCATGGCTCACAGGGCTATACCTAATAACTGAAACTTGAATTACGTGCGAGGCCACTCGATTTTCGAGCTTGCTACCGTACATGATGAAGCTCCAAGCAGTTTCGGTGAAACGTCACCGTGTGTTGATGTTGGATTCAGTCAGGAAAAGTCTTAAGCCAACAGCGCTACCACCACCACCAGTGTGGAGGAGCCGCTTCATTCGTAATAATTCGATCGCCACATTGGCCAATATACAGTAAAACCTTGGATTGCGAGTAACTTGGTCTGCGAGTGTTTTGCAAGACGAGCAAAAATTTTAAATAAATATTAATTTGATAAACGAGCGAGGGTCTTGCAATACGAGTAGCAACGTATACGCTTTGTCTGCCGAGCGTCACGTGATCACACAACTGATATACGTTGTGCTTTGATATACGAGTACTTTGGATTACAAACACGTTTCCGGAACGAATTATGCTCGCAATCCAAGGTTTTACTGTATGTGTAAACGAGACAATCTTTTAGGGTGGTGGAGGGTTAATGACAAGACTTTTTGTGCATAGCTACCACGTGGCCTCACCCCAAAAGCATATACGGATCAGTGTGACGTCATCTTTCATAGCGATGATATCGTGCGCTGCGTGACGTCATCCCGCGCTGCTTGAGACGTAACGATCGCTACCCACGATTGAGTGGTTTCCGGGATCAAAGCCGTGCATTGGCGAGCGTTACGGAGTCCACGCGCACGAGGGTGATCCGTTGTGCTTTGTTGCGCGGGCTCAGTCGTGGGAGCGCTGATCGGGAAGCAGGAGGGGAGAAACATCGAGGTCATGAACTCGTTCGAGCTCCTCTTCACCGAGACGGATGGACGCACGGACATCGACAAGGAGTACTACTACACCAAGGAGGAACAGTGTAGGGCATCACACACGTATACGGACACGCACACATACTGACACAACCGTATGTATACGGTCACGCACACATATGCTGACACTGTTTTTTCCTGGATTTGCTGTTTTTTCCTGGATCTTTCTGTTTGTGCGTAGTCACTTTAAGATGTTTTCCTGTTCCTGTTTTTGTTTGTTGCGGTTGCACCTGATTCAAGAGCCGAATGGCTCACTGGGCTATACCAAATAAATGAAACTGAAACTGAAAACTGACGCACACCCATATGTATACAGACACACCCACATATACGAACATAAAGCTACATGTATGCAGACGCACACGTATACGGACACACACACATGTATACGGACTCACACACATACACGTATACGGACTCACACACACACACACACGTATACAGACAAACACGTATACGGACACACACATATGTATACAGACATATACATATGTATACAGACACACACACACACGTATATGTACACCACACCCAAATTATCACCCTATAGTCTTAACAGACTGTAGGGGCAAGTGCTGTTAGCAAGCACCTATGAAGGCCGGCACCGCACACAAGGGGGTGGGTGGCCAACACGACGCCCTGACGCTTTCGTCTACCCAGTGGCGATGTTTACACACCGCACCAGGTACTCATTTGAGGCTGAATCGAGGCCCAAGGCCAGTTCAGATTATCACCACTGATATTAGCCATGGCCATGAATGGCACTCGGTTCCCTTATGTCATAGCACAGTGTGCCAACCACTGCGCCACCTCTCCCCTAGCACACACACCCATGTATACAGTCGTAGTGAGAGTGTGTAATGAGTGCCGCGTGCGTGGCTCTTTGTGAAGTCAAGCAGGTGTTCAAGGACCTGGACTTCTTGGGCTGGTACACGACGGGGGAGACACCCAACCCCTCCGACATTTACATCCACAAGCAGGTGCATGGGGCCCACTAACAACTCCACTCACCCACTCACTCACCCACCCACTCACCCACTCACTCACCCACTCAACTACATCCTACACACTCACCCACTCACTCATCCACTTACTCACCTACTCGCCCATTACATCCACAAGCAGGCACGTGGGGCCCACTCACCCACTCACTCACCCACCCACTCACTCACTCACTCACCCACTCAACTACATCCTACACACTCACCCACTCACTCATCCACTTACTCACCTACTCACCCATTACATCCACAAGCAGGCACGTGGGGCCCACTCACCCTCCACTCACACACTCGCCCACTCATCCACTCACCCACTCACTCATCCACTTACTCACCTACTCGCCCACTCATCCACTCACCCACTCATCCACCCACTCATCCACTCATTCACCCACTCATTCACCCACTCACTCACCCATTACATCTATATCCACAAATAGTCACACAGTGTCGAATATAAATTTCAGGTGTCCCTTGTACTCTCCCTCTCGTTTGTCCTGTCTATCTTGTATGTATGTGTGTATGCTCTAACTATAATCCCCAACCACCCAAACACTTTGTGTTGTCTTTGTGCACAGATTTGTGAAATAAACGAAAGCCCGATATTCCTGAAGCTCAACCCTCAAACCAAACACACGGACGTGAGTACAGATGCGCACACACACGTGCACAGATGTACATAAACGCACTCGCATACACACACAGGTATATACGTGCACACAGAGGCTAAGATACCCTATATAGCCTTAACAGCCTGTGATGCTGTTCGTGAGCAGCTACGAAGGCCAACACGGCACACGAGGGGGTAGGGCACCACGCCTGCCCCACCTTTGTCTCCCTGTACTGATGTTTACACGCCGCAACAACGATATTGTTCGCGTGATACAATCCTAACGCAGCTGAACCATTTAATAGGAGGGGGGGCGGGGGGAGCATTATGGGGAAGGTGGTCTGTGGCCGCCGTAAACTGGAGGCATCACGACAGGGAGAGGGTGATAAGGCTACGTACGGCGCGAAAGAAGTAAACATACTTACATATTAATGCCCCTAAAAACAATCAGCGTGCATACGGCCGATGTGCGTTTGTACTTCCCCTCCGCATATGATGTACTCAGTTCTCAGTTGAGACTGAGCTGAGTCGACCGGGGAGAGGTCCAGAACCAGTTAGGATAATCGTCACCGACGTTGGCCGCGAGCGGGAATCGAACTCGGGTCGTCGCAGGTTCGTCACGCCGTGCGCGAACCCGCTTCGCCGCCGCTCCCCGCGTACAGGGACACGCAAACGACAACCGGGGAGTCTCGCACAACGGGGACAAGGCAAAGACACGAACACACACACGGCGAGTTGACACGGTGGGCAGCACAGGTGGTGCATCTGCCAGTCGTCTCGTTAATTCATAAAGAGAGGTTACGTTTTTTTTAGTCAGCCCATGGCACCTGGGTTTAGAGCAGGCAGGGGTCTGCAGCTCCAGAGCCACATGCGGCGGCTCTCTTTAGGGGTTTCTGCCCCGTGATGTTATTTACGAAGGACCACCGTCTCGTATTCACATCATTGCATTGTTGCGGCTCTTGACACGTTGATTTGTTTTTTACCGAAATTCTGAAGAACGAAAAATGGCTCCTCTTGTTATTTTGGTTGACGAACCCCCATCCCCCCCCCCCCCCCCCCCTTGGCTGCTATGCATTTCCATGTGATAAGCCACTTCGTTGAGTTACCAATTGTGGCCAGGTCGCTTCTGAAAAAGAGCTTCATAGCTTAGTTGGGTCTTACCTAATAAAATAAAAATAGTTTATTATACCAGGTAAGGCCCACTGAGCTATACAGCTCTTTTTCAGAAGGGACCTGGCCGCAATTGACAGCTCAACGAAGTGGCTTATCACGTGGACATTTATAACAGCCAAATACTCTAAGCACATGTTTTGATAAATGTGGAGGAAAAAACCAGACGACCCGGAGAAAAATCTACACGTCCACGGGGAAAACATGGAAACTCCAAAAATACGGCAGGCATCACTGTCGGGATCGAACCCATGACCTCCTGCACACTAGGCGAGGCAGTTAACATCTCGTGACCTCTTGCCAACTTCCTGCCAGCGGTGAACCTTCCACACTTCACATGGCCTCAAAGTTCACCGAGCCTGGCACAAGCGGCGTGGTGGCGTCACTGCTGCTTGGTGGCGAATGGTGGCCATTGTTGTTGTGTGTCTATGTGCTTACGCGCGCGTGCGTGTGTCTGTCTTAATGCCACAGTTGCCGGTCAGTGTCTATGAGTCGGTGATTGACCTCGTGAATGGAGAGGTGAGAGAGACGTGCACGCAGCACACCTTGAACGCACCCTGCACACGGACACCACAAATAGACACCGCACGCAGACACCGCACGCAGACACCGCACGCGGACACCGCACGCGGACACCGCAGACAGACACCGCACGCAAACACCGCACACAGACACTGCACATTGAACAGACACCACACATAGACACCACACATCACACACACTTTGCACATACCCTGCACACAGACACTGCACATTGCACAGACACCACACAGACACCACACACACCTTGTACAACACACCACACAGACACCACACATCACACAGACATCAAACACAGACACCACGCATCACGCACACCCTGCGCACAGACACAACACCACACACACACATATTGTGTGTGTACGTCACACCACGTTCCTTATACGTAATCGTCATGTGCATGTGTCGCGTATCTAATTATTCTCCCTGCGCAAACCATGCGGTGTGCGTGTGTTTCATCGCCTGCGTATCGTGACGTTCCTCGTCATCGTGCTGCACGTCATGCGGACCAGGCGACGATGCTGCTGGTGGAGCTGCCGTACACACTCGCCACCGAGGAGGCCGAGAGGATCGGGGTCGACCACGTCGCGCGCATGAGCAGCACCGACTCGGGGGACGGCTCCACGGGTACCGCACGCTCCGCTCGCCCGCTTGCCAGCCTACTTGCTCGCCCGCCCGCCCGCACGCACGCTCATCATCACTCACACTCGTTACTCTCTCACGCACCATCACATTCTTCACTCGCTCATTCACCCGCACGCTCATCACTCACTCACGCTCGTTACTCTCTCACTCACCATCACATTCTTCACTCGCTCATTCACCCACACGCTCATCATCACTCACACTCGTTACTCTCTCACTCACCATCACATTCTTCACTCGCTCATTCACCCGCACGCTCATCACTCACTCACCCTCACACTCATCACTCACTCACCCGCACACTCATCACTCACTCACCCGCACACTCATCACTCACTCACTCACCCGCACACTCATCACTCACTCACCCGCACGCTCATCACTCACTCACCCGTACACTCATCACTCACTCACCCGCACACTCATCACTCACTCACCCGCACGCTCATCACTCACTCACCCGCACACTCATCACTCACTCACCCGCACACTCATCACTCACTCACTCACCCTCACACTCATCACTCACTCACCCGCATGCTCATCACTCACTCACCCTCACGCTCATCACTCACTCACCCGCACACTCATCACTCACTCACTCGCACGCTCATCACTCACTCACCCGCACACTCATCACTCACTCACACTCATCACTCACTCACCCGCACGCTATCACTCACTCACCCGCACACTCATCACTCACTCACCCGCACACTCATCACTCACTCACCCGCACGCTCATCACTCACTCACTCACACTCATCACTCACTCACCCGCACGCTATCACTCACTCACCCGCACACTCATCACTCACTCACCCGCACACTCATCAGTCACTCACCCGCACACTCATCACTCACTCACCCGCACACTCATCAATCACTCACCCGCACACTCATCACTCACTCACCCGCACGCTCATCACTCACTCACCCGCACACTCATCAGTCACTCACCCGCACACTCATCACTCACTCACCCGCACACTCATCACTCACTCACTCACCCGCACACTCATCACTCACTCACCCGCACACTCATCACTCACTCACCCGCACACTCATCACTCACTCACCCGCACACTCATCACTCACTCACCCGCACACTCATCACTCACTCACCTGCACGCTCATCAGTCACTCACCCGCACACTCATCACTCACTCACCCGCACGCTCATCACTCACTCACCCGCACGCTCATCACTCACTCACCCGCACACTCATCACTCACTCACCCGCACACTCATCACTCACCAGCACGCTCATCACTCACTCACCCGCACACTCATCACTCACTCACCCGCACGCTCATCACTCACTCACCCGCACGCTATCACTCACTCACCCGCACACTCATCACTCACTCACCCGCACGCTCATCACTCACTCACCCGCACGCTCATCACTCACTCACCCGCACGCTATCACTCACTCACCCGCACACTCATCACTCACTCACCCGCACGCTATCACTCACTCACCCGCACACTCATCACTCACTCACCCGCACGCTCATCACTCACTTGCCCACTAGCCCACTAACCCACTCGCTCACCCGCACTCATCACTCACCCTCATACTCATCACTCACTCACCCACATGCTCATCAATCACTTGCCCACTAGCCCACCCGCTTACCCGCAAGCTAGCTCCTCACTCGCTCACTCACCACACACAAGTCAAAACCGCTCACGAGCTCAATCACCCGCTCATTCACTCATTCACACACTCACTCACCTACTTACCTCACTTACTCACTCACTCACATACTCACCTACACGCTAAACCCACACAGAGTCTATATAATTGCTGGTAGGGAGATTAATTTATTGTTGAATGTCTGTCAGCTTCTGCGGTGCACAGTGGTGGTGGTTGTAGTTGTCGTTGCTGTGGTTGTTGTGGTTTGCGCGGTAGTGGCTGAGCACCTGCTGGCACAGCACAGCGCCATCAAGATGCTGCACAACCGAGTCAGAGTCATCCTCCAGCACATGCGCGCCATTCAAGCCGGTACTCGTGCGTGCGCGCACACACAACAACAACAACATTCCCCACTAAGTGGTCGTGACGTCACCCGCGGCACTCGTGCCAGGCTAGATGCACGCTGATGCTGTCACGTGAAGTGAGAAAGGCTCAATGATCAGGTCACCAGACAGAGCAGCCAGGCGTTATGGGTTAATTAAGATGGCTGACGTAAAAATCACAACGACAAATATCCCCCCCCCCCCAAATCGCCTTTAACAGACTGTTAGGGCAAGTTCTGCCCTGACACCTCCTCGTGTGTATAAATTCACACGAGGGGGTGAGTGGCCAGCACCACGCCCGACCGCCTTTGTCTCCCTGGTGGCATCGGTGGCCGTGAGCGGGAATCGAATTCGGCTCACCGGGTTGGTAGCACAGGGCGCCAACTGCTACACTCGCCGCCCCCCCCATACGTAAATACACACACACGGACACATTGGCCGGTGTTCGTAGCTGCTCGCTAGCAACGCCTGTCCCATACATCTGTTCACGGCCATACCGTGGAACCTTTGTGTTGTGTTGTTTGCGTGCACGTGTCCGTGTGTCCGTGTGTCTGCCCACGCAGGTGAGCTCCCAGTAGTACACGAGATTCTGCGCGATGCAAACAGCCTGTGCCACCGCCTGCCCGTCATCAGCACCACCTCCTTCCAGGAGGACTTCTTCGACGTAAGTCGTCTTCGCACAATTGCGTCTTCGTCGGCCGCGCCATCGCGAACGGGCAGAACCGTTCCTGTGTTGGAACCCCTCCAGCCACAACGCTGGTTTCGCCACGGCCGGCCCGCCGTCCGGGGATACGCCCCGGAAGACGACCTTGAGGAGTTGAATCCGCAGTCCCTGATACAAAAACTGTAGACTCAACTCGTTATTTTACCAGGTATGGCTCACCGCGTTATTTAGCTGTTTTTCAGAAGCGATCTGACTGTCGCAAATGACAGCCCAACGAAGTGGCTTATCGTCACACGCGAATTAATAGCAGCAGCGAAATACTCGGGAACGCACTGTGATTCAAAATGTGGAGGGGAAAACTGGAGGACCCGGAGAAAAATCCACTTCACCACGGGGAGAGGGAGAGAGACGTGAAAACTCCAAATATATAGGCGTCAGGGTCGGGATCAAATCCACGACCTCTTGTGTACCTGGCGAGGTAGTTAACACCATCACGACCATTGTACCACCACCAGATGTTGTTCATAGCGCGGCGCACCGGTCTTAATTAGTTTCTCGCTAACAGCACTTGCCCCGACGGTGTGTATAGGCTCCATGGGGTTTCTCTGTCTCTGCGTGAGCAGCAATGCAACGACGTGGCACTCATGGCGTACCTTGGAGCCGTGACCCGCAGCTGCAACACAGGAAACCTCTTCGTGAACAAGTTCAACACCCTGTACGACCGGCAGGGTGTGGGACGGCGCATGCGGGGGCTGTTCTTCTGAGAACGCGGGAGGCGCGCACACACCGCATAAACCACACACACCGCATACACACCGCATACACACACACCGCATAAACCACACACACCGCATACACACCGCATACACACACACCGCATAAACCACACACACCGCATACACACCGCATACACACACACACACACACCGCACACACCGTACACACACCGCACACACCGTACACACACACACACCGTACACACACCACACACACCACACACACCGCACACACACCGCAAACACCGCACACACCACACACCGCACACACCACACACACACACCGCACACACACCACACACACCACACACACACCACACACATCACACCACACACCGCACACACCACACACACCGCACACCGCACACACCACACACCGCACACACACACCGCACACACACCACACACACCGCACACACCACACACACACACCGCACACACACCACACACACCACACACACACACACCACACACACCGCACACACCGCACACACCACACACCGCACACACCACACACACACCACACACCACACACACCACACACACCACACGCACCGCATACACTGCACAGATACCACTCGCGTAACACGTCCCACATGCCACACCGTGAGCACGCACCACACGAGCACTCTCCACACACGCTCGCCACACATGCACACACCGCAGACACACCACACACATGCGCGCACGCTCAACACGCGCACCACATGTGCGCACACAGCAGACACACGGGACGCACGCTCCGCACACACGCACTATACGTGTGCGCACACACCGCAGATACACCACACAGCAGACACGCCACACACGTACCGCACACGCGTGCACACTCCACACGCACACACACAAAACACGCACACTCGACAAAGCACACGCGCACCACGCACTTCGCAATCCCAACTGTGGCACGAACGCGTTCGCACACAGTCAGTCGCGCTAATGCAGTGCCGCAGTGCCGCAGTGCCGCTCGCACTCGGCGCACACAGGAAGCACGGAGGAGCTGCTCTGCAGCAAGGACACGGAGGCGTTTATTTGTGGGGGGGGGGGGGCGGGGGGGGGGACTGTGACCTCGTAATAAATTCTCACATTCGCACTCGAGAGGTCGTGTCGCGAGCTGTGGCGGATGCGTGCGTGTGGGCATGAGAGAGAGAGAGAGAGCGAGCGCGTGCAGCATTATACTCTACCCACCTGCGTGGTTACCCCTCTGGCCAATAATGGTCGTAGCGATCCGTCGACCGACACCGATTCTCACGCTGGCGACCCGAGTGGCAGCCAAGGGTAGGGGAACGTGCCCGTAAGAGGGGGCCCGTCTGCCGCAGGAGACGGAGCGACGGAATGGGATCGCGTGCAGGCGCGCTCGGTGGGTGGATCGCTGCGTCGCCGCAGCGCACAGGATCGCGGACAGAACTCGGTAGTCGGTCCTGGGCCTCGATTGGCAGTCGTGGTGCGGGTGGGGTCGCGTGCCCGGTGCCTCGTGGTGGGTAGGTAGTTTCCGCCGCCTCACTGCGCTTTACCCCGCTTGCCCGCGTTGAGCGACGCGGCTTTGCCCGTTGGCGTCGCCGCCGGTGCCGTCGCCGCTGCTGTCGCCGCCTGCTTGCCTGCTCCCTGTGCCCTGGCCCGGAGCTGCGATGCAGCCGTCGCCGCGGGCTGTGCTGGCCGGGGCGGAGGGCCGGGACGCGGCTTGGTGCGGTAGAGCAGCTGGCGCGAGAAGAGCAGAGGGACACGGCCCCGGTAGAGGAACACTGCGAGGAGCGCGCCTGCGTGGGGGGTGGGGGACACGGGTGGTTGGGGGGGGGGGAAGACGCCGTTAATTTTTATGCTAATTCCTTTGTCAAGGCACCTTGTTTCCTCGCACACAGCTTAAAGGTCCGCGGTCTGAGCGTGGCTGTGTTTCACTCCAGCGCTGTCCTCGAGACAGCCTGGTCCCTTCACCTGATGAAGGCCGCTTGTGTTGTGGCCGAAACCTCGTGATTTTAGTTTTATTTTTTACCTACGTGACTTTACCGAATAGAACCAAAGAGTATGGATCCTTGCAGTCACGAAAGCTTTAAATCTAGAATTAAAACCAAAAGACTTTATTTTACCAGTGAAGGCCCACTGAGCGATGTAGCTCTTTTTTTTTACCGAAGCGACCTGGTCGCAAATGACAGCTCAACAAAGCGGCTTGTGTGGAAAGGGGCCGTCCATAAATGACGTCACGCGATTTTGGACGATTTTTGACCCCCCCCCCTCGTCACACGGCGTCACAAAAAGTCAGACCCCCCCTTAAATATGACGTCACAAAGCTCTGCCCCCCCCCAAACCATATTTCCATTTTGAAAATAAAACATGCTTCAAATCGATTTAAACTTGTCATTGTAGTGCGTATTTAATGTGGCGCTGCATTCTTATGTTGTAGGAGTGTTGATGTGGCGTCACATTTCTCAAACCCCCTCGTCACACATCGTCACAAATGTCTGACCCCCCCCCCAGGTGCGTGACGTCATTTATGGACGGCCCCAAATGTAGAGCAGCCAAATACTCGAAACGCGTGATGTTGATTCTTAATGTGGAGGGGGAAAAACCGGAGGACCCGGAGAAAATCCCACAACCTCCTGCACACCTGGCGAGAGCGTTAACATCTCACCACCGTAGCGTCCCATGTCAGCAAAACCCTCTTCCAGCCACGCAATTCCAATACCCCCGCCAATTGGCACGAAATAACGGTGACGTCACTACGGCGCCTGTGCCAGGCGAGGTGCACTTTGAGGCCACGTGAAGTGTCGAGGCCTCGCGAACGGGAGGTCACGGAACAGATCGAGGTGCCGTGGATTGACTGAGATGACTGGCAGATGCACCAGGCGTGCGCCCCTACTGTGCCGTCATAGACATACATAACAGCGCTTGCCCCAAAAATCCATGTAAGGCTTATTGCAGGGGGATATTTGTGTGCCTGGTGTCGTGCGAGTGGCGTGGGTTGGCGATCGCTGTCTCTCTCTCTCTCTCACAGGTTGAGTATACCTAGCACAGGTGCGAGTAGGTAGACGAGTCCCAGCCTGGACGGGGACGGAGTGGAGCAGCCCCACATCAGGGCCAGCGCCACCGCGGGGTTGAAGACGCCCAGAGATGTCGACTCCACTGCGTAGCGCACAGCAAGACCACAACATCGCACCACCACGACACCACGACACCACCACACCACATTGATCAGTCTTTATGTTACCACACCTGTCAATCCCTTATCAGTGCCCTACCTTATTACAGACCAACTCAGACCTTATTGGTCACCCCGTGCCCCTTATAAATCTCAACTTTCATCTTACAAAGTCCCATCACAAGGGAGAAACACAAACAAATATGACAAAAACATGTTTTTTTGCCCGTATTCAAACGGCTGTACCCCGTATGGACTGCACAGAGCACACCCAGAGCCGCAGCTGTATATGTTGAACACGGTTCCTTCCTGCTTTGCAGATAGATCCGAGTTTGAATATACGGTAAATCAATTTGCGGATGAACAGATTTGTAAAATGGAAGATTCTCAGAGGTTAAAAAAGATATATATGATAACATAGCTGGCAATCCAAATCGCAGGCACGCGAACCGTGTCCTTCCCCCGCACCTCCAATTAGCACGGTCGGCTATGTACGGTGCCAAAGAAGTTCAACACAAAGACATACACGAGTCGATTTGGCGGATGAACGGGGAGTTTGGCGGCCGAACGGGTGACGCTGCCCAGACTCACCGATGCAGCTGAGCGTGGCCACGCAGGCCGCGATGAACAGGGCGCGCGTGCGGGACACGGGGCCCACGTCGACCCTACCGCTGCCGCCGCTTCTCCTGCTGCTGCTGCTGCTGGTGGTGCTTGTGGTTGTGCCGACGTCGCCGCCGCTGCTGGTGGTGGTGGTGGTAGTGGTGGTGGATGCTCCACCAGCCTTGGCCGAGGAGGTGGAGGAGGGCACCCCGAGCCTCAACACCACCAGCGCTAGCACCACGGACAGCGCCGCCTCTGTGAGCATGGCTTCAATCAGCGCCTGGTGGCCACCGTCGGCTGCGGTTGCGGTGGTTGTGGCGGTTGGCACCACCACCACAGCCGGCGGCGGCGACACCACGCACTCGCCGGCGCGCGCCAACATGTGCCGGATGACGTGGTGGAAGGAAAACTGCGTCGCCCAGAGGCGCTCCACGCAGAGTCGCCCAGCCAGGGCGCCCACTGCCTGGGCCACGAGCAGCACCGCGAGGTGGAGACACGGGAGGGATGCGTCCAGGGTGGACACCAGGGCCACCACTGGATGACCCTGGTGGGGGGAAGGGGGGGGGGGCAGTGAGGGGAGCGGTGGCGCAGTGATGTTTACTCAAGTTGCCCGGTATGCAGGAGGCCGTGGGTTCGATCCCGACCCCGACGCCTGCTGCTGTATATTTGTAGTTCGCGTGTCTCTCATCATCACGGTGGCTATGAAATGTTAACTACCTCGCCTGGTATACATGAGGTCGTGGGTTCGATCCCGACCCTGACTCCTGCTGCTGCTGTATATTTGTGGTTCGCGTGTCTCTCACTCTCCCCGTGGTCGCGTGGACTTTTATCCGGGTCCTCCGGTTTTTCCCTCCACATTTAGAAACATTCTGCTTAGAGTGTTTGGCTGCTCTAAATTTCCGCATGATAAACCACTTCACTGAGCTATAATTTGTGGCCTAGTCGCTTCTGAAAAGGAGCTATATAGCTCAGTGGGCATTACCTGGTAAAATACAAATTCAGTAAAACCTTGGATTGCGAGTAACTTGGTCTGCGAGTGTTTTGCAAGACGAGCAAATATTTTAAATAAATATGAATTTGATAAACGAGCGAGGGTCTTGCAATACGAGCAGTAACGTATACGCTTTGTACTGCCGAGCGTCACGTGATCACAACTGATATACCAGTGCTTTGATATATGAGTGCTTTGGATTACAAACACGTTTCCGGAACGAATTATGGTCGCAATCCAAGGTTTTTACTGTTTAGTTTAGTTCAACCTCCTCGTTCACGAGCACATCATCCGACACTGATCTGGCCCGATGCGCGGTCGTCTTGGTGATGGGAAAATAGTATGAGTCCATTATTGGCAATAAGTACAGGTAGTCCCCGACTTACGATGGTCCGACTTACGATATTTCGATCTTACGATGGCGGTAGCGATATGACAAAATTGTTAAATATTTTTAATTTCGCGCGGCAGGCAAACGCAGCAGCGTACGAGGTACGATACTGTAACTTGATCATCGCCATCCTCCTCTTCCGACAACTAAGTTAATGTAGCCATCAACAACCTAACATCGTTCAAGTATGCAGACGACGGACAGAATCTTGGTGAGTACAGTAGAAAATATGATACGTTACGATACGTTCAATGCATGTATGATATATGTAGCTTTAGCGATTTCATTTTAGGGTTACCACGATACGATACGTACGTTCAATGCATGTTAAAAGTTTATATATATAGCAGATAGGATTGTTTCTATGAAATTGCAGTTCATATACGTAGGCTAAGAATTTACCTTGTTTTTTTACTTTAAATTTTACCGTGCAATACAGTATTGTAATTAATAAATACATACGGTATACAGTTTATACAGTACGGTACTGTAAATTGCTCTGTTTTGCTAAATTATCACCATTCTTTAAGACTCCTGGGGTAGGGCTAAGGCCATTTTCGACTTACGATATTTTCGACTTACGATGGGGTCGTCGTAACGCATCTCCGTCGTAAGTCGGGGACTACCCTGTATATGCTGTGCTATTGCATCTCGCGGTCCAAGGCCAAAAGCAGAACACCCACGAGCGGAGGGGGTCTTCGTTACAACTCATACAACTACCACGGTGAACAGAATGGCCGGGTGTTGCGAGTTGAGGTGATTCTAAGATGTGTTGTGTTTGAAAACCGGTGTATCATCTTCCTTCGGATGTTTGAACGCCACTGGGAGATGTGCACTTTCAAATCATCCTCATCATCATCATCGAAAACGAATTTCTTTAGAACAGTTTTTGTTTTTATAGTTTGTGGTCCTTCCAAAACACCTCCGAGTAGCGCGGTTAGGCAACGTACGGTACGAAAGAAGTTCAACATGCACACAGTACAGATGAGACATCGGTTGGCTGGCCTCACGCGCAGGGGATGCACACGACATCATGTTGCAGTAATCGGAGCAAATTCCAACCCACGTTAAATGTCTATCCTCGGCTACAGCTCCTCCACGCGTGACATTCCTCAACTCCTCTCCCACCTCTCCCGTCACCTCCTTCCCCTCAACTTCCACCCTTCCTTTCATTCCCCCCCACCAATTTTCCTTCACCTCCCCCTCAACTCTCTTTCTCCTCCCCTCCCCACCTCTCCCCTCACCTCTCCCCTCACCTCCCCTCCCCACCTCTCCCCTCCCCACCTCTCCCCTCACCTCCCCACCTCTCCCCTCCCCTCCCCACCTCTCCCCTCCCCACCTCTCCCCTCCCCTCCGCTCACCTCACCTCCCCTCCCCACCTCTCCCCTCCCCACCTCTTCCCTCCCCACCTCTCCCCTCCCCACCTCTCCCCTCCCCTCCCCACCTCTCCCCTCCCCACCTCTCCCCTCCCCTCCCCACCTCTCCCCTCCCCACCTCTCCCCTCCCCACCGCTCCCCTCCCCTCCCCACCTTTCCCCTCCCCTCCCCACCTTTCCCCTCTCCTCCGCTCACCTGGGTGAGGGGGTGCGAGCCCCCGTGCGCCACTGCCAGGGCCCCCGCGGCCCCCGCGGCGATCTCGAGAGCGGCCCGCACCCCGCGGGCCCCGCTGCCCTCCGCAGGGCCCGCCAGGGCGCGCACCTCCAGGGCGCACGCGGCCCACTGGGCGGCCACCAGCGACTCGCGCGTCGCCAGCAGTGCCCAGCGGGGCAACGACGACGACGAGGAGGATGAGGAGGAGGGAGATGAGGAGGGTGATGACGGGGAGCAGAGGCGGCACAGGAGCGACAGTGCGCGCAGCAGCAGCGCGCAGGACGCCACGACCACGAGCAGGGAGCCCAGGCACACGTTCAGAGACATGGTGGTGAGGAGGTGGTGAAGAGGTGGGGGTGGGGGGGGAGGGAGTGAGGAGATGAGGTGATGAGGAGAGGCGACGAGAGGGTGACTCGGACTGACGAGGGCGACGAGAGGATGGACGCGCAATGGGGGGGGGGGGGGGGGGGGGACTGGAAAAGCCCGGAGCGGAGACGCGCGGAGAGACACCAAGAGGCGGAGGAGACACGTGGAGACAGAGAAGACACACGGGGGGTAGGTACTAGGGGACACGTGGAAATACGAGGGAGACAGGAGACACGTGGAGAAACAAGGGGGGAGACACGTGGAGAGACAAGGGGGGAGACACGTGGAGAGACAAGGGGGAGACACGTGAGTTGGCGAGAGAAGAGAATGGTAGAGACACGGAGAGACAGAAGGAGAGAGAGAGGAGCGTGAGATGGAGGCGAGAGTCTAAAAGAGAGAGGGGGGCAGCGGTGAGGGGGAGTGGAGGGAGAGGAGAGGTGGAGACATGAGGTGAGGGAGGGGGGCAGAGAGAGAAGGTGGGGGCGTAGTTATTGTGCTTATAAGTGAGTAGAGGGGGAGGAGAAATGTGATTAGGGAGGTGGGGGGAGTAGCAGAGTGGATAGAGTTCCTGGGTGGAGGAGAGGTTGGGAGAGCGAGGGGGAAGAGAGGGGGGGGGGAGACAGGGGCGGGGGGGGGCGTGGGAATGCGGGCAGGTGCATTGAAGGTCACCTGTGCCACGTAGTGTTAGGGGTTAGTGTTAGAGGTATGGGTCGTGTTAGAGGTATGGGTAGTGTTAGAGGTATGGGTAGTGTTAGGGGTATGGGTAGTGTTAGGGGTATGGGTAGTGTTAGGGGTATGGGTAGTGTTAGGGGTATGGGTAGTGTTAGGGGTATGGGTAGTGTTAGGGGTATGGGTAGTGTTAGAGGTATGGGTAGTGGTAGGGGTATGTGTAGTGTTAGGGGTATGGGTAGTGTTAGGGGTATGGGTAGTGTTAGAGGTATGGGTAGTGTTAGAGGTATGGGTAGTGGTAGGGGTATGGGTAGTGTTAGGGGTATGGGTAGTGTTAGGGGTATGGGTAGTGTTAGAGGTATGGGTAGTGTTAGAGGTATGGGTAGTGGTATGGGTAGTGTTAGGGGTATGGGTAGTGTTAGAGGTATGGGTAGTGTTAGAGGTATGGGTAGCAGTAGGGGTATATGTAGTGTTAGGGGTATGGGTAGTGTTAGGAGTATGGGTAGTGTTAGAGGTATGGGTAGTGTTAGAGGTATGGGTAGTAGTAGGGGTATAGGTAGTGTTAGAGGTATGGGTAGTGTTAGAGGTATGGGTAGTGTTAGAGGTATGGGTAGTAGTAGGGGTATAGGTAGTGTTAGGGGTATGGGTAGTGTAGAGGTATGGGTAGTGGTATGGGTAGTGTTAGAGGTATGGGTAGTGTAAGGGGTAGTTAGTGATGTTAGTGGTAGGGTTAGTGTTCGGGGAAGTGTTGTGGTTAGAGGTAGTTATAGTGTAGTGTTGTGGTAGGGTTATGGGTATGGGTAGCGGTAGTGTAATGGGTATCGGTAGGGCTCTAGGCAAGGTGAGTGGCGGGGTTAGGGCTGAGTGTACGAGTGGAGTCTTCCTATTTTCTAGTAAAACGGCAACAATCTCCGTGGGTAGATATCGAGTTCAGGTATCCGGTCAACATCATGATCATCAACATCATCATCATCATCGGGATGTCGAATGAACTTTCGTTGTCCCGCCGCCGGGAAGTGAACACCATGGGGGGGGGGGGGGGGGGGGGGGGCGGGGATGCGACTTGTCACGACGCTCTCCGTTGTGTGAAGTTCCTGGTGGCCTGTAGTGCGGACCCCTGACGCACCCCACCATCACCATCGTGCTGCTGTCACAAACCCAACAATGGTTTCAAATGGTGTGGCGGGCCCTCACGCAACTGATGATACCAATAGGGGGGGGGGGGGGTTCCCCTTTTTCTGGCAACAAAACCGACACCTTTTGCCAGGATTCATGTTAACATTAACCACAATGCTTGCAGTCAAATGCAAACAAAATTCAATATGCTGATATTCTTGGTTCTTTCGGTTAAGTCACGTTGAAGGGAAAACAATGACTTTACCGAAAGAACCAAGAATATGAATCACTGCAGTCACGAAAGTTTTAAATAAAATTTTTATATTCTGATAATTTATGCATTGTCCTTGAAACTGATTGGTCCACACCAGTGACAGCTTTTCGTAGAGCCTAGTCTCAATTGGTGCTTGACCAGATGACGCCAAAAGGCGTACACAGTTCAATGACAACGACACTATCAGAGCAATGAGAGCTCGGGGTAAGCGTCTACATCACGAGGCCTCCTTTGCCAGTACCAAAATATACTAATATTGTCTCTGGTGTGGACCAGTCAGTTTCAAGGACAATGCATAAATGATCAGAATATTGTTTTTTGTTTGCATTTGACTGCAAGTATTGTGGTTAATGTGAACATGAATCCTTGCAAAAGGTGTCAGTTTTTGTTGCCGGAAAAAAAGGGGTAAACACCCCTATTAGTATATTTTTGCACTGGCCAAAGGAGGCCTCATGATGCAACTGATGATGTCTTAGCGAAAAGTGGACCCCTTTGGCCCTCCTCCTCCCCCCCCCCCCCTCTGAAAATGAGTGAGGGGCACTGCTGTGCCACACGAAAGTACAATCTCAATGTTGCTGCTCCCACGTGGTTAAATAAAGGGCATCCACCTGAACATGCTCACGCGTAGGTAAAACAAAGGGTCTCTGGATGGGATCCCGCCTGGTTAAACATTAATCTCAAGGGGCCGTCCATAAATTACGTCACGCACCAAGGGGGGGGGGGGGGGTGGTCAGATATTTGTGACGATGTGTGACGAGGGGGGGGAGGTTTAGAAATGTGACGTCACGTAAAAATACGCAACTTTAAATAAATACAGGCAACACGTTCTACTTAATAAAATAGACTTTTTAATAAATGTTTTCTCCTACAACATCAGAGTGCAGCGCCACATTAAATACGCACTACAATGACAATAGTTTAAAGCGATTTGAAGCATGTTTTATTTTTTGGGGGGGGGGGAGGGGCAGAGCTTTGTGACGTCATATTTGAAGGGGGTCTGATTTTTTGTGACGCCGTGTGACGAGGAGGAGGGGGGGTGGGGGTTAAAAAATCGTGCAAATTCGCGCGAAATCATTTATGGACGGCCCAAAAGGCATTGCGCGTGGTTAAACAAAGCACGTTGTTACCTCTACGGGGCGGTGAAATGAGCGAGGGGACACTCTTTGTGAGTCCACCGACGTTGATCCTCATCGCCCGAGAGGGGGAGTCCTCCGTGCGGTTTTCCAGTCGTCCACCTTCCCGCTGGGATGGCGATTCCCTGGTGTTGACCCCCGTGTCTCACCCCACACGCCACCCCCCTCGCCCTTGACCACATCAATGGTGTCGCCAACTTTCTTCCCGGAGTGATGTCCGATTCCAGGAAGGGGCACGCGAAGCGCTTTTAAATCATAGTCTTTGGTTCTTTCGGTAAAAGTCACGTGGGTATAAAATAAAATAAATCACGACGTTTCGGGCGCAACACAAGCGTCCATCATCAGGTGGGAAAGCCAGCAAAACTTTAAAAAAATGTAATACGGTAATTATGGTAAGTTTGTGCACTGTGGTCCGATGTCCTCTGCTTTGATTTAAATTTGCCTCATTGCTCTGCTTTGTTTTTCATTTCATTTGTCATTGTGGTGATCTCAGATTATTCTTGCAAAATGGGACTCCTCTGAAGTTTTAGGCTGGTCAGAGAGCACCACACTCGAGACTTCAACACCCCCCGCCCCCCCCCCCCGGCGTCTCCCCCCCCCCGCCCCCCCCCGGCGTCTCCTCCCCCCGCCCCCCCGGCGTCTCCTCCCCCCGCCCTCCCCCCCCGGCGTCTCCTCCCCCGCCCCCCCCGGCGTCTCCTCCCCCCGCCCCCCCCGGCGTCTCCTCCCCCCGCCCTCCCCCCCCGGCGTCTCCTCCCCCCCCCCCCCTCCGGCGTCTCCTCCCCCCGCCCCCCCCCGGCGTCTCCTCCCCCCGCCCCTCCGGCGTCTCCTCCCCCGCCCCCCCCCCGGCGTCTCCTCCCCCCGCCCCCCCCCCGGCGTCTCCTCCCCCCGCCCCCCCCGGCGTCTCCTCCCCCCGCCCCCCCGGCGTCTCCTCCTCCCCCCGCCCCCCGGCGTCTTCTCCCCCCCCGCCCCGCCCCCCGGCGTCTCCACGGTTGCCCCGGGAGACGCGGGCGACTCCGCGTCTGGCTCATGGCGGCGCTGCTGCCCGACCCGCTGTTGGAGGCGCGGGACCAGGCGAAGGCTCCGCTCAAAGACTTCTACCAGATCGTGGTGACGAGGAGCGAGGTGAACGATGGGTGGGGGTGACGAGGTGGTGGAGGGAGACCGCCTTGGGGGGTGGGGTGACGAGGTTGTGGACGATTTGTTGAACCTCAGCGGTACGGAGCCAACCGATGTTTGTTGTGAAGAGGCGGTTTGAAGTTTGCGGAGGTGGTGGGGTGCACTGCACGGATTGTGATGGTGAGGGGTGACGAGGTGAGGATACAGGGTAGAGGAGGGGGACGACGACGAGGTGGGATGGAGAGAGGAGACAGGGAGTGGTTTGTGATGATTTTGTCATGATCTTTACCGTGTTGTTGTTGTTGGTGGTGGTGGTGGTGATGAGAAGTTTCTGTCAGATCGTGGTGAAGAGAGGAGGAGTTGACGAGGTGGTTGTTATAATTGTGGTGACCGTGATGGTTGTGGTGAAGAGGAGACGGCGCGCAGGAGGTGGGGGGTGGTGACGAGGTTAAGAAGACGAGGCGTAGGCTGACGAGGTGCCTTGTGATGATTGTTCTAACAACTGTATTGCAATTGTGTTGAAATTGATGACAGTGATGTTATGTCGTGATGTTTATATTATTCTGACGATCCGTGTGTGATTGAGGGGATTATGTTAATAGCGGTGATTTTGATCTTGATGTTGATTGCGCAGGCGATGGGGAGCGGTGGTGCAGCGGTTAGCGCGCTGCGCTCCGAACTTGGCCATCCGAGTTCGATTCCCTCTCACGGCCAACACCAGCGACGATATATTTCAACCGGTCCTGGGCCTCCACTAGGTCGACTCGGCCTCTAATGAGTACCTGGTGCGATATATAAACATCGCCACTAGGGAGACGAAGGCGGCCGGGCGTCGTGCCGGCCTTCATAAGTGCTACTCGCTAGCAGCACTTGCCCCAACAGTGTATTAAGTCTGTACGGGGGATATTTGTCTGATGGTGCAGGTGATGTTATTATATCTTTTATTTTTTTCCTGATATAATTGAGCACCATGAGGGTAACAGTTGATAGACATCAATCAGCCTACCCCCCCCCACCACCATTGCCCAATGTCATCGTTCTTAACACACCACATGATTAATGATTACCGTCTGGCAACCTCGCTAAACCCATAACACCCGTGTGGTTCTGTCCCGTGACCTCCGAGCAGGGAGCCGCCTTCTGTGAATTCACGTCACGGCCTCGGAGTGCAACCTAGCCTGGCACAATCGCCGTGATGACGTCACCGCGTATGTGGGCTGTTGTTGCAGGTGATATGAATATTAGATGGTGTTGATGGTGGTTGACGTTGGTGATATGAATATCGATGGTGGTGCAGGTGATATGAATATCAGATGGTGCACGTATCTATGCTTAACTTATTTTCCACCGTACGTAGCCAACCGTGCTCATCGGAGGTGCGGACCATGCTCGGTAGCCAGTGGCATGAGCGCTAAGTGACGCTGTCAGTCCAGCAATGAGTCAAACTTCAAGTCCAAGTCCTTTCCCCAGCGTCTGATGAAACCAGCTCCTGTGATGGTAAAGCGACTGTGGCGATAGTCGTACTGATGGTGGTGCAGGTGATATGAATATAAGATGGTGGTGGTGATGGTGGTGCAGATTATATGAATATAAGATGGTGGTGCTGATGGTGCTGCAGGTGATATTAATATTAATTGGTGGTGGTGATGATGCTGCAGGTGATATGAATATTAGATGGTGGTGATGATGGTGATGGTAGTGCAGGTGACATTAATATCAGATGGTGGGTGCAGATGATACGCATATTAGATGGTGGTGGTGATGGTGGTTGGTGATGGTGGTGCAGGTAATATGGAGGTGGTGGCAGGTCTCTTTGCGTCATGTGGGTCGGAGCGCAAGACCCGGGGAGACGAAAGAGACTCACGCGGAGTTTCTGGAGGACAGAGTCCTGCAGGGTGAGGACACACGGGGAGACATGGGGGAGGTGAAACACCGGGGGAGACACGGCGCGAGACGGGTAGACACATGTCGTGAGACGCGGTGGGACACGAGGAGACGCGGGGCTACTCGAGGAGATACAGAGATACGTAATCAGGTGACAAACGAGGGAACACGGAGGGAGACACGAGGCATCAGCATAGGGGAGACAAAGGCGGCCGGTCGTGGTAGCTGCTGACCAAACCACCTCCCTCACAGGTGAACTGTATCGTAGGCTATACGGGCGGAGTATCTTTGTGTGTGCGAGTAGCGGTTCGCGCCGGATCCGTCGATTCCCGCTCACGGCCAACACCAGTTGCAAATATTATTTTTTTTAACCGGTCCTGGACCTCCCTTAGTATGTACCGTACGTTGAACTTCTTTCGCATCGTACGTAGCCAACCGTGCTAATTGGAGGGTGCGGCAAAGAAAAAAACAACAAATTAAACGCGGAGAGCAGTTCGAAATAAGTGAGTCTTCAATGTAGATTTCACAGTGCACAGCTCCAGTGGCTTCCTGACATCGGAAGGAAGAGCGTTCCAGACGGCCGCAGAAGTGCATCTGAAAGCGGCCTCAAACGAGTACTTGGCGGGACGCGTACACATCGCCGATCGGGAGACAAAGGCGGCCGCGCGTGGTTGCTGGCAACACCAGCCCCTGGTGCGCCGCGCCGGCTGACGGCAACTTTCCCCAACAGTTCATCAACGGGCGGTCTTTGTCTTCTCCTTCTCCTTCTTCTTCTTGTCCCTTGTGCGTCCCGCAGGCCGCGTGCTCGCCGTGTTCGGGCCCGAGCTGCTGTCGAGAGCCCAGGCCGCGTGCTCAGGCCGCCACGACTTCCTGTCGCGCCTCCCCGCGCCGCTCGGCGTGCGCGTGCTCGCGCTGCTGCGCCTCGAGGACCTGCAGAGCGTGGCGCGCACGTGCACGCGCCTGCACGCGGTGCGAGGGTGGTGTGGGGGGCACGGGGAGAGGGGCGGTTGCACGGGGGGGGGGGGGAGGGGACACGGTGGAGACAAGCAGACAAGGGAAGACATGGGCACCGCGGTCGGCCAGATGTTAACCACCTCGCTTGCGATACAGGTCGTGGGTTCGATGCCGACTTACGACGGTGCCCACTGTATAATTGGAATTTGCGTGCATCTCGATCATCACGGTGGTTAGGAGATGTTAACTACCTCGCCTGGTATACAGGCGGTCGTGGGTTCCATCCCGACCCTGACGCCTGCTGCTGTATATTTGGAGTTTGCGCGTCACTCTCCGCCGTGGTCGCGTGGATTTTTCTCCGGGTCATCCGGTTTTTTTCCCCTCCACATTCAGACTTAACATGCGTTTGCAGTATTTGGCTGCTATACATTTCCACCAGATAAATTAAATCACGACGTTTCGATTGCAACACAAGCAATCATCACAAGCAATCATGATGATTGCTTGTGTTGCAATCGTGATTTTATTTTATTTATACCTCCGTGACTTTACTGAAGGAACCAAAGAGTATGGCTCCCTGCAGTCACGAAAACTTCAAATATAGATTTCCACAAGAGCCAATTCGTTGAACTATCATTTGTGGCCAGGTCGCCTCTGAAAAAGAGCTGCACGGCTCAGTTGGGCCTTATCTGGTAAACTAAAAAGTTTACATTTTAGGGGGCAAACCGATACACAAGCTCGGGACTCGCAGAGGAGATGCGGGAAGGCACAATGGGAGCAAACGGAGACAAAAGGGGGAAGGCACAATGGGACACAAAAATATAATGGGGCACGCGTGTCCCGTGTGTGTGTGTGTGTGTCCCCAGCTGTGCGAGAGTGACGCGCTGTGGGAGGCGGTGTGCTGCGGCTGCGATGGCTCCTCCACCTCGTCGTCCTCCTCCTCGCAGCGCGAGTCTCTGCGCGCCTTGGCTGCGGACATCGGCTGGAAGAGAGTCTTCTTCTCCAGCAAGCTGCACCTGCAGCTGCAGCTGCGGCGACGGCGCCAGCGCAACGACAACAGCGACAGACACGAAGCGCAGCAGCAGCAGCAGCAGCTTGCGCTCCCGGCACCGGAGGTCGTCCCAGCGAATTGACCTGCGCGCTGGCGTCCCGGCAGAAAATCTCAGTTCCTTTTTCTGCTCGCTACTTGGTGGAACGGCGGTTGAAATGTGTTTTTTTTGGTGGAGAGTGGCTGGTTTCTTTTTTCATGCTTTTGGTGGAGGAAGAGTTGGGGATTTTTTTTTCCCGTGGTTGTTTTTGATGCAAATGCGGATTCTGCCGATTTTCGTGAGGTTTTGTTTCTGGAGTAGAAGGGGTGGGGGCGGGGGTGTCCGTGAGTTGAGGAAGGACATTTTTTTGTTAGCCACCGGTTTTTTAGCCATGGTTTCCGTTTACATTGGTCAATAAGGCTAAAGGAGTCTTGGCGGAAAGGACTGTTTGCCGTGGGTTTTAGGTTTTAGTTTTATTTTATATTTTAAAAAGGGGGGTGGCAGTTTCACCCGCATTTGAGGAAAGGTGGTCGATGCCAGATTTAGGTTCTGAAGTTTCCATGGAATTGTATGAAATGATTTTGAACAAGTGCACTTCTTCAGGAGCTGCTGACAGTAATGCACATAAGGTTGAGTGGTTTTCAAAACGTATGGCTTCTGGCCCTGTACTGTTCCTCTGTTAGGATGGGGCTTTCTCTCTCGTCAGTTACAGGTGTTATTGTTTGTGTTGGCATTAGTCCCGCTAATTGTCCCCAGGGTGCAGTCTCCATACACATGGCTCCCAGAGGCAGACTTTGCAGCGGTGAGCATCGGTGACTTTACTGTGCTGGCGATCCACAGTTGTCTCTCTCCGTCTCGTTGCCGTCTGTCCGGCGGTCACATTTGCTCGAATATATTTTGATGGTGACCTAAGACAAGAGGACCACAATGCAGTTCTTCAGGAACTCTTGATGGTTTTTGCATAATGCACAAAGGCAAAGTGTTTTGTACGCGTTGCTGTCTGTTTTTGGTGAGGGGGGGGCCGAAACACATTTAACATTGCCATCCTTTTCGAATTGTGCAATTCATTAATTAAAATCGCTTCTAAGAGATGCGTTGAATTGTATTAGAATCGATGGAAATGCGTTTGCACGTACAGCGCACTTACACGACTCTACAGATTTAAACGGCTGTAGATTCAGCGAGCCGTGGTCTCTCTACTGCCGGATGCAGTCATCCCCAACACAGTCACCATCCCTCAGTCCTGATATGCCACAATGCATCATACTCTCCTTCCTGCAGACAAACCGATTTCATTGCTCCATCTCTGCAGCGGACGCCCTCATTGGCCACCATTCCCGGTAGCCATGACCGGCTCAAGCCCCCGTACTTTTCTCAGCAACATTTACAGTTAGGATTTACACGGTGGCGTCGACTGTATATCTGTGAAAAAGGAGCTTTGTAGCTCATCGGATTCCTCGTATAAATAGTCCGATTCTGGTGTCTAAAATACAACGGAATCTAAGTCCACTGCAGTGGGATTATTTATCCCAGAGAGAGGTAGTCATATGTCTATGTGTCTGAGGTTCTCGCTGTGTCTCTCTGTGGGTCTGTGTGTATAAGGGACGGGTCTCCATGGTGAGTCTATGGAACTACGATTCTTTGGGTCTCTCCGAGTCGATAACAACATGGACGTATAGAGCGGTGTCTAAATGCGACCGCATCTGGACATCTGTGAAAAAGATCTTCATAGCTCGTCAGATTCCTCCAAGATAAATATTCTGATTCTGATCTGAAGATGCCGTACACAGACAGTGGCCATCAATCGTAGGCAAAGTAGAAATGGAAAATCTCGAGCAGGAAGTCGTCAGCACGGGTGGCTGGTGGGGGCAATTCCAGACTGTGAGGGCAGCAGAAGAGCAGGAGCAACCTCCCACGGAGCGAGGGCGTTCTCATTCTGTCTCTCGTTGCAGGCCTCTAGTATGAAGGCAGAGGAAATCATAGATGCATGACTACAACCACGGACTAAAATACAACGAAATGAACATTCAAGGTTTTGAGCAAAAACATTTATTTTTTTACTTTTTTTGGTTTATAAAGTGAAATCATTCCTTGTCGCGACACCAGTGGTTAAATTAAAGAACCGGGGATGGTGGGGGGGCTAATCAGGAATGAGGAGGGGGGGGCAATTTTCAGAAGCTACCCCACTCCCCCCCACCAATTGAACCCCCCCTCCATGACCCCACACGCCAGTACAATCACAAGTATATAACGCCCGTCTTCAAAATGATCAAGTGAGAAAATACGATCGCTAAGCGAGCGGTTTACAACACAAAAGATACAGAAGCAAAAAAACAAATCTGCCGCTCTTAAAATTACACAAGTGGCAGTTTGCGGTTTCAGATTCGGTTACATTTTTTTTCCTCAAAACACGTCGCTGTGGGCAGAAACGGCCGCCTGTCTTTGGTCACTGAAGCGGTGATGTCACCACCATCATCATCATCACCCCCATCTACTCCACTGTCAACTTCCAACACCCATCAATGTCGACATCACCAGGATCGCAGCCACCACTGCCACCATCACTAACCGCCTCCTCTTCCGCAAGCAATTCAATGCAATTCTCGCCGGTTGTGGTTGAATCACTGGACGCGTGGGGCCTGCTTAGCGTTAGCGGAAACTGCGTTTTCTTTTAGAGAACATTTGGTTCCAACATAAAGCAGTGGAAGCCAAGGTCCTGCCAACACTTTCAGAAACGTTCGTTCAGGCGGTAGAAACACCGAAACTTTACTTTGTCCGCGGCGCTGCCTTGACCGGTTACCCGGAAGCGTTTCTGTGAAAGAGCAGCTCCTGCTCGGAGTGCCTTTGGGAGAAATCGCAGATGCCACTCATTGGTAACCGCGACCCGTGTCCTTAGAAAAAAGAAAAACGCGAGAGCTCCGTGAGATAAAAGTGCGGAGCTCAGGCCCACCCCTCTCGAGGAGCATCGAGTCATCCGTCTGTCCCCAACCAAAACGAGAGGTCAGATCGAGAACTTTTAAAGACAACAGTTTTTTTATATTCAACGTGACTTTACCGAAAAAACTAAGAATATGAATTACTGCAGTCACGAAAGCTTTAAATCAAAACAGTTTTTTTTGTTTGTTTCCCGCAACCCCCCCCCCCCCCAGGAAAGCCTGAGTCTCAAAGACTCCGGTCATCCTCGGAACAGCGGCGGCTCTTGGCTAACCATTGAAATAAAGGACGGTCACCGCATCGCGCGCTTTCAGATGCGCTTCTGCGGCCGTCTGGAACGCTCTTCCTTCCTATATTAGGGGCCACTGGAGCTGTGCACATTGAAATCATCTAGATTCTAGATTGACACTCATTCCTTTAGAACTGCTTTTTGTGCTTACGTTTTTTTGTCTTTCCCCCGCACGGTTGGCTACGTACGGTGCAAAATAAGTTCAACATACATAGACATACACTTTTTTTCAGCACGGTTCTGTCAAGTTTTTTTTGCAGAAAGGGGGGGGCGATGTTGCCTGGCAGTGAATATGCAGGCAATGCTTCAGTATTGGGTGGGATGTTTGGCCGATATCGGTTGCATTGATCATTTACTTTTCGCGATGGGAAGGGCGGGAAATCGGAGAACGAGGAGGAGGAAACCCACGCAGAGCAGTGGGGGAAGAGAAGAATGTACAAACCCCACGCGGGAAGGCGCACCGAGACGGCTATCGAACCCAGACCCCTTTACCGACGCGAGGCGGCGAGCGTTCACAACGCGTTCACCACCACCAACACCACCACCAGGCTCGAGTCGGCAGCGAGAACGCAGGGCCAAACAAGGCATCGTGAGACTCCCAAAGTCGAGGGGCGCTGGGTGTGGACACGTCGGCTGGGAGAGTTCGCGATGCACTGGTGCGGATCGATATCGATTGTCTTAAGCTCACGACGTTTCGTTTGTCTGCAACGGAGGGGGCGCGCGTGCGTCGAGTCGACGTTTTGTCGATTCGTCCTAGGAAATAGGTCGAACAGACGTCACCCCCGGCAGCCCACCCAAGACCGCTACATTCACAGCGATGCCTAAAAAAAAAAAAATGTTGATTCTTGAATTGAATCACACCCCGCTCCCCCCATCCCCGCCACCCCCCTAGAGTCGGCAGGTGGACGCCACGTGAACAAGGTTGGCAGACAGGCAAACGCCCATTCTGCCATGCTGATGATCGCTAACAACGGTGAAACGCAAAGGCAGTTCAAGGCGCCGGGGCGCGGCTCGGCGTCGCGTTTGGCTTTCCCCTTTTGAAGCGTTGCTAGCGGTGGTAACACCGACAGGCCAATGTAGAGCCACGTTACTGCATCACGCAGGGGCTATTGGGCCAAGCGGGGGGGCGTGTTTTTGCCATGCGCCGCCGCCACCCCCCCGCCACAAACTCGTGACCACCGTCAACCAACCTCCATAGAAACGTTTTGTGCTTAAGTTCATAAAGCCGGCTGCAGTTTTGTGCGATAACCGTTGAGGTTCGTCGGTAAAACCCACGTGAGTTTTTTTGCGCCAAGGGGTGGGGTAACCCGCTACGGCCCACGGAGGAGACTCCACGACTTCCGTTGCAAACGGCCCCCCCACTCCCCACCCACCACCGTGGGGGTGGCCACAAGAGGACTCGCTGCAAATGACAACAGCGGCGTCACCCCCCAGCAGCGTGGGTGCGCCGATCGCGAAGGAGAGGGGAATATTTGACGACCTGGCAGGGTCGCGTTTCTAAATTTCGGCGTGCCTCGGTCACCCGTAAAAGGTGAGAGCCAATCATATTTCGCGTTTGATAACGACGAGGTGGAAATGTGTGGTTGATCGTGAAAAAGTTTGACGTACTTCAGACCTCAAGAGGTAACTCGTCATCGAGGGCTTTCCTAACCTCCAGGCATTAGTCCCCCAGACTCGTCAGTTTACCAATCATCTGACGCGCGCGGCGTGTTCGACAAGTTCAGTTTCGAGTGGTGGGGGCACGAGGACCGTAGTTTGCAACAACAACAAAAAACAAGCGCCGAGAGGGTTGATCCCTTCTCCTGTTTACTGTGGAATATCCACTCCTGAGCCAGGAGTGGATATTCCACATTCCCATGGTGGGGGGCCAGACTGTGGTACGGGTTTATTGACTCCCAAAGGGGCGATGGGCAGAGGCAAGTCAACCCCCCCCCACCGACCTGGATTTTAACCCCAAATGGATCGGATCGGTTACAACCACTGTGGCAATACGGAGTTCGTTTTTGCACTAATTCGGCCGTCCGTCGATACGCGACCCCACCGAGCAATGCAACCACTCGGCGCTTATTTCACCGCCGCGTGAGGCTTTCACGGCATGGCTCCGGCAAGCCATCGCCACGTGCTGTTTCTGCACGATGTCCCCACGATGTCCCCGTTCCAGATCACGTCGTATGCACTCTCAAATGACGGCAAACACGCGTGCGTTCTGGAAACGGGAAAATTCGAATGTAGCTTATAGATTTTGCGGCGAAGAATCGCCCGTCCCAGTGCCCCTTTTGTTCCTCAAAGTTCGCCGCGGAACGACGGACAAAACAGCTTCGGATAAACAGCAACACTGCGCGCTGTGCGCGTGCCGTGTAAAACGGCCGGACACGCAAATTGCACTTTAGAAATGTTGATATACAGAATGATTGATTGATTGATTTGATCCTCGTTTGAGGGAGTAAGTCAAGTGGCGGTTGCGCGAGTCCGTGCCAAACCAAGCAGAACAGAAGCCAGAATCGGCACGGCACCACGAGTTCCCGTTAAGGACTTGAAACCTGCCGCAGCATTGCTTTCAGCTTTTGAAATCTCTGGACCACGACTTTTTTTTGGTGTTTTCTTTCAAGTGAAATGTCAAATGTTCCCTCCCCTATGTCTATGGGACCTTTTTGGCAGTATCTAAACTGATGACTCTGCACTGTCTTTGTGCTGTTCGCCTTTTGGCGTTCTCTGGTCTGACACCGGTGGTGAGACAAGGCCATAAAAACAGGGGTGGGGAACCTTTTTTTCTGCCAAGGGCCATTTGGATATTTATATGACATCATTTGCGGGCCATACAAAATTAAATTTATGTTGCGATGAAAAAAGCTCCTAGATTTATTGAATTTTAAGTCGTGTGGTTGCCTTGGCAGGGCAAGACGTTCCCCACCCCTGCCATAAAGGATGCTGCCTCTGGTGTAGGCCAATCAGTTTCAAAGACAATTAATATATTATGAGAGAATGTTTTGCCACAAGTACGTGTGGTTAATGCAGACTTTGATGCCTTGCAAAAGGCATCTATTTAGTGCTTGAACAGCTAAACGCCCGTCTTCTCTCCCCCTGTTTGTGACCCTGAGCCAGCTGTGGAAATTTCCACATTGCCATGGCGGGAGCGAGAGAGACGATATCAAATTCGGCAACAACAACAACGGCAGTAACGTTGAACATTTGAAACTTGCGCAACAAAAATCAACGAATCAGACAAGCCATGAGAAATGAACAATTTTTGAAATGTGATTTGGGAACGACGCGGCGTGAAAGAGACCGTGAGAACGAACGCGGCTCGCCGCTGAACGCCCCAGAACATAGGACACAACAGCGCAGAAGAGCAGGGCTGGTGGGGGGGGGGGGGCGGGGAGGACAGTGGCCGTCGGTTGCTGGGGCAATTGCAGCGTCGCCCCCGGGGGTTTGCCGGCTGTGGGGATTGGCGGAGCAGAGAGCCGAGTAGCCGAGCGTGCAGGGGAAGCAGGCGGCGTGGTGCGGAGGCTGACGGTGCGGTACCACACGGCGGAGCGACGCTTACCGCCCCAGCAATGTCACACGCAGTGCCACGGGGCAATGCCAGGCAATGCTAGGCCATGTATCGCATTCCTAGATAATACCATGCGCTACTTTGCAACACTAGGCATTATTGGGCATTACAAGGCAATGCCATGCATTTGCTAGGGGCATTGCTTGGCAATGCCGGGTAGTGCGAGGCAGTACTGATCAATGCCGGGTGGTGTCGTGCCAGGCTGGGTGTCCCTCACAGGAGCCAGGAGAGCGGCACCCAGTTGTGCGTCTCCCCGGCGGTGCGCACGGCGCTGGCGATGAGGGCGGCGCTGTCGTGCGTCACCTCGTTCACCACGACGAGGTCGACGAGGTGCATCACCGAGGCCTGTAGCTCCCGAGACTCCGCCTGCACGCGCGCGTGGCGGGTGGGGGGGGGAGGGGACGCCCAGAATTAACCACCGCGGCCACCTGTGTTTAACCGCCAGAGAAAGTTGAATCGATCACCGCACGGACCTTTAATTCGCTGTTTCTACCGTATATAAAGTTCGCACCGTTCCTGCTGTACATCTGTTCTGCCTGGTTTGTGCTGTCCATCTAGTAAGTATTGTCCATCTCGAACCGTTCCGTTTGTACTGTCCATCTCGCTAGCTCCATTAGCCGATAGTTATCATTTGGGTAGACTCTGAAGGATCTATTCTCGTGGACAAGAATCAATAATGAAATCTGTAAATGACGAGAAAAAGCCATAATCATAATGGTATAATAGTCCGGGCGTGGTAAACCACAAGTTTCCAACCACGCACAGACACGTGTAACACACACACACGACCTCTGTGCATTATACAAAAACCATCAGCAGTTCCTGACAAAGTGCACTATGGTCCTGTTGTCTCGGTCGATGGTGTCGCATTCGTTCAAAAGTATTTTGATGCCACGGTGGCGAGATGCCATCTCCCTCGCCTGGTATGCAGGAGGTCGTGGGTTCGGTTTGAACCCTGACACCTGCTATATGCTATATATTTGTAATTTGCATGTTTCTCTCTCCCCGTGGTGGCGTGGAATTTTCTCCGGGTCCTCCGGTTTTTCCCTCCACATTTAGAAACATGCCCTTGGAGTATTTGGCTTTTATAAATTTCCACGTGATAAGCCACTTCGTTGAGCCTATCATTTGTGATAGCCAGGTCGCTTGTGAAAAAGAGCTACGTAGCTCAGTGGGCATTACCTGGTGAAATAATACCATACCTTGCAGTTCTTGAGTCATTTGAAACACGAGATGCAATGTTTGATATTTACTTAACCCTCGTTCGCCCTGGAGCCACTACAATGTCCCTTTCACTTAACACACACACGCACACAATGCAAACCTGCAAGAACTCCTCTCTAGCAGCTACGCGATCACGTGACTTGTGGGGGTGCGGTCACGTGACTCGTGGGGGTGCGGTCACGTGACTCGTGGGGGTGCGGTCACGTGACTCGTGGGGGTGCGGTCACGTGACTCGTGGGGGTGCGGTCACGTGAGTCGTGGGGGTGCGGTCACGTGACTCGTGGGGGTGCGGTCGAGTGAGTCGTGGGGGTACGGTCGAGTGACTCGTGGGGGTGCGGTCGAGTGACTCGTGGGGGTACGGTCGAGTGACTCGTGGGGGTGCGGTCGAGTGACTCGTGGGGGTACGGTCGAGTGACTCGTGGGGGTACGGTCGAGTGACTCGTGGGGGTGCGGTCGAGTGATTCGTGGGGGTGCGGTCGAGTGACTCGTGGGGGTGCGGTTGAGTGACTCGTGGGGGTGCGGTCACGTGACCCGTTGGGGACTGGTCACGTGACGCCTGGTACCTGGAAGGCCTCGCCGATGCTGGCTGGTGGAGCCACGAACACGACGAAAGGCGCAAAGTCGGGCGAGCGTAGAACCTTCAGGGCCTGGGGGCATGACAAGCAACTCCAGGTCAGGGACCAGGGGGTCGACTAACCCTCACTCGCTCGCTTGCTCACTCACAAAGTCAAGCAGAATCTCTGGAATAAAATTCAATTGAATTTGCGGTTTCTTACAGCACGAGGCTACCACGAAGGTGCTGTGTTTCACAGAAGAGTATTAGTCTGCTGTAGTGTTGGTATGGGGCTTTTACCCGATGAGGTGTAATGATGGTTTTCGTGTCTAGACCAAGACCCCAGCACACAGTGGCTTCGAGTAACGTCACGGGATTCTGAACGTCAACTTTTAAGCAGTGGCACTATTAACCAGGGCGGCCGCTGGGTTCTGACCAAGAATCATCTGTATATGAACGGCATATGCGCGGGGAGAGTACTTTTTTTATATTTTGTGACATAAATGCAAATTGTTTTATATTTTGTGATATAAATGCAATTTTAAAAAATATTTTGTGACAAATGCAATTTTTTTTATACGAGAGACCACCTAGGACAGCACGCAGCATACAAAGGTAACTGGTTCATGGAATTCCATGCAATAAAGATGCACAGCTTCAGATTGATAGCGCACATAGGCAATCTCCTACATACGCACCCTCCATCTTTCTGCTCGCAGGAAGGGACATGACATCATCATATACAGGAAGTGATCCGATTTAAGGAATCTCACGAAGCACACAGGAAGTGACCTTGCATGCTATGCACAGGAAATGACCTCACACCACGCACATTCATTTCACATGGTCCACAAAGGAAGTGACCTCACACACTGTGCACAGGAAGTGACCTCACACAGCGCAAGCAGGAAATGACCTCACACAGCGCACGCAGGAATTGACCTCGCACTGCGCGCGCAGGAAGTAACCTCACACGGCGCCCATAGGAAGTGAGCTTATGGCTGGTGCGCAGGGCAGCGCTCACCTGCGGCTGCACATCGAGCACGCACACGGCGTCTCCCTGCATGATGTCACGCACACACTGGAGGCGCAGGCCCAGCATGGCCTCTCCGTGGTTCCCGTACTCCACCATCTCCCCACGCGTCACCCACCCACGCATCTCCACGTCCGACACCAGCTGATACGGGCCGGGATCTTGCGCGGCCCCACCCGCCGTTCCTGGTGCTGCCCCTGCCCCGGAGTTGGGGGCAGCGTCGCCGTTCGGAGAGGTCGGGTGCTCCGTCGTGTCTGAGGGAGTGAAACGAGTTCGGGGAAAAAATACTTGACCGATCCGCTTGCGTCAACGCAGCGAGCCCGTTGGCGGTTCTTTGACAGTTACAGTCTGGTCGACGATGGGCTCTGCACCAGAGATGCCGCCTGTCCACTTGCGGAGTGATCTCCCTTCCCCAGATCTATCCCGATTGCGCAATGAGCAGTGCGTCTTCGCGAGCCAACTAACCCATTTGGAACTCTCGCAGAGGGCAGCGCGACCCTTTGCGTCAGTGAAACTTGCCCGTGGAAGTGGATGTCGCAGAGCTTCCACCATTATCCTTTCATCATGTGACCTCTGTTCCTACACGCGAGGCGGGCGCTAAACTCTCCTACACACACCGTGTGAGATGCATGTTCAAATAAAAAAATGAATGTGACGGTTCTTTTGTGCAGTCGTAAGCGACCGGACTGACAACGCCTGACGGTCTAATCACCTGGGGGCCGATGAAATCAGAATCCAAACTCGGCATCTCAGCAGTGCCGGCTCCACATCTCCTAAGCAACCGGGCCCCACTCGGCGTCGCCCGCAAACCAACCCATAATCTCGCGTTCCCCACCGCCACGGTGGCGAGATGTTAACTCACCCGCGCCTGATATGCAGGAAGTAGTGGGATTGATCCCAACTCACGACGGCCATATATTTGTAGTTTGCATGTTCACTCTCCCCGTGGTCTCGTGGATTTTTCTACGGGCCCTCCGTTTTTTCCCTCCGCATTTGGCATCAACATGCATTTAGAGTATTTGGCTGCTATAAATGTACACATGATAAGCCACTTTGTTGATCTATCATTTGTGGCCAGGTCGCATCTCAAAAAGAGCTATATAGCTCAGTGGGGCCTTACCTGGTAAAATAAAAAAATATTTGGTTTAGTTTGGTAGAGTAGTCCCTCAGTTAACAGCGACATCGGTTCACAGTTTTTCGGTTAATGTTTCCGCCCCCCAAAGGACTCCATCGTTTCGACTAATTTTTACATTTTGATTAACGGTATGTTTACTTTACGCACGCGGGTGCCAATTTCAGCCAATCCGAGCGCTCAGAAGTGGGCTGAGCCATGCCCTCAGCCAATCAGCGACACCCATTTATGAGCTTTAGGCCTCGACTGGCTTTATTCACATTACGTTTTGTGCGTTGGCAGCAGAAACAGCTCTCTGGCAGACTCTTGGAATGGATTAATGCTATTAACATGTAATTCCATATTCGATTCATAGTAATTTCAGTTAAAAGTAGCTTTCGTGGCACCGAATTAAAAACGTTTACCGAGGGACTACTGTATCTGTAGGCAAGGCTCATTACTCACAGAGCATCGGAGTCTTGAACGTGTCAGGGTCGGTGGAGAGCAGTACGGACTTAATATGACTCCTGCCGACACCGGGAGCTCCTGGGGGGAGTGGGGAGGGGGAAAGAGAGAGAGGGGGGGGGGGGCAGTCAGGCATAGGCAGAGAGGAACAGAGGAAGGGTTTATGAGCCTGACGTCGCAGCAAGCGAAATATCCGTGGGTTGCGCTCATCTCACCCAGCAGCACGAGGGTTCTCCGTGGGAACGGAGGAAGCTTGACAACCTCCTCGTACGATAGCGTGTCCAGATCGTCGAACACTGTGCACCGCACCCGCACGGACAGAAAGCAAATATAGAGTGGGTGAGCGAGCAGGCAAGGACAGACACGCAGGCGAGACAGCGAGTGAGTAAATGAGTAGGTGAGTGAGTAAACGCGCAGGTGAGCGAGCAAATGATGTATGCACGTTGAGCTTCTTTCGGACAGTACGTAACCAACCGTGCTAATCAGTTGGCGCTGTACAGCGAGGGCTAGGTGCGTAAGCAAGTGCGGGAGTAGACTTCGCAGGTGAGTGGGTGACTACACGCAGGTGAGTGGGCGGGTAGACTCGCTGGTGAGTGGGTGGGTAGACACGGAGGTGAGTAGATGAGCGAGTGGGTGGGCAAGGGCAGTTGTACCCGAGCAGTGCTGGGCCATGTAGGGTCCACGCAAGCCTTTGGCCCGGATCAAACCCAGGAAGCTGGACTTGGGCTGAGGCTCGACAGGGTTGGAGCTCACGCTGTTACTGAGAGAGACAAACAAGACAAAGACCCCCCGTGTAGCCTTTAATGGACCATTGGGGCAAGTGCTGTGAGCGAGCACCTTCGGAGGGCCGACACGTCCGCGTTTGGGGTGCCGCGGTGGCGAGAATTCCCTCGCCTGGTACGCAGGAGCTCGTGGGTTTGATCCCGACCCTGACGCCTACTGCTGTATGTTTAGATATTGGGCGTGTCTCTCTCCCCGTGGTTACGTGGATTTTTCTCCGGGTCCTCTGGTTTTTCCCTCCATATTTATAAACGTGTTTTTAGATTATTTCGCTGCTATAATTTGCCACGTGATAAGCCACTTAGTTGGGCTATAATTTATGGTGCTTATGAAAAAGAGCTATATAGCTCAGTGGGTCTTACCTGATAAAATCCAAACAAAATGGTTTAGTCTCCCCAATGCTGATGTTTTCACACCATACCAGGTACTTATTTTAAGACCGAGTTGACCTCGATTGTGCCCAGGTCCGGTTCAGATATTTCTCGACACTAATGTTAGCTATGGCCAGGAACCAATCTAAGGCTGTGGGGGTCAGTAGCACAGTGTGCAAATCGTTGCACCACCACTCCCCGCATTCACACACACACGCGTACACACACACAACAGAAGCCAGTTATATTCCAACCCAGTCCTGGGGCCTTCCCGAGGTCGACGCAGCCTTCAATGAGTACGCGGTGCGATGTGTGTAAACATCAGCACTGGGAAGATTAAGGTGGCCTGGAGTGTTTCTACCACCCCACTCGTAGTCCATGCGGTCTTTATAGGCAAATGTTATCAGCACTTGGCTCAACAGTTTATAGAAGGCTATATGGTCGGAGGGGGGGGGGGATTTTTCTGTGCAAGTCTGAATCTGTTGGACTGTACCATTCCACCAGGTCTCGGGAGGGTATCATCCCGGTCGAACCATCTTCCTTCTCCCCCTCCCACCTGCAAAACAAGTTGATTTAGAACATTGGTTATAAGAGTCCTCACGTCTGTGCGTGTGTGTCTGTCCGTCCATGTATGTGTGTGTGTGTGCACGTGATTGTGTGAAACAGTGACGATTATCTGAACCGGTCCTGGGTCTCCCCTAGGTCGACTCAGCCTCAAATGAGTACCATGTGCAGTGTGTAAACATCGCCACTAGAGAGACAAAGGCGGCCGGGCGTGGTGTTGGCCACCCACCCCCTCGTGTGCCGTGCCAGCCTTCATAGGTGCTCGCTAACAGCACTTGCCCCAACAGTCTGACGAGGTTAGCGAGGTATTAGTGGCGACTGGCGGATAATATTTATTCAGATATGTCTCTAGTCTGTGGTGAAGATGCGTTATATACTCGTGATTATCTACGTGGCTTTACCGAAGTGTCTCTCTGTCCCTGTCTGCGTGTCTATACATGTCAGGTCACGCTCAAGTTTCAAAGATTACCACGTGTATAGTTACACCGATCGTCGCCATTAGGCTGCTCGATTACATGAACACCCAGAGGAACCACCTGCCAGGCAGGACAGCAGAGCCGGTTTAAATCGACATAGCAGGTGACGGGATGTCTCAATTTGGATAGCGAACTCGTTGTACTTGAAATTTGCTCAGATTTACGTCACGCCCCGCTCTGCAGCCCTCTTTGTCGAGCTCCACTCTCATGTGCTGCCGCCCACGGACGTCGCGATGGCCAGGTCGCGATGGCCAGGTCGCGATGGCCAGGTCGCGATGGCAAGGTCGCGATGGCCAGGTCTCAAGCAGAACCTGAAGACAGCCAATGTTTTCGCCGCCAAGTTTCCGCCTCTGGTTTCTCCAATCCAATGTTGGGAGAACATCTTATAACATCGCCGTGAATAACATTGGCCGAAGTGCAGATAAGCAGGTGAGTGAGGGGGTGAGTCAGGTGAGTGAGTAAACACGCAGATAAGAGAGTGGTTGAGCAGGCGAGTAGACATGCAGTGAGCGAGCGGATACGCAGGTGAACAAGCAAGTGGTTTGACAAGCTATGAAATTTGGATCAAAATTCTGACGGGCAGCGACCAAATAAAATGGAGCAAAAGCCTGAAAGTGCGCAAAGCACTATTTTTTTTAAACTACTTTTTTGTTTTAACCAGGTAAGGCCCACTGAGCTATATAGCTCTTCTTCAAACTTGACGTGGCCATAAATGATAGCCCAACGAAGTGGCTTATCATGTGGACATTTACAGCGGCCAAATTCTCTACAGGCATGTTGATTATAAATGTGGAGGGACAAACCGGAGGCCCTGGAGAAAAATCCACGCGATTATAGGGAGAGAGGCATACAAACTCCAAATATGCAGGAGGCGTCAGGGTCAGCATCAGACACACGACCTCCTGTGCACCAGGCGAGGTGGCTAACATCTCACAGCCACCGTGGCCGCCGGGAGCTACAGATTCGGTTCGTGCACGCGGGAGCCCGGCGGCTGGCGGGGTCTGGCGGCTGCGACGACGCGGGGAGACCTCCATCCAGCAGTGGAGACAAGGTTAGCGACAGGCTCACCAGTCCCACTTGGCACGCGACTTGACGCGGAGGACGTCGCCGCTGCGGAAGGCGAGGCCGTTGTGGGGACGGTTCAGGACGCCCTGCGCATTTGGGTCGAAGTTGAACTGGGCACGCACGAACGTCTGGGTGCAGGAAAAGCCGCGGAGGGGTGGGGGGGGAGAGAGATTCACAATGGCCAGGTCAGATTAAACGTTCACGAAGGCCTCGTCACAGTCACCACACCGGCACCGACAGACGTGACGTGAACCATTTGGGAGGAAGCGTGAAGGGTAACGCTGACGCAACCGCTGACGCTAAACCCAGACTTCTTTTAACCCCCGGCCGTGTAGCAGAGGCCGAATCCTAACGCTCGAGTCTGATCCTAACACTCACCCTAGCCCGAAACTCTAGTCCTTGCCACAACCCCAAACAATAACGCTAACCTTAGCCAACTAACCCGAGCCTCGACTCTAACCGTAACCCCGACACAAACCCTGACCCAATTCCCTAACCCCAACTCCTACCCTCGTAACAACCCGATCCAAAGTCCCTAACCCTTTACCCAACTCTAACATTATAACTGGCCCCTAACTCAAACCATAACGCTAACTCGGTTGGCTACGTGCAGTGCGAAAGAAGTTCAGCATACACACACATACCATACAAAGCTCCAACCTTGACCCTAACAATGGCACTAGCTTTTTTAAGCTCAGCCCTCCAGCCCTAAACCTAACCCCTAGCACCGACTCCTTCTGCAACCTCTTCTCTGACCTTACCACCAAGGTGACCTTGACTTTGACCCCCTGTGACCTTGACACCCCCCACCTCCACCCCTCTTACCTGTACAGCACGTGCCCTGCACACCTGAGTCACGTGGTCCAGGTACAGCTCCGACAACTTCGCCGACGTCATCTCTAGGAGGGAGACACGGGGACAGGGACAAGAGGGTCGGAGACGAGCAGACACCGAGATAGAGAGACACGCGGACTGACACGCAGACACGGAGGGAGGCGAATCAGACGGACACGGAGACCAGCGGACAGACACAGCCAGACACAGTGACGAAGCCAGGCAGGCGAGGACACGCGGGGGACACACGGGGACACGCGGAGACACGCCGGGGGACACGCAGAGACACGCGGGGGACACGGGGGACACGCAGAGACACGCGTTACATACCTCCTCGTGTAGGTTCCTTCAGTTTCAACCTCGCCGCCGGAGTCGAAAGTCCGCGGACGCGCTGTTAAAATAAACAAATAACGAAAACAGCCGCGTCTTTAAAATGTTTTTTTTTTAAAACGTTCCTACTTTTCCTTATCGTCGCGGCGGACTTTGTTCCGAGATCGCAATAATGCGAAGAATAATAAAATAATATAGCCCTCGCCGCCGATACCAACCACCCCTTGAATTGACTGGAAGCGATCCCAGAGCGCTGAGTCAGCGGAACGGGCGAGTCCATCTGGGCCAGAACGACGGGTAAAGGGGGGGAGGGTGGTGGTTAATAACCCCGTAATAAGTAAATTAACATATTCCTGTTTTATATATACTTTATTATTTTATTGTTTCCCTTCAACGTGACTTTGCCGAAAGAGCTAAGAATATGAATTACTGCAGTCACGAAAGCTTTAAATCAAAATATTCCTGGTTCTTTAGGTAAAGTCACGTAGATGGGAAACAATAAGATAATGAAAATATAAAACATAAAAAAAATTATCACGACGTTTCGACTGCAACACAAGCAATCATCATGATCACCTGATGATGATAAAATAATAAATATATAAAACATTAGAATTCTCACGACGTTTCGACTGCAACACAAGCAATCATCATCATCACCTGATGATGATTGCAGTCGAAACGTCGTGAGAATTTTAATGTTTTCTTTTTTTAATGATTTTATTGTTTCCCTTCTACGTGACTTTACCGAAAGAACCAATAATATGAATCCCTGCAGTCAGGAAAGCTTTAAATCAAAACTCAACTAACGATAAGGTCGATGATTCGGATGAATTAAAAGGAGTTGGCTTGAAGCGTTGACAGCTGTTGTTGTTTAAATCGAAAGGAGAGCAAATGCGCTTCGGTGGCAATAGTTGTGGAGTAACTCATGCAGCCAGCTATGGCTCTAGGATTTGGTGTTACGTGTTATTTAAGTAGTTTATTGTAACAAAAAATGCGGTCACAGTCCCTGCGATCACTGTTACGTTGCCATTATGACTTTATTTTTTGGTGATTTCGAAAACGTTTTTTTTGGTTTGGACATGTTTGTTTTGTTGTAGTACGGAGTTAGACTGATGGCCTTAATCTAAGTTTTCTTGTGGTTGTTGTTGTTATTGTTGTTTGACTTGCATCCCACCGGGATGTTTTGCACGCAGCGTTGGTGTACGTTGCCTTTTTTTTCAGGAATATTTTTGCTGGTTTTTTTTGTCATGGATTTTCTGTTTGCACAGTCACAGTCAACACAAAGTCACTTTAAGATGTTGTTCGTCTTTTTTTGTTTGTTTGTTGTGGTTGCACCCGATTCAAGAGCCGAATGGCTCACAGGGCTATAGCAAAATAAATATATAAACTGAAACCGAACTGGGTGTTAGACATTTAACACACGGGCACACGCACACACCCCCCTCCCCCCTTTACCCGATGGTTGAGTCCGTGGGCGCGTGACTTACGAGCAGCTGATCGGTCACGTGACGATGTTTTCGAGCACGCGAGAGAGTGTTGGATTTCAGCGCTACGTATTATTATTAATGTTGTGCGATCCGATTTAAAGCTTTCGTGACTGCAGGGATTCATATTCATGGTTCTTTCGGTAAAGTCACCACGTAGAAGGGAAACAATAAAATAATAAAAAATATAAAACAATACAATTCTCAGCTGATGATGGTTGCTTGCGTTGCAGTCGAAACGTCGTGATAATTTTTTTGTTTTATATTTTTTATTATTTTTCTGTTAACGTCCATATTAGTTACTTTATTATTGTGATCGTTTACCCGCGAAAGCCTCACAGAGCTTCAAGAGTTTTCGCACTCGGCGACGTTTTTGCTGCTATGGGGCTGTCCATAAATGACGTCACGCACCTGGGGGGGGGGGGTCAGACATGTGTGACGACGGGGGGGGGGGTGAGAAATGTGACGTCACATAAATGCGCAACTTTAAATAAATATAGACAACACGTTCTACTTAATTAAATTGACTTTTTAATACATATTTTCTCCTACGACATCAGAGTGCAGCGCCACATTAAATACGCACTACAATGACAATAGTTTAAAGCGATTTGAAGCATGTTTTATTTGGGGGGGGGGCAGAGCTTTGTGACGTCATATTTGAGGGGGGGGTCTGACTTTGTGACGCCGTGTGACGAGTGGGGGCGGGGGGTCAAAAATCGTCCAAAATCGCGTGACGTCATTTATGGACGGCCCCCATATGTGTGTGTGGCTATGAGAGATGTTAACTACCTCGCCTGGTATACAGGAGATCGTGGGTTCGATCCCGACACTGACGCCTGCTACTGTGTATTTGGAGTTTGCGTGTCTCTCTCATCATAATCACGGTGGCTAGGAGATGTTAACTACCTCGCCTGGTATACAGGAGGTCGTGGGTTCCATCCCGACCCTGACGCCTGCTCTATATTTGAAGTCTGCGTGTCTCTCTCATCATAATCACGGTGGCTAGGATATGTTAACTACCTCGCCTGGTATGCAGGAGATCGTGGGTTCGATCCCGACACTGACGCCTGCTACTGTGTATTTGGAGTTTTCGTGTCTCTCTCCCCGTGGTCGCGTGGATTTTTCTCCGTTTCCCTCCACATTTATAAACGTGCGCTTAGAGTATTTGGCTGCTATAAATTGCCACGTGATATGCCACATCGTCATTGAGCTATCCCAAATGAATCATTTGAATCATTTGCAGGCGATGTCTCGGTATTCCCATGCGATTTGCCCACTTCCTGTGCCACTGTGGGTGTAGGTTCAGCTGTGGTTTGACCACTTCCTGTTACACCGTGGGTGTGCGGTTCGCTATGGGAGAAGGAAACCAGAGAACCATGCACAACAGGTGGAGAGAACACACAGACTCCAGTTCATTTATTAGGTATAGCCCTGTGAGCCATGCGGCTCTTGACTCCGGTGCAACCGCACCAAACAAAACATGAACAAACATGAACAAACAACAGACGTGAGAAAATCTTGACTTAAAGCTTTCGTGACTGCAGGAATTCACAGACTCCACACTCGCTTAAAAGCATACTCTCTCGCTCACACACACACACGTCTACCGAAGAGTATGAGAGCATACAAACGCCAATCATTCACACACACAATCACGCCCACACACACACACAATCACACACAAGCACTCAGCATCACACGCAAAATCACACTCATACACACAATTACGCCCACACACACACTCATTCACACACAATCACACGTATAATTAATCACGCACACACAATCACACAATCACAAACAAAGATCCCCCGTATAGCCTTAGGCTGTTGGGGCAAGTGCTGTTCGCGAGCACCTATGTCGGCCTTCATAGGTGCTCGCTAACAGCACTTGCCCCAACAGTCTGTTAAGGCTATTCGGGGCGTCTTTGTCTTTGTTCTGATATATATGTGTCAGCCATCCATCTGACATACGTATTACTCTCCTTGCTGCCATACGCAAGACTAGATCTCACCCTGGATCATCTTTACTGAAGAGTCATCGTGAGCCAACAGACGATTTGGTAAAGAAACACGTGGGGAACACCCTGTCCTGTGTTCTCCACATTTGTATTGCTTCATGAGGATGGAGCGGGTCTCGCACAGACACAGACGACACGAGCGACAGACGGCACGGCAAGTCACGCTAATCGATTAATCGGCACACGCACACACACACACGGTCGAGCATCCACGGCACGCAATTCGACCGACCGAAACCCATCGGCACTCGCGGGCGTCGTAGACGGACGACCAACGGCGCGGCGGGGTAACGTCGCCACGTGGGGGTTGGGGGCCGTTCATAAATGACGTCACGCACCTGGGGGGGGGGGGTCAGACATTTGTGACGATGTGTGAAGAGAGAGAACAGGGGGGGGGGGGGGGGTTTGAGAAATGTGACGTCACATCAAAATGCGCAACTTTAAATAAATATAGACAACACGTTCTACTTAATTAGACTTTTTAATAAATGTTTTCTACCTACAACATCAGAGTGCAGCGCCACATTAAATACGCACTACAATGACAATAGTTTAAAGCGATTTGAAGCATGTTTTATATATTTTTTGGGTGGGGGGGGCAGAGCTTTGTGACGTCATATTTGAGGGGGGGGGGTCTGACTTTTTGTGACGCCGTGTGACGAGGAGAGGGGGGAGGGGTCAAAAATCGTCCAAAATCGCGTGACGTCATTTATGGACGGCTCCTTGAGTCACTCGGCATGCAAACAGAACGCGGGTCGCCCGTCACACCGCCACTTGAACGCGGCAGCTTTAAAGCGGGGTCAGACGCATGCACGCACGCACGTGGCGGAGAGAAACGCACGACGGATCCCACCTCATCCCCTCGCCAACTCCCTTTTGTGACGTCACAATAAACAATCGGAGGTGAAGTCATCGCGCGCCAACAGGGGGAGTGGCGTCGTCACTGAGCTATATGTAGGAGCGCTTTTTATTATTATTATTACACGCTTTCTATTAACTCACTCTGTTGTTGTCGTTGTATCCTCAAATGTTGTAATTCAATTTTAACCCGCTTCCCAATGTGGTATCGACTGCAAACTTGGTATACTTATGTCATACTGATGACAATACTATATTATATCATTAAAAATAAAATATTTCTAAACAATCTTTTTTTTTACGTTATGTTTCGGCTTGGGTCTAATTGTCCCTTACGTTATGGCAAGCTTCGGGGCCACTTCCTGGAGTCGTGGAATTTTGCCATTATGAGTACGGTACATTTCATTAAAGCGTGTTTTAAAAAAGAAAGTGTTTTTAAATATTACTTATAAATTAGCGACCTGGCTATCACAAGTTAAGGCTCAATGAAGTGGCTTATAATGCAGTGGTAGCACATAAGCACAAACAAAACTCAACACGTTCCCTCTCAAAATAACACTTGTGCGGCCTTAAAACTATTATAAAATAATGTGCGATGTATATATAGTGCTTTTGACAAACGTGTTAAGATTAGTTACTATTGTATATACAGTGAGGGAAAAAAGTATTTGATCCCCTGATGATTTTGTACGTTTGCCCACTGACAAAGAAATGATCAGTCTATAATTTTAATGGTAGGTTTATTTGAACAGTGAGAGACAGAATAACAACAAAATCCAGAAGAACGCATGTCAAAAAAATGTTATAAATTGATTTGCATTTTAATGAGGGAAATAAGTATTTGACCCCTCTGCAAAACATGACTTAGTACTTGGTGGCAAAACCCTTGTTGGCAATCACAGAGGTCAGACGTTTCTTGTAGTTGGCCACCAGGTTTGCACACATCTCAAGAGGGATTTAGTCCCACTCCTCTTTGCAGATCTTCTCCAAGTCATTAAGGTTTCGAGGCTGACGTTTGGCAACTCGAACCTTAAGCTCCCTCCACAGATTTTCCATGGGATTAAGGTCTGGAGACTGGCAAGGCTACTCCAGGACCTTAATGTGCTTCTTCTTGAGCCACTCCTTTGTTGCCTTGGCCGTGTGTTTTGGGTCATTGTAATGCTGGAATACCCATCCACTACCCATTTTCAATGCCCTGGCTGAGAGAAGGAGGTTCTCACCCAAGATTTGACGGTACATGGCCCCGTCCATCATCCCTTTGATGCGGTGAAGTTGTCATGTCCCCATAGCAGATAAACACCCCCAAAGCATAATGTTTCCACCTCCATGTTTGACGGTGGGGATGGTGTTCTTGGGGTCATAGGCAGCATTCCTCCTCCTCCAAACACGGCGAGTTGAGTTGATGCCAAAGAGCTCTATTTTGGTCCCATCTGACCACAACACTTTCACCCAGTTGTCCTCTGAATCATTCAGATGTTCATTGGCAAACTTCAGACGGGCATGTATATGTGCTTTCTTGAGCAGGGGGACCTTGCGGGTGCTGCAGGATTTCAGTCCTTCACGGCGTAGTGTGTTACCAATTGTTTTCTCGGTGACTATGGTCCCAGCTGCCTTGAGATCATTGACAAGATCCTCCTGTGTAGTTCTGGGCTGATTCCTCACCGTTCTCATGATCATTGCAACTCCACGAGGTGAGATCTTGCATGGAGCCCCAGGCCGAGGGAGATTGACAGTTCTTTTGTGTTTCTTCCATTTGCGAATAATCGCACCAACTGTTGTCACCTTCTCACCAAGCTGCTTGGCAATGGTCTTGTAGCCCATTCCAGCCTTGTGTAGGTCTACAATCTTGTCCCTGACATCCTTGGAGAGCTCTTTGGTCTTGGCCATGGTGGAGAATTTTGAATCTGATTGATTGATGATTCTGCAGACAGGTGTCTTTTATATAGGTAACAAGCTGAGATTAGGAGCACTCCCTTTAAGAGTGTGCTCCTAATCTCAGCTTGTTACCTGTATAAAAGACACCTGGGAGCCAGAAATCGTTCTCATTGAGAGGGGGTCAAATACTTATTTCCCTCATTAAAATGCAAATCAATTTATAACATTTTTGACGTGCGTTTTAATGGATTTAGTTGTTGTTATTCTGTCTCTCACTGTTCAAATAAACCTACCATTAAAATTATAGACTGGTCATTTCTTTGTCAGTGGGCAAACGTACAAACATCAGCAGGGGATCAAATACTTTTTTTCCCTCACTGTAAGTATACGTGTACAGTATTGTACAGTATACACTTGACCTGCTGCCATATATATGTTAGCAGATCATGTTTTAGTTTGCATGCTCAACACAAAGTACCACGTGTGGTTTAATGCATTCCTATATACGTGGCTTTACCGAAAGACCCAAATAATCCTAACATCACCATCCTATTCATATTCTTGGTTCTTTCGGTAAAGTCACCACGTAGAAGGGAAACAATAAAATAATAAAATATATATAAAATAAAATTATCATGACGTTTCGACTGCAACACAAGCAATCATCATCAGGTGTGAAAACCACAGCAAGAAAATTTGAAAAAAAAAATGTATTCCTGTGGTTTTCACACCTGATGATGATTGCTTGTGTTGCAGTCGAAACGTCGTGAGAATTGTATTGTTTTATATTTTTATTATTTTATTGTTACCCTTCTAACGTGGTGACTTTACCGAAAGAACCAAGAATGTGAATCCCTGCAGTCACGAAAGCTTTAAATCAAAATCACCATCCGCTTTCCTCCCTACGCAAGATGGCGACCGAAGTGCGTCACCGACTGTGACGTCACCAAATAAATGCGCGCGGTGGGCGCGGTGATTGTCCTCCCCCCACCCCACCACCCTACCCCGGGCGCGGCCGCTTCACCTCCCGAGTGTGTCCGTGCACCCGCGCGGCCACCGCCATCGTTCCGCGGGCTCGCGAAAATAAGTCCACTCCTTATCCGCCGTCAAAATCCTCTCCCGCGGACCCCACAAACCCTGCCCGCGCCCGTCAGATGTTTGCCGGAACGATCGTCGACTTCTTTTTTTATTTTATTAAAATCGAAAGTTATTTTATGTTTTACTCCAGAGGTGAGGAGATGTCGATCACCGCCACCCCCCCCACCCACCACCGCGATCGATTCTAATCGCGATTGGGGCTTAACGATAGAGATCGATTATTCGCGTCGCGAGTCCGGTCACGTCCGTGTCGCCTTTCTATCTGCTCGTCCGTCTGCCTCAGCTCGGTTGTTGTTTCCCCGCCGCCTCATCCTCCTCTTCATCATCCTCTCCATCCTCATCATCCTCATCATCATCCTCCTCATCATCATCCTCCTCATCATCCTCCTTATCATCCTCCTCCATCTCATCATCTCCTCATCATCATATCATCTCATCATCATCTCATCATCATCTCATCATCATCATCATCTCCTCATCATCATCATCCTCCTCAATCCTCATCCTCCTCCTCCTTGACTTGACGTGAGAGGAACCGTTTCGTAAGTCGAACTTCATCGCGCGGGGGAGCGGTCGGATCGATGTGTGGGGTGGGGGTGGGGGTGCTGTCGACGCGTGATTATCGATTATCGATAACGAGGTCGATGGTGGGGAATGACTCACGGCTGTCAACCCAGACGGGTTAATCATTCCCCTTATTCTTGTAGCAGGGGCATTGCGCTTTGCAGGTCCAGACGGCGTGCAGCCGTTTCAATGCAAGCTGCGTGTTTGTGTTTCTCCCATGCGGTGGTGGTGGTGGTGGCACTTTGCGGGATGAACGTTGAGATTTATAAGGGGCACGGGGTGACCCAATAAGCTCTGAATTTGGTCTGTGACAAGGTCGGGCACTGATCATGGGGTTGACAGCTATGGAATGAGTAGCTTTTGTTTTTTTTTAAAAGAAATAATTCGCTGGTCATGTCGCCAACCGCGTTGTGCCGCTTTAAACCCCCGCGGGTAAAGGCCCCTCCGAGCTACGTAGATATTTTTCAGAAGCGACCTGGCCACAAATGATAGCTCAACGAAGTGGCTTATCATGTTTCATTTCAGTTTTCAGTTTCATTTATTTGGTATGGCCCCGTGAGCCATTCGGCTCTGGCGTCGGGGGCAGCCGCAGCAAACAAAAGCATTAACACGAAAACATCTTAAAGCTTAACAGAAAAATCCAGGAAAAAAAAATCAGCAAAAAATGTCAAGCGTCAGCCAAATGCGCTTCAACGCGTGGATGTTGATTCTAAATGTGGAGGGAAAAAACCGGAAGACCCCGGAGAAAAATCCCAAGCGACCGTGGAGAAAAAAAATTCAAACTTCACATATACAGCAGCAGGCGTTAAGGGTCGGGATCGAACAGCGTGACCTCCTGTATACCAGGCGAGGTCGTCAACATCTCGCCATCTACACACAACGTGGTTGGGGGCTTTTTGGTGGCTGTAAAAAAAAAATTGGCTTAGCGGATTCTTGCGTCTCGCAACCTGTCAAATCGGGATTAGCAATTAAGGACGAGGGCAGGCATCAGAATACGTGAACCCGGTCAGAAGGAGATCAGTTCAGTTTATTTCGGTTTAGCCCTGTGAGCCATTCGGCTCTTGAATCGGGTGCAACCACAACAAACAAAAAAACAAAAACACGAACAAGAAAAACATCTTAAAGTGACTATATGTGACTGTGAGATGGGGTGAACACGCGAGTTAAAATGGTGCAAGCTTGGGGGGTGGGGGATGCCTTAAGTTGGCGCACTGTCTTGTTACCACCGTTGTGTACGACTGAGTTTCGGTTTTCAATGTTTTGAAATTTCAAATCCAATTGCGGGTCTTTTATCGGATTATTTCCGTTACATTCTAATGAAAATAAAAATCTTCTTGCCAACAATAGTGACGTTGCCCAAAGCCACTTGACACCACGTGTGGCAGGACAATCGTGAAAGTGACGCCATTATTAAATTAACTGATGGTTTTTTAGATCAATACAATTTTTTTGGGGTATCATCCTAAATTTGCTGTCTGGGCCTAACTTTCGCATTTCGTGAATTAATCCAAAATTTGGGAGTATGTCCCTGCCTTGATTCACATCCATGGTGTCCCTCCAGTTCTTGGTGGTGAGATATTAACTACCTCGCCTGGTATACAGGAGGTAGTGGGTTCTATCCCGATCCTGACGCCTGCTGTATATTTGGAGTTTGTCTCTGGATCCTCTGGGTTTTCCCTCCACATTTAGAAACATGCAAGTGAGAGTCATTGGCTGCTATACATTTCCACGTGATAAGCCACTTTCTTGAGCTATCATTTGTGGCCAGGTCGCTTCTGAAAAAGAGGTAAAAGCTCAGTGGGCCTTACCTGGTCAAATAAAAATTGTAAATAGTTATTCCCATCCTGAAATAAGACCCAAATTGGACCCCAACATCTCCACACCCGGCAGTAAAAAAACGGTTACAGCACAGTTAGTCGATTGGTGTGGTTTACTCCCACCTCTGCCAACACGTCTGGCTGATATGGAAGAGTAGGCCAAATACAGTCTAGAGGGGCTCTAGAGCTTTCTCCAGTGGAGGCTTTTCTGCTGTTCGTGGCAGGAGCAAGCAATTGCATCACTTTACCTCTGTGAAGCTTTACTACAGGAGTCCCGAGAGAATGTTTCTTTGCCCTGTCACTTGATTTAGGAAGCTGGGGATATAATTACTTTAAACATATTATGTGCTGTGGTCTGTGTTCAACTAATCACCTTAGGTTTGGCATCATACTCTGGAGGTTGACTTGTCATTCCTCTGTGGTCAATGGAGTGAGCACCATTTTGTGTGGGAAGTCAACGGTGGTCATTGACTTTTCACCACTGGCTTAGGGCCTGCCGCCAGTGCCGAGAAGTGATGCAGCTCTATTGCCAAAGCAAGTGTAGGGGCTTCTGGTCTTGCAATGGAGTTTAAATCCGGTAACAGAGTTGACTCGGCCTTGTTATCACCACTGTGGGCATCATCCCTCTGGTTCGAGTAGAACGGACACCACCGAATGGATGGAATTAATGCATGGTGCTTGCGTTTAAATCAGGATAGGCTGGGATCCTTTCCAAAAAAATGTTTGCAGATCGACGTGAATATTTGACCGACGGGAGCGATTTGCCACCGGTTCTCGCATTGCAGAATGTGCGGACGAGGAGCAGCGATCGTAGCGGAGTGGCACGGGGTGGGCCCGGTGACACGGTGACGGGGGCCGACGGGGCGACGGGGGCACCCCCAGGGACAGCGGCTTGTGGTAGTGACGTTCGGGAGCGGTTTCCCGTTGCGTCTCCACAGTGCACCACCTTGAGCAACACGATGTTTGCGACCCAACAAAGTAGGAAACCTACCTTTTCAATCTTACGTTTTCGCCAAACGTCAAATATTTGGCAACCGAAAATTTAAACAAATTATTTGGCGATGCTGCCGCCACTGCTGCTGCATTGGCATCGCTGAACAAGCACAATTAAATAAACATTCAACACAGTCAATAATACTGACCGTCAAAAGAAAAAGTGTATAATCAATCTAAATTAACATTTTATTAGTTGATTTGATATCTTGCTTCTCTCCCCCTCAAATATAACATCTTGAAAGTCCCGCTCTTTAACGTTCGCGTGAATTGTGGTTTTTCTAATAATTTTTCTATCACGTTATCAAAGTGTTTGTAGATTCCTTTTGTGACTCATCTACAATCGCTATTCGAAAATGTTGAAGACATTTAACCGTTAATAAAGATGTCTAAAATTTAATAATTGCAATAATTTAAATGGCATTTGTATACAAATGCATATACAACATGTAATTGTTTTAAACAGCACGTACTTTTGATTAAATTGAAATTTTATTTGAAATATCTTGGCGTAATTTTTTTTCTTCCAGATGCAACTTTCTCAATTTCCTTTATTTGATGGAATCTTAACCCAATATTTAATCAAATTAGTTAAATTGCATTTACGATGTATCAGCCTCTTCAATGGACATACTCCATTTAAATATAATAATCAATAGCAACCCACAACAGAACACTAGCAGCAGCAACATTGGTTGCAGCGATACCAACAACATCACTGACAACAGCAGCAGCAGCATCGTCAACATTGACAATTGCATCTTCGGCAGTATCGCTGCAGCATCAGCGGCGGTGAATGCAACAGAAGTGGCAGCAGCAGCACCATCCGCCGCCAATGCAACAGCAGAACTGTAACGGCAGCGATATCAGCAACTGCAGCAGCATTCGTCGTCATCATCGTCAGCATCAACAAGTCGGACCGGCATCGCAAACGGCAACAGTACTTTTAGCCACAAAAAAATATCAGTTACCGTCGACGGCATTGACCCCATTAACAAGCAGCAGCCTAATGTCCAATCGTTAACCGCAATAGAAGCGGTGACGTCAAGGGAAACGTTCGCTGCGACGTCAGCCGCACCTCCGTTGTCCTCGATGGTACGAGGGAGAGGAGCGACAACGATGTCGGGGGAGGGGGTGCGGGGGATGAGCGTGGAGATGCTCGCGTCCATGCTGGAGAGGGCGGTTCTTGGTGGCAAGGCGGACCCAAGCGGCCGCAGTTGTGGCGGCGGGGGCGGCGGCGCTTGCGAATGCGGCGACGTTGGCGGCGCCGGCATCGCTGACGACAACAGTAGCGGAGTTGACTTTTTTGGTGTGGGTGGCGGCGATGAACCCATTGCTGCCTACGGCGTTTTCGGCGGTGCCGGTGGTGGCGGCGGCGGCGGCGGCGACGATCCTGCTGCTGACGGCATTGAAAGTCCCGCTGACGTTGCCGATGGTCATGCCGAACACGTTGCCAATCACGAAAATAGCGTCGCTGGAAATTGCGGCAGTGGCCCTGTCGTGCCAACCCTTCTCGTAATCGACGGGCGAACGTTCGCCGAGTTCAACAGCTGCCACGTGCGGTCGGCGCTCAACGTGTGCTGCTCCAAGCTGGTGCAGCGGCGGCTGCAGCAGGACAAGGTGTCCGTGTTGGAGCTCGTGCAGCACGCGGCAACAAGCGGGTCTCAGGTGCGCTAACGGAGCTTTCGCGCTCCCCTTGTGTTGAATAACTCTTCGTGCCTATGGATGCACGGTCGCTCTTGTCTCCTCCGAGTGCAGGGGGTCGGCAATCAGAGTAACTAGGAGAGAGACTACTTTTTTAGAATTTGGTCAAACAAGACCTCAATATTTCAAGAGCCGCAATGCAAGTGGCGAATACGAGGCGGTGTGGTGCTCAATGAATAACGTCACGAAGCGGTCCTTAATGAGCCGCATGCTGCTCTGGAGCCGCAGGTTGCCGGCCCCTGCTTGGAAGTGTAAAAAAACTGAATGAAGTTAAGACTTTTTTAAATGGCTGCCCGCAAGGGGGCAGCCAAAGAGCCGCAGCTTGCCGACCCCTGTCCTGGTGGGTGCGCAGAGTTGGCCGAGCGGTGTTTGTGGTCACGCAGGTGGAGGCCGGTGGGCCCGTCGTGGTGGTGGTGTACGACCAGCGCTCGCCATCCGCTGCATCGCTGCCGCCCCACGGCTTCGTGTCCGTGCTGCTGGGGAAGCTCCGTCGGACGTTCTCCGACGTCTACCTCCTCGATGGTGAGAATCCCCCTCTTCCCCCCCCCCCACCCCCCAAATCCAATCAAACCATTTACTGCATTCCGTACTCGTGCCATTCTAAAAGGGCAAGGCAGTCTGTGGAGTAACCCGATCTGCAATGTGGCGACGTGCTGGTGTGATGTTGCCGTGCGATCTCATTGGGCCATTTGGAGCTGGGTCCAAAAAAAACAAATGGGGGCCGGTGAGGAAGAATATGTGGGGCTGCCGAATATGGGGACTTAACGCTCACTGAGAGCGTAAATAAGCAACGAAGCGTGCACATTAGACCGGCCCACCGGCCCCTGAATGGACCGGCCCACCGGGCATTTGCTCTAAGGACTGCTGCCCTTTGGCCAGTCCAGGCCTGGTTGTGCTTCACAGGCTCAGACTGCAGTCGCTTCACACCAAGGGCCGATGATTGCTTTGTGTTCTCACAGTTTAGTGATTTGCGGGTAATTTTTGTTAACTTTGCGGGTGGATTTTGGGTTATTCTCTCGCTGTGGGTTCGGTTGCTTGCAAGACAAGCGCCATGAATGGGAGGCCTGGAATCGCCCACAAGGTGGCAGTCATGTCCACGTGGGCAAGTCAACAGTGGTGATCCTGTGGATTGCCTCCCTCCACCATAGGAATTCAGATTATCCATCATGGGGAGACAAAGGCGGCCGGGCGTGGTGTTCGCCACCCACCACCCTCCCTTGTGTGCCGTGCCGGCCTTCGCTAACAGCACTTACCCCAACAGTCTGTTAAGGCTATACGGGGGGGGATCTTTGTCTTTGTTGTGCGCTGCATGCGTGCAGGTGGATTTGCTGCATTTCAGCTGCTGTTCCCGCAGCTGTGCGAGAACGCTAGCCGTGTGGACACTCGCACGCCACCTCTTGCGCTGCCCGTGTCCAGCCCTTCCCTGCATCTTCGCGACACTGGTCCTACCTGCATCTTGCCCTACCTCTACCTAGGCTCTCAGCGTGACGTCCTTAACAAGGCAAGTGGCTGCAGCCGAAGTCATGAATGTAAACGAGACAGACCTCTGGAGCACCTTGGTTAGGAATCCTGCCTTGGTGTCGGAGATATCCTGACATATTTGGTCGTTGGCTGTGTTGGGTGGAGTCGGGTTTGCGACACACATATTACTTACGCGACATGACGCATTAAATCAAATATGAATCGAAGTGTTGGTCGGGAATGCCTGCATGTTAGATAACTTATGTAAGAATATTTATTTATACTGCAGGAATCCGATGAGCTATAAAGCTCTTTTTCATAGATATTAAGTAGGGGCACCTTGTAAGAACGTTACAACAACAAAGAGTACAAAAACATGATAGTAGCTACAAGTACAAGAACAGTAAACAAATCACCCAAACACAACTAAAACGAAACCATCCCCATCCTACCCGGCAAAGCCCACTGAGGTATTCACTTATTTTCAGAAGCGACCTGGCCACAAATGGTAGCTCAACAAAGTAGCCCATCATTTGGACATTTATAGCGCCAAAATAATCTAAATAATCTCAATGCATGTTTCTAAAAGCAGAGAGAAAAACCGGAGGACCTGGAGAAAAAATCCTCGATACCACAGGGAGAACATGCAAGCTCCAAATATGGAGCAGTCGGGGGTCGGGATCGAACCCCCGACCTCCCGCATACTGGGCGAGGTAGTTAACATCACACCACTGTTGCCCAATTGTTGACGATAAGAGTTACGCTGCATCTATCTCCCCAAAACCTGAGTGTGCACAGGGCCATATGTATTTGTGTGTGCCTTGGTATGCACACAAAGGGAAGCGGTCACTACGAACCCGGCCACCCGAGTTCAATTCCCGCCCACAGGGGACACCATTGACGAATAATCTGAACCGACGTTGGGCCTCCCCCAGATCGACTCGGCCTTAAACGAACACCTTGTGCGGTGTACCAACGTCAGCATAGTGGAGACAATGTCAGCTGAGCATGGTCCTGGCCATCCACCTGCCTTCGTGTGGCATGCCGGTCTTAATAAGTGCTCGAAAACAGCAGCACTTTGCCCCAGCGGTCTTATAAAGGCTATACGGGTGGGGGGCGGTTCTTTGTCTTTGTGCGCAACCCCTCTTCCCCCCTGGATGCTCACCGTAGGAGGTGATGCTGCAGAGCGGCATCACGCACGTGCTGAACGCGAGCGTTGGCTGCCCGCGACCGGACTTCATCCCCGAGGGGAACTTTCTGCGCGTGCCGGTGCACGACAGCTACTGCGAGAAGATCCTGCCCTGGCTCGATTGCACGGCAAACTTCATCGGTGAGCGCTTGACCCACATCTCACCTTCCCTACTAAAAAAAAATTACCCTTAGTGCGGCTCGGCTGGATGGCATATCTCATGCGCCACAGTGGCTAGGAGATGTTAACTACCTTGCTTGGTATACAGGAGGTTGTGGTTTCGATCCTGGCCCTGATTCCTGCTGTATATTTGGAGTTTGTGTGTCTCTCTCTCTCTCTCGTCATCATCACGGTGGCTAGGAGATGTTAACTACCTCGCCTGGTATACAGGAGGTTGTGGTTTCGATCCCGGCCCTGATGCCTGATGTATATTTGGAGTTTGCGTGTCCCTCTCATCGCGTGGTTTTTCTCTCTGGGTCCTCCAGTTCTCCCCTCCACATGTGTGCGTATAGAGTGTTTCGCTGCTATACATTTCTACATGATAAGCCACTCTGTTGGGCTATCATTATGGCCAGGTCGCTGCTGAACAAGAGCTATATAGCTCAGTGGGCCTTAACTGGTAACATAAAAATAGTTTAGATTTAGTTAAAATGTCATGGCCGTTCTGTAGGTCCCGGCTGCCTAGTGCTTTTCAGCGGTGACTCGCGTACGCACAGCCTCAATCCTAGTCGGTGTCAGAGTCTGAATCGGAATACAGTGGTACCTCGGAACACGTCGTTAATTCATTCCAGAAGGTAGGACTTATACCGAAAATTACGTATACCAAACACATTTTTCCCATAAGAAATAAAGGAAATAATCCGTGAAATGATATTTTACATGGCATATTATACATATAATGTGGTTGTATAACATAATGTAGACACTACTTATTACTAAACTGCATACGTTAAAATAAATGCATAAATACATTTCAATAAATTGAAATAAAACAAAATTTTACATCCCTTTACCTCGCTGAGAGGAGTTGATAGCACCACGAGGATGGTGGTGAGGAAGGGGAGGAGGAGGACACTGAGGAGCGGTGCTTTGTTTGAGTCGTGAACGGGGTCTACGCGGGTACGCGGTGACTCATCCCGACCCATACAAGTTCTAGCAAGCGAGGCGTCGTATCCCAAGCAAGACGTCCTATCCCAAGACATTTTTTTTTCTCGTCAAAACACGACGTATACCAAATTCGACGTATTCCAAAGCGGTCGCATACCGAGAGATGACTGTATTTATTTGTACTGGAGAAATCCAGAGCGTTACAGAGCGTTACAGCAACAAACAATACGAAAACACGCTAAGAGTGCGAAGTATACGAAATGGAAACAAATCGCTTAAAAAAAAATATATGCGTGTGCGTGTGTCTGCGTGCCTGGCTGCCCCTCCCTCCCTCCCTCCCCCCACCACACCACCCGCTGTGCGCTCTTAGAGGGCGTGCGTGCACGCGGGAGCCGCGTGCTGGTCCACTGCCTCGCCGGGATATCGCGCTCGGCCACCGTTGCGATCGCGTACGTCATGCGCTGCAAGCGCCTCTCATCGGACGACGCCTACAGGTCCCGCCGACTCACCCGCTCGCTCCGCCCCCCTCCCACCCTCACCCCCTTCCCTACATACCCCCCTCCACTCGCTCACCAATCCGTTTATCACTCACCTGATGGCTGGCTCACTCGCCCACGCTGTTACTCGTTGATGACGAGCATCGCGTGGGTTGAAGACATGGAGGGAAAATAGGTGGGTATTGTAACTTCTCTGGCTGGTAACTTTTTGTAAGCGTTACTTTTATGCAGGCGTCGATTTTTGGTTTGTTTGCTCCGTGATATTTATCGCGGCATGTCTTGGGTAAAATGAGATTGGGGAAGAGCGTGGTACGTGGTTGGCAGGTTCAGGCGGCGGTTAACGGCACTAGCAACAAGTTTCAGCGGGCACCAGACATTTGCGTATGGTTATAAACAAGCAACTGTTCATCTTTGCATGGAAAAAGGAACAGGAAAGGGAATATAGAATCAGAATCTTTGTTTAGACTGGAGGAATCCGATAAGCCATGAAGTTATTTTTCACAGATGTCCAGTAGGGGCACGGGGTCAGAAGGTTATAACAACAAACAGTACAAAAACACGACAGGAGTGCAGAGCATAGAAAAGATAAACAAGTTACTAAATACAAATAAAAAAAAGTGTATCGGTACAAATTGTATAAGTACATCAATTCTGAGAGAGTGAAAGGGAAATAAAGAGGAAACACTATGGATTAGGAACGGACAAAAACAGGACTGGTGGGTTAGGAGAGATGAGGATGGGGAAGACGAGGCTGGGCAAGGGCCTCGACGCTGTCTGGAGCGGCGTGTCTTCACAGGGGGTAGGGGAGAGGGATTCAGATTAGAAGTGGCCACACACAAGTCACACGACGTACGGCGAGGCTCGAGCCGATTTAGACAAATAAATGTACGTGTAAGCATCCGCCCCTCTCCATTCAGCGTATCTTGAGCGCCTTCCAGCAGCAAACTCGCTGTCCTGTTATGTTCAGTTTGGCGCAGGGAGGAAGATTCTCGGCTCGTCACACATCGAAAGGAGCTGACGCTCGGTGCTCTGTATGTGTGTGTGTAGGTTTGTAAAGGAGAAGCGCCCATCGATTTCTCCCAACTTCAACTTCCTGGGGCAGCTGCTGGAGTACGAGCGTGAGCTGGGCACAAACCTCCACGGCCAGCAGCAGCAGCAACAGCACCAGCAGCAGCAAGTACATCAACAGCAGCAACAGCAACATTCCTCACACACATTGCACGGAACACAATTTCAGCATTATCTACAACTGCACCAGCACCAGCAGCAGCAACAGAAACTCCACGGGCAGTTGCGGCAGCAAACGTCGCTCCAGACGCAGCTGCCGCACAGCGGGCAAAGCCCATTGCTTTGTCAACAGCAGCATCAGCAGAAGTCGGACCAAGAACCACGGTCAGCAGCGTCGACTTCGACTTGGCCAGGGCAGCTCGGTCAGCGGCCGGGCACGCCGGGCGCCTCGACGGCGACGGCACGGGGGGGCGACGCGGACGCTGCAGGCGAAGGCGCCGCTCCGTGCTCACGATGCGAGTGGGGCGGGGAGGGGCAGCCAGCAGCGGCGGGGGCGGCGGCCCTCTGCCTCGACATCCACTTGCCCGTGACCCCCTCGACATTTGCGCAGCTGCAGCCGCAGAAGCGAAAGCAGCCGAAGGCGAAGCATTTCTCGCCGGTCATGGAGAACCCGGATTCGCCACTGGAGAGGACAGAGGGCGACGAGCCCGGCGCGGACACGCGCGTGAGCGCGCAGCCACTGATGGGCATGGGCACGGAAGCGCCGACGGGCGCGTGGGTGAAGAGACAAGCGGGCGCGCACGCGGGCAAGCGGATGGAAGCGAACGAGCGAACGCGAGACTCCGCGGAGCCCCGGCTGCCGAGCGCCCCGATCCAGAGGAGCTGCAGCGTGGAGGACTACCTCGCCACGGGGCTGCTGCTGGGTATCACGTCCGGCGCGCACGGACAGCCGTGCCTCCACCAACATTTCCTCCAGCACCGCTACTACTACCGCCAGCTCGGCCTGTGGGCCCACGCGCCGTCCGTGCCCTCGCTGACTGGGCCGTGGGATCCCAAAGTGGAGCTCCGCCGGACGGACAAGGTGCGCATGTGTGTTAGCGCGTAGCCTTTGTAAAGAACAGTGTTGACCGCATTCCGATTCCTAACTCTGACCACAACCATAGCCTTCAATATTCTAACTAACTATTTTTATTTTACTAGGTAAGGCCCACTGAGCTATATAATACCTATTTTTTAGAAGCAACCTGGCCACAAATGATAGCTCAACGACGTGGCTTACTTTCACGTGGAAATTTATGGCAGCCAAATACGCTAAATGCGTGATGTTGATTCTAAATGTGGAGGCAAAAACTGGAGGACCTGGAGAAAAATCCACGCGACCACAGGGAGAGACACACGCAAACTCCAAATATACAGGCGTCAGGGTCGGTATCGAACCGACAACCTCCTGCATAATATAACTTGCACACCACCGATAGTTCACGTACAGACTCAAGGGTCTCCTCCTCTCATCTGCTTGTGACTGACTTTCACCGTGAACCTGGTTTTTACCAGACTGACACGTGTTGTCGACCGCCTATGCATTCCAATCATTGTGCTGAGCACGGTGGCTAGGACCACTCGCGGTTCATTGTTTTGGGAGGCTGGTGTTGGTGGATGGAACAGAGATTCGTGTTTGTGTCGCACACCTGCCGCTAGGAAAGAGAGAGAGATTCCCGTCAGGAGAAATGCAGCTAGTCGGCTGCTGAACTGTGTTGACTTTTGAGTGTCATCCCCTTGTACGCGTGGCTTCTCTCCGCTCAGGTTTCCTCCCACGCGTCAACGTACTCGGTAAGGGGTCGGGGAAACCTCACCGGGAGATTTTGTGAGGCCTCTTCTGTGGGTTAAACGATATTAGCAGGTCACACCCAATTGACGGGGGGGAAGTGTTTGCCCAGTGGTTAGTGCACTGGTCTAAGCGCCCAGCAATCCGAGTTTGAGTCTCGGCGATGGGAAAAGATACCTAAATTGGGCCTGGGTCCCAAGTTCACCAAACCTGCACTGACCAGCATGATGAAGCTTGGTTAAAACAACCATGATTTTCACACACAACATCGGGACAGTGGCTTGACGAAGGGGCTTAAATTATTTCGTAGTTACCTAAACCGTAACCCCGAATACGAACCCTAACACGAATGCTTAACCATAGCCAGGGTCAAACCATGACATCTGTACCGCAACACCGCGCGTCCCCTTGTCCCCTCCCCCCCCCCCCCTTGCAGGCTTTGGACGGCCGTGGATCGCGCCGAAGCTGGCACGAGGAGACCCTCCTGGAGAAGCAGCGGCTTGCCCGGCGCAGCTGCCAGATGGAGTTTGAGGGCTCGGCGTGCCTCTTCCTCGCCGCCGCCTCTTCCTCGACCTCCTCCTCCTCTACCTCCGCCCCCAGCTCCACCTCGCCGCTTTCCGCGCACGACCCTATGCCCAAGCGCGCCAGCTTTTCCGGCAGCGCCGAGCTCGTCCAGGTGTCCTGAGGTTGGCGTCGGCTAAACTTTTCGTCCGCCCGTTTTCCCGCCCGTGTCGGTTCCCGATTGGCCGCGCACCGTCGATAAAATATGCGTTTTAGCGGGATGCTTGGCCCCGATCACCCCGCCGGCCTTCAGCTTCTCCCTCCTGCAAATCCTGCTCGCGAAGTGGCGAGCGGACGGACTTGAAGCGTCCACGCGGGAGCGGCCGTCGATCAGCCTGAGAACCTCGCAGCGACGGTTGGAGAGGATCCACACGTTGCCTTACTGCATTGGGGGGCTGACCATCCTTGAATTCATTTGCGTATCCCGAGATTTAATAGCTGTGCCGTGACCGCAACGGTTGCCTTTGCACAAAAAACTCTGCTTGTACGGATGGAACGTCACGGGATCGGAGATTACGTTTTTTCGGAATTAGCCACTTGCTCTGAGCATCTAGCGATCGTTTGCTTTGTCTGTTCTGCACCGTCGTTTTGCGTGCCCCTGTGGGGATGGGGGGGTGGAAAGGGGGGCGCTCTTCGGCTGCGTGTGGCTGCGTGTGACCGCGTGTGGCTGCGTGTGACCGCGTGTGGCTGCGTGTGGCTGCGCCTGGCTGCGTGCGGCTGTGTGCAGCTGCGTGTGGCTGTGTGCGGCTGCGTGCGGCTGCGTGTGACTGCGTGTGACCGCATGTGGCTGCGTGTGGCTGCGTGTGGCTGCGTGTGACTGCGTGTGGCTGCGTGTGGCTGCGTGTGACTGCGTGTGACCGCGTGTGGCTGCGTGTGGCTGCGTGTGGCTGCGTGTGACTGCGTGTGGCTGCGTGCGGCTGCGTTTGCGGCTGCGTGTGGCTGCGTGTGGCTGCGTTTGGCTGCGTGTGGCTGCGTGTGACTGCGTGTGGCTGCGTGTGTGGCTGCGTTTGCTGCTCTCCTGCACCGACCTCGACCGTTGCCCGAATTTCTATGGCGGTGGAGGCTCCTCCAAGAGCCATCCCGGTGCGTCTTAACATCACTGTCACTCTCCGACCTTGATATCTCGAGTAACTTGTCCATTGACTGGGCTGTCGGTGGTTTGTTTAGCGACGCACCATTATGTAAACGTGGGCAAATAAGGCGGTGTGTGCGTGTATGCGTGTGTGCGCGAGTGTGATCGGTAGCTCTGCATCCACGTAACAGCATTTGATATGAACGGAATGTCCCGTTATTTTACGGTGAGGTTTTAGGCTGTACCATATTTAACCTGTGTCGTATTAGTTGTTGGGTTTTTATTTGTGTTTGCAGAGCTGCTGAATTTGCAATGCTGTAACTTTCTAAGCCCGTTTCCCCCCCTGCTATTTTGTTGTCGATAGTTTAACCATGCGAAGAAATGGGCAGTTTTAACAACTGTAGTGACATGAATATGGATGTAATTTCGGTAACCGGTATACACTTTAAATGCTGGAGATTGAGAGATATACTTGCGAGTGTGTGATGGATGTTGGGATGTGGAGCACATCTCTGGGACTTTCTCATAAAGATGCGAGTGACCCTTTTGTTTTCCGACTGCGTAATGCGACGTGGAAGATCCCTGTCACTCACCCTTCGACATTGAGATTTAAAATAAAACATGTCAACTCGCTGCGGACACGTGCAAGTCACGGTTGAGATTTTTGGATAACGTCAAAAAAGCCTGCGCGTGAAAACAATACAGTAAACCCTTGTTAATTCGACACATATGGGGCTCTGGCCTTGTCGAAATACCCAATATCCCGAATTATGTACAATGGTACTCGCCAGTGCCTCCTGCCCCAATTAAAAACAATTCTAAATTTGTTTTCCAAACGCTTCACACACCATACGCATTGACACACATCCTGCATCAATTCTATCCAACACTTTGGATTTGTCTCGCAGACTAAGGGATTTATGCTTTGGTCCCTTTCTATTACTTCTTGATATCGGTGTAGACGACATTTCTGCGAGGGTTGTTGGGCTTGCACAGAGTGCGCAAACAGTGTAAAGTCCAAAGCGACGTATCTGCACCGCCACTCACCACGTGCGCCACCACTGGAGCGAGTCGTTATATTTGTCGTGGCATACGGCGTCGCTCCACGTTCATGCCGAAATTGGAATTCGGCTCGTCGCCAATTGCTAATCCTGTACACCGAAAGCGCAGCCGTGCCTAATTATCCCCAATTACAGATGATCATACACCGAAATAACGAGGTTTTACTGTATAGATATGTTTCACCGCTGACCACTGTTTGTACCCACGGCGATGATACGCGCTTCCGCGTACGTTTACACCACAACGCATTTGTCGCGCGAGAACTTTCGTGGCGCGCGAGGGCACGTCAGGGCCCCGTGTGATGCCGCGCTGATTGGCATGGTTAAGCTATACGGGGCTCCAAGCAGCACCATCTGTCGGTGACCCCTTGGATTTAAATCAACGCGGGATGTGAGCTGATTTTTTTATTATTTCTGCAGCGGAGATTTAATTACTGTACTGTGAAAATTGTGTCTGGACTTGTGCCCCCCCCCTCTCCCCACCCAGCCCCTGACATGCCGCACATGTCAGCGATCCAACCGATGGGTAACTTTTTTTTTAAACTTTATTAAATAATAATTAGCAATAATATTAATATAAATCCGTCAGCTGGTGTCCTTGTCATTTTTAACGGAGTAGGGAAGGGAAACTAAACTAAACTCTCTATTTTAACAGGTAAGGCCCCAATGAGCTAGAGAGCTCTTTTTCAGAAGCGACCTTGCCACAAATGATAGCTCAAAGAAGTGGCTTATCACGTGGAAATTTGGAGGGTAAACGCGGAGGCCACCGAAAAAAAATCCTCGCGACCACGGGCAGAAAGAGTGAGCAAAACTCCAACTATACAGCAGGCATCAGGGTCGGGATCGAATCCACGACCTCTGCATACCAGGCGAGCTAATTAACATCTCACCACCGGCGTCTTTATAGCTCATCGGATTCCTCCAGTATAAATATTCTGATTCCAACACACGCACGCGCACACATAGTTCCACCGACCAGAACAACCCCCCCCGCCCAAACTCCTGAGTGCGCGTGTCACCGATGCCGTTGTCAGACAATCGCCGAGATAAATGCGTGAGGAGCAGATGGTGCCCATTGTGGGTTCGGGGGGGGGGGGCTGTGGGGGGCGGGGGATTGAAGTCACAATCAAGAGGCACGGCCCCAAACTTTCTCTTATTGATGCGCGAACGTTAAGGGGGGGAGGGGAGGTGGTGTTGGGAGGAGGAGAAAGGGAGAGAAAGACAGAGAGATAGGGGTGTCGAGTGATAGGAGGAGGTGGGGGGGGTGTGCAAGATGGTGACAGACAAAGGGAGCAAGGAGAGTGAAAGAGCGCACAGAGAGAGACAGAGATGGGGGAGAGGGGCTCTTATTGTGTGTCGAGGGGGGCAGGGGGGACTAAGTAATGGCACGTGAAGGCCCCTTGTCCTGCGTGCCACTAAATACCATGACGACGCATTCAGGGCACTTTTGGTTGTCGTTGTTGTTTACAGGACCATGTGTTCGCCACTGAATAGTCCTGGCACTGCGCGCACGGACGCACGCACGCGTTGTGCGTTTAAGAGTATTCGGCTGCTGCTATAAATGACCCAGAGTGTTTGCTTGTCTTGCACCAATGCTGCTGCTGCTGTTGGAATAATGCACTCCCAGAAGAAGGTCGTGCGTGTGGCTAATGGATCGTGTAAGAAATATTGCTGCTTTTTTATCGTTTTCTAATATCTCACCACGGCGGTGAGATGTTAACTACCTCGCCTGGTTTACAGGAGGTTGTGGGTTCGATCCTGACGCCTGTATATTTGGAGTTCGCGGTGTCTCTTTCCCTGTGGTCGCATGTATTTTTAATCGGGTCCTCCGGTTTTTCCCTCCACTTTTAGAATCAACGTGGGCTTGGAGTATATGGCTGCTATTACATTTCCACGTGATAAGCCACATACGGAACCATACATTGGCACTAAGACCCATAGGCTCACACTAAGACCCATAGACTCACACTGAGACCCACTGACTCACATAGAGACCCACGAACTCGCATAGAGACATATGGGCTCACATAGAGACCTACAGACTCGCACTGAGACCCACTGACTCGCATAGAGACCCACGAACTCACATAGAGACATACAGTGAGGGAAAAAAGTATTTGATCCCCTGCTGACTTTGTACGTTTGCCCACTGACGAAGAAATGATCAGTCTATAATTTTAATGGTAGGTTTATTTGAACAATGAGAGACAGAATAACAACAAAATCCAGAAAAACGTATGTCAAAAATGTTATAAATTGATTTGCATTGTAATGAGGGAAATAAGTATTTGACCCCTCTGCAAAACATGACTTAGTACTTGGTGGCAAAATCCTTGTTGGCAATCACAGAGGGCAGACGTTTCTTGAAGTTGGCCACCAGGTTTGCACACATCTCAGGAGGAATTTTGTCCCACTCCTCTTTGCAGATCTTCTCCAAGTCATTAAGGTTTTGAGGCTGACGTTTGGCAACTCGAACCTTCAGCTTCCTCCACAGATTTTCTATGGGATTAAGGTCTGGAGACTGGCTAGGCTACTCCAGGACCTTAATGTGCTTCTTCTTGAGCCACTCCTTTGTTGACTTGGCCGTGTGTTTTGGGTCATTGTCATGTTGGAATACCCATCCACGACCCATTTTCAATGCCCTGGCTGAGAGAAGGAGATTCTCACCCAAGATTTGACGGTACATGGCCCTGTCCATCGTCCCTTTGATGCGGTGAAGTTGTCCTGTCCCCTTAGCAGAAAAACACCCCCAAAGCATAATGTTTCCACCTCCATGTTTGACGGTAGGGATGGTGTTCTTGGGGTCATAGGCAGCATTCCTCCTCCTCCAAACACGGCGAGTTGAGTTGATGCCAAAGAGCTTCATTTTGGTCTCATCTGACCACAACACTTTCACCCAGTTGTCCTCTGAATCATTCAGATGTTCATTGGCAAACTTCAGACGGGCATGTATATGTGCTTTGTTGAGCAGGGGGACCTTGCGGGCGCTGCAGGATTTCAGTCCTTCACGGCGTAGTGTGTTACCAATTGTTTTCTTGGTGACTATGGTCCCAGCTGCCTTGAGATCATTGACAAGATCCTCCCGTGTAGTTCTGGGCTGATTCCTCACCGTTCTCATGATCATTGCAACTCCACGAGGTGAGATCTTGCATGGAGCCCCAGGCCGAGGGAGATTGACAGTTATTTTGTGTTTCTTCCATTTGCGAATAATCGCACCAATTGTCACCTTCTCACCAAGCTGCTTGGCAGTGGTCTTGTAGCCCATTCCAGCCTTGTGTAGGTCTACAATCTTGTCCCTGACATCCTTGGAGAGCTCTTTGGTCTTGGCCATGGTGGAGAATTTGGAATCTGATTGATTGATTGCTTCTGTGGACAGGTGTCTTTTATATAGGTAACAAGCTGAGATTAGGAGCACTCCCTTTAAGAGTGTGCTCCTAATCTCAGCTCGTTACCTATATAAAAGACACCTGGGAGCCAGAAATATTTCTGATTGAGAGGGGGTCAAATACTTATTTCCCTCATTAAAATTCAAATCAATTTATTACATTTTTGACATGCGTTTTTCTGGATTTTTTTGTTATTCTGTCTCTCACTGTTCAAATAAACCTACCATTAAAATTATAGACTGATCATTTCTTTGTCAGTGGGCAAACGTACAAAATCAGCAGGGGATCAAATACTTTTTTCCCTCACTGTATGGGCTCACATAGAGACCCACGGACTCGCACTGAAACCCACGGACTCACATAGAGACCCATAGACTCATACTGAGACTCACATACTCACATAGAGACCCATAGACTCATACTGAGACTCACGTACTCACATAGAGACCCATATACTCATACTGAGACCCATAGACTCACATAGAGACCCATAGACTCACATAGAGACCCATATACTCACACTGAGACCCATAGACTCACGTAGAGACCCACAGACTCACACTGAGACCCATAGACTCACGTAGAGACCCACGGGCTAACAATGAGACCCACAGACTCACGTAGAGACTCACAGACTCGCACTGAGACCCACAGACTCACGTAGAGACCCACGGGCTAACAATGAGACCCACAGACTCACGTAGAGACCCATAGACTCACACTGAGACCCACAGACTCACGTAGAGACCCATAGACTCTCATTGAGACCCACAGACTTGCATAGAGACCCAACGCGAACTCGAATCGAGATGTATAGATTCACATCTATAACCACTCGAATAGAGACGCACAGGCCTCGCACACAGATCTACGCGGATGGGGCTTCATCACAGCGGCCGATGCACCACTGCCGCTACCCGTGACGCAGTCACCCGGCTCATGAACCAGCAACGACGACATTGATAGTCGCCCATCTCTGTGCACAGCCTACAGCGACATGAGCCTCTATGATGAAGAATTATTATGGATCGATTGTCCGCTCCACCGCCTCTTCTGCGCTCGCCGCTGCCGCTGCCCCCTGCGCCTCGGAATTCCGCGACACCCCGGGGGGAGGGGCGGGGTGATGGAGAGGGTGGGGGGGAAGGGTGGGGGAGGGGGCCGTGACCTCCCCGCGCGTGACCCGCGACTCCGACGCGGTGACGCCGGCAGCTGCGGCTCGCGCCGCGCTCCTCCCGTCGGCACGAGTGGAGGCGGCGAGCCGCTCAGCGGGTGGACCCGGGGAGTTGGGCGACAGGGCAGGGGGGGGGGGGCGTGAGCGCGAGCGGGGAGGACGGAGTATGGACAAGAGAGAACGGCGAGTTGGGTTTGAGAGAAGAGCGGAGGGTGGCGAGAGAGGGCGATTGTTGTTATTATGATTTTATGCGCAAGCGAAGTTTATTTCCAGTGACATGGCGCGTGCGAAGGACGGTCGCCACATCGCCGCGCGCTTTCAGACGCGCTGCCGCGGCCGTCTGGAACGCTCTTGCCTTCCGATGTTATGGACGTCTCCGGGAGCTGTGGTGCACTTTTGAATAATCGTCTAGGTTGACAAATTCACCTCCTTTAGAACTGCTTCTTGTTGTGCTTAGTTTGTTGTCCTTCCCTCCCGCCGCGCCTCCGATTAAAACGGTTGGCTACGGACGGTGCGAATAGCGCACAGGAGTACACACAGAACACACAGTACACGCATAGTACACACACAGAACACACACACTACACACACACTACACACACACTACACACACAGAACACACTACACACAACACACAGTACACACACAGAACACACACTACACACATAACACACACACTACACACACAGTACATACACAAAACACACTACACACATAACACACACACTACACACACACACTACACACACAGAACACACACTACACACATAACACACACACTACACACAGTACACACACACTGCACACAACACACACACACTACACACAAACTACACACACGGTACACACACAGTACACATAACACACACTACACAGTACACACACAGAACACACACACTACACACATAAAACACACACAACACATTACACACACTACACACATAACACACACACTACACACACAGTACACACACAAAACACACTACACACATAACACACACACTACACACACACTACACACACAGAACACACACTACACACATAACACACACACTACACACAGTACACACATACTGCACACAACACACACACTAGACACAAACTACACACGGTACACACACATGACACATAACACACACTACACACACAGTACACACACAGAACACACACAGAACACACACACTACACACATAAAACACACACTACACACACACTACACACACTACACACGTAACACACACACTACACATACAACACACACCACACACACACAGTACACACACACTACACACGTAACACGCACACAACAAACACACTACACACACAGTACACACACACACTACACACATAACACACACGGTACACACACACACTGCACACAACACACACACTACACACAAACTACACACACGGTACACACACAGTACACATAACACACACTACACACACAGTACACACACAGAACACACACTACACACAGTACACACACAGAACACACACAGTACATACATAGAACACACACTACACACATAACACACACTACACACAACACACACAGTACACACACAGTACACACACAGAACACACACTACACACACACTACACACATAACACACACTACACACACAGTACACACACAAAACACACACTACACACATAACACACACTACACACACACTACACACACAGAACACACACTACACACACAACACACACACTACACACAGTACACACACACTGCACACAACACACTACACACAAATTACACACACGGTACACACACAGTACACATAACACACACTACACACACAGTACACACAGAACACACACTACACACACAGTACACACACAGAACACACACTACACACAGTACACACACAGTACACACAGTGCATACACAGAACACACACTACACACACTACACACAACACACACAGTACACACACAGTACACACAGTATACACACACTGCACACAACACACTACACACAAATTACACACGGTACACACACAGTACACATAACACACACTACACACACTATACACACACTACACACACACTACACATAAAACACACACTACACACACAGTACACACACACTACACACATAACACGCACACAACACACACACTACACACACAGTACACACACTACACACACAGTACACACACAGAACACACACTACACACATAAGACACACTACACACACAGTACACACACAGAACACACACAGAACACGCACTACACACAACACACACAGTACACACACAGTACATATACAGAACACACACTACACACATAACACACACTACACACAGTACACACACAGAACACACTACACACATAAAATACAGTACACACATAGTACACACACAGTACACACAGAACACACACTACACACAACACGCACAGTACACACACAGTACACACACTACACAAATAACACACACACTATACACATACTACACACATAGTACACACACACACTGCACACACAGTACACACACAGAACACACACTACACACATAAAACACACACTACACAGAAACTATACACACACTACACACATAACACACACACTACACACATAACACGCACACAACACACACACTACACACACAGTACACACACACTGCACACAGAACACACACACTACACACGTAAAACACACAACACACATTACACACACTATACACATAACACACACACTACACACAGTACACACACAAAACACACACTACACACATAACACACACACTACACACACACTACACACACAGAACACACACTACACACATAACACACACACTACACACAGTACACACATACTGCACACAACACACACTACACACAAACTACACACACGGTACACACACAGTACACAACACACACTACACACACAGTACACACACAGAACACACACAGAACACACACACTACACACATAAAACACACACTACACACACACTATACACACACTACACACGTAACACACACACTACACATAAAACACACACTACACACACAGTACACACACACTACACACGTAACACGCACACAACAAACACACTACACACACAGTACACACACACACACTACACACATAACACACACGGTACACACACACACTGCACACAACACACACACTACACACAAACTACACACACGGTACACACACAGTACACATAACACACACTACACACACAGTACACACACATAAAACACACAACACACATTACACACACACTACACACATTACACACATACTACACACATAACACACACACTACACACACAGTACACACAAAAAACACACACTACACACATAACACACACTACACACACACTACACACACAGAACACACACTACACACAACACACACACTACACACAGTACACACATACTGCACACAACACACACACTACACACAAACTACACACACGGTACACACATAGTACACATAACACACACTACACACACAGTACACACACAGAACACACACAGAACACACACTACACACAGTACACACACAGTACACACACAGAACACACACTACACACACACTACACACATAACACACACACTACACACACAAAACACACACTACACACATAACACACACACACTACACACACAGTACACACACAAAACACACACTACACACATAACACACACTACACACACAGTACACACACAGAACATACACAGAACACACACTACACACATAACACACACTACACACATAACACACACTACACACACACTACACACACACTACACACACAGAACACACACTACACACATAACACACACACTACACACAGTACACACACACTCAACACAACACACACACTACACACAAACTACACACACAGTACACACATAGTACACACACACACTGCACACACAGTACACACACAGAACACACACACTACACACATAAAACACACAACACACACACTACACACACACTACAGACATAACACACACACTACACACACAGTACACACACAAAACACACACTACACATATAACACACACACTACACACACAGAACACACACTACACACATAACACACACACTACACACAGTATACACACACTGCACACAAATTACACACACGGTACGCACACAGTACACATAACACACACTACACACACACACTATACACACACTACACACATAACACATACACTACACATAAAACACACACTACACACACAGTACACAAACTACACACATAACACGCACACAACACACACACTACACACACAGTACACACACTACACACACAGTACATATACAGAACACACACTACACACATAACACACACTACACACAGTACACACACAGAACACACACTACACACATAACACACTCAGTACACACATAGTACACACAGTACACACACAGAACACACACTACACACAACACGCACAGTACACACACAGTACACACACTACACAAATAACACACACACTACACACATACTACACACAGTACACACATAGTACACACACACACTGCACACACAGTACACACACAGAACACACACTACACACATAAAACACACACTACACACAAACTATACACACACTACACACAACACACACACTACACATAAAACACACACTACACACACACTACACACATAACACGCACACAACACACACACACTACACACACAGTACACACACACTACACAACAGTACACACACAGTACACACACATACCGCACTACACACACAGTACACACACAGAACACACACTACACACGTAACACACACTACACTACACACACATTACACACACTACACACACAGTACACACACAGAACACACACTACACATATAACACACTACACACACAGTACACACACAGTACATACACAAAACACACACTACACACATAACACACACACAGAACACACACTACACACATAACACACTCAGTACACACATAGTACACACACAGTACACACACAGAACACACACTACACATATAACACACTACACACACAGTACACACACATACCGCACTACACACACAGTACACACACAGAACACACACTACACACGTAACACACACTACACTACACACACATTACACACACTACACACACACTACACACACAGAACACACTACACACAACACACAGTACACACACAGAACACACACTACACACATAACACACACACTACACACACAGTACATACACAAAACACACTACACACATAACACACACACTACACACACACACTACACACACAGAACACACACTACACACATAACACACACACACTACACACAGTACACACACACTGCACACAACACACACACACTACACACAAACTACACACACGGTACACACACAGTACACATAACACACACTACACAGTACACACACAGAACACACACACTACACACATAAAACACACACAACACATTACACACACTACACACATAACACACACACTACACACACAGTACACACACAAAACACACTACACACATAACACACACACTACACACACACTACACACACAGAACACACACTACACACATAACACACACACTACACACAGTACACACATACTGCACACAACACACACACTAGACACAAACTACACACGGTACACACACATGACACATAACACACACTACACACACAGTACACACACAGAACACACACAGAACACACACACTACACACATAAAACACACACTACACACACACTACACACACTACACACGTAACACACACACTACACATACAACACACACCACACACACACAGTACACACACACTACACACGTAACACGCACACAACAAACACACTACACACACAGTACACACACACACTACACACATAACACACACGGTACACACACACACTGCACACAACACACACACTACACACAAACTACACACACGGTACACACACAGTACACATAACACACACTACACACACAGTACACACACAGAACACACACTACACACAGTACACACACAGAACACACACAGTACATACATAGAACACACACTACACACATAACACACACTACACACAACACACACAGTACACACACAGTACACACACAGAACACACACTACACACACACTACACACATAACACACACTACACACACAGTACACACACAAAACACACACTACACACATAACACACACTACACACACACTACACACACAGAACACACACTACACACACAACACACACACTACACACAGTACACACACACACTGCACACAACACACACACTACACACAAACTACACACACACTGCACACACAGTACACACATAGAACACACTACACACAGTATACACACACTGCACACAACACACTACACACAAATTACACACACGGTACACACACAGTACACATAACACACACTACACACACAGTACACACAGAACACACACTACACACACAGTACACACACAGAACACACACTACACACAGTACACACACAGTACACACAGTGCATACACAGAACACACACTACACACATAACACACACTACACACAACACACACAGTACACACACAGTACACACAGTATACACACACTGCACACAACACACTACACACAAATTACACACGGTACACACACAGTACACATAACACACACCACACACTATACACACACTACACACACACTACACATAAAACACACACTACACACACAGTACACACACACTACACACATAACACGCACACAACACACACACTACACACACAGTACACACACTACACACACAGTACACACACAGAACACACACTACACACATAAGACACACTACACACACAGTACACACACAGAACACACACAGAACACGCACTACACACAACACACACAGTACACACACAGTACATATACAGAACACACACTACACACATAACACACACTACACACAGTACACACACAGAACACACTACACACATAAAATACAGTACACACATAGTACACACACAGTACACACAGAACACACACTACACACAACACGCACAGTACACACACAGTACACACACTACACAAATAACACACACACTATACACATACTACACACATAGTACACACACACACTGCACACACAGTACACACACAGAACACACACTACACACATAAAACACACACTACACAGAAACTATACACACACTACACACATAACACACACACTACACACATAACACGCACACAACACACACACTACACACACAGTACACACACACTGCACACAGAACACACACACTACACACATAAAACACACAACACACATTACACACACTATACACATAACACACACACTACACACAGTACACACACAAAACACACACTACACACATAACACACACACTACACACACACTACACACACAGAACACACACTACACACATAACACACACACTACACACAGAACACACATACTGCACACAACACACACTACACACAAACTACACACACGGTACACACACAGTACACAACACACACTACACACACAGTACACACACAGAACACACACAGAACACACACACTACACACATAAAACACACACTACACACACACTATACACACACTACACACGTAACACACACACTACACATAAAACACACACTACACACACAGTACACACACACTACACACGTAACACGCACACAACAAACACACTACACACACAGTACACACACACACACTACACACATAACACACACGGTACACACACACACTGCACACAACACACACACTACACACAAACTACACACACGGTACACACACAGTACACATAACACACACTACACACACAGTACACACACATAAAACACACACATTACACACACACTACACACATTACACACATACTACACACATAACACACACACTACACACACAGTACACACACAAAACACACACTACACACATAACACACACTACACACACACTACACACACAGAACACACACTACACACAACACACACACTACACACAGTACACACATACTGCACACAACACACACACTACACACAAACTACACACACGGTACACACATAGTACACATAACACACACTACACACACAGTACACACACAGAACACACACAGAACACACACTACACACAGTACACACACAGTACACACACAGAACACACACTACACACACACTACACACATAACACACACACTACACACACAGTACACACACAAAACACACACTACACACATAACACACGCACTACACACACAGTACACACACAAAACACACACTACACACATAACACACACTACACACACAGTACACACACAGAACATACACAGAACACACACTACACACATAACACACACTACACACATAACACACACTACACACATAACACACACTACACACACACTACACACACAGAACACACACTACACACATAACACACACACTACCCACAGTACACACACACTGCACACAACACACACACTACACACAAACTACACACACAGTACACACATAGTACACACACAGAACACACACACTACACACATAAAACACACAACACACACACTACACACACACTACAGACATAACACACACACTACACACACAGTACACACACAAAACACACACTACACATATAACACACACACTACACACACAGAACACACACTACACACATAACACACACACTACACACAGTATACACACACTGCACACAAATTACACACACGGTACGCACACAGTACACATAACACACACTACACTCACACACTATACACACACTACACACATAACACATACATTACACATAAAACACACACTACACACACAGTACACACACTACACACATAACACGCACACAACACACACACTACACACACAGTACACACACTACACACACAGTACACACACAGAACACACACTACACACATAACACACACTACACACACAGTACACACAGAACACACACAGAACACGCAGTACACACAACACACAGTACACACACAGTACATATACAGAACACACACTACACACATAACACACACTACACACAGTACACACACAGAACACACACTACACACATAACACACTCAGTACACACATAGTACACACACAGTACACACACAGAACACACACTACACACAACACGCACAGTACACACACAGTACACACACTACACAAATAACACACACACTACACACATACTACACACAGTACACACATAGTACACACACACACACTGCACACACAGTACACACACAGAACACACACTACACACATAAAACACACACTACACACAAACTATACACACACTACACACAACACACACACTACACATAAAACACACACTACACACACACTACACACATAACACGCACACAACACACACACACTACACACACAGTACACACACACTACACACAGAACACACAAACTACACACATAGTACAAAACACTACACTACACACACAGTACACACACACTACACAACAGTACACACACAGTACACACACATACCGCACTACACACACAGTATACACACACAGAACACACACTACACACGTAACACACACTACACTACACACACATTACACACACTACACACACAGTACACACACAGAACACACACTACACATATAACACACTACACACACAGTACACACACAGTACATACACAAAACACACACTACACACATAACACACACACAGAACACACACTACACACAAAACACACTCAGTACACACATAGTACACACACAGTACACACACAGAACACACACTACACATATAACACACTACAAACACAGTACACACACAGAACACACACAGAACACACACTACACACAACACACACATTACACACACAGTACACACACAGAACACACACACTACACACATACTACACACAGTACACACACTACACACAGTACACACACAGAACACACACTACACACATAATACACTCAGTACACACATAGTACACACACAGTACACACACAACACACACTACACACAACACGCACAGTACACACACAGTACACACATACTACACAAATAACACACACACAGTACACACATAGTACACACAAACACTGCACACACAGTACACACACAGAACACACACTACACACATAACACACACTACACACACAGTACACGCACAGAACACACACTACACACAACACACACAGTACACACAGAACACACACTACACACATAAAACACACACTACACACACACTACACACACTACACACGTAACACACACACACAACATACAACACACACCACACACACACAGTACACACACACACTACACACGTAACACGCACACAACAAACACACTACACACACAGTACACACACACACTACACACATAACACACACGGTACACACACACACTGCACACAACACACACACTACACACAAACTACACACACGGTACACACACAGTACACATAACACACACTACACACACAGTACACACACAGAACACACACTACACACAGTACACACACAGAACACACACAGTACATACATAGAACACACACTACACACATAACACACACTACACACAACACACACAGTACACACACAGTACACACACAGAACACACACTACACACACACTACACACATAACACACACTACACACACAGTACACACACAAAACACACACTACACACATAACACACACTACACACACACTACACACACAGAACACACACTACACACACAACACACACACTACACACAGTACACACACACTGCACACAACACACACACTACACACAAACTACACACACACTGCACACACAGTACACACATAGAACACACTACACACAGTATACACACACTGCACACAACACACTACACACAAATTACACACACGGTACACACACAGTACACATAACACACACTACACACACAGTACACACAGAACACACACTACACACACAGTACACACACAGAACACACACTACACACAGTACACACACAGTACACACAGTGCATACACAGAACACACACTACACACATAACACACACTACACACAACACACACAGTACACACACAGTACACACAGTATACACACACTGCACACAACACACTACACACAAATTACACACGGTACACACACAGTACACATAACACACACTACACACACTATACACACACTACACACACACTACACATAAAACACACACTACACACACAGTACACACACACTACACACATAACACGCACACAACACACACACTACACACACAGTACACACACTACACACACAGTACACACACAGAACACACACTACACACATAAGACACACTACACACACAGTACACACACAGAACACACACAGAACACGCACTACACACAACACACACAGTACACACACAGTACATATACAGAACACACACTACACACATAACACACACTACACACAGTACACACACAGAACACACTACACACATAAAATACAGTACACACATAGTACACACACAGTACACACAGAACACACACTACACACAACACGCACAGTACACACACAGTACACACACTACACAAATAACACACACACTATACACATACTACACACATAGTACACACACACACTGCACACACAGTACACACACAGAACACACACTACACACATAAAACACACACTACACAGAAACTATACACACACTACACACATAACACACACACTACACACATAACACGCACACAACACACACACTATACACACAGTACACACACACTGCACACAGAACACACACACTACACACATAAAACACACAACACACATTACACACACTATACACATAACACACACACTACACACAGTACACACACAAAACACACACTACACACATAACACACACACTACACACACACTACACACACAGAACACACACTACACACATAACACACACACTACACACAGTACACACATACTGCACACAACACACACTACACACAAACTACACACACGGTACACACACAGTACACAACACACACTACACACACAGTACACACACAGAACACACACAGAACACACACACTACACACATAAAACACACACTACACACACACTATACACACACTACACACGTAACACACACACTACACATAAAACACACACTACACACACAGTACACACACACTACACACGTAACACGCACACAACAAACACACTACACACACAGTACACACACACACACTACACACATAACACACACGGTACACACACACACTGCACACAACACACACACTACACACAAACTACACACACGGTACACACACAGTACACATAACACACACTACACACACAGTACACACACATAAAACACACAACACACACATTACACACACACTACACAGATTACACACATAACACACACACTACACACACAGTACACACACAAAACACACACTACACACATAACACACACTACACACACACTACACACACAGAACACACACTACACACAACACACACACTACACACAGTACACACATACTGCACACAACACACACACTACACACAAACTACACACACGATACACACATAGTACACATAACACACACTACACACACAGTACACACACAGAACACACACAGAACACACACTACACACAGTACACACACAGTACACACACAGAACACACACTACACACACACTACACACATAACACACACACTACACACACAGTACACACACAAAACACACACTACACACATAACACACACACTACACACACAGTACACACACAAAACACACACTACACACATAACACACACTACACACACAGTACACACACAGAACATACACAGAACACACACTACACACATAACACACACTACACACATAACACACACTACACACATAACACACACTACACACACACTACACACACACTACACACACAGAACACACACTACACACATAACACACACACTACACACAGTACACACACACTGCACACAACACACACACTACACACAAACTACACACACAGTACACACATAGTACACACACACACTGCACACACAGTACACACACAGAACACACACACTACACACATAAAACACACAACACACACACTACACACACACTACAGACATAACACACACACTACACACAGTACACACACAAAACACACACTACACATATAACACACACACTACACACACAGAACACACACTACACACATAACACACACACTACACACAGTATACACACACTGCACACAAATTACACACACGGTACGCACACAGTACACATAACACACACTACACACACACACTATACACACACTACACACATAACACATACACTACACATAAAACACACACTACACACACAGTACACACACTACACACATAACACGCACACAACACACACACTACACACACAGTACACACACTACACACACAGTACACACACAGAACACACACTACACACATAACACACACTACACACACAGTACACACAGAACACACACAGAACACGCAGTACACACATACACACAACACACAGTACACACACAGTACATATACAGAACACACACTACACACATAACACACACTACACACAGTACACACACAGAACACACACTACACACATAACACACTCAGTACACACATAGTACACACACAGTACACACACAGAACACACACTACACACAACACGCACAGTACACACACAGTACACACACTACACAAATAACACACACACTACACACATACTACACACAGTACACACATAGTACACACACACACACTGCACACACAGTACACACACAGAACACACACTACACACATAAAACACACACTACACACAAACTATACACACACTACACACAACACACACACTACACATAAAACACACACTACACACACACTACACACATAACACGCACACAACACACACACACTACACACACAGTACACACACACTACACACAGAACACACAAACTACACACATACTACAAAACACTACACTACACACACAGTACACACACACTACACAACAGTACACACACAGTACACACACATACCGCACTACACACACAGTATACACACACAGAACACACACTACACACGTAACACACACTACACTACACACACATTACACACACTACACACACAGTACACACACAGAACACACACTACAAATATAACACACTACACACACAGTACACACACAGTACATACACAAAACACACACTACACACATAACACACACACAGAACACACACTACACACATAGTACACACACAGTACACACACAGAACACACACTACACATATAACACACTACACACACAGTACACACACAGAACACACACAGAACACACACTACACACAACACACACATTACACACACAGTACACACACAGAACACACACACTACACACATACTACACACAGTACACACACTACACACAGTACACACACAGAACACACACTACACACATAACACACTCAGTACACACATAGTACACACACAGTACACACACAACACACACTACACACAACACGCACAGTACACACACAGTACACACATACTACACAAATAACACACACAGTACACACATAGTACACACAAACACTGCACACACAGTACACACACAGAACACACACTACACACATAACACACACTACACACACAGTACACGCACAGAACACACACTACACACAACACACACAGTACACACAGAACACACACTACACACATACCACACACTACACACACAGTACACACACAGAACACACACTACACACATAACACACTCAGTACACACATAGTACACACACAGTACACACACAGAACACACACTACACACAACACGCACAGTACACACACAGTACACACTCACTACACATGTAACACACACAGTACACACATAGTACACACACACACACTGCACACACAGTACACAAACAGAACACACACAACACATAACACACAGTACACACACACTACACACAGTACACACACAGAACACACACACAACACACACAATACACAGTACACACACAGAACACACACTACACACATAACACACACTACACACACAGTATACGCACAGAACACACACTACACACAACACACACAGTACACACACAGAACACACACTACACACATAACACACATTACACACACAGTACACACACAGAACACACTACACACATCCCACACACAACACACACACTATACACACATAACACACAACACACACATATAACACACGCACACACAACACACACACACTACACAGATACTACACACACTACACACACACTACACACAGTACACGCACAGAACACACACTACACACAACACACAGTACACACACAGAACACACACTACACACACTACACACACAGTACACAAACAGAACACACACTACACACATAACACACTCAGTACACACAGTACACACACAGTACACACACAGAACACACACTACACACAACACGCACAGCACACACACAGTACACACACGCTGCACATGTAACACACACAGTACACACATAGTACACACACACACACTGCACACACAGTACACACACAGAACACACACATAACACACAGTACACACACAAAACACATAATACACAGTACACACAGTACACACACAGTACACACACAGAACACACACAACACACAGTACACACACAGTATACACAGAACACACACTACACACACAGAACACACACACTACACACACTATACACAGAACACACACTACACACAGAACACACACTGCACACACTGCACACACAGTACATACAGAGCACACTACACACGCAGTACACACAGAACACAGTACACACAGAACACACACACTACACACTACACACAGCACACACAGAACACATAGTACACACACTGCATACACAGTACACACACTACACACAGAACACACACTACACACACAGTACACACAGAACACACACACACTACACACAGAACACACACACAGTACATACAGAATACAGACACTACACACAGTATACACTGAACATACACTACACACAGTACACACACAGAACACACACAGTACACACACTGCACACAAAGTACACACAGTGCACACACTGCACACACAGTCCACACAGAACACACAGTACACACAGAACACACACTACACACACAGTACGCACACACTACACACAGTATACACAGAACACACACTACTTACACAGAACACACACTGTACACACTGCACACACAGTACATACAGAACACACACACTACACACAGTACACACAGAACACACACACTACACACAGAACACACATACTACACACAGTACACACAGACTGCACACACAGTATACACAGAACACACACACTACACACAGAACACACACGGCACACAGTACATACAGAACACACACACTACACATAGAACACACACACTACACACAGTACACACAGAACACAAACAGTACACACACTGCACACACAGTACACACAGAACACACACACTACACACAGAACACACACACTACAAACAGTACATACAGAACACACACTACACACAGAACACACACTACACAGAGTACACACAGAACACACACACTACACACAGAACACACAGTAAACACAGTACACACACTGCACACAAAGTACACACAGAACACACACACTACACACAGAACACACAGTACACACACTGCACACAAAGTACATACAGAACACACACACCATACACATAGTATACACAGAACACACAGTACACACACTGCACACACAGTACACACATAACACACTACACACACCATCCACACAGAACACACACTATACACAATATACACAGTACACATACAGTATACACAGTACGCACACAGCACACAAAGTATACACAGAAAACACAGTACACGCAATACACACATAACACACAGTACACGCAGTGTGGTCTGTTGGTCTCTCCCCCTCCCACCCTCCCACCTCTCAGCTACCCTGGGTTGTTGGTCTCTCCCCCTCTCACCTTCCCGCCTCTCAGCTACCCTGGGTTGTTGGTCTCTCCCCCTCTCACCTTCCCGCCTCTCAGCTTCCCTGGGTTGTTGGTCTCTCCCCCTCCCACCCTCCCACCTCTCAGCTACCCTGGGTTGTTGGTCTCTCCCCCTCCCACCCTCCCGTCTCTCAGCTACCCTGGGTTGTTGGTCTCTCCCCCTCCCACCCTCCCGTCTCTCAGCTACCCTGGGTTGTTGGTCTCTCCCCCTCCCACCCTCCCGTCTCTTAGCTACCCTGGGTTGTTGGTCTCTTCCCCTCCACCTTCCCGTCTCTCAGCTACCCTGGTTTGTTGGTCTCTCCCCCTCCCACCCTCCCGTCTCTCAGCTACCCTGGGTTGTTGGTCTCTCCCCCTCCCACCCTCCCGCCTCTCAGCTACCCTGGGGTGTTGGTCTCTCCCCCTCCCACCCTCCCGTCTCTCAGCTACCCTGGGTTGTTGGTCTCTTCCCCTCCCACCCTCCCGTCTCTCAGCTACCCTGGGTTGTTGGTCTCTCCCCCTCCCACCCTCCCGTCTCTCCCCTACCCTGGGTTGTTGGTCTATTCCCCTCCCACCCTCCCGTCTCTCAGCTACCCTGGGTTTTTGGTCTCTTCTCCTCCCACCCTCCCGTCTCTCAGCTACCCTGGGTTGTTGGTCTCTTCCCCTCCCACCCTCCCGTCTCTCAGCTACCCTGGGTTGTTGGTCTCTTCTCCCACCCTCCCGTCTCTCAGCTACCCTGGGTTGTTGGTCTCTCCCCCTCCCACCCTCTCGTCTCTCAGCTACCCTGGGTTGTTGGTCTCTCCTCCTCCCACCCTCCCGCCTCTCAGCTACCCTGGGTTGTTGGTCTCTCCCCCTCCCACCCTCCTGCCTGTCAGCTACCCTGGGTTGTTGGTCTCTCCCCCTCCCACCCTCCCGTCTCTCAGCTGCCCTGGGTTGTTGGTCTCTCCCCATCCCACCCTCCCGTCTCTCAGCTACCCTGGGTTGTTCGTCTCTCCCCTCTCACCCTCCCGCCTCTCAGCTACCCTGGGTTGTTGGTCTCTTCCCCTCCGACCCTCCCGTCTCTCAGCTACCCTGGGTTGTTGGTCTCTTCCCCTCCCACCCTCCCGACTCTTAGCTACCGTGGGTTGTTGGTCTCTCCCCCTCTCACCCTTCCGCCTCTCAGCTACCCTGGGTTGTTGGTCTCTCTCCCTCTCACCCTCCCGCCTCTCAGCTACCCTGGGTTGTTGGTCTCTCCCCCTCCCACCCTCCCACCTGTCAGCTAGCCTGGGTTGTTGGTCTCTTCCCCTCCCACCCTCACGCCTCTCAGCTACCCTGGGTTGTTGGTCTCTCCCCCTCCCACCCTCCCGTCTCTCAGCTACCCTGGGTTGTTGGTCTCTCCCCCTCCCACCCTCCCGTCTCTCAGCTACCCTGGGTTGTTGGTCTCTTCCCCTCCCACCCTCCCGTCTCTCAGCTACCCTGGGTTGTTGGTCTCTCCCCCTCCCACCCTCCCGTCTCTCAGCTACCCTGGGTTGTTGGTCTCTCCCCCTCCCCACCCTCCCGTCTCTCAGCTACCCTGGGTTGTTGGTCTCTTCCCCTCCCACCCTCCCGTCTCTCAGCTACCCTGGGTTGTTGGTCTCTTCCCCTCCCACCCTCCCGTCTCTCAGCTACCCTGGGTTGTTGGTCTCTCCCCCTCCCACCCTCCCGTCTCTCAGCTACCCTGGGGTGTTGGTCTCTCCCCCTCCCACCCTCCCGCCTCTCAGCTACCCTGGGTTGTTGGTCTCTCCCCCTCTCACCCTCCCGTCTCTCAGCTATCCTGGCTTGTTGGTCTCTCCCCCTCTCACCCTCCCGTCTCTCAGCTACCCTGGGTTGTTGGTCTCTCCCCCTCCCACCCTCCCGCCTCTCAGCTACCCTGGGTTGTTGGTCTCTCCCCCTCCCACCCTCCCGCCTCTCAGCTACCCTGGGTTGTTGGTTTCTCCCCCTCCCACCTTCCCGTCTCTCAGCTACCCTGGGTTGTTGGTCTCTCCCCCTCCCACCCTCCCGTCTCTCAGCTACCCTGGGTTGTTGGTCTCTCCCCCTCCCACCCTCCCGTCTCTCAGCTACCCTGGGTTGTTGGTCTCTCCCCCTCTCACCCTCCCGCCTCTCAGCTACCCTGGGTTGTTGGTCTCTCCCCTCTCACCCTCCCGTCTCTCACCTACCCTGGGTTGTTGGTCTCTCCCCCTCCCACCCTCCCGCCTCTCAGCTACCCTGGGTTGTTGGTCTCTCCCCCTCCCACCCTCCCGTCTCTCAGCTACCCTGGGTTGTTGGTCTCTCCCCCTCCCACCCTCCCTTCTCTCAGCTACCCTGGGTTGTTGGTCTCTCCCCCTCCCACCCTCCCTTCTCTCAGCTACCCTGGGTTGTTGGTCTCTCCCCCTCCCACCCTCCCGTCTCTCAGCTACCCTGGGTTGTTGGTCTCTCCCCCTCACACTCTCCCGCCTCTCAGCTACCCTGGGTTGTTGGTCTCTCCCCTCTCACCCTCCCGTCTCTCAGCTACCCTGGGTTGTTGGTCTCTCCCCCTCCCACCCTCCCACCTCTCAGCTACCCTGGGTTGTTGGTCTCTCTCCCTCTCACCCTCCCGTCTCTCAGCTACCCTGGGTTGTTGGTCTCTCCCCCTCTCACCCTCCCGTCTCTCAGCTACCCTGGGTTGTTGGTCTCTCCCCCTCTCACCCTCCCGTCTCTCAGCTACCCTGGGTTGTTGGTCTCTCCCCCTCCCACCCTCCCGCCTCTCAGCTACCCTGGGCTGTTGGTCTCTCCCCCTCCCACCCTCCCGTCTCTCAGCTACCCTGGGTTGTTGGTCTCTCCCCCTCCCACCCTCCCGTCTCTCAGCTACCCTGGGTTGTTGGTCTCTCCCCCTCCCACCCTCCCGTCTCTCAGCTACCCTGGGTTGTTGGTCTCTCCCCCTCTCACTTTCCCGTCTCTCAGCTACCCTGCGTTGTTGGTCTCTCCCCCTCTCACCCTCCCGTCTCTCAGCTACCCTGGGTTGTTGGTCTCTCCCCCTCTCACCTTCCCGTCTCTACAGCCGCAGCAGCTGCTGTCCATTGTGTCCCTTTTCGGCTCTGTGGGGGTGGTGGAGGTCGGAGTAGGGGGGGAGGGGGGTGATTGTGTGGTGGTGATGAGTGGGGGTGGTACGTGTATGTAGGAGTGGTACGTGTATGTAGGAGTGGTACGTGTGTGTATGTAGGAGTGGTACGTGTGTGTGTAGGAGTGGTACGTGTGTATGTAGGAGTGGGGGTGGTACGTGTGTGTATGTAGGAGTGGTACGTGTATGTAGGAGTGGTACGTGTGTGTGTGTGTGTAGGAGTGGTACGTGTGTGTGTATGAGTGGTACGTGTGTGTGTGTAGGAGTGGTACGTGTATGTAGGAGTGGTACGTGTGTGTGTGTAGGAGTGGTACGTGTGTGTGTGTAGGAGTGGTACGTGTGTATGTAGGAGTGGGGGTGGTACGTGTGTGTATGTAGGAGTGGTACGTGTGTGTAGGAGTGGTACGTGTGTGTGTAGGAGTGGTACGTGTGTGTGTAGGAGTGGTGCATGTGTGTGTGTTGGAGTGGTACGTGTGTGTGTGTAGGAGTGGGGGTGGTACGTGTGTGTGTGTAGGAGTGGTACGTGTGTGTAGGAATGAGAGTGGTACGTGTGTGTATGTAGGAGTGGTACGTGTGTGTGTGTGTAGGAGTGGTACGTGTGTGTAGGAGTGGTACGTGTGTGTATGTAGGAGTGGTACGTGTGTGTGTGTGTAGGAGTGGTACGTGTGTGTGTAGGAGTGGTACGTGTGTGTGTAGGAGTGGTGCATGTGTGTGTGTAGGAGTGGTACGTGTGTGTGTGTAGGAGTGGGGGTGGTACGTGTGTGTGTAGGAGTGGTACGTGTGTGTGTAGGAATGGTACGTGTGTGTGTGTGTGTTTGAGTGGGGGTGGTACGTGTGTGTATGTAGGAGTGGTACGTGTGTGTGTGTAGGAGTGGTACGTGTGTGTGTAGGAGTGGTACGTGTGTGTGTTGGAGTGGTACGTGTGTGTAGGAGTGGTACGTGTGTGTGTAAGAATGGTACGTGTGTGTGTGTGTTGGAGTGGTACGTGTGTGTGTGTAGGAGTGGTACGTGTGTGTGTAGGAGTGGTACTTGTGTGCGTGTGTAGGAGTGGTACGTGTGTGTGTGTAGGAGTGGTACGTGTGTGTGTGTAGGAGTGGTACGTGTGTGTGTGTGGGAGTGGTACGTGTGTATGTAGGAGTGGTACGTGTGTGTGTAGGAATGGTACGTGTGTGTGTAGGAGTGGTACGTGTGTGTGTAGGAGTGGTACGTGTGTGTGTGTAGGAGTGGGGGTGGTACGTGTGTGTGTAGGAGTGGTACGTGTGTGTGTGTAGGAGTGGTACGTGTGTGTGTGTGTAGGAGTGGTACGTGTGTGTGTGTAGGAGTGGTACGTGTGTGTGTGTGTGTAGGAGTGGTACGTGTGTGTGTGTCGGAGTCTATGGTATTGTAGGATGCAGGGTTAAGGGGTAGGCGCGGTGATGGAGGGGTGCATGGGATGTGCAGCTGCCACCCTATAAATGCTAATTATAGGCTCGCTGCTTGGTCTATTCATCCCAGTAGCCTTTCGGTGTGTAGGGGGGGTAGGGGTTCTGGGGGTGGGAGTGGAAGTTGGGTAACTTTCTGGGGGGGGGGGGGGGGTCAGGGGAGGGCGTGGTTTAGTATTGGAACTTTAATCGCAGCTGTTGAGGCAGCTGGGACATCACCCATCGGCCCGCTCTGTGCGGAATACCAAAAGCGGACATTCCGCATTCACCGCATAGCAGTGGACAACGAACAGCAACACAGATATCAGGCACACACCTACCTATCTGGCCACAGTCGTGTACTACGTGGGGGGGGGGGGGGGGGGCGGGGGGGTTATTTCCCCTCCTGCATAATAGCCGCTTCGTGAACTTGAAGGCGTAATAATAACAATGGAGAAAATGAACCTTAACATTATTTTTTTTAAACAAAATTACACGTTGGCCAAGAGACTGTCCGTGAATGAGACGTTGCGGTGACGTAACACACATCGAAGGCACGTCATCACCCTCCCTCTGAGCATCCTGCTATAGTCTTAAGTAGACGGTTAATAATTAATTCCACATTTGGAACACATTCTACTCATGAGTTTAACGCGTGGGCTTTCGCGACCAATATTATCCACGATCGAGGTGTTTTTTTTTTTTTGGGGGGGGGGGTTAGATGTTCAGTACAATTATCATCATCATCAACAACAGCATCGGCATGGTCAATCCACTGCTGGATGAAGGCTCCCCCGCATTTTTGTGTTTACATTATACAGTATCGGTGTCTGGGGGAGCGGTAGAGTAGTGGTTAGCGCGCTGCGCTGCGTGGTGCTGGCCACCCACCCCCTCGTGTGCCCGTGCCGGCCTTCATAGGTGCTGTTCGCTAACAGCACTTGCCCCAACAGTCTATTGCAGGCTACACGATGTTTTTCTTGTTCGTGTTTTTGTTTGTTTGTTGTGGTTGCACCCGATTCAAGAGCCGAATGGCTCACAGGGCTACACCAAAATAAATAAACTGAAAAAACTGAAAACGGGGGATATTTGTTTGTGTGTAGCTGTTAGCGCGCTGCGGCGACCAGAGTTCGATTTCCGCTCACGGCCAACACCAGTGACGATTATTTGAACCTGTACCGGGCCTCCCCTAGGTTGATTCAGCCTCAAATGAGTACCTGGTGCGGTGTTGTAGTAAACATCGCCAAAAGGAAGACAAAGGCGGCCGGGCGTGGTGTTGGCCGCCCACCCGCTCGTGTGCCACCGTGCGTGCCTTCACAGGTGCTTCTCGCTCGCACGCAGCACTTGCCCCAACAGTCTGTTAAAGCTATAGGGCAGGGGGGGAGGGGGGAGTCTTTGTCTCTGTGTGTGTGCGTGTGCACGTGCGGGCATTATTCCGTCGCTATCCAGATGGCCCTCGTCCTCATTGTTGGCTCGCTCTTCAATAGGGGCCGCCGCCTCCACCACGACCACCACCACCACCACCACCTTAATCAAAACGTGATTCTTGAAACGCGCGAAACGTCAGCCCATTGTGCCGACGTTTCGGCGCGCAAACAGACCTCAGACGCGAATGCGTGACTTGCGCCGGATAGCGATGCTTTGCAATTGTTAAACATGGCTCAGTAGCGCAATCACGCACACACACACACGCCGTGGCAGTGCGACTGTGCCCGTGCAATACAAACTATGGGCCGTATCGTATTAACGCGCAGAGACACGTAGAGACTCATAGAGAACCCATAGAGACACTTAGAGATACATAGAGACTCATAGAGACGTGTAGATACATGGAGACCCATAGAGATGCATACAGACACTTAGAGAAACATAGAGACTCATAGAGATCTGCAGACACGTAGAGACCCATAGAGATACATGGAGACCCATAGATGCATACAGACACTTAGAGAAACATAGAGACTCATAGAGATCTGTAGGCACATAGGGACCCATAGAGATGCATGGAGACCCATAGAGATACAAATAGACACATCGAGACGCATTACAGACACAAGCCACGGCAGTGTGATTTTGTGGCCATGCAACCCACACTACGGACCGCACAGTAAACCCCATAGAGGCACACAGAGATACACGGAGACCCATAGAGACATACAGATACATAGAGGCCCATAGTGATACAAATAGACACATCGAGACGCATTACAGACACAAGCCACGGTAGTGTGATTTTGTGGCCATGCAACCCACACTACGGACCGCACAGTAAACCCCATAGAGGCACACAGAGATACACGGAGACCCATAGAGACATACATATACATAGAGGCCCATAGTGATACAAATAGACACATCGAGACGCATTACAGACACAAGCCACGGTAGTGTGATTTTGTGGCCATGCAACCCACACTACGGACCGCACAGTAAACCCCATAGAGGCACACAGAGATACACGGAGACCCATAGAGACATACATATACATAGAGGCCCATAGTGATACAAATAGACACATCGAGACGCATTACAGACACAAGCCACGGTAGTGTGATTTTGTGGCCATGCAACAACAACCCGACCTATGGACTACAAAGTAAACCCAATGTGCTGCTTCAACGGAGGAGGACAGCGACACTGCCGTAGCCCTCTCGCCGTGAGCAGCAGCAGCAGCAGCAACAGCAGCAGCCCTCGACAGTGGCTTTCAGCTCCCGGAGTCAATGGTGGTGGTGGTGGTGGTGATGGACAGCCGTTCACACTGCTGGATGGAGACAGAGGCGCGGGTGAATTGACGACGTATCGTTTCGATTAATTTCCTGTGCTATCAATGTCCAGGTGATGATTATCCACGTTCGTTGCGCTGTCATTTGCCAGAGCCAGGGTCGCTTTTAAAACAACCAAAATAGCTACACGGCTCAGCGGGGCCTTATCTGGCGACAGGACAAACAACAAACCCCCCCCCCCCCCCCCCACGCGTTTTAGCAATTTGCAGAGCTGCGTCTTTGCAATCCGCAACGGCTTGTCGCCTCCGCGCCGTTTGCAGTTGCAGGGCTGCGCCTTTGTCTCGCGGAGAACCGCGCGCACGCGCCGCCGCGGGCCTCTGACACGCCGCCCGTGCCGCGGGCACGCGCGCGGCACGGGGGGGGGGGGGGGGTGGGGGGGAGAGTTCGCGCGCGCTCGATCCTCCGGCGCGCGCAGCCAAATTGCGGCTCTCATCTCCATGACAAAGTGCGACAGTGGAGGATTTCACGGCGCGCGCGCGCGCGAGAGAAAGGCGCTGAAAAGGGAGAAGGGGGTAAGAGGAGTGACAAAGGAAGGGAACAGCCGGCCGTCGTTCACACACAAAGAAGAGATTTGCCTCCCCCCCCCCCCATCGCCGCCTCCCCCCTCCATACCTGCCCCCTATTTCCCCCCCCCCACCCTATCGCCCTCTCCCCCCACCCTACCCACCCCCTCCCACCACGTCGCTACGATCGGTCTTCTCTGCGTCTTTGTGTAACAGTAGCGTCGCTTCGCAACTACGTCGTCAATTTATCACTACGGACACCGCGACGACCCGATATGCGTCGCCTCCACTCCCCCCGACACTCACGTCGCCGACAGCATCATCATCATCGCCGTCGTCCTCCGTCCTGTCTCGTTATCCGTCGCCTCTCAGCCTTCGCTTCCACCCACCACCACTACCACCATCATCATCACCTGTAACATCGCTTCGATTTTACGTCATTTCGATATTCGTCGTCGCTCCGTTTCAGGAACGCATCCCCGACGTAAAGCGAGGTGTTGCTGTATTAGGGAAGCAGCAGGATTGCTTTGCCACGATATAATTTTCACGATATGACGATATTTTATAAATATCAATGGTCACGATAGGACGATTATCGAGATGTAACTGATCCACCATCAATACGTGCACGTCACATTCTAACCGTGTTGCTTTGTGCATTGCGCGTGTGGGCCTGAACACGCAACGCAGCTCACTCGGCATACGTCTGCCGTAGGCAAGCTGCCTCCCGTTGTCATTGCACCGTGCTGCACGGCTGTCGCCTGATAAAGCTGGTTGTAATTGCTGGCGAAACGTCGTACTCAGATTGTAAATGTTGTGGCTTGGCTCTCCAACACACAAGCGGTGTTACTGTACTAGTGACGAATTGGCCACGTTCTGTTTACGTGACACAGCCTTACTAGTTGGCCGTGTCGGGTGGCGGCGAGTTTAACGAGACATTTATACTTTGACGCGATCTAACCCCAAACAACTTCTATCATTTAGCGATTTAAAGCTTTCGTGACTGCAATGATTTATCTTCTTTGGTTCTTTCGGTAAAGTCACGTAGAATGAGAGGTTTGTTCCTTTCACCTGAAGAAGGCCACTTGCGTTGTGGCCGAAACGTCGTGAGAATTTTACTGTTTTATTTTATTACTTTATTCTCATTCTACGTGACTTTTACCGAAAGAACCAAAGAATATGAACTTCTATCATGGATGACATTGGTCGCGAAAGCCTCCTGCGTGTTAAACTGACGGCGCACTTCTTTCGTGCCGTACGTCGCCAACCGTGGCCACCGTGTGGCGGTGCGCGTGGATGAGACGGGAGACGAAGCGCACACAGAGGCGGCGGTGTTGCGGTGACAATAATGATATTTGTGTCACGCTTTTCGTCAAGGATCTCAACGTTAAACATCAGGACGCAGCCGGCATCAGCATAATACGATGAACACATTTTTAGTAGTGATTTACTCGGTGAACTCTAAAAGTTTCGTGAGCGTGAAACGTATACGTGGGGTTTTGTAGGCGCATTTTAAAACAACAAGAAACATGTCCACAGACTCAGAGAGAGAGAGAGATAGTCGATCTCTCGTGGAAGAGTTCCTGGGCGGCGACACGAGCGAGTTGGATATTTGGTTCATGCGTTATTCATGTGGTTCATCCGACAAGCCTCGAAACTCCCCCCCTCCCCCCCTCCCCCCCTCCCCCCCTCCCCCCCAGTCTAGTTTAAAATATGCCAAGTGACTCAAATAGTCTCCACGCGTCAACCAATGGGGGAGCGAAAGCCCGGCGGGTATATATAGGAGGCGGATTGAAGGCAGCTGTCAACTTGGCCTGATTCGACGTCGGCCACCTCTCCTCTCCGCTCTCTCTCTCTGTGTGTGTGAGACACGCGCAGGGCCGCTGACGTTACCCCGTGGGAGTGTTTACAGGGCTCTGTGCGATCACGCCAGAGAAGGAGCTCAGACGAGAGCGCTCACATCCACGTGCGCACCGCATACCGCGCTGCGGGAATACTCACGCTGTACGTAATAGAGCGAACTTCGCGCAACGAAGTTTACTTAACTCGTAGGTCAACGGGTATATTGCACTTCGTTCGAGGGAGAGACGCAGGCGGTTGCCGTACACGTATTCTATAAACACACGCGCACCGACACGCAGGTACACGACACGCACACGCGCGCGAGCACTCTGACTCACGCACCCCGCGCAACTGATTCGGTGGTGCTCGCTTTGGCCTCGCTGCTGCTGCAACCGCGAAATCCTGGGGCGGCCTCGACTCGCTCCGAACGCAGCAGAAGCGGCAGCAGCAGCAGCAGCAGAAGCGACAGTGGCAGAAGCAGCAGCAGTCATGAGCTTCCCCCCGCGCTCCTCTTCCACCTCCTCCGCCGCGGGCCCGAGTCTCGCTCGCCGCCGCCTCTTCGTGCCCCTGCCCTGCGTGACCCCCCCGGGTCGCGTCGCCAGCGTTCGCCGCCGCCTCCTCTTCGGTGGCGCCGACGAGACGACGACGACGACGACGACCCCGCAGCAGCAGAGCGGCCGGTGCCTCCACTCCGTGCGCCACGAGCTCGCTCAGAAGCTTCGTGACGATGCGGCCGCTGCGCGCGCGCGGTGGGGGTTCGACTTCGCAGCAGGGCGACCGTGCGAGCGAGCCGAGGAGGACGAGGAGGAGGAGGGCGCTGGCGAGAAGGCGGCTGGGGCCGCGTGGAGATGGGAGGAGGTGGACGCCGTGCGGGTGCCAAACTTTTACCGGCCCGGCGCGGACGGCGGCGGCGGCGGCGGCGCTCGCGCGAGTCGGGCAGCCGTCGCGCGAGGCGGCGACGGCTGCGACTGTGACGTCGTCCGTGACGGCAGCGACGACGACGAGCACGCGGACGTCGTCGACGTCGACGACGACGACGACGCGGAAAATAACTCCAACAGCGGCAACACGGAGATGTCGGGGTCGGCCGGAGAGACCCCCCCGTCTCGTAGCTCCTTCAGGCCCATCGCAGAGGTCACGCCGCCCGCGTTCAACTCGGCGCACCGCAAGCGGCCGGCCACGCGCATCGCCGGTGAGGCACGGGGTGATGCAGGGTTGGTGCAGGGGTTGTGCAGCGGTGGTGCAGGGGTGGTGCAGGGGTGGTGCAGGGGTGGTGCAGCGGTGGTGCAGGGGTGGTGCAGGAGTGGTGCAGCGGTGGCACCGATTGAAACGAAGGTCACGGAAATGCCTCGTTGAGTCGTTTCGGCGAACCGCGAATGGTGCGGAAATTCAGCCCTGCAATTGCTGAAACTAAACTTCTAAAGTAAAAAAAAAAATGTCTTTCATTCTCATATACTTCTTCGTCTCTCTACATAAAATGAACTCCATAATACAGTTTTTTGGGGGGGTTAGAACGCGTAAATATATAATTACACGGTAATACAGGTATTATGATGATAATAATATTTACGCGATTTAACCCCCCAAAAAAATCTGTATCGTGGATGATATTGGTCGCGAAATCCTACGTATGAACTAAACCATTTTAAAAAAAATATATATTTTATTTCACCAGTTAAGGCCCCACTGAGCTATTGGCTTCTTTTTTCAGAAGCGACCTGGCCACAAATAATAGCTCAACAAGGTGGCTTATCACAGTGTGGAAATTAATAGCAGCCAGATACTCTAAACGCGTGAAGTTGATTCTAAATGTGGAGGGGAAAACCCGGAAGACCCGGAGTAAAATCCATGCGACCTTGGGGAGAGAGAGAGAGAGATGACAACTTCTAAATATACAGCAGCAGGCGTCAGGGGTCGGCATAGAACTCACGATCTCCTGTATACCAGGCAAGGTAGTTAACATCTCCTAGCCACCGGGCAACTCGATAACAAAAAATTTAACTTAACAACCGATCAGAAACTCAAAAAAAGCTCTTTCTGCCTCGTGAGCACACAGCGCAGTGGTAATGACACCGCTCGCGTGTCGTGTTAAAGACACGCTCCAAGCTGATTTCGTTTCATCGGGGTGAGAACTCACGATGCCAGGACGAGTCCCATCTGCAAGTGCGAGTGAGCGAGACGGCGAGCGAGTGAACGTTTCGGTGAGTGAATGGTTTGCGATGGTGGGTGTGGGGTGAGCGATTCATTGAGCGAGCGAGTGAGATGATGAGCGAGTGGGAGTGAGTCTGTGCAACCAGCTGTGAACGCCCGAGACCAGGTGTTGAGTCTCAATGTCATCTGTCCGCACGGTGCAGGGCGGTGGGGACGACGGTTAGCTACGTTTAATCCCAATTTAGTAACATCCGGTGTCATTCTAGACTTTGGAAAATGTATTAGAGGGACCCTGTTCGCCTCTGCATACTTATGTCCACTGTATCCAACAAGTTGTGTACACGTGTGCGTATATGCTGTGTGTGTGTGTATATACGTGGGGAGTGGAGGTGTATTGGTTAGCGCACTGCGCTACGAACCGGGCGAACCGAGTTCGATTCCCGCTCACGGCCAACACCCAGTGACGGTTATCTGAACCGGTCCTGGGCCTCCCTTAGGTCGATTCAGCCTCAAATGAGTACCTGATGCAGTGTGTGGACATCGCCACTGGGGATACAAAGGCGGCCGGGCGTGGTGCTGGCCACCCACCACCTCGTGTGCCGTGGCGGCCTTCATAGGTGCTCGCTAACAGAACTTGCTGCAGTCTGTTAAGGCTATACGGGGGATCTTTGTCTTTGTGTATATACACACACACACAGTCATTCGCTTGTCTAAGCACACACATTTGACTAACGCGTCCTGCGCTCTTCCCGCCTGCAGATTATTTCGTGAAAACGAAGCGAGCGCACAGAGAGGTCTCGGACAAGCGAGGAGGCCGCGCGGACGAGCAGCAGTCGCTGCTGCCCCAGACGAGCGCGATGCTGACCGGTGCGTGCGAGCTCCCCTTTTGTCATATTTGGTGACTCGTTAAAAACCTTTGACCCGTTGTGCCGCACCACCGCCACAACAACCACGGGTCAAAGGGCAGCAATGGGGGGGGGGGGGGAGGGGGCGAGTGTGACGGGGGGAGGCTGGGGGCTAGATGATAGAGAAGGGATGCCGGGATATGGAAGTAAGCAAAGACGGACAAAGAGCGGGGCATGGCTCGAGATGAGCAGCAGCGGGGAGGGGAGCCCCGGTGCAGGAGGGGGGAGGGGAGGAGGAGGAGGAATGGGATGACAGGGTGGTGATGATGATGAGAGGGTGATGATGATGATAATGATGAAAGGGTGATGATAATAATAATTATGAGAGGGTGGTGATGATGATGATGAGGGGAGGGAAGAGAGAGAGAGAGAAAGAATCAGAATGAGACTATTTAAACTGAAGGAATCCGATGAGCTGATAAGCTCTTCTTTCAACAGACGTCCATTCGGGGAAGGTCAGAGCGTTACTTGGGGCAGGTCAGAAGGGGCGGAAGGAGTGAGCGGAAGTGAGCTGCACGGAGCAGCATGGAGCAGCGTCTGTTTTCACAGGGGGCGGGGGGAGGGCGAGGGATTCACAGTGGGGGTGGCCACGCGTAAGTCACGTGACTTACTGGAGGCTTGAGTTGATTTGACGTGGGTGAGATGCTGCTCACGTGACATTCATCGCATTTTGTAAATGATTCTTTGCGTGTTAAAAAAGTAAAAAAACGTCTGCTGAGAGTTCTCGTGACTGCTGACGGAGCCAGCACAGGAACTAAAACGCGGATTTCAGTCGATCTAACTTTTAAAAAAATATATATTTTTCTTTTGCAGATTTGACTTTTTAAAAGGAGGAAATATCTCTCGCAAGCACGAACCGCGCGAGTGAACGAGAAGCCAACAACTGTCGTGGCGTCACTCAAGACGAAGATTACGCAGACGGAGGACGAGACAGAGACCACAGACGGAGGAGACCACAGACGGAGGACGAGACAGAGACCACAGACGGAGGAGACCACAGACGGAGGAGACAACAGACGAAGGAGACCACAGACGGAGGAGACCACAGCCGGAGGACGAGACAGAGAATACAGACTTAGGAGACCACAGACGGAGGAGACCACAGACGGAGGAGACCACAGACGGAGGAGACTACAGACGGAGGACGAGACAGAGACCACAGGCGGAGGAGACCACAGACGGAGGACGAGACAGAGACCACAGACGGAGGAGACCACAGACGGAGCAGACCACAGACGGAGGAGACCACAAACTTAGGAGACCACAGACGGAGGAGACCACAGACGGAGGAGACCACAGACGGAGGAGACCACACACGGAGGAGACCACAGACGGAGGAGACCGCAGGCCCCGTGACTCTGCTTGAGACGGCGCGTGGTGGTGGAACTCTGCGATTGCGGCTGACAATTTGCGACAGTGCGCGCGCTTCTTCTGTACCGTCCGCAAGACTGTAAATAATATGTACATAGATGTAACTTTAAAAAAAATACTGCAAAGAGCACATTTATATTTTTGTATTTATTAATTTTCTATGAAAACTAAAAGTTTATTGAATTAAAGATTTCGGTGCATAATTATGATTGCGAACACTTGTTTTTTTACCGTTGACAAATCTCGCAATGCATTGTGCAAAGCGTGTGGGCGCCTCCGTGTGCATGTGCCAGTGTGTGTCAGTGGGTGTGTGTCAGTGGGTGTGTGTCAGTGGGTGTGCGCCAGTGTGTGTCAGTGGGTGTGCGTCAGTGTGTGTCAGTGGGTGTGCGTCAGTGGGTGTGCGTCAGTGTGTGTGTGTGTGTCAGTGTGTGTGTGTCAGTGGGTGTGCGTCAGTGGGTGTGCGTCAGTGTGTGTCAGTGGGTGTGCGTCAGTGGGTGTGCGTCAGTGTGTGTGTGTGTGTCAGTGTGTGTGTGTGTCAGTGTGTGTGTCAGTGGGTGTGCGCCAGTGTGTGTCAGTGGGTGTGCGTCAGTGGGTGTGCGTCAGTGGGTGTGCGTCAGTGTGTGTGTGTCAGTGTGTGTGTCAGTGGGTGTGCGTCAGTGGGTGTGCGTCAGTTTGTGTCAGTGGGTGTGTGTCAGTGTGTGTGTCAGTGTGTGTGTGTGTCAGTGGGTGTGTGTCAGTGGGTGTGTGTCAGTGGGTGTGTGTCAGTGTGTGTGTTAGTGGGTATGTGTCAGTGGGTGTGTGTCAGTGTGTGTGTGTCAGTGGGTGTGTGTCAGTGTGTGTGTTAGTGGGTATGTGTCAGTGGGTGTGTGTCAGTGTGTGTGTGTCAGTGGGTGTGTGTCAGTGTGTGTGTGTGTCAGAGGGGAGCGGTAGTGTAGCGGTTAGCGCGCTGCGCTATGAACCTAGCGACCCGGGTTCGATTCCCGCTCACGGCCAACACCAGTGACGATTATCTGAACCGGTCCCGGGCCTCCCCTAGGTCGACTCAGCCTCAAATGAGTACCTGGTGCGGTGTGTAAACATTGCCACTAGGGAGACAAAGGCGGTCGGGCGTGGTGCTGGCCACCCACCCCCTTGTGTACCGTTCCGGCCTTCATAGGTGCTGGCTAACAGCACTTGCCTCTACAGTCTGTTAAGGCTATATGGGGGGTCTTTGTTTGTGTGTCAGAGGGTGTGCGTCAGCGGGTATGTGTCAGTATGTGTCAGTATGTGTCAGTGTGTGTCAGTGTGTGTGTGTGTGTGTCAGTGTATGTGTGTATGTGTGTCAGTGTGTGTGTGTCAGAGCCCCAATGCGGTTTCAGGAAAGGGCGGTCCTGCACAGATGCCATTTTTTCTGTTCGTCTGCTACAGCAGAGGTGTAGGGAATTCCAGCAAGACCTACATCTCTGCTTTATTGACCTGGTCAAGGCCTATAATACCATCAGTAGGTCTGGGCTCTGGGTTGTTCTTCGTGCTTTTGGCGTCCCTGACCCTCTGCTCACGATCATTAAGGACCTTCATGATGGTGAGCGGGCCCGGGTAAAACTACGTGGCCGGGAGTCAGAGCCATTCCCTGTACACCTTGGGGTGCGACAGGGATGTCCTCTGGCTCCCACATTATTTAACATCTATATTGACCACGTAGTTCGTGAAGCCTTCAATAGCTGTACCGGGGGAATCTCCATTTGGTACAGATATAATGGGAGGCTGATCGATGCCCGGGTGCTGTCAAGGGATGGTTCCCTATTGCTCAACCACGTTATGTATGCCGATGATTTGGTAATAGCTGCTCATTCAGAGGAGGAGTTGGAGACGCTGCTGCTGAGACTGGAGCGTGCCACTAAGAGATGGGGCCTTACCATCAGCCCCACCAAAACTAAGCACCTGCCTGGGTTTTTTGTGCCATCGGACACTCCACCCGCACAACTCCCAATCGGTGGTGGGGCAGTTGTGGAGAGAGTGGAGAGTTTCTCATACCTGGGCAGTGTGCTTATGACCGGCTCCAGTTTAACAGCAGAGGTCTCACTCCGAATCAGTCGAGCGGCAATATATTTTAATCGGTTGCGTAACGCTGTGTGAAAGCTACTTGGTCTGTCGCTCCGCACTAAGCTTCAGGTCTTCTCGGCCACGGTCATTTCCTCCCTTCTCTACGCTTGCGAAACGTGGACCCCCCTAATGGCACATCTTCCCCGGTTATAAACATTTAGGCTAGCCTGCCTACAATCCATCCTGGGTTTAACCAGGCTGGATTGTGTGAGGAGCTCACAAATCCTTGAGAGATCTGGGCAGGGTCCCATCGGTAAGCTCCTCCCGCAGGCAAGGCTGCGTTGGCTGGGTCATGTAGCCCGCATGCCCAGCCACCGCATGCCGAAACAGCTTTTGTTCGGCCGGATCGAGGGGGCTAAACGGGCGCGGCACGGGCTAGAGAAGAGATGGAGTGATGTGGTACAGGAGGACGTGGAGCTGAGTGGATTTGCCGATGACTGGTACCAGCGGTGTCAAGATCGGCCTCTGTGGAGGAGGCACGTGAAGGACGCTACTGGGCAGTTGGAGGCAGTCGCCCTCCAACAACAACGGAGGGCGGAGGAGCAACGCTCACAACAACGAGCGGAGCGCCGGGTGGCTAAATCACAGCAGGTTGGCACAGTAGGGGGCACAGGTGGTGCATCAGCCAGTCATCTCAGTCAGTCGACCCGTGGCACGTGGGTCTGCCCCGTGACTTCCTGCCAGCGGGCGTTCGACACTTCACGTGGCCTCAAGGTGCACATGGCCTGGCACAAGCGTCGTGGTGACGTCACCGCCACTTAGTGGCGAATGGCGGTTGTTGTTGTTGTTGTGTGCTAGTGGGTGTGTGTGTCAGTGGGTGTGTGCTAGTGGGTGTGTGTCAGTGGGTGTGTGTCAGTGGGTGTGTGTCAGTGGGTGTGTGTCAGTGGGTGTGTGTCAGTGGGGGCGGTAGTGTAGCGGCGAGTGCGCTGCTCTATGAACCCGGCGACCCGGGTTCGATTCCCGCTCACGGCCAACACAAGTGACAATTATCTGAACCGGTCCCGGCCCTCCCCTAGGTGCGGTGTGTAAACATCGCCACTGGGGATACAAAGGCGGTCGGGCGTGGTGCTGGACACCCACCCCCTCGTGTGCCATTCTGGCCTTCATAGGTGTTCGCTAACAGCACTTGCCCCTACAGTTTGTTGAAGCTATACGGGGGATCTTTATCTTTTTGTGTCTGTGTGTCAGACACACAGACTGGGGTGCGGTAGTGCAGTGGTTAGCGCGCTGCGCTACGAACCCGGTGACCTGAGTTCGATTTCCGCTCACGTCAAACACCAGGGACGATTATCTGAAGCGGTCATGGGCCTCCCCGAGGTCGACTCAGCCTCAAATGAGTACCCGGTTCAGTGTCTAAACATCGCCACTAGGAAGACAAAGGCGGCCAGGTGTGGTGCTGGCCACCCACCCCCTCGTGTGCCGTGCCGGCCTTCATAGGTGTTCGCTAACAGCACTTGTCCTAACAGTCTGTTACAGGCTACACGGGGGATCTTTGTCTTGTGCGAGTTTGTATCGCGAGAGAAATGAGCGAATGTTGACAAACGTGGGGTGAAGTTGGCAGTAGAATGATTGAGCAGAATCTCAGTTAACGTGGAACTTTGAGCGCCACCGATCCAACGTTAGCTCAACGTTAGCTGAAACAGCGGCTCCAACTGCTTTTTCCGTCTGTACGGGGGATAGCGCGTTTCCCCCTCGCGCAAGGCGTGGCTTTTCTCCGGGCACTCCGGGTTCCTCCTCCCCACTTGTATAATAATAACATGAATTAAGAACATCCATTAATAATATTAATTGGCTGAAAACATATTTACAAATTAAAAACCCAAATTTAGCAGCAGCAGCGGCAGCAACCTCCTTGAAAAATAGTCCGACGGACTATTATTACTTCATCGCCAAGTGCTCCTGCAAGTGTCCTCTAGAGCAGCGGTCCCCAATCGTTTTGGCACCAGGGACCGGTTTCGTGGAAGACATTTTTTTTTCACGGACCGGGGGGGGGGGGGTCACCATTGGGTCTTTCCCCCTTTTTCAAAGAATCTCTCCAGCGACATTTGTTTCTTAACTCATTGTGGCTACTAGGGGTCATCTTGTGGGCTTTCTACCAACACTCTGACTGAGACAAATGCGCAGTGCGGGAAAGAGGCGCGGACGGAAGTGGTGAATAATAAAATAATCGTCGGGCCACGCGCGGACTAAAATAAGTGTCGGATTCTGACTTCTCATAAGGAGCGCGCAACCTGGATCCCTCGCATGCGCAGTTGACAGTCGGGTTTGCCCTCCTGTGAGAATCTCATGCCGCCGCTGATCTGACAGGAGGCGGAGCTCAGACAGTAATGCGAGCGATGGGGAGCGGCTGTCAATAACAGATGATGAAGCTTCATCTGTCATTAACAGATGATGAAGCTTCATCATCATCTGTCAATACAGATGATGAAGCTTCATCGCCTCGATCGCGCGCTGTAGTTGAGGATGTCGGACGCTAGGGGGCATTGCTTGACAGAGGTGGCGCCTTCACGAGACGCTCAACGCGACCGGCCACAAATGAACCACAGGCGCAAAGCACTTTTGGTGGTGGCGGTTATGGGAGGGCGGGGGGGGGGTTGGCGGTAAATAAATAAACTAAACAACGAAGGTGAAATGAGAGGCGCTCGCAGAAACGGCAACTGGTGTTCAGGTTGCACTCCACCATCACCCTCTCATCGTTATCATCATCCACCAGAAGAACGATGACCTCGGATCTGAGTATCAAGATGACTTTGGTTTGTGGAAAAACTCAAATATAACAAAGGAGGTACGTGACTTTTGGTGTCAACAAGGTCCCGTGGAATGTCAGCACCCATGATGATGACTTTTCTTTATCCGAAAGACAATACTCTATCAGAAAATAACACGTTCTCGTTCACTGATATTCAGAAAACATATAACGAGAGATAAAATTAAAAGGGAACGCCTAATGTGTTCTCGCTCAACATGAAATGTATATTGCTTTGCTTGAGTTCTCTCTGATATTGTACATGGATCAAAAAACAAGTTGTTCCCATGGTGGATTTTAAGACTGGAAACATGCCTCTGCACGGATTACAGAACATGAGAACAGTTCTGGACATCGGACCTCTATGATGGCATGGATTTCTAGACGAAGAGCACTCGGACGTATTGATTCAATATTGGAAATCTAATTCGCAAAAGAAAAATAATACTGAGAAAAAATACTGCAAAGAGTAGTTTCAACTATAAAGTTTCTCTCATCTCGCGGATTAGCCTTTCGTGGTGATACAGAAGTACTTAATTCTCAACAGAATGGCAACTACCTTGGGATACTTGAATTACTTGCTGAGTATTATCCTTTTCTTCGTTATCATATATTAAAATATGGTAATCGAGGACGACGAAAAGCTTAACATCTATCTTCAACAATATGTGAGGAAGTCATAGAGATTATGGGAAATAAAGTATTTAAAAACAATGTATAAGAAATCAAGGAAGCCAAACACTTTACTCTAAGTGTTGATTCAACACCAGACATATATCACACCGATCAGCTGACTGTAGTTATTCGCTCTGTTGGAATATCAGATAATAAGGTTGTTGAACGTTTTCTCACTTTCATTCCCATTGCAAGTCACACAGGAGAAGCGCTTGCCAACATTGTCTTGAAATTCTTTGAACAAATTGGAGTTGATGTAGCTAATTTAAGAGGACAGTCTTGTGACAACGCATCAAACATGGCAGGATGCTACAAAGGGCTTCAAGCACATATTATGAATATCAATCATTTTGCACATTGCATTCCATGCGCTGCACACTCCCTTTATTTGGTAGGTTCATGTGCTGTGGAAAGTTGCATTGGGGCAGTTTCATTCTTTGGTCTTTTACAAAAAACTTTACAATTCATTTTCTGGTTCAACTCGACATTGGTTAGCAACGCTTCAGTGCCTTGAAGCTGAAAGTGGAAGAGAATCTACGTTGGTAGTTAAAAGAGCATCAGATACTAGATGGTCTGCAAGGGCCGATGCCACAAAAGCATTGTCTAAAGGCTACAGCTGTTTGCAAGAAGCTTTAAAGTTAATCTCAGAAGATGGAAACCAGAAGCACCAACTATACTCAAGCAGCTAGCAAAGTTGGAAACAGTTCTCTTGGCAGACTTCTGGGCTGTTATACGAGAGAGGTTCTATCACGTGAGCACATCACTTCAACATGAAACACTGGAGCTTCAATCAGCTATTAAACTTCTTAAATCTCCACTGGATGTTTTGATGTCGCATCAGTTTGAAGTGTTTGAAAATAAAGCAAAAGACAAAGCAGAAAATGCGGAATACTGTAACGAACAAAAGGGTGAGCATTGGTGCCTTGAATAAAGGTGTCAGTTTTTGTGCCAGTTAAAAGGGTAAAACCTATTCCTATATCTTGTTTCTGGCAAAGGAGGTCTCATAATGTAAATGCTCACCCCGAGCCCTCAATACTCTGATAGTGCGCTGTTTTTGAGTTGTATGCCTTTTGGCATCTTCTGGTCCAACACCAATGGAGACTAGGCTCTAAGAAAAGCTGTCTCGGGTGTGGACCAATCAAATTCAAGGACAGTGCATATTATTATCAGAGTTGTCTTTTTGTTTGCATTTTGACTGCTTGTGTTGTGGTTATTGCAAACATGATGCCTTGAATAAAGGTGTCAGTTTTTGTGCCAGTTAAAAGGGTAAAACCTATTCCTATATCTTGTTTCTGGCAAAGGAGGTCTCATAATGTAAATGGTAATGATGTTGCTCTGCGAGGAAGACAAAAGATTAAGGTGGAAATATATATCTATCCAGCATAGACAAGTTATACTTAGCTTTGTTTTTTTCGATAAAGTCACGTAGTTAGAAATAAAATAAAACAAATCACGACGTTTCGGTCGCAACACAAGCGGTCGTCATCAGGTAAAGGAGTCAGCCTCTAAAGGCAAACTGTTTATAAAGGTTTGGGGATGGGCGTAGCCCATGTGTATCAACAGCACCATTGGCATTGTTGCTACATTGGCATTGTTGCTGCATGACATTGTTGCTGCATTGGCATTGTTGCTACATTGGCATTGCTGCTGCATTGACATTGTTGCTACATTGGCATCGCTGCTACATTGGTATTGTTGCTGCATTGACATTGTTGCTGCATTGGCATTGCTGCTGCATTGGTATTGTTGTTGCATTGGCATTGTTGCTACATTGGCATTGTTGCTACATTGACATTGTTGCTACATTGGCATTGTTGCTGCATTGATATTGTTGTTACATTGGTATTGTTGCTGCATTGGCATTGTTGCTGCATTGACATTGCTGCTACATTGGCACTGTTGTTACATTGGCATTGTTGTTGCATTGGCATTGTTGCTGCATTGCCATTGCTGCTGCATTGACATTGCTGCTGCATTGGCATTGTTGCTGCATTGGCATTGCTGCTACATTGACATTGTTGCTGCATTGGCATTGTTGCTGCATTGACATTGCTGCTGCATTGGCATTGTTGCTACATTGGCATTGTTGCTGCATTGACATTGTTGCTGCATTGACATTGCTGCTGCATTGGCATTGTTGCTGCATTGACATTGTTGCTGCATTGGCATTGTTGCTGCATTGGCATTGTTTGATACATTGGTATTGTTGCTGCATTGGCATTGTTGTTACATTGGCATTGTTGCTGCATTGGCACTGCTGCATTGGCATTGTTGCTGCATTGACATTGTTGCTGCATAGGCATTGCTGCTGCATTGGCATTGTTGCTGCATTGGCATTGTTGTTACATTGGCATTGTTGCTACATTGGCATTGTTGCTGCATTGGCATTGCTGCTGCATTGGCATTGTTGCTACATTGACATTGTTGCTGCATTGGCATTGTTGTTACATTGGCATTGTTGCTACATTGGCATTGTTGCTGCATTGGAACTCGTACACCGCCCATGCTCCTGGTGTTGTTGATACACGTGGGCTACGCCCATCCCCAAACCTTTATAAACAGTTTGCCTTTAGAGGCTGACTCCTTTGCCTGATGACGACCGCTTGTGTTGCGACCGAAACGTCGTGATTTGTTTTATTTTATTTCTACCCACGTGACTTTACCGAAAGAACCAACGTGTATGGATTCCTGCAGTCACGAAAGCTTCAAATCAAGATTATACTCTGCTGTTTTTCCATCGCATTGAAGCATGTGAAAATGTTCATTCATTATTTGGTTTCCTGGTCGAATATCCAACAATGAATGTTGCAGACATTTCAACAGCGGCAGCCAAGTTTCAGAAGGTTTACTCGGGATGACATCGAGCCTGAATTTGTGCAAGAAATTCTTCACTTCAGGAACTTTTTTGGGCAATTTTGATGAATTCAGGCACAAGCATGAAACACTACAAGCTTCTGATATCTACACCCTTGTAGTGAACAGTGGATGAACTTCTTCGTTCCCGAATGTTGAAATAGCACTACGGATTTACTCGTGTTTAACGAAACCAATGCGACTGGAGAGAGGAGTTACTCCAAGATGAAACATTTAAAGAATGTAACACATCGACAATGGCACAAGAACGACTAAACAGACTTAACTCTCGTGGCAAGTGAAGACAATGTTGTCAATAACTTACAATTTTTCTTGGTTCTTTCGGTAAAGTCACGTAGAAGGGAAATAATATAATAATGCAAATAAAACAATACAATTCTCACGACGTTTCGACTGCAACACAAGCAATCATCATCAGGTGTGAAAACCACAGCAACATTTTTTTTTAAGTGGCGTTTTTTTCTTAATTTTTTTCTAAATTTCTTGCTGCGGTTTTCACACCTGATGATGATTGCTTGTGTTGCAATCGAAACGTCGTGAGAATTTGATTGTTTTATATTTTTATTATTTTATTATTTCCCTTCTACGTGACTTCACCGAAAGAACCAAGAATATGAATCCATGCAGTCACGAAAGCTTTAAATCGAAATTTAAAATCTTACAATTTACTGATGCTCAGAGCAAATGTTTGAATTGTATTTGTTGTTAGCCTTGTAAAAATAAATGTAAATTTTCTTTAACTTTGTTCTCCTTTCGAAAATATTTCTGGGGGGGGGGGGGACTCACAGTACCCGTAGCCCAGGGGTCTACACAACATTAATAATGCGGCCCTGGTGACACACACACAGAGCGACTGGTCACAAATGAACCACCACGCAATACCTCGCTGCTGATCTCGTCAAGGAAGCTATAAACCACCACCATCACTACCACCACCATCACCACCATCATCACCACCACCACCATCACCACTACCATCACCACCACCACCACCATCATCACCACTACTATCACCACCATCACCATCATCACCACCACCATCATCACCACTACCATCATCATCATCATCACCACCACCACCATCACCACCACCATCATCACCACTACCATCATCATCATCATCACCACCACCACCATCACCACCACCATCATCACCACTACCATCATCACCACCACCACCACCATCATCACCACTACCATCACCACCACCACCATCATCATCACCACCACGCCACACCGAGGTCGCCATCCTCGCAGCAACAGCAGCAGCAGCGGTGGCTTTTGGCTGGGCCATCGAACAAAGACGGTGGTCATCATCGTCATCATCATCATCATCGTCATTACCATCATCATCATCATTACCATCATCATCATCATCGTCATTACCATCATCATCATCGTCATTACCATCGTCATCATCGTCATCATCATCGTGCGGCGCTTTCAGATGCGCTCCTGCGGCCGTCTGGAACGCTCTCCCTTCCGATATTAGTAAACCACTGGGAGCTGTGCACTTTCACAATCATCATCAACACCTAGATTGACAAACTCATTTCTTTAGAACAACACCGATTAGCACGGTTGTCTACGTAGGGTACGAAAGAAGTTCAACGGACATACATCGCCACCTCCAATTATCACCGTTGACTTAGTAGGGTGCGAAAGAAGTTCAACGGACATACGTGCACGCTCACAACTGAGTGATTTCCGGATTATTTTCGAATTTGGCAACAATTGAGGACTCCTTTGCACTCTGAGATGAATCCCGAGCCACTGCTTGGAACAGGGCACTTGAGAATAAACTGCAGGTGGTGGTGGTCGTGCTGCTGCTGCTGTATGGGGTTATAAGTTGAACTTATTTCACACCGCACGTAGCCAACGGTGCCAATCGGAGGTGCAGGGACGTGGCCCAGCGGTAGTGCGTTCGCCTCTGGTTGCCGAGGTCCGCGGTCCGAATCCAGCGGCCGCCCTGGTTATTACTGCGGGCGTATTAACCGTGATATTGATAATATGACGCGCCGTCTGCTTCAGAATCAGAATATTTATTGATGCACGAGGAATCCGATGAGCCGTAAAGCTCTTTTTCACAAACAGTACAAAAACACGATAGCAGTGCAAAGTACAAGAAAGGTAAACACATCACCCAAACACAACTAAAACTAAACCATCCCCATCATAACCAGGCAAAACTCAGAAGCGACCTGGCCACAACATGATGAATCAATAAAGTGGCCCGTCATTTGGACATTTGTAAGGACAGTACGGGGTGATGCAAGGACAGTGCGGCTCCCCGTGGCCGTGGTTACTAATGAACGTGACGGGAACGGACACGGTCACGTTAGGGTGATGTGGGACCTAAATTGACGCGATGGGCACTGACAGGGTCGCGCGAGAGAGGGTTCTGGAAGAGGGGCGTGGCCGGGTCGTGAGGGGGATAAAAGTCTGCGTGGAACAGGGCTCTGGGCTGCTGTTGTGGGAGAACGAAGGAGCTGCCGTCGCCGTCGTCATCTTGGAGCGGGTTGTCTTCATCGTCCTGGAACGGGCACCTGGTAGTCTTGGAAGGCTTAGGGTTATATTGTCTCCGTGACCACTACGTGTCCGCTCGTGTGTGGCCAGCCAACTACACAGGGAGCGTAGCGTAGAGTCACAGAAGTTAGCCAGGTGTGTATAGAGTCACTCGTGGTTACTCGTTGAGTTATCGGTGAGTCGGTGGACTTTATTCATAATAAATATACATAGAACTGAACAAGACGGTGTCTCTCAGAGCTACGTTACACATTAATAGCACGAAAAGTTATCTAAATAATCTCAGTGCATGTTTCTAAACGTGAAGGGAAAAATCGGAGGACCCAGAAAAAAAATCCACGCGATCACGGAGAGAGAGAGTCACACAAACTCCCAATATACAGCAGGTGTCAGGGTAGGGATCGAACCCACGACCTCCTCTATACCAGGCGAGGTAGTTAACATCTCCTAGCCACCGTGATAATGATGAGAGAGAGTTACGCAAACTCCCAATATACAACAGCAGGCGTCAGGGTCGGGATCGAACCCACGACCTCATGTACACCAGGCGAGGTAGTTAACATCTCCTAGCCATCATGATGATGATCAGAGAGAGAGACGCCGCAAACTCCGAATATACAGCAGCAGGCGTCAGGGTCGGGATTGAACCCCCCAACCTACCAGGCGAAGAAGATCGCATCACAAGCACAGTGACGTTAAATACCCCCTGCCGTCATTCGCGTGAAGTTAGGCTCATCGTCGTCGTCTGCCAGCGTCGGTGTCCACATTTGGTCAAACGAAAAAAAATCGAAAATCACATCGCAAATAATTTTTTATTACTTCATTTGGGATTTCGTCATCGCCCCACCCCTGTGAAGGCCTGGCAGGAGCCTCCTGAAAAGCGAGCCACGGGACGTCGGGTGGGGTAAACAAGGAGAAACACGCGGCCTGGCTGTTGGTAGTGGCTGTTGGTGGTGGCTGTTGGTGGTGGCTGTTGGTGGTGGCTGTTGGTGGTGGCTGTCGACGGCTGTCGTTGTTCGTGCCACGCGCCGATGCTTTTTGGGGTAAGGGCTTTCCGAGAGGGAGAGGCGCGCTGCGCCACAGAAAGCCCACACCGCAAAAAGAGCGGCGCGCCACCATGGAGACCGGAGCAGAGAGCCCCCAGGGTAGACGACCCCCAGGGCAGAGGTCACCCTGGGGCAGAGGTCACCCTGGGGCAGAGACAACCCCAGGGCAGAGGCAACCCCCGGGGCAGAGGTAACCCCAGGGCAGAGGCAACCCCAGGGGAGAGGGCCCTCCAGGGGAAGAGGGCCCCCACGGTAGAGGGGCCCCCGGAGGAGTAGAGGGGCCCTGGGGTAGAGACCCCCCCCCCCCCCCAGGGTAGATGCCGTCCTCACCACAGCCTTGTGAGACCGGGGGAGGTGGCCTGGGTCTGCCACACACGCGACGTGATGACAATCAACTAAAAATCATCATCATCATTTAAAACATCATTCAAACTATCGTCATAATCCCTCAAAGTGTCATGATAACGATAATGAACACCGTCAAAAATATCAGCGCGATCATGAAAAAAAACAATAATCGTCAACAATAACATCATCATCATAAAAAAAAATCTCAATTATTATCATCATCATTACAAGGAGTAACAATGGCCATTAACCTCAATCCACCGCCACTGTCATCTTCAACAACACAATCACCATCAAAAATATAATCACCGTCACCACCAGCAACACCGTCATCCTCACTGTCAATAATACACCAACGTAAAAAAGCTACAGCTCTGACTCGGTCATTAATTAATGCCACAAATCCAACACATTGAGAGCAGCATCAATAGCCCCGAACCGGAGCCACCCTTCCCCGACGCAACAGCAAACACCCGACCATCGCTGAAGCGCTTCTGCCACTCGTCTGTCCGTTCCCGAAAGCCATCGACCATTTGGCAGTCGCCCATCCTCGGCCAGGACACGGCAAACAGAGAATGGTGTTAATGGTGTTATCATAGCCAGGGGCAATGAATAACCGGCAAACAAACCGATACAAACACTCCCCGTCACAAACCCCTCCCCAATCATCACCACCACTACCACCACTACCACCGTCACATACCAATTGCCATCACGGTCGGGTTAATCACCACCACTAATCTCATCACCACCACCACCACCAGAACCACTAATCTCACCACCACCACCACCACCAGGACCATCGCCATCACCACCACGGGCACTGAGGACGGCTCCGCACCCCCATCGAGTGACGTCACGAGGGAATCCGGTGACGTCACCACCCCCTCCTCCTCACCCCCCTCCTCACACCCCCCCTCTCACCCCCCCCCTCCTCACCCCCCTCCTCACCCCCCCCTCCTCACCCCCCTTCCTCCACCGCCCTCCTCACCCCCACCTCGCCCCCCCTCCTCAACCCCCTCTTCACCCCCCCTCTACACCACCCCCCCTCCTCATCCCCCCTTCTCACCCGCCCTCCTCACCCCCCCCTTCACACCCCCCCTCCCACACCCCCCTCCACACCCCTCCTCACCCTCCCCCTCTACACCCCCTCTCCACATCCCCCTCTTCACCCCCCCTCCTCACCCCCCTCCTCAACCCCCCTCCTCACCCCCTTCCTCACCGCCATCCTCACCCCCCTCCTCACCCCCCCTCCTCACCCCCCTCCTCACCCCCCTCCTCACCCCCTTCCTCACCGCCATCCTCACCCCCCACCTCGCCCCCCCTCCTCAACCCCCTCCTCACCCCCCCTCTACACCACCCCCCCTCCTCATCCCCCCTTCTCACCCGCCCTCCTCACCCCCCCTTCACACCCCCCTCCACACCCCCCTCCTCACCCCCTCCTCACCCTCCCCCTCCTTACCCCCTCTCCACATCCCCCTCTTCACCCCCCCTCTTCACCCCCCTCCTCAACCCCCTCCTCACCCCCCCCGTCTCACCCCGCACCACTCACCACAACCACAGCTCCAACAGCGATAAACCACCAATAGATCATCATCGTCATTATCATCGTCGACAATCACCACCACGAACAATAAATAATGTTCAACGTTTATCGCCGTGACTCTACGCTCCTGTCTCCCTGCACTACAGCCCCTGTCACCCTGCACTACAGCTCCTGTCACCCTGCACTACAGCCCCTGTCACCCTGCACCACAGCTCCTGTCACCCTGCACTACAGCTGCTGTCACCCTGCACTACAGCTCCTGTCACCCTGCACTACAGCTCCTGTCAACCTGCACTACAGCTCCTGTCACCCTGCACCACAACCCCTGTCACCCTGCACTACAGCCCCTGTCACCCTGCACTACAGCTCCTGTCACCCTGCACTACAGCTGCTGTCACCCTGCACTACAGCCCCTGTCACCCTGCACTACAGCCCCTGTCACCCTGCACCACAGCTCCTGTCACCCTGCACTACAGCCCCTGTCACCCTGCACCACAGCTCCTGTCACCCTGCACTACAGCCCCTGTCACCCTGCACTACAGCTCCTGTCACCCTGCACTACAGCTGCTGTCACCCTGCACTACAGCTCCTGTCACCCTGCACTACAGCTGCTGTCACCCTGCACTACAGCTCCTGTCACCCTGCACTACAGCTCCTGTCACCCTGCACTACAGCTCCTGTCACCCTGCACTACAGCTCCTGTCACCCTGCACCGCAGCTCCTGTCACCCTGCACCGCAGCTCCTGTCACCCTGCACTACAGCTCCTGTCACCCTGCACTACAGCTCCTGTCACCCTGCACTACAGCTCCTGTCACCCTGCACCACAGCTCCTGTCACCTTGCACTACAGCTCCTGTCAACCTGCACTACAGCTCCTGTCACCCTGCACCACAGCTCCTGTCACCCTGTAGTACAGCTCCTGTCACCCTGCACCACAGCTCCTGTCAACCTGCACTACAGCTCCTGTCACCCTGCACTACAGCTCCTGTCACCCTGCACTACAGCTGCTGTCAACCTGCACTACAGCTCCTGTCACCCTGCACCACAGCTCCTGTCACCCTGCACTACAGCTCCTGTCAACCTGCACTACAGCTCCTGTCAACCTGCACTACAGCTCCTGTCTCCCTGCACTACAGCCCCTGTCACCCTGCACTACAGCTCCTGTCACCCTGCACTACAGCTCCTGTCACCCTGCACCACAGCTCCTGTCACCCTGCACTACAGCTCCTGTCACCCTGCACTACAGCTCCTGTCACCCTGCACCACAGCTCCTGTCACCCTGCACTACAGCTCCTGTCACCCTGCACCACAACCCCTGTCACCCTGCACTACAGCTCCTGTCACCCTGCAATACAGCTCCTGTCTCCCTGCACTACAGCCCCTGTCACCCTGCACTACAGCTCCTGTCACCCTGCACCACAGCTCCTGTCACCCTGCACTACAGCTCCTGTCAACCTGCACTACAGCTCCTGTCAACCTGCACTACAGCTCCTGTCACCCTGCACCACAGCTCCTGTCACCCTGCACTGCAGCTCCTGTCACCCTGCACTACAGCTCCTGTCACCCTGTACTATAGCTCCTGTCACCCTGTACTACAGCTCCTGTCACCCTGTACTACAGCTCCTGTCAACCTGCACTACAGCTCCTGTCACCCTGCACCACAGCTCCTGTCACCCTGCACTACAGCTCCTGTCACCCTGCACTACAGCTCCTGTCACCCTGTACTATAGCTCCTGTCACCCTGTACTACAGCTCCTGTCACCCTGCACTACAGCCCCTGTCACCCTGCACTACAGCCCCTGTCACCCTGCACTACAGCTCCTGTCACCCTGCACTACAGCCCCTGTCACCCTGCACCACAGCTCCTGTCACCCTGCACTACAGCCCCTGTCACCCTGCACTACAGCTCCTGTCACCCTGCACTACAGCTGCTGTCACCCTGCACTACAGCTCCTGTCACCCTGCACTACAGCTGCTGTCACCCTGCACTACAGCTCCTGTCACCCTGCACTACAGCTCCTGTCACCCTGCACTACAGCTCCTGTCACCCTGCACTACAGCTCCTGTCACCCTGCACTACAGCTCCTGTCACCCTGCACCGCAGCTCCTGTCACCCTGCACTGCAGCTCCTGTCACCCTGCACTACAGCTCCTGTCACCCTGCACTACAGCTCCTGTCACCCTGCACTACAGCTCCTGTCACCCTGCACCACAGCTCCTGTCACCTTGCACTACAGCTCCTGTCAACCTGCACTACAGCTCCTGTCACCCTGCACCACAGCTCCTGTCACCCTGTACTACAGCTCCTGTCACCCTGCACCACAGCTCCTGTCAACCTGCACTACAGCTCCTGTCACCCTGCACTACAGCTCCTGTCACCCTGCACTACAGCTGCTGTCAACCTGCACTACAGCTCCTGTCACCCTGCACCACAGCTCCTGTCACCCTGCACTACAGCTCCTGTCAACCTGCACTACAGCTCCTGTCAACCTGCACTACAGCTCCTGTCTCCCTGCACTACAGCCCCTGTCACCCTGCACTACAGCTCCTGTCACCCTGCACTACAGCTCCTGTCACCCTGCACCACAGCTCCTGTCACCCTGCACTACAGCTCCTGTCACCCTGCACCACAGCTCCTGTCACCCTGCACCACAGCTCCTGTCACCCTGCACTACAGCTCCTGTCACCCTGCACCACAACCCCTGTCACCCTGCACTACAGCTCCTGTCACCCTGCAATACAGCTCCTGTCTCCCTGCACTACAGCCCCTGTCACCCTGCACTACAGCTCCTGTCACCCTGCACCACAGCTCCTGTCACCCTGCACTACAGCTCCTGTCAACCTGCACTACAGCTCCTGTCAACCTGCACTACAGCTCCTGTCACCCTGCACCACAGCTCCTGTCACCCTGCACTGCAGCTCCTGTCACCCTGCACTACAGCTCCTGTCACCCTGTACTATAGCTCCTGTCACCCTGTACTACAGCTCCTGTCACCCTGTACTACAGCTCCTGTCAACCTGCACTACAGCTCCTGTCACCCTGCACCACAGCTCCTGTCACCCTGCACTACAGCTCCTGTCACCCTGCACTACAGCTCCTGTCACCCTGTACTATAGCTCCTGTCACCCTGTACTACAGCTCCTGTCACCCTGTACTACAGCTCCTGTCACCCTGCACTACAGTTCCTGTCACCCTGCACTACAGCTCCTGTCACCCTGCACTACAGCCCCTGTTACCCTGCACCACAGCTCCTGCCACCCTGCACTATAGCTCCTGTCACCCTGCACTACAGCCCCTGTCTCCCTGCACTACAGCCGCTGCACACGCGCAGCAGCAGCAGCGTTAAAGCTACAAACGAATGCTGAACTTCTTTAGCACCGTCCGTAGCCAGCCACGCTGGGGAAGGACCACAAACCAGACACGGACTTTGAGGAATGCACTCAGAGGCCCCTCGTCTCTCGGCCGGCTTTCGAGAGCTATGCCACGGTCATTTACGACCGTGAAATATCGAGCGTGTTACACGTTGCTTTGTTTATTATTATTGTTATAATCATCAATAATAATAACTGAAGATCATTATTAATTGGCCGATAACACCTTGATATATAGAGGGCAGCAGAGCGTGCTGCTGCCTTCCCGCTCGTCTGTGGTTCCGCCTCCTGGCGCCTCTGAGTCGTCCTCTCTCTCCCTCTGAGTCGTCCTCTCTCTGAGTCGTCCTCTCTCTCTCTGAGTAGTCCTCTCTCTCTCTTTGAGGCGTCCTCTCTCTCTCCCTCTGAGTCGTCCTCTCTCTCTCTGAGTCGTCCTCTCTCTGAGTCGTCTTCTCTCTCTCTGAGTCGTCCTCTCTCTCTCTGAGTAGTCCTCTCTCTCTTTGAGGCGTCCTCTCTCTCTGAGTCGTCCTCTCTCTCTCTGAGTCGTCTTCGCTCTTTCTGAGTCGTCCTCTCTCTCTGAGTCGTCCTCTCTCTCTGAGTCGTCTTCTCTCTCTGAGTCGTCCTCTCTCTCTGAGTCGTCTTCGCTCTTTCTGAGTCGTCCTCTCTCTCTGAGTCGTCCTCTCTCTCTGAGTCGTCCTCTCTCTCTGAGTCGTCCTCTCTCTCTGAGTATTCCTCTCTCTCTGAGTCGTCCTCTCTCTCTCTCTGAGTCGTCTTCGCTCTCTCTGAGTCGTCTTCGCTCTCTCTGAGTCGTCCTCTCTCTCTGAGTCGTCCTCTCTCTCTGAGTCGTCCTCTCTCTCTGAGTCGTCCTCTCTCTCTCTGAGTCATCCTCTCTCTCTTTGAGGCGTCCTCTCTCTCTCTCTCTCTGAGTAGTCCTCTCTCTCTGAGTCGTCTTCGCTCTCTCTGAGTCGTCTTCGCTCTCTCTGAGTCGTCCTCTCTCTCTGAGTCGTCCTCTCTCTCTGAGTCGTCCTCTCTCTCTGAGTCGTCCTCTCTCTCTCTGAGTCGTCCTCTCTCTCTTTGAGGCGTCCTCTCTCTCTGAGTCGTCTTCGCTCTCTCTGAGTCGTCCTCTCTCTCTGAGTCGTCCTCTCTCTCTGAGTCGTCCTCTTTCTCTGAGTCGTCCTCTCTCTCTGAGTCATCCTCTCTCTCTCTTTGAGGCGTCCTCTCTCTCTTTCTCTGAGTAGTCCTCTCTCTCTGAGTCGTCTTCGCTCTCTCTGAGTCGTCTTCCCTCTCTCTGAGTCGACTTCTCTCTCCGAGTCGTCCTCTCTCTCTGAGTCGTCCTCTCACTCTGAGTCGTCTTCGCTCTCTCTGAGTCGTCTTCTCTCTCTCTCGGAGTCGTCCTCTCGGAGTCGTCCTCTCTTTCTCTCTAAGTCGTCCTGTTCGAGTCGTCCTCTCTCTCTCTGAGTCGTGCTCTCTTTTCGAGGGCGAGCGAAAAACCGTGCGGTTCCTCACACGTTGAACGCACTTTTATTATTGACACCACGAAATGTAACAACCTTGACTCTCAGCCGCGTCATCATTGGCATTAACTGATAACCAAAAAAATGAAAGCACAAATCAGCGCAGAAATCACCAGGTGCGGAATAATTTGCTGCCGTCGATGATGTGCGCGGCCGTCAATTGAACGCGTGCAGACCATTCTCTAGCAGTGGCTTGACGCCGCCTCAAGATATTCAGCTTCCTCGCCGTAGCAATTAAATCTCTCTTTGGGTGGGGGTGGGGGGGGAAGCGGTTCCAGAATTCCGCCAATCGCCACATGACGCTGCCCGTGACACGAGCAGCGAAACGTTGCGCACCGAATGGATCTGTCCCCGGCTCCGCTGTCCAAGCATCGCCGCCCCATGGCGCTTGCCCGAAGCGGCTCGCAAAAAAAATCGGCGGCGATTGTTGCGTGTGGAGCAACTGGATGACTTGAACGTGGCCCGTGCCGGGTGGACGAGGGTGATACGACATTGGCGTTGGCATTGCACTCACGCGGCGATTTTATATCCCTACACTCCCAATAATAACAACAACAACAACAAGAATTCGTTATTGGATTAAATGCACACGTCTGTTAAGATCGGAAAGGCTACGGCAGCGAACAGCAACCCCGCGCAAACATTTACGGACACCGAGACGCTCACCTCGAATCATCTTGCGCACGGAGTGTCCCCGTTTTCACGGCGGGCATGTGGGAGACACCCACCCCCGCCTCCCGCCTCCTCCTTCATCCTGCACGGCAGCGACGCCTGAGCATCTCCAATCCCTTTAGCCCCAACTAGAGGCCTCACTGAGTCCCGACCTCCCTCCTCCTCCTCCCCCAACGCCAACGCCGCCCCTGCGTCGCGTGCAGCCTCCCCTGCTCTGCTCGGCAGTCCCGGGACACGGCAATCGCCCGCGTTGCTACCGCGCAGTGGAATATAAGGGGACCGCGCCACCCGAGTTCGATTCCCGCTCGCGGACGGCAGACAGCGGCCGGGCGAATGTCTGCACCGGTCCGGGTGCCCTCCCCTAGGTCGACTCAGCCTCATGAGTAGCTGGTGCAGCATGTGAATATCGGCACTGGGGAGACAAAGGGGGCCGGGGAGTGGTCGTGCTGGCCACCCGCCCGCCCCCTTCGTAGGTGCCGCGCCGGCCATCGTAAGTGCTGCTCGCTAACGGCACTTTCCCCAAAAAGTCTGCCGAGGCTATACGGGGGATCTTTGCCTTCGTCTGCATTTAGGACACACAGATGGAGATTGATATCCGAGCTAAGGTGGTGCGGGGGGAGGGGTGGGGGAGAGGGGGGGGAGAGAGAGGGGGAGGGAGAGGGGGGGAGAGAGGGGGAGAGGGGAGGGAGAGAGGGGGAGAGGAGGGGGAGAGGGGGAGGGAGAGGGGGGAGAATGGGGGGTGGAGAGGAGGAGGGAGAGGGGGGAGAGGGAGGGAGAGAGGGGAGGGAGAGAGGGGGAGAGGAGGGGGGAGAGAGGGGGGGGGGGGGAGAGGGGGGGAGAGAGGGGGGAGAAGGGGGGTGGAGAGGGGGTGTGAGGGGGGGGGCCTCCATCCCGTCCGTGGTCGCGTGGGGCACGTGACGTGACGCCCGGTCGCCGCTGTCCGTGGTGCTGAAGTCACACTCAAAACCTCGCTCGACGCACGCTCCCCTGTAACATCACCGAGTGTGTGGTGTGCACCCTTATTAGATTAATCAATTCGTATTTGAGAGGCGACGTTTCGGCTAACGGCCCTTCTTCATTCCACGTAAATATGTATCTATCAATGTTTGTACGTATTTCTTTCTTCAGATGTACATATATACACATTTGTGTACATATACACACAATAATTGCGCATCTGTACGCACGTAAATATGCATTGCTATGAAGAAGGGTCATGGCCCGAAACGTCGCGTATATGTTTAGTTTTAATGCCACACGGTGTCATGCGCATTGGGATCCTATGATGGAATGCGCATTATAAATGTTAATCAATATTATAATTGACGAATGTATCGAGTTTTAAAATTATTGTTTTGTTTACAAATAAATTGCGCTTCATTCACCACTGCCCAACGCAGCAGTAGTAGCAGCAGTAGCAGCGTCATCAAATAATTGCTTTTCATTTGTGTTAGTGTTAAATTTGGTAGTCATTCAGTCAGTCGTGTTCACGGTTAACATCAACGAACGCTGTTAGCATGACGATAACAATAGCGTCATTTGGCACGAGTGGAAATGAATACGACTCACGTAGATCCGCACGCGGTAATAACAATTAGCATGATCGTGCTCGTAAATCATTTATGTGGGGGTTTCACCTTCATTTACCGTGAGCACACACACGCGTGAACAGACACAGGCATAAGCGCACACACACACACACGCATGAGCACACACACGCGCATGAACACACATGCATGAGTGCATGCACGCATCACTGCACACACGCATGAACACACAAACGCATGAGTACACACACGCGCGCATGAGTACACACACACACGCATGATCGCACACACGCATGAGCATACACGTATGAACACACACGCATGAACACACACGCATGAACACACGCGCATGAGCGCATACTCTGAATACACACGCACGGGCACGTGCACGCATAGACAAAGATCCCCGGTGTCGCCTTTAACAGACTGTTGGGGCAAGTGCTGTTGGCGAACACCATGTTTGAAGTGCGGAACGGCACGCGAGGGGGGTGGGTGGCCAGTGCTGGTGTTTACACGCGGTAACCAGGTACTCAGTGAAGGCTGAGTCGACCTAGGGGAGGCCCGGGACCGGTTGGAGACAATCGTCGGCCGCGAGCGGGAATTGTTACGCGCATTTCAACGTGGAAACTCCCCAAAAACGCAATTTGCGTACCGACTCAAGACAAAGAGATCCTCCGTGTAGCCTCGAACGGACGACATTCACGCGAGCACCTATGGGTTGCAGGACGGCGCACGAGGGTGTAAACAATGGGCAGCACCACGCCCGACCGCCTTTGTCTCTCATTTACAGTCGAGTTGACCTCGAGGAGTCGACCCCAAGGCCGGTTCGGACCAAACCACCGCGCCACTGCCTGGGAATCGCGTCCAGTCCGCCCGCGGGGGTTTCGTAGCGAAGGGCGCTAACCACGACGCCACCACTTACACCACTACCTTGCTACAATGCCAAAGATCTCCTCCCCCACCCGTATAGCCTTGACAGACTGTTGGGGCAAGTGCCGTTAGCGAGCAGCACCTACGAGGACCGGCACGGCACACGAGGTGGTGGGTGGCCAGTACCACGCCCGGCCGCCTTTGTCTCCCCCCAGTGGCGATGTTTACACGCCACTGCAACAGGCACTCGTTTGAGGCTGAGATGACCTAGGGGAGGCCCGGGACCAATACAGATAATCGTTACCGGCGTCGAATGTGAGCGGGAATCGAACTCGGGTCGCCCGGTTTGTAGCGCAGCGCGTTAACCTTGCTAACACACCCATTCGCACACAAGAGACATTCACACGCACGCGGGTGAGTGTACGAGACGCACGCACGCGCACGCACACACGCACACACACACACACGCGCGCGCACGCACACACACATGCACGCGCACACCAAGTTTCGCTGTCACACACGAACCGAGGAGACGCTGCGGAAGCGTCGCCCTCCCTGCGGGCTGTCCGACGTGGGGACGCAACTCCGGCTCGCCTCTCGGGACGAATGCGTCCGTGCGCTGCTGCTCCTATAGCCAAGGACGGACGAGAGGAGAGAGAGAGAGAGCGATGGGAGGAATGGGGGGGGGGGCGGTAGAGGAGGAGAGCCGATGATGGAAGGCGGTGGAGACCAGAGGCACAAATACGACATTGAGAGATGAAACAAAAAAGAGACTGAAAATAGATTACGGAAACAATGCAAATATATAGAGTGTTGCTATACGTGTGTGTGTGTCAGAGATGTAGAGAAGGCAGATAGACGTAGCGATAGGTAGACAGGCAGCTATGTCGTGCTAGAGAGACGGAGTTGACTGATGCAGCAAGAGAGCGCGAGTGTGTACTAATATACCGCAAAGAATCAGAGAGAGAGAGAGAGCGAGAGAGATGTACGAGTGATCGGCAAGAGACACAAACTGGAGAGAGAGAGGGAGATCAAGGCAGGAAAGCAGGATAACGAAGGAGCTCGAACAATACAGACACACACGCGCCGACAGAGAGACAGGGATAAGGAGAGACGGGCAAGGATTGAGGAGAGAGAGAGCGCGAGGGAGTGAGAGAGGGAGAGAGTAAGAGAGAGGGAGTGAGAGAGAGAGAGTGAGGCTGACCCGCAGTGACGCCCGTGCGTCATCAGGGTTCCCCTGGCAACACCGCGCGATGCTAAAAATAGACGCGAGTACCGCGCGCAAAGGATTGTGGGCCACGTGCTGCATCCCTCCCCCGGTACCCCCCCACCACCACCCCCCCCTCCCCCCCTCGGTTTGCCAATACCCCACGCGTGCGGTGTGCCTCGAGGGGAGCGGTGGTGCAGCGGTTAGCGCGCTGCGCTACGAACCCGGTGTCCCGAGTTCGATTCCCGCTCGCGGCGGCCAACACCAGCGGAAGATTGTACGAAGCGGTCATGGGACCTCCCTTAGGTCGACTCGGCCTCAAATGAGTACCTGGTGCGGCGTGGTCAAAGACTGGAGACAAAGGCGGTCGGGCGTGGTGCTGCCCCACGCAAACCGCTCGCTCACGGCCCTTGTCACCATCTCTCCCTCGCCTCCAACGCCTCTCACACTCCCCGCACCGCCTCGCGCATGCACCCCAAGCGACTCGTTCCACTCACTCCGAGAATCCGCCTCCTGCTATGCAAGGACAAAGCGAACAAAAACAACAAAACAACAACAACAGACAGAAAACTAAAATTGCATCGTGAAATCATCGTGGGAAAATTCGCCCAACCTAGGCAGGCAATTGTCCGTTGCTGCCGCTGTTGTTGCGATGAACACGTGACTCGATGATCAAGGCCGAGCAAGCCGCGCGTTCCAAACGGAGCGCTTCGCGAGCCGGGGGATGGGGAGGGATTCCGGCGAGGTTCCCCGGTTCCCCGGTTCCAGTGGCTCAGAAAGTGATCCCAAAGCGGTGGCTCAGAAAGCACCACGCCGCTGATAATTTTGTATTTTATTTTTTACTCCTGGAATGCCGCTACCGGAGATTGAGCGCCCGTGTGCTGCAGTGAAATACAAAAAAAAGCACGCGAACGATGTCTCATTCTCATATACACCTCCGTCTCTCCGCTTAAACTATTTCTTTTTTTAATACCACTGCGCTACGTAGCAGGCGGGTCTTTGTCAGTAGCGACCTGGCCACAAATGATGGCTCAGCGAAGTGGCGTATCGCGTGGACATTTATAGCAGCCGCAGCAGCAGCAGCAGCAGCCAAATATTCCAAAACCCACGCGGATTCTAAATGTGGAGGGAAAAACCGGGGGGGGGGGGCGGGGGGTACCCGGAGAAAAATCCACGCGATCACAGAGAGAGACACACACACCGCAAACTCCAAATATACAGCAGCCGGGGTCGGGGGGTCGGGATTAAACCAACGACCTCCTGTATAGCAGGCGAGGTAGTTAACATCTCCAAGCCAACGTGGTGAGATATTATTACCAAACGAAAAAACAAACCTCCCAGCAATGTTTCTGACACAATCCATCATCCACTCGCACGACCTTCTTCTGGGAGTGAATGATTCCAGCAGCATCAGCACCACTGGCGAAAGACAATCAAACACTCGGGGCCGGTTTCGACACGCAGTGTTTCATCAGCAGAGTAACAGACTCGCCGTAGAATCGATGCTGGCGAACTGCCAAGTTGACAGGCAAGGATTGCGTCTCTTTACGCATTAGGGTTTCCTGCATCGGATGGAACATAAGCAAACAAAGGCAAATAGCCCCCCCCCCCCCCCAATAAAGCCTTAACAGACTGTTGGGGCAAGCGCTGTCCGCGAGCACACGAGGGGGTGGGTGGCGAACACCACGCCCGGCCGCCTTTGCCTCATTTGAGGCTGAGTCGACCTAGGGGAGGCCCGGGACCGGCTCAGATCATCGTTACTGCTGGCGTTGGCCGTGGGCGGGAATCGAAACCCGGGTGGCCAGGTTCGTAGCGCTGCGCGCTGAACACGCGCGCACGCGTAGAGCACGTGGACAAAGACACGGACCCCGAGACGTGAATCCTAACTTGCATCGTCTCTCTATGAAACGCAGACAGCGCAAGTTGCCTAGCGCGTCACGTGGGACGTGTCAAGCAATCATCGGGCGCGCGCAGCGTGGAAGGAGTTAATTTGCGACTTGAATGGGGGAATCGGTGAAGGCGGAAAGGCGGAGCGTGGTTGGTGGTGGTGGTGGCGGCGGAGCTGGGAGGATTGGGGTTTGGAAAGCCCCCCGCTCTATGAGCTGTGTGATGCATTAAATTAAATGCAATCTGTTGATCTCCTATAACGCGGTAGTAGTAGTTGCGTTCCTGAAGGACACCGTGCAAGGAAAAATCGCGGTTATAATCAATATAGAAGACAATATAATCGATGACAATCGATTATCATCAATTATCATCAATTGTCATCGATACGTATCATACATTATCAGCGATTATCATCAATTATCAGCAGTTATCATCGATTATCACCAATATTCAGCGATTATCATCGATTATAGCAATTACCATCAATTATCATCGGTTATCACCAATTATCATCGATTATCACAGATTATAATCGATTACAGCAATAATCATCTATTATCATCGATTATCATAAGTTATCAGCGATCATGATCAACTATCAGAAATTGACACAAATTATCAACGATTACCAGCAATGATCTTTGATCATCATCGCTTATCCGTTGGCTTTTTATTTAAAATAACTTATTTTTGCATATCCTAATATAACATTATCGTCTTAGGTGTTGTGTATATGTATTTTTTCGGTGTTTTACATTAGTTCACTCTGCGAAATGGGCATAAATAAACATACAAAGTGCGGAAAAAAATATCTTCCCTGTAAAAAATGTCCTTACCACTCCCATCTCGAAGACTCTATATCATGGGGTGATGTACGATCTTGTTTCAACAACAACATCAACAACAACATCAACAACATCAACAACAACAACGTGATTGACGTTCGCCGGACTGATGCACCCTTCCGGAGCGGTTTTTTTGCCGATTTCGCCGTATCGGATATTAATGGATAGTAATGTTGGAAGCAGCCGGATAATTACAATCGATGATAAAATTCTTTTGTTTTTTTACACCCACGTGACTTTACCGAAAGAATCAAAGAGTATGTCATGTATAATATATGGGGTAAAGCACGGTCCGCGACAACGCGTTAGATGCGTACCCAGGCTGAGCAAAGACCGAGGCTGAGTGGGTTGCATCTAGAAGCATCCAGCAGTATCCCCACTGCCTTGTGTGATGATGCTACGCCGAGGTAGCTGCACAACCGTACAACGTCGTTCCCCTTCGCTCGATCGCGTTATATCCAATTCGCATGGCGCGTTATAAATAGAAATGCGTCCCCTAGTACATTCAATATCGCGTTATATCAACTTCGCGTGATGAAAACAGCATCAACAACAACAGCATGCGGCGTTATAGGAGAACGGCCCGCACCGAGGGATTGTCTTTAAACTCGCAGTGGCTTCAGGTTAATCAAGAGGAGAATTCGTGAAAGCAGTAGCGACACCAACAGTAGCAGGAGGACGAGTGACCTTGAGAAAGCAACGAGCGTGAATGTTGAGTGGCACCCCTGACTATGCACCTGACACGTGTGTGCAACACCTGACACGTGTGTACAGGTACGTGCGTGTACTGCTAGCGTGCAGTCATTTAACCGCACTCGTGACTAATAATAGAATTTTCCCCCTTTTTTCTGGCAACAAAACTGAAACCTTTTTACGAGGATCCACGTCTGCATTAACCACAATACCTGCAGTCAAATTGCAAACAAACAAAAAACATACTATGATAATATATGATGCATTGTCCTTGAAACTGATTGGTCCACACCAAGGGACGGCTTTCTTTTGAGCCTCGACCCAATTGGTGCTCGACCACACGACGCCAAAAGGCGTCACACAGCTCAAAGACAATGCCGCTATCAAAGTAATGAGGGCTCGGGGTGAGCATCTACATCATTAGACCTCCCTTGCCAGTACCCTATTATTACATTTTGGTACTGGCAAAGGAGGTCTAATGGCGCACCCGTGGCTGTTGATTTTGACTTCCAGCGGCAGGGGCACACCCACAGCACTCTCGCCGGCTTGCAGGGAGGAAGCCCACGAGGACAACCGGTGGGCGGGGACAGGGGGGAAGAGGTCAGCAACCCGAAAATAACAACAACAACAAACAACAAGAGCAACCGCCCCTCAATAGTTCAAGAGCCGCAATGCACTGTGGGTGAACTGCGAGAGACGGCGGCGGTGGCCCTGAACACATGACGTCACGAAGCAGCAGTTCCTTGAAAAAGAGCCACCACCACATCAGGCTGCCGAGACGCAGGTTTCCCGAGACCCTTCACGGTTCTACATCAACGGTCGTCAATTTCAGACACGCGAAACGTCGAACTCAAGATTGTAAATGTGTTGGCTTGGCTCTCCAACACACACCAGCCAAATCTGGCTGTCGCCTGATAAAGCTGGTTGTAATTACTGGCGAAACGTCGTACTAGTGACGAATTGGCACGTTCTGTTTACGTGACAAACCCTTACGGACTGGCCGTGTCGGCTGGTGGCGGGTTTAACGACAGCATTATATACGTTTACGCGATCTAACCCCACCTCCAAAAAAATATATATCATGGATATTATGGAGCATTTGCGATGTTGACAAAGGGTCTTTACTCCCGAAACTGCCCCATGGCTCACCGCTAGTTACGCACAAAGCAAAACAAAACAACCCTTAATCAGTGCCGGATTAGGCTAGTGCGGGGCCTGTAGCATATGTTATAAAGGGGACCTAAAAAAAACCACGGAAATATTAAAACGCAAATTTTGAACTTGCATAGTAAATCATATTCTTAGTTTTTTCGGTAAAGTCACGTTGAAAAAACTAAGAATATGAATTACTGCAGTCACGAAAGCTTTAAATCAAAATTTGCATAGTAAAGTTAATTGTATTTTTTCATTTGCTATACAGCCAGAAAATACGACAAATCGCTAACCTTAAACACCCATTCGTTCATAACAGTTGAAGGCGGTATAGTACTATAGTAATAGAGCAAGTGCAGAATCACTGAACCGGAATTGATAGCTTGAAAGCTGTTAGCGCGGGGCCCTTGAAAGTGTGGGGCCCGTAGCTACTACATATGTAGCTACTTTTGCGACTCGGAACACATTCCTGCGGAGGGAGGAGCTGGTAGGAACGTTGGGTTGCTCGGTCAATGGCCAGGGTCAACGGCGGCACCACGTGGTGTATTCCGCAAATATGCCCGACTGTGAGGGCGGGCACAAGCCGGCATGAGTAGGTTAAACGTTGAGTTTTATAAGGGCACCACGGGGTGACCAGCCCCTCCCCACCCAGCCCCACCCCTCCCACCCCCCACCCAGCCCCACCATCCCCACCCTCCCCACCCTCCCCACCCAACCCAGCCCCTCCCCACCCTCCCCTCTTCAACCAGCCCCACCCCTCCCATTTTCGGATGCACGACGGACGGACACAATAATCCCCTGTGGGCTGCTGGTTTAGTAACCAGGAGATTCCTACACAGTACAATTCCGGCACTGCCCTCAATATTGCAAGAGCCACAATGCACTGCGGTGCTTTGGAGCGACGTCACGAGGCAGTCCTCAAAGAGCCACCGCCGCACGTGGCTCTGGAGTCGCTAAAGCGGCTTAATCCGTTACAATTAAACATGCCAAATTGGATTTCATTGCATGTCAAGGGCCAACGTAGAAGAATCCTCGCCCCCCCCCACCTCCCCGGGGTTTGATCTTCCGCCAGGTGACTGCTCATGGTCCACCCTCAACCATGGAAGCTGCAGCAGCAGATGCGGATTATCCCTGATGCTGCGTAAATGGAAAAATGTTCAACTCTCTAGCAGTGGCGGTGCGACTGTGGTGGTCATCCGGAACAGAAACGTTACAATTTGGATCGACGCAATACCCCGATCCACAAATACGAAGGAGACATCGCGGCTATAACCGCCCCGCCGCTGCTGCTGCTGCTGCCTCTGCTGACGCGGTAATCTGGGCTTGACCACCTGAATGCGAAATTGTCGCTGTCGCTCTGCCATCTGCATCAGCCGCCTGGAAGAAGAAGATCGACCTTAGCACTGAAGGCTATAGACTAGGAACAGGACCGTACACCATATAACGACACAATGCCCCGATCCACAAATACGAAGAAGGAGACACCGCAGCGATGATGATGATGATGCTGATGATGCTGCTGCTGATGATGCTGATGATGATGCTGATGATGATGCTGATGATGCTGATGATGATGATGCTGATGATGATGCTGATGATGATACTGGTGATGATGCACTACTCCGCTGCTCCGGACGTGGTAATCTGGGCTTGACCACCAGCTGAATGTGACATACGAAATAAAAATAGAAAGCTATACAATGTTAAACAATGTTGTTGTTGTTGTCCTTTGCCCCGCATCTCCAATTAGCACGGTTGGCTACGTACGGTGCGAACGAAGCTCAACGTACACACATGCAGACGTGAACCTGAAATTGGCGGCTAAGAACAGCAAATGGCAAACACCTCACGGACTTACCTTGACATTCAACCGGACCCCCCCCCCCATCCCCCGTCACACCCCCTCCCCTCGCCCCCCCTACTCTTCTGAATCAAATATTCAGAGCGCGTCCCCTCGGCTCGTGCAGAGCGACCGCCCGCGCGCACGCGCGCCCCCGCGTGATGCCAGAAATAGCGCAGCGGTGATGGGGGGGGGGGGCTCGCTATAAATAACCACGTGGTGGGGGGCGAAACGCGTGCCCGGAGAGTCAAGTGAAGGGCCCCCCACCCACCCCACCCCACCAACGCCACCCATCCACCCACCCCATCCCACCCACTCCACCCACCCCATCCCACCCACCCCACCCCACCCATCCTACCCAACCAGTCCCACCCCACCCACCCTTTACCGAGGCAAGTACTGCTAGCGACAAAACACATATAATGATGAATAATCAAACCGATAATAATTATTGTCATGATTATTGTTATTATCGAACGCTGTTTGGTAGCGAGAAACATTGAATAAGAATAATAATAATGCTAATTGCGTGCCGGGTGTCATTATGATTGCTCGTAATTATTATGATCACTATGATTATAATCATACTTATCACATCATGATGATTACTCATGATTATCATCATTGTGATTAATAATAATAATAATTGTGATGACTAACAATGAGTATCAATAATTATTAGTATGATGATTATGATTTATCATCATAATGACGATGGTGTGTCATTGAACAATGATTGTTATGATGGCCATTGAACGCTATTTGGTATTCGCGCTCGTTCCTTGCAGGCCCACGGCTCCCGAGTCGCGCTGAGCATCACGGGCAAAGTCTGCAGCAGCATCAGTTGCCCAGGAGAGGGACGATATTGCCACGTGCAATGTAATCCCAATGTGGAGTGTTCACCCGTGCTGGTGAGAGAGGCCTGCTGTTCAGCACACCCGTGCTGGTGAGAGAGGCCTGCTGTTCAGCACACCTGTGCTGGTGAGAGAGGCCTGCTGTGCAGCACACCCGTGCTGGTGAGAGAGGCCTGCTGTTCAGCACACCCGTGCTGGTGAGAGAGGCCTGCTGTTCAGCACACCCGTGCTGGTGAGAGAGGCCTGCTGTTCAGCACACCTGTGCTGGTGAGAGGGGCCTGCTGTTCAGCACACCTGTGCTGGTGAGAGGGGCCTGCTGTTCAGCACACCCGTGCTGGTGAGAGGGGCCTGCTGTTCAGCACACCCGTGCTGGTGAGAGGGGCCTGCTGTTCAGCACACCCGTGCTGGTGAGAGGGGCCTGCTGTTCAGCCCACCCGTGCTGGTGAGAGGGGCCTGCTGTTCAGCACACCCGTGCTGGTGAGAGGGGCCTGCTGTTCAGCACACCCGTGCTGGTGAGAGGGGCCTGCTGTTCAGCACACCCGTGCTGGTGCGAAGATGGCGCCGATGATGGTAGCCTCAGCCGGTCGGTGCGCCCTGTTTTGTCTTGTTTTGTCTGTTAATTCAGTGTTTTGCCAACATTTTCGGAGTTCCCTAACAAGAGACGAACTTTTAAATATCAGGGAAACAACTCCTGTGGATCTATTTTCCACTTTTCTGCTTCCAGCGGTAGAATTAATGGGCATTCTAGTCAAAGCCGTGCTAGGCTTTGCTCAAGCAGCGAAACGCCGCCCAAGGGGTAAACGGTCGGGGGCTCTCGTACGGCTACGCAGACGCGGGATCCGAACAGTGCTTCCGAGCTTTTTCCTCTCCAACGTACGTTCACTGTGCAACAAAATGGACGAACTTCAGCTAGTGATGGTGAAAAACAGAGACTTTCTTTCATCTTCTGTTTTGTGCTTCACGGAGACATGGCTGTGTGATTTGATTCCAGACACTGCGCTACAACTGGCAGGATTCCATCTTGTAAGATCGGATCGTGACATAGCACTCTCCGGCAAGACGAGAGTCGGTGGTATTTGTTTTTACATTAACAGTGGCTGATGTGTAGATGTCACAGTGATTCTGCAACATTGTTCTCCGCTCCTTGAATCATTTTTTATAAACTGGAAACCTTTCTACTCGCCTCGCGAGTTCGCGTCGCTCATTTTGGTCGGAGTTTATTTGCCGCCGGGTCCTCAGGTTAAAGAGGCCCAATGCATGCTCGCCGACCAGATTCTGAGTGTGGAGCGAGCAAATCCAGATTCGCTGGTTATCGTACTTGGCGACTTTAACAAAGGTAATCTCAGCCACGAACTCCCCAAATACATACAATTCATTAAATGCCCTACCAGAGAAGGGAACACTCTGGATCACTGCTACACTAAAGTCAGTAGAGCTTACCACGCCGTCCCCCGAGCAGCACTGGGATAATCTGACCATCCAATGGTCCACCTGATTCCTGCATACAGGCAGAAACTAAAACTCTGTAAACCTGCTGTGAGGACATCTAAACAGTGGACCAGTGAGGCTGTGGAGGATTTGCGGACGTGCTTGGACTGTACTGACAGGGATATGTTCACGACTGCTACCAATAGTGTGGATGAACTCACAGAGACTGTGACGTCGTACATCAGCTTCTGTGAGGACTGCTGTATTCCAACACGTACCAGGGTGAACTTCAACAACAACAAGCCCTGATTCTCAGCAAAGTTCAGAAGGTTGAGGTTGGAGAAGGAGGAAGCGTTTAGGAGTGGGGCTAGAGACAGAGTCAAGGAGTCGAAGAACAGGTTTAGCAAGGCGGTGAGAGAGGCTAAACGACTGTACTCAGAGATACTAAAACGCCAGTTCTCTGCTAACGACTCTGCTTCTTATTCTTGGTTCGTTCGGTAAAGTCACGTAGAAAGAAACAAGAATATGAATCCCTGCAGTCACGAAAGCTTTAAATCCAAAGACTCTGCTTCTTTCTGGAGAGGGCTCAGGCAGATCACCAACTACAAGCCCAGAGCCCCCCACACCACTAACGACTCCTGCCAAGCCAACGACCTGAACCAGTTCGAATGCAGATTTGAAAGACAATTGGACTGTCCTGAACTACCCCTTCCCACCCAAGAGGCCCCATCCCCCACCCCTACTACAGAGACGACTCTCTCCTTTGAGGAGGGAGAAGTTAATAGACTTTTCAAGAGGCAGAACCCACGCAAAGCAGCTGGGCCGGACTCTGTCTCTCCAGCCACCCTCAGGCACTGCGCTGACCAGCTGTCTCTGGTGTTCATCAACATCTTTAACACCTCCCTGGAGACATGCCATGTACCAGCCTGTCTCAAGTCCTCCACCATCATACCTGTGCCCGAAAAGCTAAGGCCTGGTCCTGGCACACCTCAAAGCCATCACAGACCCTCTCCTGGACCCCCTTCAGTTTGCCTACAGAGCCAACAGGTCTGTGGACGACGCAGTTAACATGGCCCCACTTCACCCTACAGCATCTGGACTCCTCAGCATCCTACGCTAGGATCCTGTTTGTGGACTTCAGCTCTGCCTTCAACACCATCATCCCTGCCCTGCTTCAGGACAGCTCTTCCAGCTGAACGTGCCCAACTCCACCTGCAGGTGGATCACAGACTTCCTGTCTGACAGGAAGCAGTGCGTTAAGCTGGGAACACAAGTCTCTGACTCCAGGTCCATCAGCACCGGAACTCCTCAGGGCTGCGTCCTTCCCCCACTGCTCTTCTCCCTGTACACCAACAGCTGCACCTCAACAGCTGCACCTCCAATCATCTGTCCGTCAAACTCTTGAAGTTTGCGGACGACACCACCCTCATTGGGCTGATCTGTGGTGGGGATGAGTCTGACTATAGGTGGGAAGCTGACAACCTGGTGACCTGGTGTAGCCAGAATAACTTAGAGCTAAATGCTCTAAAGACAGTTGAGATGGTTGTGGATTTCAGGAAGAATACAGCCCCACTCACCCCTATCACCCTGTGCGACTCCCCAGTCAAAACTGTGGAGTCCTTCCGCTTCCTGGGCACTATTCTCTCCCGGGACCTCAAGTGGGAACTGAACATCAGCTCCCTCACCAAGAGAGCCCAACAGAGGATGTACTTCCTACGGCAGCTGAAGAAATTCAACCTGCCAAAGACAATGATGGTGCACTTCTATACAGCAATCATTGAATCCATCCTCACCTCCTCCATAACCGTCTGGTACGCTGCTGCCACTGTCAAGGACAAGAACAGACTGCAGTGTATCATCCACACTGCTGAGAAGATGATTGCCTGCAATCTACCAACCCTCGAGGACCTGCACACCTCGAGGACCATGAGGCGAGCGAGGAAGATTATGGCCGATTCCTCCCACCCTGGACACTCTCTGTTCCAGCTACTCCCCTCCGGCAGAAGGCTGCGGTCCATCGGGACCAAAACCTCACGCCACAAAAAAGTTTCTTCCCATCCGCTGCTGGCCTCTTCAACAAGGCCAAGGGCTTACACTGACTTGAACATTTTATTTTCAAAATGACACCTTGCCATATTTACACTGTTACCCTATTTGTATTTTTTGTATTTTTAGATTGTATCTTATAGCTACTTTATATTAAATATTTATTTAAAATTTTACATACTTTAGCCCCTTAGTGTTAGTTAGACTTTGTACCTTTGGTATAGTTAGACTTGTATACCACTTGTTGGGGAGACTGCCCCCCGCCTCCCCGTTCTCCTGTGACCCCCCGTTCTCCTGCTCTCCCCCCCTCGCGGCTGCCCCTCGTGGCATGATTTAAATGTCTATACTAACCACTTGACAAATACACCTCTGTGCCCTTCTCGTATACGCCAACCACGAGCTGTGCAGTGGCGAGAGTACCCACGTGGCCAGAATACACGGGACACCACAATGCGTGGGCTCACAAGTTAACGTACGCGTCGATCGCGCACACGTGGGTTAAATTACACACCCACGCGCAAGCACAAGAAACCGCGGCGTGCAGGCTCACCACCCCACGTACCCCTCTCTGCATTCGCAGAGACAACACGACACGGTTTAATGTCTTACTGGTGGTTTATTATCTCGTTTAATGCAGCCAACCTATCTGTGTCAGTGTGGACCAGCAGGGCAGATCTAACCAATCTCTCTACAGTCTAATACTCCAGTAGCCTGTCCTCTCTCTACTCACTCTCTCTATTAGAATTGCCCCCTTTGCCTTACCTCTCCTTTTCGTACTTACGGTCCGATCTCGAGGTGCAGGAAGTCGCTGAAAGGCGAGGCTGCACGTGGCTTTTGCTGGGGCTGGACCTGGCTGCTCTGCGACCCGTCTCACGGACGTTCCAGTAGCCGGGGCCGATCACTCCTCGGTCACTCTCTCCAGAAGACCCCGGGCAAAAGAGACCGGGGCTTCCCAATTCCATCCCTTTTTATGCTCCTCCTACTTTAAAAGCCCACGCGCCGCCGATCCGCTGGCTTCTCATCCAATCAGCATCCTCCTCTCTGACGCTCCGCCCCCTCCATTGTTTAACCGAGTGCACGGCCGAGAGGTCCTCGTCGTCCTGTACCGCACCGCCCCCCTGCCGGTCTGCGGCGTGCACCGCATCATAGGGATCGACCTCTTCCGCCCCGACCCCCCACCTGCCTGCTGGTCCGTGTGTGCTTTTTGGTGCCGTTCGGTCTGGGGGGTGGCCTGCCAATTCCCTGGCCCTGAGAAACCGTGGAGCACCCCCACGAGGGGGGCCCTCGGGTGAACACTCAGGGGCAGGTGACCCCCCCACGAGGCCCTACGTGAGTACACGTGTGTGTGATCACGTGGAGGGTGGATGTGGGAAGCGCTGTGACGGCAGCCGGGTGGCTTCCCCGTCGCAGCAGCCCCGTTGCCGGCACGGCTCCCGCGGAGCGGCTTCCCTGTCGTGGCACCAGATCACTTGTTTAAGATTTAAGACTCCTATATGTTGAATGTATGCACCTTCCTGCCAAAGTAAATTCCTCGTCTGTGCGAACTTTCATGGCGAATAAAACCCTTTCTGATTCTGAATGTCTCTGTGTGTCTGTGTCCCTGGTCGGTGTCTCTCTGCGTCTCCCTGTCCCTGTGCATGAATGTCTCCGGACGTGTCTCTGTGTGTGTCTATCTCCCTGCGCTGTGTCTCTCCGTGTCTCCGTGTCCCTGTGCATGCATGTCTCCGGACGTGCCTCTGTGTGTCTCCCTGCTCTGTCTTTCTGTGTCTCCCTGTCACTGTGCATGAATGTGTCCGGACGTGTCTCTGTGTCTCTCTCCCTGGTCTGTGTCTCTCTGTGTCTCCGCGTCCCTGTGCATGAATCTCTCTGGACGTGTCTCTGTGTGTCTCTCTCCCTAGTCTGTGTCTCTCTGTGTCTCCGTGTCCCTGTGCATGAATCTCTCTGGACGTGTCTCTGTGTGTCTCTCTCCCTGGTCTGTGTCTCTCTGTGTCTCCGCGTCCCTGTGCATGCATCTCTCTGGACGTGTCTCTGTGTGTCTGTCTCCCTGCTCTGTGTCTCTCTGTGTCTCCGTGTCCCTGTGCATTAATGTCTCTGGACGTGTCTCTGTGTGTCTTTCTTCCTGGTCTGTGTCTCTCTGTGTCTCCGTGTCCTTGTGCATGGATGTGTCTGGACGTGTCTCTGTGTGTATCTCTCCCTGGTCTGTGTCTCTCTGTGTCTCCGTGTCCCTGTGCATGAATCTCTCTGGACGTGTCTCTGTGTGTCTCTCTCCTTGGTCTGTGTCTCTCTGTGTCTCCGTGTCCCTGTGCATGGATGTGTCTGGACGTGTCTCTGTGTGTCTATCTCCCTGGTCTGTGTCTCTCTGTGTCTCCGTGTCCCTGTGCATGGATGTCTCTGGACGTGTCTCTGTGTGTCTCTCTCCCCGGTCTGTGTCTCTCTGTGTCTCCGCGTCCCTGTGCATGAATGTCTCTGGACGTGTCTCTGTGTGTCTCTCTCCCTGGTCTGTGTCTCTCTGTGTCTCCGCGTCCCTGTGCATGAATCTCTCTGGACGTGTCTCTGTGTGTCTCTCTCCCTGGTATGTGTCTCTCGGTGTCTCCCTGTCCCTGTGCATGAATGTGTCCGGACGTGTCTCTGTGTGTCTCTCTCCCTGGTCTGTGTCTCTCTGTGTCTCTGCGTCCCTGTGCATGAATGTCTCTGGACGTGTCTCTGTGTGTCTCTCTCCCTGGTCTGTGTCCCTCCGTGTCTTCCTGTCCCTGTGCATGAATGTCTCTGGACGTGTCTCTGTGTGTCTCTCTCCCTGGTCTGTGTCTCTCCGTGTCTCCGCGTCCCTGTGCATGAATGTCTCTGGACGTGTCTCTGTGTGTCTCTCTCCCTGGTCTGTGTCTCTCCGTGTCTCCGCGTCCCTGTGCATGAATGTCTCTGGACGTGTCTCTGTGTGTCTCTGCACGCTCATTGCTACGGCGAGGCCACCACCTGCTGGATATTCGCGATATTGCACCGCGTGCCACGACACTCCGCGCCTCGCGTCCCCGGGTTGAGTTCCTTTACGGTGAGGATTCGGTCCATTCCCGGTCACGGCCACCAACTCCAGCGTTCATTACATAAACCGGTCCTGGACCTCCCTTAGGTCGACTCAGGCTCAAATGAATACCCGGTTCGATTATGTAAACATCGTTTCGGCCTTCATAGGTGATCACTAAGGGGCCGTCCATAAATGACGTCACGCACTTGGAGGGGGGGGGGTCAGACATTTGTGACGATGTGTGACGGGGGGGGGGGTGAGAAATGTGACGTCACATCAAAATGCGCAACTTTAAATAAATATAGACAACACGTTCTACTTAATTAAATAGACTTTCTAATAAATGTTTTCTCCTCCAACATCAGAGTGCAGTGCCACATTAAATACGCACTACAATGACAATAGTTTAAAGCGATTTGAAGCATGTGTTATATATTTTTTTGGGGTGGGGGGGCAGAGCTTTGTGACGTCATATTTGAGTGGGAGGGGGGGTCTGACTGTTTGTGACGTGTTACGACGGCGGGAGTGGGGGTGGTCAAAAATCGTCCAAAATCGCGTGACGTCATTTATGGACAGCCCCTAACGAGACCCGCCCCAACGGTGTGTTGTTGTGGGGGGCTATGCGGGTGATCCTTGTACTTTACGAGTGGTCAGCATCGTGCGTTCAGCGAGAGTGAGACGGGTGTTGCGAGTGTCCGAGGATACGCGAGTTTCTTCTGAGTAGGGGGGGGGGATGGTGGTGGTGGTGGTGGGAATATCGTCTGAGTGTGAGTGTCCCTGTCTGGTGAGTGGTGGTGAGAGGTGAGAGTCATCTGGTGAGTTTCTCGGTGAGGGCACCATGCCGTGTTAGTGTCACATCACCTTGTGCACATTCGACTACGGGCTGCCCTGTATCTGTGAATAAATTGAGAGTAGGAGAATGACAACTTGCGGCGCATGTAATAACGTGCGTCTGCCTTGCGGTTGCACTGATGTATTTGTAGATCAAGTCCTCGTTGAACGTGGTAGATGCGTTCGTAAAAAAGTTCCGTGTGAAGCGAGAAATGCGTTAATCGACGAAACTATTCCCCCCCCCCCACGAATAATATATAACGATAAAGTTTGACAAGATATGAGTTACTACCACTACTACGCACGCCCATTGAGATGGCGGGACAAGGAACGTCATTCCGTGTGTTGTATCACACGGCCGTTGAACGTACTCAGTAACCGCGTTATAACGGGACGCGTTCCGCGTTATAACGGGACGCGTTCCGCGTTATAACGGGACGCGTTCCGCGTTATAACGGGACGTGTTCCGCGTTATAACGGGTGCATTCTGCAAAGAGTGTCCCCTAATGGAAAAACCGCGTTATAGCGGAAACGCGCTGTGAACGTTGAGCAATGCCTTACTGTATAAGGCATCGTGTGTGTACCGAAACATCGCAAAGCAATATATTGTTGACATGCGTTTGTTAATTAAGAGACGTGAAAACATTCACGTCTCTTAATGCTGGCGTGGCACAATGTTTACGTGAACGCGGCTATTGTTGTTGTTGTGTACGTGGCTATTGTTGTTGTGTACGTGGCTAGTGTTGTTTCTGTGGACGCAACTATTGTTCTAGTTGTGTACGTGGCTATTGTTGTTGTGTACGTGGCTAGTGTTGTTTCTGTGGATGCAACTATTGTTCTAGTTGTCTACGCGGCTATTGTTGTTCTTGCTGTTACAGCGGCTATTGTTGTTGTTGTGTACGTGGCTATTGTTGTTGTTGCGTACGTGGCTATTGTTGTTGTTGTGCACGCGGCTGTTGTTGCTGTTGCAGCAACTATTGTTGTGCACGCGGCTGTTGTGGTTGTTGTTGTGCACGCGCGCGGGAGGGCACGAGTCTCGTCCACGGGGTGCGCGTGGACTCGCAGGGCAGCGGCACTCCGTGAGCCTCTGCAGCGGTGTGCATTCCACGTTCCTATGGCCGATCGCGTATTTCGCACGCGTGCGCTACGGTAGTGCAAACGTACACCGGCACGTGCGTTGGGACAAGCGACAGAGGTGAAGATCCCCCGTATAGCCTGTAACAGGCTGTAGGGGCAAGTGCTGTTAGCGAGTAGCAGCACCAGCGTAGCGCCCACACAGACACACACACAACAACAACCGCCATTCGCCACTAAGTGGCGGTGACGTCACCACGACGCTTGTGCCAGGCTATGTGCACCCTGAGGCCACGTGAAGTGTCGAACGCCCGCTGGCAGGAGGTCACGGGGCAGACCCAGGTGCCACGGGTCGACTGACTGAGATGACTGGCTGATGCACCACCTGTGCCCCCTACTGTGCCAACCTACTGTGCTTTAGCCACCCGGCGCTCCGCTCGTTGTTCTGAGCGTCGCTCCTCCGCCCTCCGTTGTTTTTGGAGGGCGACTACCTCCAACTGCCCAGTAGCGTCCTTCACGAGCCTCCTCCACAGAGGCCGATCTTGACACCGCTGGTACCAGTCATCGGCAAGTCCACTCAGCTCCACATCCTCCTGTACCACATCACTCCATCTCTTCTCTAGCCCGTGCCGCGCCCGCTTAGCCCCCTCAATCCGGCCGAACAAAAGCTGTTTCGGCATGCGGTGGCTGGGCATGCGGGCTACATGACCAAGCCATCGCAGTCTTCCCCGCCGGAGGAGCTCACCGATGGGACCTTGCCCAGATCTTTCAAGGATTTGTGAGCTCCTCACACAATCCAGTCTGGTTAAACCCAGGATGGATCGTAGGCAGGCCAGCCTAAATGTTTCTAACTGGCTAAGATGTTCCATTAGGGGGTCCACGTTTCGCAAGCGTAGAGAAGGGAGGGAATGACTGTGGCCGAGAAGACCTGAAGCTTAGTGCAGAGCGACAGACCAGCTAGCTTCCACACAGCGTTACGCAACCGATGAAAAGATATTGCCGCTCGACTGATTCGGAGTGAGACCTCTGCTGTTAAACTGGAGCCAGTCATAAGCACACTGCCCAGGTATGGGAAACTCTCCACTCTCTCCACAACTGCCCCATCACCGATTGGGAGTTGTGGGGGTGGAGTGTCCGATGGTACAAAATACCCAGGCAGGTGCTTAGTTTTGGTGGGGCTGATGGTAAGGCCCTACCTCTTAGTGGCACGCTCCAGTCTCAGCAGCAGCATCTCCAACTCCTCCTCTGAATGAGCAGCTATTACCAAATCATCAGCATACATAACGTGGTTGAGCAATAGGGAGCCATCCCTTGACCGCACCCGGGCGTCGATCAGCCTCCCATTATATCTGTACCATATGGAGATTCCCCCGGTACAGCTATTGAAGGCTTCACGAACTACGTGGTCAAAATAGATGTTAAATAATGTGGGAGCCAGAGGACATCCCTGTCGCACCCCAAAGTTAACAGGGAATGGCTCTGACTCCCTGCCACGTAGTTTTACCCAGGCCCGCTCACCATCATGAAGGTCCTTAATGATCGTGAGCAGAAGGTCAGGTACTCCAAAAGCACGAAGAACAACCCAGAGCCCAGGCCTACTGATGGTATCATAGGCCTTGACCAGGTAAATAAAGCAGAGATGTAAGTCTTGTTGGAATTTGCTACACCTCTGCTGTAGCAGACGGACAGAAAATATGGCATCTGTGCAGGACCGCCCTTTCCTGAAACCGAATTGGGGCTCCGCAAGCCTCTCCTCAGCGTGCCTGGCAAGGTGATGTTGAATAATCCTTGCCAGGACTTTTCCCGGCACACTGAGGAGTGAGATGCCCCTGTAGTTGTTACAGTCTGTGCGGTCCCCCTTCTTAAAAAGGGGGACCACCAGGGCATCCTTCCAATCCTGCGGAACCTGTCCAGTGGTCCAGACTGTTGTTATGATGTCATATAGGGCAGTCTGTGCACAAACGCCGCCCTCCCTCAGCATTTCACTTGGGAGATCATCTCTGCCCGCTGCCTTTCCTGGTCTCAGACTCCGGATCGCCTTCAGTACTTTCTCAACAGATGGCACCTCAGCCAGCCACTCACAGGGGGTGACTTCTTCCAATATTTGAGGCACCGCAGCCTCAGCAGGGTCATCCTCACTTTGTGCCACGATGTTTTCCTGGCTGAGGGATTTTCCCTCCCCCAGGACCTCACAGAAATGCTCAGCAAATCTGCAAACCTGTTCCTGGGGGTCAGAGATTGGGTCACCGTTTTTTCCCCTAATGATGGTAATAGGTGTGGCGCTGCAGATTACTTCTTTGATGGAGTTAAATAAAGATTTGTGATCATGGGCCACTGAGGCAGACTCCATCTCCTCAGCAACCTGCGACCACCACCCATCCTTGCAGCACCTCACGGCTCTCCGAACCTCCGAGCGAAGGCTGCGGTAAGCCTCCTCATTCTCTGATGTGGGATTCTGTAGCCGATGACAGTGGGCCTGTCGCTTTTTCTCAACCATCCTGAACACCTCCTCTGTCAGCCAGGGTCTCTGGGGAGGTCTGAACCGCGTACCCAAAGCAGCCATTGCAGCTGCATGAGTCACAGTCCTAAACCTCGCCCATTTACCCTCGACATCAGGAGGAGTCGGGGACGATGCCAATCCCAGCCGCAAGCGATGATGAAATTCTCGCTTGCAACTTTCATCAGATAACTGAGACCAGGCCACTTTAGGTTGGAATGGGGTCCTGGGTGTACACCCACCACCGGAGTGGAAGAATGGCAGGCGCATCTTACAGATGACTAGTCAGAGGGCAGATCAGCTCCACGGTAGGTCCTGGTGTCAACGACATGGGCTCGCATCCGCTGGTCCGTCACTATGTAGTCTAGCAGATGTTCTTGCTTGGACCCGGCATGCATCCATGATGTTGTGTGGATGCGCCGATGCCGGAACAGCGTGTTGGTAATTACAAGCCCATGGGCTGCACAAAAATCTAGCAGCCTCCTACCGTTGTTATTGAGCTGATCTGGCGCATGCCCTCCAATCACTCCAGACCAGGTGCCAGTATCATGACCAACTCGGGCATTGAAGTCACCCAACATGATGACTCTATCCCGAGGAGCCACTTTAGCCAGCACCTGTGACAGGAGGTCATAGAAGGCATCTGACTCATCGGCTTTGCCTGCATCCCTCCACGGATGTTCATCTTCGGTGGGGGCATAAGTAACCACGACCAGCATTCCTCGCCTCCGGTTGATGGGAAGGCGAGCCCAAAGTAGCCTGGGACTTACAGCTTCCCACACCTCACCGCCACGCTCCCACGCCCCCTTCATTATTTTGCTCAAAAGAAGAGCTACACCCTGTTGTTTGGCAGTCTGCTGCCCCGAGTAGAGGACTGTCCACCCCTCATGGTGGCAGGAGCCAGAGCCGGTCCACCGGACCTCCTGAATGCCACACAGATCCAGGCGGTACCGGTCCAGCTCCCGACAGAGGAGTGGCAGCCTCTCCTCCGCAGTGAGCGTTCGAACATTCCACGTGGCCACCCGAAGTGGTTTTTTGTTGTTTCTGGAGGAGCCCCGAGGGTCGATATTCAATCTCCTGGCTCTGCCAATTGGGGTTTGGCCAGGAGACGTCATAGATGCTTGGTCCCCCGGGGCCTCCGGCACAAGCTTATTAGTTACATATTTCAGTTTAACTCGTGGTTTAGTGGTAATTAATTGAAGGTGGAGGGGTTACCAGCCCCTCGCACCAGTCCAGAGCCCCCGTTTAGCCCCTGTGGTGGACACATATGCCATGAGGGGAGGAGCCAATCAAAATTGGACCTCCCCCCACAGCACTGTCCACGACAGATTTGCCCGTCCGGCACCACGAGGAGGTAGGGGGTTGTTTCGTGTGCACACGCACACAGACACACACGCACAGAAACACACGCACAGACATACACACACAGACATACACACACAGACATACACACACAGACACACACACACAGACACACGCACACGCACAGATACACGCACACACAGACACGGACATACACACACGCATACACATACACACGCATACACACACATACATACACACACAGACACACACAGACACACACACAGACACACACACAGACACACAGACACACACACAGACACACAGACACACACACAGACACAGACATACACACAAACACACACACACAGACACACACACACACAGACACACACACACACAGACACACACACACAGACACACACACACACAGACACACACACACACACAGACACACACACAGACACACACACACAGACACACACACAGACACACACGCAGACACACACACACAGACACACACACACAGACACACAGACACACACACAGACACACACACAGACACACACACAGACACACACACAGACACACAGACACACACAGACACACACAGACACACACACACACACAGACACACAGACACACACACAGACACACACACACAGACACACACACAGACACACAGACACACAGACACACACACAGACACAGACACACACACACAGACACACACACAGACACACACAGACACACACAGACACACACACAGACACACAGACACACAGACATACACACAGACATACACACAGACACACACAGACACACACACACAGACACACACACAGACACACAGACACACAGGCACACACACAGACACACACACAGACACACACACAGACACACAGACACACAGACACACACACAGACACACACACAGACACACACAGACACACAGACACACACAGAGACACACACAGACACACAGACACACACACACAGACACACACACAGACACACACACAGACACACACACAGACACAGACACACACACACAGACACACACACAGACACTCACGCACAGCAAGTCCCCAGAGGCCGACAGTATCACGGAAGGGCCACACGCGCTCATCAATCAGGCCGCTCGATCAATAAATCAATGCGCCCATTAGTCAAATTAATCTGCGTAAACCATCTACACGTTTGCGCTAGCCCTTTCTCGTGCAGCCGGACACACCGAATCAATTGCACAACACGGGGCTCGCTGGGCAGAGAGAGAGGGAGAGACTCTTTGGCTCACGATCGCTGTTCCGAAAGTTCACATTTGGGTCAGGATGGAGACGCGGGAGGGGAGGGAATGCCGGATGGAGGGAGGGAGAGGAGAGGAGGGAGAGGAGGGAGAGGAAGGATGGGAGGGATGGGAGGGATGGAGAGAGAGGAGGAAGGGAGGGAGGGGAGGGAGGGAGAGGAGGGAGAGATGGGAGGGAGAGGAGGGAGGGAGGGAGAGGAGGGAGAGGAAGGATGGGAGGGATGGGAGGGATGGAGAGAGAGGAGGGAGAGGAGGGAGGGATGGGAGGGAAGGTAGGGAGGGGAGGAATGGAGAGGAGGGAGAGATGGGAGGGAGAGGAGGGAGAGGAGGGATGGAGGGAGAGGATGGAGGGAGAGGAGGCTTTCATTTAAACAGGGGGGAGGGGGGGTTACATAAAGCAAAGCATTGAAAAAAAGCGAAATGATGAACGAAGCAAAGTGCCGACGACACCGAGCATCTTCTTGTTTCCTCTGATCGTAAAAATAGAGACGGGAGGGAGGAGAGGGAGAGGAGGGAGGGAGTGGGGAGGGGCTCCTTCGTGCATCAGGCGCGCGTCCTTCTGGGAGTGCCTCATGTGAGAAGCATTAATTCAAGACAAACTCTTGACCGGCCGTCCGAGTTCATCCCATCGTCTCGTGCCACAGGTCTGTCTATAGTCCTTGGCTAATCAACAACAACAACACACACACAGAGGCGAGTTAATTAGCGCGCTATCGCCTCTCCTTTCATCAGCGAGTTCCTCCTCTCTTGGTCGGATTTGTCCCGTTGTCTTACGGGCCTCCAAATCGGTTGCCTGGCAACGGCCATCAACAGCCCCTTACAGCGTTCACGAGCAGCCCCCCCCCCCAACGCTCCCCCCCAACCCCCCCCCCAACCCCCTCAACGCCCACACAACCCCCCAACATCCCCCCTACCCCCCAATCGCCCCAAACCCCCCAACGCCCCCTACCCCCCAACCCCCCCCAACCCCTTCAACGCCCCCCCCTCCCAACGCTCCCCCCTAAGCCCCTCAACGCCCCCCCCCTCTCAACGCCCACACAACCCCCCCAACATCCCCCCTACCCCCCAATCTCCCAATCCCCCCAACGCCCCCCAAACCCCCCAACGCCCCCTACCCCCCAACCCCCCCCAACCCCTTCAACGCCCCGCCCCTCCCAACGCTCCCCCTAACCCCCTCAACGCCCACACAACCCCCCCAACACCCCCTACCCCCCAACCCCCTCAACGCCCCCCCCCCTCTCAACGCCCACACAACCCTTCCCAACACTCCCCCCAACATCCCCCCTACCCCCCCTACCCCCCTCGCACCCCCAACATCGCTCGTGTTTTGATGTATTGATGACCTTTTGCTAAACCAGCTGAGAGCTCATTAAAGTTCATGATATTCTCTCTCTCTCTCTCGACCGAGACGCGAGTCGTTTTCGTGAAACGAGAGAGAGAGAGGGGGGGTGGGGGGAGATTTTGTTAGTTATGGCAATGCGGTGAATTTACTCGCACAACGATTTATATATTAAAAAAAACGTTTATTTATTGATTAGAAATCCCGACTTCAGTGACGCTGACCCTGCGACAACGCAATGACCTTGCTGTGACGCGGTCTTCGACGTCTCCCCCGTGAGTGCCAAAGTGCAGTCATGTCCCGCTTTACGTCGGGGATGCGTTCCTGACGAGGTGCGATGACGAATATCGAAATGACGTAGAATCGAAGCGGCGTTGCAGGGGGGTGGTAGTGGTGGAGGCGAAGGCTGAGAGGCGCACGGATAACGAGACAGGGTGGAGGACGACGGTGGTGATGCTGTCAGTGACGTCAGTGCGGGGTTGAGGCGACGCATATCGGGTAGCGGTGTTAACAAAGCGGCGACGTAATTGCGAAGCACCTCCAATTAGCACGGCTCTACACTATACACTACACTACTATACACTACACTATACACTACACTATACACTATACTATACACTATACTACTATACACTACACTATACACTACACTACTATACACTACATTATACATTACACTACTATACACTACACTATTATACACTACACTATACTACTATACACTACACTATACACTACACTATACACTACACTATACACTACACTATACACTACACTATACACTACACTATACACTACTATACACTACTATACACTACACTACTATACACTACACTAGACACTACACTATACACTACACTACTATACACTACACTATACACTACACTACATACTACACTGTACACTACACTATACACTTCTATACACTACACTATACACTACACTACTATACACTACACTACTATACACTACACTACTATACACTGCACTATACACCACCCTATACAATACACGACTGTACACTACACTATACACTACACTATACGCTACACAGTAAAGGATTAACAATCGCTGCTCTGTACGAGCTCACCACTTGGTAATTCGGAGCAGAAACGTGACCAGTGCGAGAGACGTCTGTAGGAGGCAGTCACAAGCCGGGCGAGCGAGGCGTTTGCGCTCCGACCATCCCTTGCAGTCGGGGGGGGGGGGGGGGGGGTCTCCGGCGTATTTCCCTGTTGGGGTCGTGTGTCCTGTTGCTCGTGCATTATCTTGTTCATTCTCATCGTCAACGTGGCATCTTCCTTGCCAGTATAGAAGTACAAGAATAGGTTTTACACCCTCGCTGGCAATGAAACAGGTGTTAAGATGTCTTAGGGTGTCTTAAGATGTTTAAACAGCCGTTTCATTGCCAGAATGGGTAACGCCTATTCTTGTTGTAGCTGCTCACCCCGAGCTGTGAATGCCCTGATAGTGGCATTGTCCTTTGTGCTGTTCGCCTTTTGGCGTCCTCTGGTTCTGACACCGTTTGAGACTGGGCCCTAAAGAAAGTTGTCTCTGGTGTGGACCATTCAGTTTCAAAGACAATGCCATATAGATATTACCAGAGCGTTTTTTCTTTCAAATTTGCATGTTCACCACCAGTACCGCGTGTGATCAATGCAGACAGGATTCCTTGCAAAAAAATGTTTCCGTTTGGTGTTTAAACATCTCACCACCTCCTGTTTTATTGCCAGAAAGGGGTCAAACCTCTTCCTATATCTTCATCATCCCAACAATAAATGTGCTCGAACATTCAACCGGGGGTCGTCCTCGCGGACTATTTTGTCGTTGTTTCTCATCGTCAATAATTATCTTCTCGACTCCGACGGTGGGGTGCAGCGGGGGGGGGGGGGGGGGGGAGGGGTGGGTGGACACCTGCGAGGGCTAACTGGGGGGACTGCGCCCGACTGGCATCACCACGAATGGGCGCGCCCTCGTCACGGCTATGGATTATTTCACCTCTTTGAAAATACCGAACGTCAGCTCCCGGACCCCTCGCGCGGTTCGTGAACCTTTACTTGCAGCCCTTGCACCCCTTTGGTTATCAATCGTTCAAAACAAACAAACAAACAAAAAACAATGTATGATGTTAATAAACACACACACACACAGTGGGTTCGATTAAACAAAGTAAGTTGTAACCGACGTGCCCCGTGCTTAATTTGCGTTTTCGATGATTTGCCGTCTCAAACAAAAATCTGGCCGTGTCTCGCACCCCCAGAAAGGGCATCACGCTACCCCCAGGTGGCGCGATGCACCCCCAGGTGGAGAAGAAGAAGCACCACTGCCCTGAAGGAAACGCAGGCACGTGGCGTCGGTTTTATGTGTTTTTAGAATTATTAACGTCTTTTGCAAGCTATTTGAAATCGTTAGGGTATTTTGTTGTTGTTGATGATGTTACTGGATTGTTGCAGGAGGCGATAACCCCCCTCAACCCGCCCTCCTGCCCCATCCACCGCTCAATCCCCTTGTGATTGACCGCCCTTGGAGCCGAATTCTGAAGTCATCCTCATGGCTGGCGACAATAAATCGCGCGTGCGAAATGTGGACCCAGAAGAGATGGAGGCCACCTCCTCTTGGTGTGGCCCTCTTGCCCTCCTCTCTCTCTGTGCCTCTCTCCCCGTCTCTCCTCCTGACTCTTCTCCCCCCCCCCCCCCCCCCCGGCTCTCTGCCTCTCCTTCTACAGTGAGGGAAAAAAAGTATTTGATCTCCTGCTGATTTTGTACGTTTGCCCACTGACAAAGAAATGAACAGTCTATAATTTTAATGGTAGGTTTATTTGAACAGTGAGAGACAGAATAACAACAAAAAAAGCCAGAAAAACGCATGTCAAAAATGTTATAAATTGATTTGCATTTTAATGAGGGAAATAAGTATTTGACCCCTCTGCAAAACACGACTTAGTACTTGGTGGAAAAACCCTTGTTGGCAATCACAGAGGTCAGACGTTTCTTGTAGTTGGCCACCAGGTTTGCACACATCTCAGGAGGGATTTCGTCCCACTCCTCTTTGCAGATCTTCTCCAAGTCATTAAGGTTTCGAGGCAACTTGAACTTTCAGCTCCCTCCACAGATTTTCTATGGGATTAAGGTCTGGAGAATGGCTAGGCCACTCCAGGACCTTAATGTGCTTCTTCTTGAGCCACTCCTTTGTTGCCTTGGCCGTGTGTTTTGGGTCATTGTCATGCTGGAAGACCCATCCACGACCCATTTTCAATGCCCTGGCTGAGGGAAGGAGGTTCTCACCCAAGATTTGACGGTACATGGCCCCGTCCATCGTCCCTTTGATGCGGTGATGTTGTCCTGTCCCCTTAGCAGAAAAACACCCCCAAAGCATACTGTTTCCACTTCCATGTTTGACGGTGGGGATGGTGTTCTTGGGGTCATAGGCAGCATTCCTCCTCCAAACACGGCGAGTTGAGTTGATGCCAAAGAGCTCAATTTTGGTCTCATCTGACCACAACACTTTCACCCAGTTGTCCTCTGAATCATTCAGATGTTCATTGGCAAACTTCAGACGGGCATGTATATGTGCTTTCTTGAGCAGGGGGACCTTGTGGGCGCTGCAGAATTTTAGTCCTTCACCGCGTAGTGTGTTACCAATTGTTTTCTTGGTGACTATGGTCCCAGCTGCCTTGAGATCATAGACAATATCCTCCCGTGTCATTCTGGGCTGATTCCTCACCGTTCTCATGATCCTTACAACTCCACGAGGTGAGATCTTGCATGGAGCCCCAGGCCGAGGGAGATTGACAGTTATTTTGTGTTTATTCCATTTGCGAATATTCGCACCAACTATTGTCACCTTTTGATTTAAAGCTTTCGTGACTGCAGTAATTCATATTCTTAGCTCTTTCGGTAAAGTCACGTTGAAGGGAAACAATAAAATAATAAAATATATATAAAACAATAAAAATTCTCACGACGTTTCGACCATAACACAAACGGTCGTCATGATGATAACGGTCGTCATCATGACGGTCATCATCATGATGACGGTCATCATCATGATGACCGTCATGATGATGACGACCGTTTGTGTTATGATCGAAACGTCGTGATAATTTTTATTGTTTTATATATATATTTTATTATTTTATTGTTTCCCTTCAACGTGACTTTACCGAAAGAGCTAAGAATATGTTGTCACCTTCTCACCAAGCTGCTTGGCAATGGTCTTGTAGCCCATTCCAGCCTTGTGTAGGTCTACAATCTTGTCCCTGACATCCTTGGAGAGCTCTTTGGTCTTGGCCATGGTGGAGAGTTTGGAATCTGATTGATTGATTGCTTCTGTGGACAGGTGTCTTTTATACAGGTAACAAGCTGAGATTAGGAGCACTCCCTTTAAAAGTGTGCTCCTAATCTCAGCTCGTTACCTATATAAAAGACACCTGGGAGCCAGAAATCTTTCTGATTGAGAGGGGGTCAAATACTTATTTCCCTCATTAAAATGCAAATCAATTTATTACATTTTTGACATGCGTTTTTCTGTTTTTTTTTGTTATTCTGTCTCTCACTGTTCAAATAAACCTACCATTAAAATTATAGACTGATCATTTCTTTGTCAGTGGGCAAACGTACAAAATCAGCAGGGGATCAAATACTTTTTCCCCTCACTGTATTGCCTCTTCCTCACCATCCTCATCCTCGCCACCCTCACGCTCTCAACCGCTCCAGGCCCCGTGTCCCCTCCATGACTCCTCGTGCGTCCGTTCATGGTTGTCCCTGTGCGGTCTCTCTCCCTCTCTCTCTCTCTCCCTGTGCATATTTTTCTGCACGTGCATACGTCTGTCTGTCGAGTCACTCTCTCTCTCATCAGGCATTGCGTATTTACGATAATTGATTAGAATTACCTTCTTGCTGTGCGCGTTCCTCGCGTTGCCTCCTGTGCCGTGGCCTCTTTGTGTCTCTCCTGTCTCGGCCTCCTCTCTCTCTCTCTTTCTCGCCCTCTCGAGGCGTCGCGCTTACGTCTCTCTCTCTCGCTCCTTTTTTTACGATCAGAGGAAACAAGAAGATGCTCGGTGTAATCGGCACTTTGCTTCGTTCATCATTTCGTTTTTGTTTTTTTAATGCTTTGCTTTGTGTAACCCCCCCCCCCCCCCCTTTTAAATGAAGGATTTAACAAAAGATTTCTCGCTCTGTTCTCCTTACCCCTTCCCTCTCTCTCTACCCCCCTCTCTGCCCCCCTCTCTCTCTACCCCCTCTCTTCCTACTCCATGTCGCTCTCTCTCTCGCTCTCTGGCTCTCCCTCTCGCTCTCTCTCTCTTTTTTTACGATCAGAGGAAACAAGAAGATGCTCGGGGTAGTCGGCACTTTGCTCCGTTCATCATTTCGTTTTTGTTTTGCTTTGCTTTATATACCCCCCCCCCCCCGCCTTTTAAATGAAAGACCCAACAAAATATCATTTTATTATTTTTTATGCTCTCCTTACCCCTTCCCTCTCTCTACCCCCCTCTCTGCCCCTCCTCTCTCTCTACCCCCTCTCTGCCCCCCTCTCTCTCTGCCCCCTCTCTTCCCTCTCCATTTCGCTCTCTATCGCTCACTCTCTCGCTCTCTCTCTTTTTTATAACGACGACAAGTGTTGCATCTGCACGCAGCCCTTGCCACAGTCAAACGACCTCCGACGGGTAGCCTATATCTGCATGCAGAGCTCTCCGTCATCTGCCACCGAGCACACGGCCTCCTCCAGCGCCCACTGCTCCTTGAAGGCCGGAACGGCGTGGGTCAGCCGCGCATGGCGGAACTCCAGCCAGAAGTGGAGGCTGAACCTTAGTAGGATGTTTCTCAGGATCTCTCTCGCTCTCCCTCTCGCTCCTTCGCTCTCTCCCGCGTTTGTCTTTCTCATTTTACCCTCTCCTAGCCCTTTGACCCCCTTACGATGTCCCATTGAGCACCCCCTTGTGCGCGCGTTCGCGAGTGGCGCGTCCCCCCGTATTGTAAAGTTGATTTATTGCCAGGGAGCCGACTCCGGGATATGGGCCGAGAGGGAGAGAGGGGAGAAGAGTTGAGTACGGGGTGTGAGCGCACGTGATTGCGTGTGAATGAGGAGTCGAGAGCGTTGATTTATGGCGTGCGCGTCCGCGTGCGTGTGACAAAAGGCGTTCGGGCGTGCTGCTGGGCCACACCCCCCCCCCTCCCTCGTGTGCCACCGTGCCGGCATTCATAGGTGCCACTCGCCAACAGCAGGGTAGTGTATAGGGAACTCTGTTAAGGCTACACGGGGGAACTTTGTCTTTGTGTGTGCGTGTGGGGAGCGGTGGTGTAGCAGTTAGCGCGCTGAGATTTGAACCCAGTGACCCCGAGTTCGATTCCCGCTCACGGCCACCAACACCGGTGACGATTATTTGAATCAGCGCTGGGCTTCCCCGAGGTCGACTCAGCCTTAAATTTAGTACCCGGTGCGGTGTGCGTTAAACATCGTCACTGCTCCGCGCTGGGCCTAATGACGACGCCACGGAGAGTTGGGACAGCCGCATCAGCACAGAGGCCAACCCGTTCGCGCGTCTCATTACGAGAGACCAGGAGAGATGAAACGGAGTCCAATTATGAATCAGCAACAGCAGCAGAAGCGAGAGATATGGGACTCGGTAATTGTTGTGACTTCCAATTGAACTTCCCTGAGAGAGTGCGCACGAGAGAGAGAGTTATCCCCGTGGTCGTGACATAGATATGCGTTCGACAGATCAAAGTGTGGCTTGTAACTACGAGTTAACAGCTGTGGAATCTGCAGGTGTGATTCGTCCTCTCCTTGTATGATGTTGAACCGTTGCTGTAATTTTATTTTAAATCGCCGTGTTATTCCGTTGCTTTGTGCAAGCGTATGTATGAGTTAGTTTACGTCTGAGTGAGTTCATGTATAAGGAGTGAGTTTACGGCTGAGTGAGTTTATGTGTAATGTAGCTCTCAGAGACACCTTCTTGTTCAGTTATATGTACATTTATTATGAATGAAGTCCGCCGACTCACTGGTAACTTCGAACATGTGATCGCCCTTTAACACAACCAAAAACACAATTTCACAGGCGATCTGTCACCAAAATGTCAAAACCTCTCGAGCTAGTTCTTGATGTCAGTCCTTCTCTCCGGGCGGATTTCTGGTCTTTTCTGGACAAGAGGGCTTGCACTCAAGCCTGGGGGGGGCGGGGGGGGTGTTGAAGTCATCGGAGGCCTTCACGCGAGAGGCTGATAGGCCTTCTGCTGGTGGCCCCTCATATGTGGCAGGCCTTCGGGGTATCCCTGACGGCAGGGATTCATAAACTGCGGGTGGCACAAAACATTTTCCTCAGCGTCCGATTACTTCGGCCAACTACCCCGGCCCGTCTGACACCCCGGACCCCGACCGCACAGACACTGGGGATGAATCAACCATTCGGGGATGCACATACGGCCCTAAGTGCGTCTCGTGTACAACCCAGCGGCGACATCTCACCCGCTCTCGCACACACTGCGGCCGTTGAATTTCTATGACTTTCACCGGCCACCTCCCTGGCCAGTGCAATTTCGGGGACGTATGCAATGGCACGTATGAAAAGTGCAGCCATGCTCTATCCCTTACTACCCCTTAGCAGCCTCGCATACTTCTGATACATTATCCAGCGTGACCCGCAGATTTACTGGCAGAGAATGTCTCTTCCTTCCCGAGGACAGACTCCATCAACACCAATAGGGGGTTTGCTTTCCCGGCCATACTTCACTCAACAGGGATCGCACTTGGCCATTGTGCCCTGAACAACTTAGGGTTCTCCTCACACAACTTATCCAACCCTGCTTCGTCAACTTCCACAGCATGCATCACCTCTCCAATACCCATCTCCGCGGTGGAGCTGAACGCGTCGCTCCCCGCTAACATCGCATGGGCTAACCCCCATGGGCCACCGCTGTAGACGGGCCAAGGAGAACCTCTGCCTCCGGCCCGCCAGGTCAAACCATCTGCTACAACACAACAGAGCCACTACCTGCGTGTCAGGCAGGATATCTAGAGATTCCCTGAACATAACCTGAACCGAAATACTCTGCTGACCGATGCGGGGAATCCACGTAACATTCGTGGCCCCGACGGCATTTGACCACAACCCTGGTTAGAAACAATTTGCAGGGGAATCCTGCTCAGAAATCCGTGCCACAATAGACAAATCACAGCCAGCATTTTAAACCTAACACTGTCTACATATCTCAATCTCACCTCAATCTGAAACGGGCTTCTATCTGCCCCACAATTCCCAACACCCCCCGTTCGCCACTACGCACACAATCCCCATAGATGAACCACAACAATCCCTTATTTTAAAGGGCAACGTTAAAAATCAACTTCGGATGCAAAAGTAGCCAAGGCACCCACGTCCCCTAACACACCAAATTCCACGCCTCGCACATGAACCAGCCGCTGCTGCTACTACTCGGCGCACCAGCTTTCACCGCTGCGTGCCCGAGTATGGCCTCTGTGACACCCGATGGCCCTGATGCGTGAGGTGGTTTTTAGCGGTCGGGTGTCTGGTGCATCGCAACTCGCCTGGGCTGGGCCGTGGCTGTCGACGAGACGGTGGATGCGGGAGACTCCAACGATGTCCCCGCAAATCTTGGCATCCCCGCGCGAAGTGTCAAAGCTGGCCGCAGCGGAAGCAGGCGAGCTAGGGCGGCCGCGGCGAAGGTGCCGATTCGGGCCGGGATCGCTACTCCCGGTTCCGTCCCGGCGTCCCTCATCGCCACCGGTCCACCTCCACGATCCGCTGCTGTCACCTCCCCCGTAGACTCTGTTTCTTCCTCCGTCGGGTCCATGACAATCTTTGATGGTTGGCCGGTCCATTCGTCCCCAGTCAAGACTTTCCGGTCCATGCAGCAACTCAAGTCTGCTTTTGCGAGGTTTCATACGCTTAGAGGCACCACGTGGGGCCAACGGTGGGTCATATACTGCAGACATCTCCCTGTCGGCATCCTGAAGCATAGCCCCTTTCTCCTCAGGGATGGCCCAGAACGCTGCGAATGCCATCATCGTCAAGAGCCGTAGTTAAAGCTCTCAACGCCTCTTCCTCCGTCCAGCTGATGGACCAGTACGCTGCTCCAAACCAGCGGGTGAAGGCACTCCAATCCCCCACCGCCACCGTAAATCCTTTAATGAAAGGCAACCTTCGTGGTCAATCGGCGGCACTCCGCCTCTCCGCCTGACTTGATACCCACCTCTGCTGCTTCCCACGCAGGCTCTAAAATGGCGGCCGTCGGTCGTGTCGCCTCCCGCGAAATGGCGGCCCCGCCCACCACATGGCCCCCAGCATGGGAACTCTGACCGCAGGCGGCCGCTCCGCCAATCCCTGCGCGACTTTGCGGCTCGTCCGCAAAGTCGCATCAGCCCTCGAAGTCGCCGCTCCCGTTGTCGCCGCCAATTCGGCGGCGGTCGCGCGGAGCAGACCCACCACCAGCTCTCGCCATCCCTCCTCCGGAGCTTGTAGCTGGGGCGGCGAGGTGGACGCCACCTCCATCACCGGCACCGTGTTCTTTGCGCCAGCGGGGTTCGTCACCGGGACCCCGGCTCCCGGGGCTGCTGGGGGGATCCCTTGGTCGTCCTCTTTCTCCTCTTCTGAAGGTGCCACAGGTGGGTTCCTACGCTTTCCTTTCTTCGGCATTTTACTATGGCCACTTCTGACACCACTGTAATGTAGCTCTCAGAGACACCGTCTTGTTCAGTTCTATGTATATTGTGAATAAAGTCCACCGACTCACCGATAACTCAACGAGTAACCGCGAGTGACTCTATACACACCTGGCTAACTTCTGTGACTCTACGCGACGCTCCCTGTGTAGTTGGCTGGCCACACACGAGCGGACGCGTAGCGGTCACGGAGACAATATAACCCTAAGCCTTCCAAGACTACCAGGTGCCCGTTCCAGGACGATGAAGACAACCCGCTCCAAGATGACGACGGCGACGGCAGCTCCTTGGTTCTCCCACAACAGCAGCCCAGAGCCCTGTTCCACGCCGGCTTTTATCCCCCTCACTACCCGGCCACGCCCCTCTTCCCGAACCCTCTCTCCCCCCACCTGGTCCTGTCTGTCTCTGTTCTAATTACAATTTACGACCATTTAGGTCCGTGCTTATCCTTACGCGACCCTGTCAGTGCCCATTGTTTCAATCATTATTAACGACCACTTAGGTCCCACATTACCCTAACGTGGCCCTGTCTGTTCCCGTCATGTTAATTAGTAACCATAGCCACGGGGAGCCGTACTGTCCCTATATCACCCCGTACTGTCCTTACATATGTATGAGTGATTTTATGTCTGAGTGAGTTCATGCATAAAGAGTGAGTTTACGTCTGAGTGAGTTTATATATGAGTGAGTTTATGCCTGAGTGAGTTTATATATGAGTGAGTATGTCTGAGTGAGTTCATGCATAAAGAGTGAGTTTACGTCTGAGTGAGTTTATATATGAGTGAGTATATGTCTGAGTGAGTTTATATATGAGTGAGTTTATGTCTGAGTGAGTTTACGTCTGAGTGAGTTTATATATGAGTGAGTTTATGTCTGAGTGAGTTCATGTATAAAGAGTTACTTTATGTCTGAGTTATATATGAGTAAGTTTACATCTGAGTGAATTCATGTATAAGGAGTTAGTTTACATCTGAGTGAGTTTATGTATGAGTTTATGTGTTAGGAGTGAGTTATACTTATGCGTAAATGTATGTATGAGTGACTTTATGTGTTAGTAGTGAGTTATACGTATGGGTGACTTTATGTGCTAGTAGTGAGTTATACGTATACGTGAGTTTATGAGTGTGCTTACATCTCAGTGAGTTTATGTATGAGTGAGCTTACTGTACATATAATCAAATGTATGTATGAATGGGTGAGTTGAGGTATAATCGAGTTTATGTACGAGTTCATGCAATATCGAGTTCATGTATTAGTGAGTTTACGTCTGATTGAGTTTACGAATCATGGAATGTGTATATGGTTGAAATAACGTACGATCGAGTTCACGTATAAGCGAGTTTATGTGTGAGTGAAATTACCTACGATTATTTTAACGTCTCCATACTATAGTGGAACTTTTTTTCCCTGTCATTTCCCACAATTGCAGACCCCAGCTCTGGGCGTGGACCCCTCGTGTGCCGTGGCGGCCTTCGAATGTGCCACTCGCGAACATAATCTTACACCCCCACCCCCGCCCCCCACGGTCCGTCACGGGCTTCACGGGTGTGATCTTTGTGCTCTGCGGCATCAGTGCAGTCGACGGCTTTGAATGAAAGCGACATTTTCATTTGTTGGATTCTGAAAGGCCGCAAAAACCTGCTGATGAATGCATCTCAGAGAGGCGAAACTATAACCGGATGCTCGCCTCTCTCTCTCGAGAGAGAGAAGAAGAAGATGATGCTGCCAGAATGCAACGCCAATGATGGATCCAAACTTTCGGCTTGGTTGTCTTTGTTTTTTGTGTACCACGTGGTGAAACTGACTGCTTGGAGGAAAACTAAATATATAATTTCATGTTATTCACCTCTCTTGCCGATAAAGCAACCCACCCACCCAGCCGGTCAGTCGACATAATCACCTCCACAACACCACCCGCACCTCGAGTGAAAATCCAATTGACTACATAAACCATCTTCTACGGCGTTACCCGCTGTGAAATGGGGGACTGGGAAGTCCAAAGGAGAGTTGAGAGCGAGTCCATTAGAGAGGAGGGATGTGATGTTGGAACAATAACAACAACAACCACAACAAAACTACAAACGTCCGCAAAAGTAAATGATTAGGTTCGGGGGATGGAGAGCCGCCTTTGGGGAAGCGAGAGGAGACAGGGGGGGATGCTTATAAGCTTGGGGGTTGAAGACAGATTGACGTGCACGAAGAGTTCTAAACATCAGTGGTGTTTACGTATCATGGGATAACTTTTTTTTTGCCAGTATCAAAGTATGAAAAATAAGAATAGGTTTGACCCTTGCTGGCAATAAAAGAGGAGTTGTGTTAAGATGTTCAAACGCAAGGAATCAAGTTCGCATTAACCACACACAGCACTTGTGTTGAACACGCAAACAAACACGCTCTGATAATATCTGGGCATTGTCTTTGAAACTGATTGGAATACGCCAGAGACAGCAGCAGCCTTATTTTTAATGGCCTAGTCTCACGAGCAGTGTCAGATCAGAGAACGCCAAAAGGCGAACAGTGCAAAGGCAATGCACTATCAGGGCATTTAAAGCTCGAGGTGAGCAGTTATATATGTGTTTGTATATTGTGTGGGTGCTGCCGTGGCCAGGATATATTAACTACTTCGCCTGGTATACAGGATGTGGTGTGGTTGGATCCCTTGCCCTGACGCCTGCTGCTGTATATTTGGAGTTTGCGCGTTTTCCCCGTGGTCGCGTGGAATTTTTCTCCGGGTCCTCCGGTTTGCTCCCCGCCACAATGAGAATGAATATCTGGCTGCTGTACATTTCCACGCGATAAGCCCAATTCCGTTGAGCTGTCATTTGTGGTGGCCAGATCGCTTATGAATAAAGAACTGCACAACAGTGGGGCCCTTACCTGGTAAAATAAAATAAAAAAGTTAAGTTTTGATAGTTTTTATCTTGATTTGAAGCTTTCGTGACTGCAGGAATCCATACTCTTGGATTCTTTCGGCAAAGTCACGTAGGTAGATAAAAATAATAGGTCACGACGTTTCGATCGCAGCGCAAGCAATCGTCAGCATTCCGCCTGATGACGATTGCTTGTGTTGCAATCGAAACGTCGTGATCTATTATTTTTTCCTACCTACGTGATTTTACCGAAAGAACCAAAGAGTATTTATAGCTTTAGTTTGGAACGCAAGTCACTCACTTGCAGAATGGGTTTCGGAATTAGTTCTTTGATATCCGCTTCCGCGGGCCGTTCTCGTTACACAAAGGCGCCGCGCGTTCTCCCCGTGGTCGCGTGGATTTTTTACCGGGTCCTCCGGGGTTTATCCCCTCCACGCTTAGAATCAACATCACCACGCGTTCAGAGTAATATTCGCTGCTATAAATTTCCACGTGATGATGATGAGCCACTTCCGTTGAGCTATCATTTGTGATGGCTTCTGAAAAAGAGCTACGGAGCAGCTCAGCGGGGCATTAACCTGTTAAAAAAAATAGTTTAGTTTATAGTTTAGTTTACGAGTTGCAGAAAGAAAAGGCATACATTGTGATGGTGGCATAGGTCCAAGGAGGACGAGGGCTAATAATTAGATTGTGATAAAATGGTGTTCCGTGACGGTATAACAACAGGGCGAGCTTAATGGACTCGACGATGGGAATGACAAAGTCAAGGGTAAGGTTGCTGCGAGTGGGTGGCGTGGTGCGTGGGGGTGATGCTAACGCGAGAGAGAGATGGGAGGTAGAGGCGAATTCATTCTGAAAGAGGGAGAGAGGGAGAGTCGGGGAGGGGGGATGAATCACCAACGTGGATACTGAAATCACCGGCGAAGAGGAGAGACTTTTGACTTTTAAACAACTTTTATTGCCGCCAGCAGCAACAGCACTGGAGGCGATTCCGATACGAAATACACAAAGTCGCCAGCAACACAAATAAACAAGCGCTATAAATCCACGCACTCTGGCGCTAAATGCACCGCGCACAACACGAAATAAAAGTCACGTGGTGGTGGTGGTGGTCATCGCGCACGCCACGGTGACGAGCGAGCGCTTCAGAAGGTGAACACGAGGAGGGTGCCAGCCACGCTGGTACAGAGCGGGGCTTGTCCGGCTCCCCAGCGTTCGAAGAAGACGCGCTGCACATCACCGACACGTGTGTGTGGCACGTGGCGTGCTCCAGCCGGAGCCGCGCCTTGAGCAGGAACCTGAACACTGGAAGCAGCACAGAGCAGCCGTCAGTGTCACCTTGCAGCGTCTTTTTTCTCTCGTTTTGTACACCACCATCTTCGCCTGAGCACAGGCGAAGTTGGCCTGTGCTCAGGCACCCCATATACGAAGCTGCTGTTGTAGAAGGGTACCCCCAGTTTCCTGAAGATGTCCCCCAAAAGGCAAAACTTTGGTTTGAGGCGCTGACAGCATAAGTACTGGTGGGGCAGATCCTCCCTGGCACCACAGGAAATGCACCAAGTCTGTTACGCCCGGCGAGATTCGGCTGAGCCACACGGCTGATGGCAACGTGCAGTGTGCCAATCTCCACTGGAGGTCACCACACCGTTTTGGCTACGGGAGACGTGTACGTTTGTTTCCACTGGGGGGTGGCCGCAATGAGGGGAGAGAAATGGTCTCTACATTTTGTGTCCGGTAGGTCGGTCAGGTCCTGGGAATGCAGCGCCTTGACACAGCCACGTGTAGAGCGCTTTGTTTGGTGCGCTCTTCAGGGGCACGTTCCTGCAGCCTCGGAGCTTCAGTAGCTTGCTGGAGTCGCTGTGGCCAGGGGGCTGTGCGCAGGAGATGCACAACTCCGGGAAGGAGGAGGAGGGGGGGAGGGCCGCCACCGTCCCCCGGCGCCTCCAGCTTCAGGCGCAGCTCCTTCATGGCACGGAGCAACGTCTCGCAGCAGCTTTTCCCCGGCGAGCATGGAGTGGAGTCCCGCGGTGCTGGCGATCTCAGCTGCGGCCTTCCACTTGCGGTTGAAGATTATGCAGCCCTGCTGATGTGAGGCATAGAGCCAGGGTCCTCTCTCTTCTGATCCCCTGAAAGAGGCCGTTGCAGAACGAGGGGCTCGTTCAGGAACTGTGCGAGGTCTTCGGGCGCGCGCGTTCTGCTCCACTCGAAGCTCCGCCACGCGTCCAAGAGGCTCTGGAGATAACCTGGCAGCCTCGTGTAGTCGACCAGGCTCAAGTCCATCAGGAAGAGCTCATTTCGGTACCCCAGGCACCCCCCTGCATTCCTCAGCAGGGCGAGGGCCGGCGACTTCAAGGGTAGCTCCTCCCGGTTGTACAGCAGCCGCCTGACGGCCATGAGCCTGAAACTCGCGACCCTGGTGGCGACGTCCACCAGACCCTGGCCACCCTCGCCCACCGGCAGGCAGAGAACGCCCGGCCTGAGCCGGTGCTTCCCATGCCAGACGAAGTGCGCGAGTGAACGGTCGACTCTGGTGAGTAGCCAAGCAGGAGGCTGGAGGACCTTGGTCTTGTGCCACAGCACGGATGCAGCCAGGGTGTTAGCGACAAGCACTCGGCCTCTGAAGGACATCTGCGGATCGAGGCGTGTCCATGTCAGCAATTTAGCCTCGATTGTGTCGGCAAGCTCGCTCCAGTTGTTCAGAGCTACGCGTGGTTTCCCCAGGTAAACCCTCAGGTGCTTGACTCCGTCGTCCTGCCAACTGACTATAAAGCAGAATAATAGGAAGGATGTAACAGAGGGGGGAGGAAGGGTAGTGGGAGCTAGGGCTGTGGGCAGGCCACAGGCCTGCCGAGTGACGAGTGTGTTAAGAGGAGAAAGGGGTACAGAGGTGGGAGACCGCACGACCCTGTGTTGTTGGAGGGCACTCACAGAGGTGGAGGACAGAAGATGAGCACTGGATGGAGCTCGGGGAGAGTGCAAAAAACTCTGTTAGGCGAGGCTAGGATGCATAAGAAAAACTAGGCCCTCACTAGCAGGTAATGTAAATGCTTGCAGCACGGATAGACAAACAGGGGGGGCGCATGCCCAAATCATCCATCCGCACCTCCGACTCTATCTCGGTGCACTCCGCAGCGTGTCACAGTTGCTATCGTCTCCAGAGGGCGGACGCGCATCTGTACGCGCGCACACCCCCTGCGATGTAACCCCTGAAGTATGGTGTCGCGACTGTAATTAAGATTAATGGGTGGTGGTGGATGTTGTTAACTGTTAAAAATGATCCCATAGAGCAGGGGGGGGGCTTCGCAAACCCCAGTCCACGCGGTGCCACCAACGCCAGCCACGCTCAATTCTTTCCGCGTTCACCGATTTGCTCCTCCATCATTCAAATCGCAAACGAACTCGTTGCATGCTGCACGCGCCCGATGATTGGTAGACACACGCCCACGTGTGCACGTGCACACACGCACACGTGTACACGCTCCGAGATCCAAATCTTGATTTAAATCTATCGGCTCTCTAACTGCTTAGCGTGCCACGTGGGGACGCGGTTAACGATCATCGGGCGCGTGCGGCGTGGGACGAGTTAAAGTGTGTTTGAATGGAGAGTGAATTGGTGAAGGCGGGAACGAGGTAGCGTGGTGGTGGGGTGGCGAGGGCTGGAGTTCGTAAAGCCCCTGCCATCGACGGTGGCAGCACGAGGCATTCGAGGCGATGAAAGCAAACGAAGGGGGAACTTTGAGGATCACAAAGCAGCCCGAACAGGGGGTGCATCGGGTATCGGCTACAATCGCGACCTCCAAGACGATCGCAACAATCTAGCCACAGTGCGCCGAATTGGCAATGTTGACGGTCGTGACGATTACACCGCTGATGATGATGATGGTGGTGACCAATAAAACGATGCTGCTGCAATTTTATTTCAGCTTTGTTTAACCAGGTAATAACCCTTTGAGGTTAAAATCCATCTATAGTTACCGAAGGCGGTGTCTGCTGCTGCTGCTGGTTCTGGACATATGTGAAAAAAGAGCTTCATAGGTCATCGTATTTCTCCTCCAGTATAAATACATATTGCGAATCTGGATGTAAAAGCAAATCGGGGACTGTTGGGATGCAGCAGCAGCAGCAGTCGCAGCAGCTGTGGCGTTCGTGATCCCAGCTGTGGATTTTATTGCAGCGCGTCAATGATGTGAGAGGTGGGGAGCAGGTGTCGGAGGAGGAAGGGAATTGGGGGGGGGCAGGTAGCGGGGGGGGGGGTTACTCAGCGCCGCTGGATGAGGTAGGCGAAGCAGCGAGAGAGGAAGGGATGGATGAGGCCTGATGACGCTTGCTCGCCCTCGTCTCTCCTCTTCTTTGGGTCTTTCGGTAAAGTCGCGTAGATGGGTTCAAGGAAAATAACAACAACAACAACAAAAATAACAACCTATCTATAACGCGACTTTCCCGAAAGAGCCGAAGAATGTGAATGCCTGCAGTCGCGAAAGCTTTAAGTCAAGATTGTCTCTTATCCTCAAGGTAACCTGCCCCCCCCCCCGCCGCACATCCTCGCCCGCCCACTCTCTCACTAGCCCCTGAGATCTGTCGCTTAATCGCGGGATTACCGCCTGGATTAGGAGGCAAAAATCAAAGGTTGCAGCGCGGAATTGCGTTTCGCTCCGTGCATCTTGTCCGCGTGGGGCCCCCTTTCAAGAGTTAAACCGTAAACTATTTAAACTGTTCAAAAACAAATGGATACACGGCAAAGGCCCCGCTGAGGTGCGTAGCTCTTTTTCAGAAGCGACCTGCCCATCACAAATAATGGCTTTAACGAAAGTGGCTTATCATCATCATCATCTGAAATGTGAAATGTATTGCAGCCAAATAACTCTAAACGCGTGATGTGGATTCTAAATGTGGTCGGGAAAACCGGAGGACCCGAAGAAAAAAACCATTGGAAACCTCAAATATACAGCAGCAGCAGGTGTCAGGGTAGGGATCGAACCCACGACCTCCTGTATACCTGGCGAGGTAGTTAACATCTCCTAGCCACCGTGATGATGATGATGAGAGAGAAAGACACGCAAACTCCAAATATACAGCAGCAGGCGTCAGGGGGGGGGGTGGTCCAACCCACGAGTCCCTGTATACCAGGCGAGGTAGTTAACATCTCACCACCATGGCATCCTTGGTAGGCCCTCAAGGGTGAATGAGTAAGACGAGGAGTGAACGGACGAGTGTGCAACAGGGAGCGGTGGCACAGTGGCGAGTTAGCGCTACGCTGCGCTACCAACCCGCCCACCCCGAGTTCGATTCCCGCTCACGGCCAACAGCAGCAGTGACCATTATCTGAACCGTGTCCCTGGGCCTCCCCTAGGTCGACTCAACCTCAAATGAGAACCTGATGCCGGTGCGTGTCAACATCAGCACTGGGGGAGGGGGGGGGGACACAAAGGCGGCCGGGCGTGGTGCTGACCACCCACCCTCTCGCGCGTTGTGGCCATCCGGGGGGATCTTTCCCTCTGCTGTGTGTGCAGACGCGCGAATGGAAGCACGTGCAGGAGTCCTGTGGCAGTGGCGTCAGCTGTTCAGATAAACAAAAATGAACCACGTGTGCCCGGCTACTTTCGTGTTCATGATAAATGGGGTTGGATTGCGTGAAGTATAAATGTGTCGTGAACCGCCACCGCCCGACACAGCCAGTAAGGGTTGTCACGTAAACAAAACGCGCCAATTAGTAACTAGTGTAGTGTATAGTGTAATGCATAGTGTAGTGTGTAGTGTATAGTGTAGTGTAGTGTGTAGTGTATATTGTAGTGTATAGTGCAATATATAGTGTAGTGCATAGTGTAATGCATAGTGTAGTGTATTGCGTAGTGTATAGTGCAGTGTATAGTGTATGTGCATAGTATAGTGCATAGTATAGTGCAGAGTGTAGTGTATAGTGTATAGTGTAGTGTATAGTGTAGTGCATATTATAGTGTATAGTGTAGTGTACAGTGTAATGCATAGTGTATAGTGTAGTGTAGTGCATAGTACAGTGTAGTGTATAGTGTAGTGTATAGTGTAGTGCATAGTTTAATGCATAGTGTAGTGCATAGTGTATAGTATAGTGTAGTGTATAGCGTAGTGTATAGTGTAGTGTACTATTTCAGCCCACCGATGCATTGAAGAGTAAATCGAAAACATTTTGCAATTTGAGTACCGCGGCGTTTCGACCGGTAATTACATCCAGCGTCATCGGGCGATTTTGGCCCAAAAAAACTTTTATTACGAATAAACATCGGTCGCGAGAGCCTCCTCTTGCATGCGGGCAGCGTTGCTACCGGCCCCACTGTGGTCCAGCAGTTGAGCTCTCACCGCGAAGCATGCAGGCCGGTGGCGTTGTTCATTCATCGGCTGCGTAGCGTTGTCGTCGTGGGCAGCCGCATGCCCCCCCCCCCAACCCCGCCACCGTTGCTCCACACAAAAGTTCCCAGGTCTCTCCTTGGTCATCATCATTATTATTATACCGCGCTCCGTTTTCGCTCTGCCTGTGGAAAGTTCAGGCTGGCCCGCCTACGGGGGGTTTCATAACGAGAGTCTGTGTTTACACGGCAGGTGGAATCCGATGAGCCAATGAAGCTCTTTTTTTTTCCCCCCCCCCCACAGATGTCCAGTCGGGGCGCGAGGTAAGAACGTTACAACGGCAAACAATACACACAAAAAACACCCCACATGAAAGTCGTGCAAAGTGCAAGAAAGGGTAAATCAATCAGCCAAAGACATACAAACACTAAACCATTCTCATCATACCAGCCAAAGCCCACTGAGGTCTTAACTAGAAGCGACCTTGCCACTACGAATGATAGCCCCCCCCCGCCCCCCCCCCCCTTGACTGCGTTGCGTTGAGAGCTCACGTGATCATTGACGTGTTACGCAGCATCGTTCCCTCTGTGGTCACGTTGACATTCGACGAACGTTGGGTCGGCTGGATCACGCGTGGTCGCCTCGCACGCACACAGGCAGCCGCTGCTCGGCCAGGTATGAAACGGACTGCGGGTCGTGGGACCTCCCTTGCCCGGTACGAAAATATAACAATAGGTTTTACCTTTTGATTTAAAGCTTTCGTGACTGCAGGAATTGATATTCGTTGGTGGGTCTTTCGGGAAAGTCGCGTAGATAGGTTCAAAGAAAAAAATACTAATAACAAAAAAACGACGACGTTTCGATCACAAAGCAAGCGATCGTCACCGTAGCTTTTGGTTATTTTTGTTGTTGCAACTTGAATTTGGAGCTTTCGTGACTGCAGGAATTATTCTTTGTTTTTTTTTTTTCTGGTAAAGTCACGTAGAAATAATAAAAGAACATAATAGTGTACGACGTTTCGATCGCAACACAAGCAATCATCATCAGGTACAGAAGAGCTAAATTTACGAGAGAGAGAGGAGACACATAACCGCAGATATATATACACAGACACAGATACAACAGGGGATACAGAGAGAGAGAAACGTGGGAGCACACGAAATCGAACAGGTTTTAGCAAGATTTGGAAATCATATGACGCAACACAGACAGTCGGTCAAAACACAATTAACGCAAGGTCAGGTTGATTACGTTATTTCAAAGATTGCTAAATTGTAAGTTAAGTGTGAAATTTAAAATCTAAAAAATATACAGACCGCATACACATAGACATCCAAGCAGAACGAGTTAGCACAGAGACACATGGAGAGAGACAGGCACACAGTGAAGCATCATCTCTGTGTCAAGGTTTTTTAAAAGGTTTAAAAAGGTTTTTTAAAACCTTGACACAGAGATGATGCTTCACTGTGTGCCTGTCTCTCTCCATGTGTCTCTGTGCTAACTCGTTCTGCTTGGATGTCTATATATGTGTATGCGGTCTGTATATTTTTTAGATTTTAAATTTCACACTTAACTTACAATTTAGCAATCTTTGAAATAACGTAATCAACCTGACCTTGCGTTAATTGTGTTTTGACCGACCGTCTATGATTTCCAAATCTTGCTAAAACCTGTTCGATTTAGTGTGCTCCCACGTTTCTCTCTCTCTCTCTCTGTTATCCCCTGTTTTATCTGTGTCTGTATATAGGTATGCGGTTATGTGTCTCCTCTCTCTCGTAAATTTAGCTCTTCTGTACCTGATGATGATTGCTTGTGTTGCAATCGAAACGTCGTACACTATTATGTTATTTTATTATTTCTACGTGACTTTACCGAAAAAAACAAATAATATTTTTTTTCTTTGAACCTATCTACGTGACTTTACCGAAAGACCCATAGAATAATAGGTTTTTAGCCTTCCTGGCAATAAAAAAACAAACCAGGTGTTTAGATGTTAAAACACCAAACGAAAACATTTTGCAAGGAATCATGTCTGGATTAAGCACATGTACTTGTGCCTTATATTGTCGCCCTATGGTCTGACGCCATATTGAGACCAGGCTCTAAAGAAAGCTGTCTCTGGTGTAGACCAATCAGTTTCAAAGACAATGCATCATCATATACTATCAGAGCATTGTGTTGTTTTTGTTTGCATGTTCACCACCAGTAGTGTGTGGTTAATGCAGACAGGATTCCTTGCAAACAGTTTCTGTTTGGTGTTTTTACATCTTAACACCTCCTATTTTTTGAGATCCTTAAACAAACTCCCGAGGTAAGAAGGCTCAGCTGATCGAGTCTCTCACCTTTCTGAAGAGATGCCGCGACTCAGGGGTAATACCAATCGCATTTATACTGACCTTCGCTGCTGTAACTTCTTATAATCCGAAACTAATTATTTTTAGAACTAGCTTAGCTCTTATCTCAGAGAAAATCAGACTTATACCCACCGAACTAGATCAGTTAGACAAGACACTCTACAAATCACATTAATCATTGACGGCAACATTGTCCACATCGGATTGGGAACATGTAGACAATATGACTGCCTCTTCAGCTGCCACTATGTCTACCAAATGTAAGGACAACCTGATTTCCAAATTTAACCTCCTCTCCAACAAAAGACCGGACCTACACACCAAAAAGCTAGACGTTAACATAATTGTAATTAATCGCAGTAACAGTTCTATTTCCGATGGTCTGAAATCCGTTTTAGCTAAAGGGCTAAACTTTGCAGTCACACCTAAACACATACCAATTAATGATATCATTGCCCAAGTAGACGTGGCTCTCAAGGGCCTGGGTCACATCGCTGCAGACGTAGCAAGATCTGAAATCGCTGCAACCCTCAAAAACGCTAAGATGCCAGCTAGCAACCTCAGAAAATATGAGTGTTTTGAATTATATAAATTAAAAATAGGGATGACATTGTCATCCTCTCAGCTGACAAGGGCAATGTCACTGTTATCATGGATAAAATAGAATATAACAGCAAAATTCAAGAAATACTCAACGAAGGCAGCTATATAAAAATAAAGAGAGATCCCACCAACAGCCTCGTCATACAAACCAACAAAATCATTTCTGATTCAACCGCATTAATTGATCAAACCAAACAGTTCTCGTTGAAACCTTCTGCTGCCAGGCCACCAAGATTATACGGCTTACCAAAAATACATAAAGTAGATACACCCCTTTGTCCCATCGTTTCTACTATAAACTCCCCCACCTACAAACTGGCTCATTTTCTGTCTGAAATCCTGCGGCCTTTCACTGGAAAAACCACCTCTGCGGTACGAAATTCTACTCACCTGGTATCGACAATCAATGGTATTTCCCTGTCCCCAGACGTCCTGCTTGTCAGTTTTTACGTAGTTTCCTTATTCACCAAAGTTCCTGAACCTGACACCATCGCAATCATTGAAGACGTGGTTAATCAAGGACTAAACACTGAGGTACCCCCCTGGTGAGACACTGCTTAATTAATACATACTTCACTTGGAATGGAACTTTCTACAAACAAACTGAGGGCACCCCAATGGGCTCCCCCCTACCTCCAGTTGTAGCCAACATTTTCATGGAGAAATTTGAGACTGACGCCATCCAGACTGCCACTCTGCGCCCAACCTTATGGAAGAGGTACGTCGATGACACTTTTGTCATCTGGCCACATGGCCGGCCTGCTCTAGACCAATTCCTCGACCACATCAATTCCATACACCCAGCCATCAGATTTACCATGGAAGTCGAAAAAGATGGCAAGCTACCTTTTTTGGATGTCCTAATAAAAAAGAGGCCTGATGGTTCAATGAGCCACTCTGTCTACAGGAAAGCTACCCGTACGGATACTTACCTGAAACCGGATTCCCACCACCATCCATCCCAGAAAAATTCCCTCATCAAGACTCTGCACCATAGAGCCCAATGCATATCCGACCAGGAACACATAGCCAGTGAACTCAAGCACGTACACCAAGCTCTTAAGGCTAATGGTTACTCCGACTACACAATCCGCAAAGCTATCACTCCAACCATGAAGAAGGAACCTCTTGAAGTGCCATTCAAAACCATCACTTTACTCTACATTGCGGGGATCACAAAAACAGATCTCCAAAATCTTGAATAAACACAAGATCCAGGTCCAATTCAACACATTACATAAAATCCGTGATCTTGTTCCGTCTGTGAAAGATGTGATTCCGGACATACAGTACCCTGGCGTCTAGAAACTAAGTTGCCTCTGTGGTAATAGTAAATAGGAGAAACCAAACGACATGTCTCGGACCGCATTCGTGAACACAAATCAGACCTAAAACACGGTAGGACCAACACTTCTGCCGTGGCAGATCACTGTTATAATTCAGTAGGCTCACATGACATTGACTTCTCCAAGACAGAGGTTCTCTGCAAGCCATCTGGCTACCATGAGAAATTTGTTCATGAAGCTATCCACATATACAAACAGAAAGACAATTTCAACCGAAAAGATGGATTCTGGCTTAGCAATCATTGGAAGGATTTGATAAACCATTTTGGGTCTTAATTGATTGTTCACGCTTACGGTGGCTTTCAGAACGCATCCATTATTTTCGTCTCCCCCCTCCTCTTTTCCGAACATAGATGGACTCGTTCATTTGAATAACTGCCAAATCGCTCTCCGTGGTGCTAACGTTAAAAAAACCGCCACGTAGAAGGGAAACAATAAAATAATCAAAATATAAAACAAAATTCTCACGACGTTTCGACTGCAACACAAGCAATCATCATCAGGTGTGAAAACCACAGCAAGAAAATTTTAAAAAGTGGTGTTTTTTTAACGTCAGCACCTACTATGTTCGGAAAAGAGGAGGGGGGAGACGAAAATAATGGATGCGGTCTGAAAGCCACCGTAAGCGTGCAGTCGAAACGTCGTGAGAATTTTATTGTTTTATATTTTTATTGTTTCCCTTCTACGTGACTTTACTGAAATAACCATGCATTTTAATCCCTGCAGTCATGAAAGCTTAAAATCAACATTTAGTGGTGAGTAGTAGGGAGTGTACTATTGGTGAGTGTACTAGTGGTGAGTGGAGTGGTGAGTGGAGTGGTGAGTGTAAGGTGTTGACTGCTATGAATAGAGTAGGTCACTGGTAAGGTGTTGACAGCTATGAATACAGTAGGTCACTGGTAAGGTGTTGACAGCTATGAATAAGGTAGGTCACTGGTAAGGTGTTGGCAGCTATGAATACAGTAGGTCACTGGTAAGGTGTTGACTGCTATGAATACAGTATGTCACTGGTAAGGTGTTGACAGCTATGAATACAGTAGGTCACTGGTAAGGTGTTGACTGCTATGAATACAGCAGGTCACTGGTAAGGTGTTGGCAGCTATGAATACAGTAGGTCAGTGGTAAGGTGTTGACAGCTATGAATACAGTAGGTCACTGGTAAGGTGTTGATAGCTATGAATACAGTAGGTCACTGGTAAGGTGTTGACAGCTATGAATACAGTAGGTCACTGGTAAGGTGTTGCCAGCTATGAATACAGTAGGTCAGTGGTAAGGTGTTGGCAGCTATGAATACAGTAGGTCACTGGTAAGGTGTTGCCAGCTATGAATACAGTAGGTCACTGGTAAGGTGTTGACAGCTATGAATACAGCAGGTCACTGGTAAGGTGTTGGCAGCTATGAATTCAGTAGGTCAGTGGTAAGGTGTTGACAGCTATGAATACAGTAGGTCACTGGTAAGGTGTTGCCAGCTATGAATACAGTATGTCACTGGTAAGGTGTTGATAGCTATGAATACAGTAGGTCACTGGTAAGGTGTTGGCAGCTATGAATACAGTAGGTCATTGGTAAGGTGTTGATTGCTATGAATAAGGTAGGTCACTGGTAAGGTGTTGGCAGCTATGAATAAGGTAGGTCACTGGTAAGGTGTTGACTGCTATGAATACAGTAGGTCACTGGTAAGGAGTTGCCAGCTATGAATACAGTAGGTCACTGGTAAGGAGTTGCCAGCTATGAATACAGTAGGTCACTGGTAAGGTGTTGACAGCTATGAATACAGCAGGTCACTGGTAAGGTGTTGGCAGGTATGAATACAGTAGGTCAGTGGTAAGGTGTTGACAGCTATGAATACAGTAGGTCACTGGTAAGGTGTTGCCAGCTATGAATACAGTATGTCACTGGTAAGGTGTTGATAGCTATGAATACAGTAGGTCACTGGTAAGGTGTTGGCAGCTATGAATACAGTAGGTCACTGGTAAGGTGTTGATTGCTATGAATAAGGTAGGTCACTGGTAAGGTGTTGGCAGCTATGAATAAGGTAGGTCACTGGTAAGGTGTTGACTGCTATGAATACAGTAGGTCACTGGTAAGGAGTTGCCAGCTATGAATACAGTAGGTCACTGGTAAGGTGTTGCCAGCTATGAATACAGTATGTCACTGGTAAGGTGTTGATAGCTATGAATACAGTAGGTCACTGGTAAGGTGTTGGCAGCTATGAATACAGTAGGTCACTGGTAAGGTGTTGATTGCTATGAATAAGGTAGGTCACTGGTAAGGTGTTGGCAGCTATGAATAAGGTAGGTCACTGGTAAGGTGTTGACTGCTATGAATACAGTAGGTCACTGGTAAGGAGTTGCCAGCTATGAATACAGTAGGTCACTGGTAAGGAGTTGCCAGCTATGAATACAGTAGGTCACTGGTAAGGTGTTGACAGCTATGAATACAGCAGGTCACTGGTAAGGTGTTGGCAGCTATGAATACAGTAGATCAGTGGTAAGGTGTTGACAGCTATGAATACAGTAGGTCACTGGTAAGGTGTTGCCAGCTATGAATACAGTATGTCACTGGTAAGGTGTTGATAGCTATGAATACAGTAGGTCACTGGTAAGGTGTTGCAAGCTATGAATACAGTAGGTCACTGGTAAGGTGTTGATTGCTATGAATAAGGTAGGTCACTGGTAAGGTGTTGGCAGCTATGAATAAGGTAGGTCACTGGTAAGGTGTTGACTGCTATGAATACAGTAGGTCACTGGTAAGGAGTTGCCAGCTATGAATACAGTAGGTCACTGGTAAGGAGTTGCCAGCTATGAATACAGTAGGTCACTGGTACGGTGTTGACAGCTATGAATACAGCAGGTCATTGGTAAGGTGTTGACAGCTATGAATACAGGAGGTCACTGGTTACGGGGTTGCCAGCTATGAATACAGTAGGTCATTGGTAAGGTGTTGACAGCTATGAATACAGGAGGTCACTGGTAAGGGGTTGCCAGCTATGAATACAGTAGGTCATTGGTAAGGTGTTGACAGCTATGAATACAGTAGGTCACTGGTAAGGTGTTGACTGCTATGAATACAGTATGTCACTGGTAAGGTGTTGACAGCTATGGATAAGGTAGGTTACTGGTAAGGAGTTGGCAGCTATGAATACAATAGGTCACTGGTAAGGTGTTGACTGCTATGAATACAGTAGGTCACTGGTAAGGTGTTGACTGCTATAAATACAGTAGGTCACTGGTAAGGTGTTGGCAGCTATGAATACAGTAGGTCACTGGTAAGGTGTTTACAGCTATGAATACAGTAGGTCACTGGTAAGGTGTGGACAGCTATGAATAAGGTAGGTCACCAGTAAGGTGTTGACAGCTATGAATACAGTACGTCACTGGTAAGGTGTTGACTGCTATGAATACAGTAGGTCACTGGTAAGGTGTTGACAGCTATGAATACAGTACGTCACTGGTAAGGAGTTGCCAGCTATGAATACAGTAGGTCACTGGTAAGGTGTTGACAGCTATGAATAAGGTAGGTCACCAGTAAGGTGTTGACAGCTATGAAGACAGTACGTCACTGATAAGGTGTTGACTGCTATGAATACAGTAGGTTACTGGTAAGGTGTTGACAGCTATGAATACAGTACGTCACTGGTAAGGTGTTGACAGCTATGAATAAGGTAGGTCACTGGTAAGGTGTTGACTGCTATGAATACAGTAGGTCACTGGTAAGGTGTTGGCAGCTATGAATACAGTAGGTCACTGGTAAGGAGTTTACAGCTATGAATACAATAGGTCACTGGTAAGGTGTTGGCAGCTATGAATACAGTAGGTCACTGGTAAGGTGTTGGCAGCTATGAATACAATAGGTCACTGGTAAGGTGTTGGCAGCTATGAATACAGTAGGTCACTGGTAAGGTGTTGACAGCTATGAATACAATAGGCCACTGGTAAGGTGTTGGCAGCTATGAATACAGTAGTTCACTGGTAAGGTGTTGGCAGCTATGAATACAGCAGGTCACTGGTAAGGTGTTGCCAGCTATGAATACAGTAGGTCACTGGTAAGGTGTTGGCAGCTATGAATACAGTAGGTCACTGGTAAGGTGTTTACAGCTATGAATACAGTAGGTCACTGGTAAGGTGTGGACAGCTATGAATAAGGTAGGTCACCAGTAAGGTGTTGACAGCTATGAATACAGTACGTCACTGGTAAGGTGTTGACTGCTATGAATACAGTAGGTCACTGGTAAGGTGTTGACAGCTATGAATACAGTACGTCACTGGTAAGGAGTTGCCAGCTATGAATACAGTAGGTCACTGGTAAGGTGTTGACAGCTATGAATAAGGTAGGTCACCAGTAAGGTGTTGACAGCTATGAAGACAGTACGTCACTGATAAGGTGTTGACTGCTATGAATACAGTAGGTTACTGGTAAGGTGTTGACAGCTATGAATACAGTACATCACTGGTAAGGTGTTGACAGCTATGAATAAGGTAGGTCACTGGTAAGGTGTTGACTGCTATGAATACAGTAGGTCACTGGTAAGGTGTTGGCAGCTATGAATACAGTAGGTCACTGGTAAGGAGTTTACAGCTATGAATACAATAGGTCACTGGTAAGGTGTTGGCAGCTATGAATACAGTAGGTCACTGGTAAGGTGTTGGCAGCTATGAATACAATAGGTCACTGGTAAGGTGTTGGCAGCTATGAATACAGTAGGTCACTGGTAAGGTGTTGACAGCTATGAATACAATAGGCCACTGGTAAGGTGTTGGCAGCTATGAATACAGTAGTTCACTGGTAAGGTGTTGGCAGCTATGAATACAGCAGGTCACTGGTAAGGTGTTGCCAGCTATGAATACAGTAGGTCACTGGTAAGGTGTTGCCAGCTATGAATACAGTAGGTCACTGGTAAGGTGTTGGCAGCTATGAATACAGTAGGTCACTGGTAAGGTGTTGCCAGCTATGAATACAACAGGTCACTGGTAAGGTGTTGACAGCTATAAATACAGTAGGTCACTGGTAAGGTGTTGACAGCTATGAATACAGTAGGTCACTGGTAAGGTGTTGACAGCTATGAATAAGGTATGTCACTGGTAAGGTGTTGACTGCTATGAATACAGTAGGTCACTGGTAAGGAGTTGCCAGCTATGAATACAGTAGGTCACTGGTAAGGAGTTGCCAGCTATGAATACAGTAGGTCACTGGTAAGGTGTTGACAGCTATGAATACAGCAGGTCATTGGTAAGGTGTTGACAGCTATGAATACAGGAGGTCACTGGTTAAGGGGTTGCCAGCTATGAATACAGTTGGTTATTGGTAAGGTGTTGACAGCTATGAATACAGGAGGTCACTGGTAAGGGGTTGCCAGCTATGAATACAGTAGGTCATTGGTAAGGTGTTGACAGCTATGAATACAGTAGGTCACTGGTAAGGTGTTGACTGCTATGAATACAGTAGGTCACTGGTAAGGTGTTGACAGCTATGGATAAGGTAGGTTACTGGTAAGGAGTTGGCAGCTATGAATACAATAGGTCACTGGTAAGGTGTTGACTGCTATGAATACAGTAGGTCACTGGTAAGGTGTTGACTGCTATGAATACAGTAGGTCACTGGTAAGGTGTTGGCAGCTATGAATACCGTAGCTCACTGGTGAGGTGTTTACAGCTATGAATACAGTAGGTCACTGGTAAGGTGTTGACAGCTATGAATAAGGTAGGTCACCAGTAAGGTGTTGATAGCTATGAATACAGTACGTCACTGGTAAGGTGTTGACTGCTATGAATACAGTAGGTCACTGGTAAGGTGTTGACAGCTATGAATACAGTACGTCACTGGTAAGGAGTTGCCAGCTATGAATACAGTAGGTCACTGGTAAGGTGTTGACAGCTATGAATAAGGTAGGTCACCAGTAAGGTGTTGACAGCTATGAATAATGTACGTCACTGATAAGGTGTTGACTGCTATGAATACAGTAGGTCACTGGTAAGGTGTTGACAGCTATGAATACAGTACGTCACTGGTAAGGTGTTGACAGCTATGAATAAGGTATGTCACTGGTAAGGTGTTGACTGCTATGAATACAGTAGGTCACTGGTAAGATGTTGGCAGCTATGAATACAGTAGGTCACTGGTAAGGAGTTGACAGCTATGAATACAGCAGGTCACTGGTAAGGTGTTGACAGCTATGAATACAGTAGGTCACTGGTAAGGTGTTGACAGCTATGAATACAGTAGGTCACTGGTAAGGTGTTGACAGCTATGAATACAGCAGGTCACTGGTAAGGTGTTGACAGCTATGAATACAGTAGGTCACTGGTAAGGTGTTTACAGCTATGAATACAGTAGGTCACTGGTAAGGTGTTGACAGCTATGAATACAGCAGGTCACTGGTAAGGTGTTGACAGCTATGAATACAGTAGGTCACTCGTAAGGTGTTGACAGCTATGAATACAGTAGGTCACTCGTAAGGTGTTGACAGCTATGAATACAGGTCACTTGTTAAGGGGTTGCCAGCTGTTCTGTGAAGATATATAAAAAGGGACAGCACGAGCGGACTATTGGAGGGGAGACGGAATTTTGAGCATCGATAGCCGATGCCGTGACCCTAGAAAGAGCGCCTAAGTCCGACCTCACGGCTCTTAAGCAAGCCCCGTCGCCTTCACCTGTAGAGGATGAACTGAATAGCAAGACGCCGTTGATTGCGTTGATGCAGCTCAATTGATCCGTCTATCGATGTATCTGCGGTTCCTCCTCCGTTGATTGGTGTATGCGTTGAATAATTCACGTGCTTTAAAAAAAAATCTGCCTGCTTAATCGATTTGCTGATTGAACTATCGGTTTGTTCATTTGCAACTTGATCCTTTTTATTCGTCCGCCGGAGCATTCATTAGAGACGCATCAAAGCGTTCCTCAATTTGCTTTCAAATCCGGGCCAAACGATGCCTACGGTTGAGCCATTATAATTCAGGCTGAAAATGTGCGGAATAATAACGATGCTGCGAATGAGCTGGGGTTTCGAATCATTGTTCACGTTGTTTAAGTACACAAAGACGAAGATTCGCCTGAAAACCCTTAAAAGACTCTAGGGGCAAGTGCTATTGGCAAGCAAAGACAAACATCCCCCGTATAGCCTGAACAGAGTTTTGGGGCAAGTGCTGATAGCGAGCACCTATAAAGGCCTGCACGGCACACAAGGAGGTAGGTGGCCAACAACACGCCCGGCCGCCTTTGTCTCCCCAGTGGCGATGTTTACACACCGCGCCAGGTGCTCATTTGAGGCTGAGTCGAGCTAGGTGAGGCCCAGGACCGGTTCAAATAATCGTCACTGGTGTTGGCCAGGAGCGGGAATCGAACTCGGGTCGCCAGGTTCGTAGCGCAGCGTAGCGCTAACTGAAAGGGGACATTGGCCTGCAGCACGTAGGGTGCGAAAGAAGTTCAACATACACACACAGACATACACACACAGACATACACAGGCATACACCCACAGACATACACAGACATACACACACACAGACATACACACACAGACATGCACACACAGACACACACACACACACAACAACAACAACCACCATTCGCCACGAAGTGGCGGTGACGTCACCACGACGACGCTTGTGCCAGGCCATGTGCACCTTGAGGCCACGTGAAGTGTCAAACGCCCGCTGGCAGGAGGTCACGGGGCAGACCCAGGTGCCACGGGTCAACTGACTGAGATGACTGGCTGATGCACCATCTGTGCCCCCTACTGTGCCAACCTGCTGTGCTTTAGCCACCCGGCGCTCCGCTCGTTGTTGTGAGCGTCGCTCCTCCGCCCTCCGTTGTTGTCGGAGGGCGACTACCTCCAACTGCCCAGTAGCATCCTTCACGAGCCTCCTCCACAGAGGCCGATCTTGACACCGCTGGTACCAGTCATCGGCAAGTCCACTCAGCTCCACGTCCTTCTGTACCACATCACTCCATCTCTTCTCTAGCCCGTGTCGCGCCTGTTTAGGCCCCTCGATTCGGACGAACAAAAGCTGTTTCGGCATCTGGTGGCTGGGCATGCGGGCTACATGACCCAGCCAACGCAGGCTTGCCTGCCGGAAGAGCTCACCGATGGGACCTTGCCCAGATCTTTCAAGGATTTGTGAACTCCTCACACAATCCAGCCTGGTTAAACCCAGGATGGATCGAGGCAGGCCAGCCTAAATGCTTCTAACTGGCGAAGATGCTCCATTAAGGGGGTCCACGTTTCACAAGCGTAGAGAAGGGAGGGAATGACCGTGGTCGACAAGACCTGAAGCTTAGTGCGGAGCGACAGACCAGGTAGTTTCCACACAGCGTTACACAACTGATGGAAAGATATTGTCGATCGACTGATTTGGAGTGAGACCTCTGCTGTTAAACTGGAGCCGGTCATAAGCACACTGCCCAGGAATGGGAAACTCTCCACTTTCTCAACAACTGCCCCATCACCGATTGGGAGTTGTGGGGGTGGAGTGTCCGATGGTACAAAATACCCAGGCAGGTGCTTAGTTTTGGTGGGGCTGATGGTAAGGCCTCACCTCTTAGTGGCACGCTCCAGTCTCAGCAGCAGCGTCTCCAACTCCTACTCTTAATGAGCAGCTATTACCAAATCATCGGCATATATAACATGGATGAGCATCGATCAGCCTCCCATTATATCTGTACCAAATTGAGATTCCCCCGGTACAGCTATTGAAGGCTTCACGAACTATGTGGTCAAAATAGATGTTAAATAATGTGGGAGCCAGAGGACATCCCTGTCACACCCCAAGGTGTACATGGAATGGCTCTGACTCCCGGCCACGTAGTTTTACCCGGGCTCGCTCACCATCATGAAGGTCCTTAATGATCGTGAGCAGAGGGTCAGGGACTCCTAAAGCACGAAGAACAACCCAGAGCCCAGGCCTACTGATGGTATCATAGGCCTTGACCAGGTCAATAAAGCAGAGATGTAGGTCTTGTTGGAATTGCCTACACCTCTGCTGTAGCAGACGGACAGAAAATATGGCATCTGTGCAGGACCGCCCTTTCCTGAAACCGTATTGGGGCTCCGCAAGCCTCTCCTCAGCGTGCCTGGCAAGGCGATGTTGAATAATCCTTGCCAGGACCTTTCCCGGCACACTGAGGAGTGAGATGCCCCTGTAGTGGTTACAGTCTGTGTGGTCCCTCTTCTTAAAGAGGGGGACCACCAGGGCATCCTTCCAATTCTGCGGAACCCGTCCAGTGGTCCAGATTGTTGTTATGATGTCATATAGGGCAGTCTGTGCACAAACGCCACCCTCCCTCAGCATTTTGCTTGGGAGATCGTCTCTACCCGGTGCCGTTCCTGGTCTCAGACTCCGGATCGCCTTCAGTACTTCCTCAACAGATGGCACCTCAGCCAGCCACTCACAGGGGGTGACTTCTTCCAATATTTGAGGCACCGCAGCCTCAGCAGGGTCATCCCCACTTTGTGCCACAATGTTTTCCTGGCTGAGGGATTTCCCCTCCCCCAGGACCTCACAGAAATTCTCAGCAAATCTGCAAACCTATCCCTGGGGGTCGGAGATTGGATCACCGTTTTTTCCCCTAATGATGGTAATAGGTGTGGCGCTGCAGGTTACTTTTTTGATGGAGTTAAATAGAGATTTGTGATCACGGGCCACTGAGGCAGACTCCATCTGCTCAGCAACCCGCGACCACCACCCATCCTTGCAGCGCCTCACGGCTCTCCGAACCTCCGAGCGAAGGCTGCGGTAAGCCTCCTAATTCTCTGACGTGGGATTCTGTAGCCGATGACAGTGGGCCTGTCGCTTTTTCTCAACCATCCTGAACACCTCCTCTGTCAGCCAGGGTCTTTTGGGGAAGTCTGGACCGCCTACCCAAAGCAGCCATCGCAGCTGCATGAGTCACAGTCCTTAACCTCGCCCATTTACCCTCAACATCAGGAGGAGTGGAGGACAATGCCAACCCCAGACGCAAGCGATGATGAAATTCTCGCTTGCAACTTTCATCAAATAACTGAGACCAGGCCACTTTAGGTCGGAATGGGGTCCTGGGTGTACACCCACCACCGGAGTTGAAGAATGGCAGGCGCATCTTACAGATGACTAGTCGATGGTCAGAGGGCAAATCAGCTCCACGGTAGGTCCTGGTGTCAATGACATGGGCTCGCATTCGCTGGTCCGTGACTATGTAGTCCAGCAGATGTTCTTGCTTGGACCCGGCATGCATCCATGATGTTGTGTGGATGCCCCGATGCCGGAACAGCGTGTTGGTAATTACAAGCCCATGGGCTGCACAAAAATCTAGCAGCCTCCTACCGTTGTTATTGAGCTGATCTGGCCCATGCCCTCCAATCACTCCAGACCAGGTGCCAGTATCATGACCAACTCGGGCATTGAAGTCACCCAACATGATGACTCTATCCCGAGGGGCCACTTTAGCCAGCACCTGTGACAGGAGGTCATAGAAGGCATCTGACTCATCGGCTTTGCCTGCATCCCTCCACGGATGTTCATCTTCGGTGGGGGCATAAGTAACCACGACCACCATTCCTCGCCTCCGGTTGATGGGAAGGCGAGCCCAAAGTAGCCTGGGGCTTACAGCTTCCCACACCTCACCGCCACGCTCCCACGCCCCCTTCATTCTTTTGTTCAAAAGAAGACCCACACCCTGTTGTTTGGCAGTCTGCTGCCCCGAGTAGAGGACTGTCCACCCCTCATGGTGGCAGGAGCCAGAGCCGGTCCACCGGACCTCCTGAATGCCGCATAGATCCAGGCGGTACCGGTCCAGCTCCCGACAGAGGAGTGGCAGCCTCTCCTCTGCAGTGAGCGTTCGAACATTCCACGTGGCCACCCGTAATGGCTTTTCGCTGTTTCTGGAGTAGCCCCGAGGGTAGGTATTCAATCTCCTGGCTCCGCCATAGACGCCTGGCCCCCCGGGGCCTCCGGCACAAGCTTATTAGTTGCATATTTCAGTTTAACTCGTGGTTTCGTGGTAATTAATTGAAGGTGAAGGGGTTACCAGCCCCTCGCACCCGTCCAGAGCCCCCTGTGGTGGACACATATGCCATGAGGGGAGGAGCCAATCAAAAATTGGATCTCCCCCCACAGCACTGTCCACGACAGAGTTGCCCGTCCGGCACCGCGAGGAGGTAGGGGGTTGTTTTGCCAGACTACACACACAGACACACACACACAAACATACAAACACACACACACAGACATACACCCACCGACATACACACAGACATACACACACAGACAGACACTCACAGACATACACACACAGACATACACACAGGCACACACACAGGCACACACACGCACAGGCACACACACACAGACACACACACAGACACACACACACAGACACAACGTCTGGCGACCGGGGGAAAATTCCATCCTCTACTGCGGCGCCGGCACCGCCCCAACAAACGGCTAATTTATTATTATTTGTTAGCTCAACCAGCCACCACTTGCTTTGCTTGGCACCTAGAGGGGGACGTCCCCACCCTCCACCCCCCACCCCCGCCCGCCACCCCTGCCCCCACCCTCCACCCCCCACCCCTGCACACGTGTGATCGGTGGCGCAGCGGTTAGCGCACCGCGCGGTGAACCCCGCCGCCGCCGGCGGCGAATGAATATCTGCACCGGTCCCTGGTCCGTCCCCTTGGATCGGCTCGACCTTAAAATGAGTACCTGGTGCCGGAGTGCAAACGTCCATCACGTGATGCTGGTCACTCGCCCGCCACGCGTGTACGCCGTTTTGGCATGCGTAGCACTTGCCCCAACGGGTCTGTGCGAAGGCAATGCCGGGGGAATCTTTATCTTTGTCCCGCCAGATGTAACCGACTGTCTCTGCGGGTGTAGCGGCGCTTATCTCGGCATCCGCGTCCATCTGTTCGCACCCAGCCACTGTTGCCGAGTCTACACAGTCGGTTGTCTGTTTGCGCATCTGTAAATGATTGGCTGACTGCGTGACTTCTGTTTTATCGGCGTGGCTCGAGAGCTCCGTGCCATACATACCCCTTGCCGTCTTTGTTGCGGTGCCTGTGTGCGGTGGCGATTTTCTGAACCGGTCCTGGGCCTCCCCTAGGTCGACTCAGCCTCGAATGAGTACCTGGTGCGGTGTGTGAACATCGTCACTGGGGATGACAAATGCGGCCGGGCGCGGTGTTGGCCCACCCACCCCATAGGTTTTCGCCAAAAGCACTTGCTCGTACGGCGTGTTAAGGCTATACGGGGCACCTTTGCCTTTGTTGATTACGAAAGGCGTTTCGCCGCATCGCGCGGGGCTGTCAGATGCGCGCCCGCGGCCGTCTGGAACGCTCTTCCTTCCAATATTAGGAAGCCACTGGAGCTGTGCACTTTAAAATCATCATCTCGATTGACAAACTCATTTCTTTCTAACTGCTTTTTGTTGTTTAGCTTGTTGTCCTTCCGCAGGCACCTCCGATTGGCACGGTTGGCTACGTACGGTGCGAAAGAAGTTCAACATACATGAAAGCCGGCACGGCCCACGAAGGGGTGGGCTGGCAGCACCACGCCCGGCCACCTTTGTCTCCCTAGAGGCGATGTTTACACACCGCACCAGGTACTCATTTGAGGATGAGTCGACCTAGGGGAGGCCCAGGACCGATTCAGATAATCGTCACCGGTGGTGTTGGCCGTGAGCGGGAATCGACCCCGGGGTCTTTTCCTGGTTCGTAGCGCGGTACGATAATTGCTACACTACCTCTCCCCACGTGGAATTAGCCTCAATCAACTCTAACAAAAATATATATTTAGTTTCAGTTGGAATAGTTAGTGATTCAGTTTGGCGAGCTGCACACTTTTAAATCACCAACATTGAAAACGAATTTCTTTACAGCGGTTTTGCGTGTTTAGTTTCTTGTCCTCGCCCACCCCGTACGTAGCCAACCGATTAGAACGGTTGGCTACGTACGGTACGAAAGAAGTTCAACGTACGTACATGCGTACAAATGTTAACGTGACACTTTCTTAATTTGCTCCCTTAAAATGCAATTTGGATTTTTGTATGGCGTCTGAATGCAATCGCGGCCCTGATCTCTGCTGTCACCTCAACAGACGTATCGCTCGATCTGCTCAGTCATCACGTGCAACAGACAGCGAGGAATAAGTAAGCGAGGATCCCCCCCCCTCCCCCCCCCCCCAGTCGTAATAAAGTAGACAAATATATATAAGTAAATACATTAAACACGTAATTTGTTAATTTATTCACTAAATCGTATGACTCTTTTTTTCAGGAGGGTCCTACCGCGTTGTGTTTTTCTTTGAGATGTTTTGAGCCAATGAATGGCGAGTCATGTTTATTATTATTATAAATTATAGAAGTGGGGAGGAGGGAACCGAAAACCCAGGGCTTGCGTGAGGGGGCAACGCTCTATCCCCCGCACACATCTAAACAGATGGCGACTCGTCCACTTTCGCTGTACCGCCTTCCACTGGCGAGCCAGGAGTATGACGGCGCCTCCTCGACGCCCACTGGAAGGGAGTTTCACAACATTCGTGCGGTGATCCACCAACCCCCGCCTCCACTGGGCTCGATTACGGGCTGCGTGCATAGAGCACGAGCACCCAGCAGCCTCGGACGGTCTATGACGCTACGGATGGAATAAACGGATGGCGGTCAGGAGGTTTGAAGGGAAAAGGGGTACAGGACGGTGGTGAGGTCGGTGCTGTTGAAGGGGGCCGAGTGCTGGGGCACAAGAAAGAGGGAGGAACCAAGCGATGACAGTCACAGAGATGATGATGATGTTGCGGTGGATGTTGGGTTTAACAGGGAAGGACAGGGGGGGGTGAGAAATGAAGAAGTGAGAGGAAGACTTGAAGTGGTAGGAATCACAGAGAAGATGAGAGAGAGAGAGAGAAAAAAAGGCTCTGGTGTGGTTCGGGCACGTGGAGAGACGTCAGGGAAATGATGTGGGTCAGAAGGTGGCGAGTGATGGCAAGTGGTAAGGAAAGAGATCAAGAGGAAGGGCAGAAGAAGAGGTGAGGGGTGGGTGGGGGGGGGGGCGATGTGGTGCGATGGGACACGGTGGCCCGAGCAGCAGCAGAGAGAGAGATGGCGCAGGGCATCGTGGGAGAAGATTGGCAAGGGGAGAGCTGGAAACAACGAGTGGGACAAACGCGTGGAGGAAGAAGAAGAAGATGGAAGATTCGTATACTTTATTTTTTTATCTGGAAGAGAAGAGGAGAGGTCACCTCCTCGAAGCCCACCCACAGGGGTGAAGGGAGTTTCGCAACACGAGTGCGGTGGTGATCCACGAACCCTCGCTACTGCCTCCACAGTGCTGGGTTACAGGCAGCCAGTCTCGTGCACCAGCCGGCAAAGCTGACTTCTGAATACCCAAGGGATGCGCGTGTCTTCACTAATAACTTCACGTTATTAAATCTACGGCCACTAATGGTAGGACCTTTGTTTATTTTACCAGGTAAGGCCCCACTGAGCTATACAGCTTTTTTTTCAGAAGCGACCCGTCCATCACAAGTGACGGCTCAAGGAAGTGGCTTATCACGCGGAATTTTTTTAATGCAGCCAAACACTCTGAACGCGTGACGTTAATTCTAAATTTGTAGGGAAAAACCGGAGGACCCGGAGGAAAATCCACGCGACCACGGAGAGAGAGAGACACGCAAACTCCAAATATACAGCATGGAATAGTCAATGTCGGGTTCGAACCTACGACCTCTTGTATACCCGGCGAGGTAGTTAACATCTCACCACGGGGAGAGAGACACCGCAAACTCCAAATATACAACTGGCATCGTCAGGGTCGGGTTCGAACCCACGACCTCTTGTATACAACAGGCATCGTCAGGGTCGGGTTCGAACCCACGACCTCTTGTATACCGGGCGAGGTAGTTAACATCTCCTGGCCACCGTGGCCACTGGTGGACTCAGCAGACAAGCGGAGCCGAGCTCTCACGCTCAGCCGCGTCGTGGTGATCACTGCCAGCTGACGAGGACCCTGCCTCGACACCACCACGACCAACAACACCACCACCACCACCATGAAACAAATACAAAGATCCCCCGTGTAGCCTGAACAGACTGTTGGGGCAAGTGCTGTTAGCGAAGACGGGCACGGCACACGACGGGGGTGGGTGGCCAACACTACACCCGGCCGCCTTTGCCTCCCCAGTGGCGATGTTTCCACATCGCACCACCAGGCACTCGCTCGCTGTCACCACCGCCGCCTCTCGCTCGCTCTCTACCTGCGCGTCTAGAGCGGCGTCCTTCGTTGTAAGGCCCCGCGGGGCCACTGGCGCCCCCCCCTGGTGGCCTCTCCTACGGCTCCTGACTTGCCGCCTCCCCTACAATCCATACAAAGTGAAAACACCCCACCCCCATCATCATCATCATCGTGTTGTTGTCAAACACAACAATGGTTTCAAATGTGTGGCGGCCCTCACACTGATGATGTCTTATCGGTGAAAGTGGCACCCTCTCTGGTATTGAGTGAAGAACACTACGCCTAACTATACACTACACTATACACTACACTATACACTACGCTATACACTATTCATTACTATACACTACTATACACTACACTATACGTTACTATACCCTATACATTACTATACACTACACTATACACTACTATACACTGCACTATACATTACTATACACTATACACTACACTATACATTACTATACACTATACATTACACGATACATTACTATACACTACACTATACACTACTATACACTACACTATACATTACTATACACTACACTATACACTACACTATACATTACTATACACTACACTATACAATACACTATACATTACACTATACACTACACTATACATTACTATACACTACACTATACACTACTATACACTACACTATACATTACTATACACTACACTATTATACACTACACTATACATTACACTATACATTACTATACAATATACATTATACTGGTAGGAACGAAGTTGTAAACTGAGTGTACCAGCCTGCAATAGATTAATGTGTCCGTCCGTCCGTCCCCTTTCAATACTTTAACGAAGTGAAATCTCGTGCTGTTGGGTGTAATATAATTGCGCAAAATTCCAATGTTCCTACCAGCCCACCCTGCAGGGACCTGTTTATACACTACTATACACTACACTATACACTCCTATACACTATACACTACACTTTACATTACTATACACTACACTAAACATTACTATACACTATACTATACACTACTATACACTACACTATACATTACTATACACTACACTATACATTACTATACATTACTATACACTATACATTACTATACACTACACTATACACTAGACTATACATTACTATACACTATACATTACTATACACGATACATTACTATACACTACACTATACACTACTATATACTACACTATACAGTACACTATGCATTACTATACACTACACTATACATTACTATACACTATACATTACACGATACATTACTATACACTACACTATACACTACTATACACTACACTATACACTACACTATACACTACTATACACTGTACATTACTATACACTATACATTACTATACACTACACTATACATTACTATAAACTATACATTACTATACACTACACTATTCGCTACACTATACATTACTATACACTACACTATACATTACTATACACTATACATTACTATACACTACACTATACACTACTATACATTACTATACACTACACTATACATTACTATACACTATACATTACTATACATTACTATACACTACTATACAGTACTATACACTACACTATACATTACTATACACTATACATTACTATACACTACACTATACATTACTATACACTACATTATAAATTATCATACACTAAACATTACTATACACTACACTATACATTACTATACACTATACATTACTACACTATACATTACTATACACTACTATACACTACACTATTCATTACTATGCACTACACTATACATTACTATACACTGCTATACACTACTATACACTACACTATACATTACTATGCACTACGCTATACACTACTATACACTATGCACTACGCTATACACTACTATACACTACGCTATACACTACTATACACTACGCTACACATTACTATACACTACACTATACATTACTATACACTACTATACACTACACTATACATTGCTATACACTACACTATACATTACTATACACTACACCAGGGGTCGGGAACCTATGGCTCGCGAGCCAGATGTGGCTCTTTTGATGATTGCATATGGCTCGCAGATAAAACAAAATATTCTCACTTGTTTTAATCCATCCATCGATTTTTCACTGCGCATGTCCTGTTCAGGGATGCAGGAGCAATTGTCCATTATTTTAATTGGATGATACTGGCCTACGTTTGCCGTTGCTGGGTAAAACAAGTAAACGCCCCCTTTTGAATCAGTCTGAGACTGCGTCTGCTCGGTCATTAGCTCAAAGCTAACCCTTCGACGAAGAAGATGGCGAAAAGAAAAAAAGACGACGAGTATCGTACATTTCAGGACGAATGGACCGAAGAATTCGCCTTTGTTGCAGAGCGGGTTCTGCGGTGTGTCTAATTTGCAATGACAAAATTACATCGTTGAAACGGTCGAATGTAAAGCGGCACTTCGACACGCGCCACGCTACCTTTGCATCAAAATACCCTGCGGGAGACAGCAGAAAGAAAGCGTGCCAAGAGCTTCTGAGCAGGGTGCAAGCTAGCCAGCAGCAACTCCGCATATGGACCCGGCAAGGTGACTATAATTCGGCTAGCTTTGCTGGTTCTTTAGCAATAGTGAGGAACGGAAAACCATTCACAGATGGCGAGTATGCTAAAACGTTCATGCTGGATGTAGCCAATGAACTTTTTGATGATCTTCCGAACAAAGACAAGATAATCAAACGGATACAAGACATGCCTCTGTCGGCAAGAACTGTTCATGATCGTACCATCGTGATGGCAAACAAAGTGGAGGAAACGCAAGTGAAGGACATAAATGCAGCGCCGTTCTTTTCTCTGGCTTTGGATGAGTCAACAGACGTGAGCCATTTGTCGCAGTTCAGCGTGATTGCAAGATATGCTGTTGGTGACACACTGCGCGAAGAAAGTCTTGCTGTTCTGCCATTAAAAGGGTCCACAAGAGGTGAGGATTTATTCAAGTCTTTCATGGAGTTTGCTCAAGAAAAAAGTCTACCTATGGATAAACTTCTCTCAGTGTGTACTGATGGTGCTCCGTGTATGGTGGGGAAAAACAAAGGATTTGTGGCGCTTCTCCGTGAACATGAAAATAGACCCATCCTAAGTTTCCATTGCATTATACACCAGGAGGCACTTTGTGCTCAGATGTGTGACAGGCAGTTTGGCGAAGTGATGTCGCTGGTCATTCGTGTGATCAACTTTATTGTTGCCCGAGCCTTAAATGATCGCCAGTTTAAAACACTGCTGGATGAAGTTGTAAATAACGATCCTGGTCTGCTTTTGCACAGCAATGTGCGTTGGTTGTCAAGAGGGAAGGTGCTTAGCCGTTTTGCGGCTTGCCTGAACGAAATCCGGACTTTCCTTGAAATGAAAGGCGTCGGGCATCCTGAGCTAGCCGACACCGAGTGGCTCCTCAAGTTTTACTATCTCGTAGATCTGACTGAACATCTGAACCAGCTCAACGTGAAAATGCAAGGCATTGGAAATACAGTGTTATCCCTTCAACAAGCTGTATTTGCTTTTGAAAACAAGCTGGAGCTTTTCATCACGGATCTTGAAACAGGTCGTTTACTACATTTTGAAAAACTGAGCCAATTTAAAGATGCATGCACAGCAAGTGAGCCCATTCAAAACCTTGATCTCCACCAGCTAGCTGGCTGCACATCCAGTCTCCTACAGTCCTTCAAAGCACACTTTGGAGAATTTCGTGAGCACACTCGTCTTTTTAAGTTCATCACCCATCCAAACGAGTGTTCACTGAACACAGCCGACCTGAATTACATCCCTGGTGTCTCCGTCAGAGATTTTGAAGCAGAAGTGGCTGACCTGAAGGCCTCAGACATGTGGGTGAATAAGTTCAAGTCACTGAATGAAGATTTGGAAAGAATCACACGACAGAAAGCGGAGTTGGCGAGCAAGCACATGTGGACAGAAATGAAAAAACTCCAACCCGAAGACCAGCTGATTCTCAAAACTTGGAACGCGCTTCCTGTCACATACCACACACTGCAGCGTGTGAGTATTGCTGTATTGACCATGTTTGGATCTACGTATGCATGTGAGCAGTCATTCTCACATCTTAAAAACATCAAGTCCAACCTACGATCACGTTTAACGGATGAAAGCCTCAACGCTTGCATGAAGCTTAACCTCACCAAGTACCAACCCGACTACAAAGACATCAGCAAATCCATGCAGCACCAGAAGTCGCATTAATGGTGAGTGTTATAACAACATTATTTAAAAGAATAAATTCAGAGGCTTATTATACTGACATTTAGTTGAATTCACTTTTAAAATATATTATATGGCTCTCACTGAAATAAATTTCCAAATTGTTTGCTTTCATGGCTCTCTTAGTCAAAAAGGTTCCCGACCCCTGCACTACACTATACATTACTATACACTATACATTACTATACACTACACTATATACTACTATACACTACACATTACTATACACTATACATTACTATACACTACACTATACATTACAATACACTACACTATACATTACTATACACTACACTATACATTACTATACACTATACATTACTATACACTACACTATACATTACTATACACTACACTATACGTTACTATACACTATACATTACTATTCACTATACATTACTATACACTATACATTACTATACACTACACTATATATTACTATACACTATACACTACACTACTATACACTACACTATACATTACTATGCACTACGCTGTACACTACTATACACTATACACTATTAGACACTACTATACACTACACTATACATTACTATACACTATACATTACTATTCACTATACATTACTATACACTATACATTACTATACACTACACTATACATTACTATACACTATACACTACACTACTATACACTACACTATACATTACTATGCACTACGCTGTACACTACTATACACTATACACTATTAGACACTACTATACACTACACTATACATTACTATGCACTACGCTATACACTACTATACATTACGCTATACACTACTATACACTACGCTGTACACTACTATACCCTACGCTACACACTCCACAACGTTACACACTACACTATACTATACACTACAAACTACACTACACTATACACTACTATACACTACACTATACACTACACTATACACTACGCTACACACTACGCTACGTTACATACTACACTACACACTGTACTATACACTACACACTACGCTACAAACTTCATTATACACTATGCTACACACTACACTACGCTACAAGCTACACTATACACTACGCCACACACTACACACTACGCTACGTTACACACTACACTATACACTATGCCACACGCTACACTATACACTACGCCACACGCTACACACTACGCTACGTTACACACTACACTATACACTGCACACTACGCCACACGCTACACTATACACTACACATTTCGCCACACGCTACACACTACGCCACATGCTACACACTACGCTACGTTACACACTACACTATACACTACACACTACACCACACGCTACACTATACACAACGCCACACGCTACACTACACACTACGCTACGTTACACACTACACTATACACTACACCACACGCTACACTATACACTACGCCACACACTACGCTACGTTACACACTACACACTACACCCCACGCTACACGCTACACTATACACTACGCCACACGCTACACCAGTGTTCTGACAACGAGCGAAGAGCACTTCTCAACGTGATTCCTTGATGTCACCACTGCCTCTCCTCGCCCCGTGTCCGAGATCTGCTCTCCCCCCATCCACCCCGTGCATGTGTCGTGTTGTAAAGACGAATAAACTTCTTAGGAGGCACACTCTGTTTATTATTATTATTCCTTCCTTATACAGTCCTTAACACACACAGAGGGGTATACGGTCCCCTCACCCGATACCCTAAGGAGGTACAGCCTCCGGACTCAGCGTGACCTACACACAGATCTTTCTGATACCTAAAGAGGTACAGCCTCCTAGCTTTGTTGGGACTTGCACGTCTACTAGTTGTAGCCGCAGATGCTGCAGCCGCTGCTAGGAGTTCCAACTACTGCTAGGAGTTCCAACTACTGCAGCAGTAGCTGCAGCGGCTGCAGTGGCTGCTGCGACTACTTCAGCAGCAGCTACAGCAGCTACAGCAACAAACGGATGCAGCTACAGCAGCAGCTGCTACAACAGCAGCTGTAACTACTACAGCCGCAACTACAGCAGCTGCTGCAGCAGCTACAAGTTTAGATATTTTTTCTTTTCCGCTTGTGTGTTAATCTGTGTTTACCCCGGATATTTTAGAGATGGCAATTATCTTGCTGTGTATTCTACTGCTGTCCCTCCCGGCCATTGCTGTCCCTCCCGGCCATATCTAGTGCCACACTCAACTCTACAAACAGCTACCCTTGTTACTTTGCGTCCATACTTGTTGCTCGATTTGCCACTACACCTGCAACTGAAACAGCTCATAGACACTTCTACACTCCATCATTGTATCCTTTTAAACCCTATCTTTGTCCAATTACTTCACCAGCACTCCTTCCAAACTTCATCCTGCTCTTAAAAATAACACCATCTGCGAGCTGCTGCTATTCGTCCAAGTTTCGAGGATCTTCATCCTTTCACAGAAAATACTTGTGCAAACTATTAATTCTACTTTCATTATTTCTGGGTGGTATTGAGCTTCATCCTGGCCCAAATGTAAAGAACTCGTATAATTCTGCAGATTTTTCTGGCCGAAAAGGTGTTGGTGTTCTGCATGTCAACATCAGAGGGCTTGTGACTAAATTAAGTCAACGAAAACTAGAAGTGGCAAATCTTGACCCGGACATTTTTTGCCTAACAGAAACATTTCTCACCCCTGCCGTCAATGACTTGCAGATTACGATTGAAAACTACAACCTTTTTCGGCTTGACCGAGGATCTAAAGGAGGTGGAATTGCCATCTATGTTCGTAATACTATTGCATGTTCACCAGCTCACTCCTTGTTTAAAAAATGTTGCTTTGAAGGTTTGGCTCTCAGAATAACTCCCCCAAATAATCAACAGATATTGGTAGTGTGCTGCTATAGACCGCCTTGTGGGAAGGATGTTGAAGCTGCATCGGCACTGAGAGAGCTTTTGGGGGTCTCCCTAAAGGTGAAATAGTTTTAGTGGGTGATCTAAATTGGAATTGGCTAAACCCGCCGGCCGTGGCCACAAATTTTACGGATGAATTTAACCTGTTTCAATTAATAAATGTCCCCACAAGACCCAACCTAAAAAATCCGGGACAGTCAACTCTGCTTGACGTCCTATTGACAAATGCCCCTCACAATTTCGCACTGACTGGTGTTCTGGGTAATAACCTTAGTGATCACTCCTTCATTTTTGGGGTGAGATCATCAGCCAGACCCAAAGTCCCCCCTAAAATTGTTGAGAAGCACTCTTTGAGGCACTTCAGCACTCAGGCATTTACAAATGATGTGCTCCACTCGGATATTGATAAGGTATGTGATATCCCCAACCTGACTACGGCTTGGGAGACTTTCAGGTGCACGTTTCTCCAAATTCTTAACAAATATGCTCCGTTGGTTAGATTTAATATAAAAGGCAACCGCCCACCATGGTATGATCCTTTGATTACAAAGCTCATGAAAACTAGGGACAAGGCTTGGGCATGTGCTCAGAAAAGTAATTTGGTCAATGACTGGCTAGAATACAGGATTTTAAGGAATAGATGCGGAAAAAAAATACGGCATGCAAAAAATGCCTACTTTTCCTCCACTCTCCTGGAATCACATGGAAATGCCAGGATTTTCTGGAAAACAATCAAATGTATCGAAAAGGCATCCAAAACAGACAATCTGCCCGTTGAGCTTAACCGAAATGGGGAATATTTTTCAGATCCCCAAAAAAATAGTTGACAATTTTAACCTTCATTTTTCTGAAGCTGGTAATCTTTTTGATAATGCATTGGGAGTCACCCCTGCTCCTGCAAATTCCTACACCCCTGTCCAAACATTAAACGAATTTAGTTTCCAACCAATCCACCAAAGTAATGTTCAGAAACAACTGTCCTACCTCGAAGGGTCCTCCTCTACCGGAGCAGATAGTCTTCCCGTCTTTGCTCTACTAACTGTTGGTCACCTAATATACAAACCTATAGCCCATATTTTCAACCTGTCCATCAAAGAAGCATCAGTTCCTCTAGAATGGAAACATTCCTATGTCCGTCCACTTCACAAAGGGGGCCCTAAAGATGATCCCAATAACTACCGACCTATCTCAATTTTGTCCACATTGATGACAATTTTTGAAAAATTATTGTTTCCTGTCCACCAACAATCTACTACATCTAAAACAATCTGCATTCCAAAAAAAATATAGCACCACATCTACTGCATTAGACTCTTTGAATCAAATTTACAATAGCCTTCATAATAAGCAGTACTGTGCCTGTCTTTTTCTTGACCTGTCCAAAGCTTTTGATACAGTAGACCACAACACCCTGCTTAGTAAACTAAGTTGCCTCGGTTTTTCCGAGAACACAGTACAATGGTTAAAAAATTACCTCTTTTCTCGCACCCAAACTGTATTCACAGATGGTTGGAGGTCAAACAGTGTTAAGATAACAAAAGGGGTTCCACAGGGTTCCATCCTCGGCCCCCTCTTGTTCTCTCTTTATGTCAATGACTTGGGCACTGACCTGGATCATTTCAGGGTTAATCTTTTTGCAGATGACACGATACTGATTACTGCTGGCCGCTCTCCGGATGACGTGATTGCTAAGCTCCAGGGTGATTTCAACAAACTACAACATCAGTTAGTTTCTCTTAAACTAGTCTTGAATACCTCCAAAACCAAGGTACTATGCTTCTCACCGGGACTAAAGCAGGAAGTTATTTTTCCCCCATTACATTCCTTGAATAATTTTCAAATAGAGCAAGTTAACATCTATAAGTATCTTGGGGTCATTCTGGATTCAAAACTTTATTTTGAAGATCACATTGATTATATTGGTAAAAAGACAAATAAAAATTGGTTTTCTGTATCGACACAAGCATTGCTTCCCCCCAATGTTCCGTTTGGAATTGATAAAAGCTACCATACTGCCTCTACTTGACTACTGTGACATCGTGTATAAATCAGCCCCAAGTACTATACTGAAAAAGCTTGATTCCATCTATCACTCGGCCTTAAGATTTGCATTGAACTGCCCATATAAGACTCACCACTGTGATCTCTACATTGGGTCTAACTTAGCATCTCTTAATGTTCGACGGCTTGTGCGCCAGATCTTATTTATTCACGATGTACTTACAAAAAAATCCGCAGACTACCTACTGGATCTCCTCTCTGTTTCAAAGAACAAATTTGACCTCAGGTCTTCGCTCATCTACCAGCTTCACATTCCCTATTGCCGTACAAAAACCGGAGGAAGGGCCTTTGCTATTGATGCCCCCAGGGTCTGGAATGCTATTGCCAATAAACTGCAACTTGAATCACTACCTATGAGATCTTCACTCAAAACTGCTCTAGAGGAGTTGTACACCCCTAGCTGCCACTGCTATTCAGTGGCCTAAAATATGGCTCTAGATTTTGGTGTTATAATTTATTTATGTAGTTTATTGTAAAAAATTTGGTCACAGTCCCTATGATCACTGTTACATTGCATTTATGGCTTTTATTTTGGTGATTTCGAAAAGTTTATTGTTTTGGTCATGTTTTTGTTTATTGTATACGGAGTTAGACTGATGTCCTTATTCTTAGTTGTCTTGTGGTTGTTGTTATTTTGACTTGCATCCCACTGGGATTTTTTGCACACAGCGTTGGTGTACGGTGCTATTTCAGGAATATTTTTGATGTTTTTTTCCTGGATTTTCTGTTTGCACAGTCACATAGTCACTTTAAGATGTTTTCTTGTTCATGTTTTTTTGTTTGTTGCGGTTGCACCCGATTCAAGAGCCGAATGGCTCTCAGGGCTATACCAAATAAATGAACTAATGAACTAAATGAACTACCGCTATCCCAGAGTCCTCCGGCTGGGACCTAGGGGAGGCTATCTGACCCACCGCTGACCCGGTGGGTCCTGACCCCTGGGTAAGCCGAGCCTTAGCCCTCAGAAGGGCTGGAAGGCTGGTTCCAGGGTCCTGGCTATCTTCAGCCCAGGCTTCGGTCTTCGTGTAGGGAGAGAACTCCCCGCGCTCTGCGCGCTTACCCTTCTTATACTCGTTTGTGGCCAGGTGTAACCAATCCCACATTCCCACGTGGAACTAGCTGATTGGTTCTCCCCAAACTGTGGCTACGATCCACTTCACCTCGTCTGACCCCAACCGTTATGTACACAGAGAGGTAACGCTGCCCTGCCCCCTTGATACCTGGTGGTAATGCAGGTTACCGAACAGTGCGTGGTTAACACCTCTACACATGTTTGCACAAATGAGGAATTTGCGTTCACTCAACCTTTTTGGTTATTTAGTTGCCTTGTGTGTTGTTGTTGTTGGTGTTTTGCATGCACACACACGGAGGCGATGCCATCCCCCCCTCACTCCCCCTCCGTTAAAGCGCCGTGCACACAAACACACACACACACCGAGGTCATTTTTCCCCTCCGCGCATCTGCCACGCGCCCTCCCGCCGACGCCGCGCGTCCCGCGTCCCCCACCCTCCCATCTGTGGCCGAAATCCTCCACGCGAATCCCCAACAACGTCCAAGCCGCCACCCCCCCCCACCCCTTTCTCTCGCTCTCATCTCATCGGCCGTGTGGCTCAGTCGAATCTCCTGCCGGGGGTAACAGACTTGGTGCATTTCCTGCGGTGCCAGGGAGGATCTGCCCCACCAGTACTTACGCTGCAAGTGGCTCAAACTCAATGTTCCACCTTTTGGGGGGCATCTTCAGGAAACTGGGGGTGCCCTTCTACAACAGCAGCTTCGTATATGGGGTGGTGCCTTACCTGGCTAACAAGCGCCATGACCTCGCCAACTTCGCCTGTGCTCAGGCGAAGATGGCTGTGTACAGAACGAGGAAGAAGATGCTGCAAGGTGACACTGACGGCTGCTCTGTGCTGCTTCCAGTGTTCAGAGGCCTGCTCAAGGCACGGCTCCGGCTGGAGCACGCCACGTGCCACACACACGTGTCGGTGATGTGCAGCGCGTCTTGTTCTAACGCTGGGGGGCCGGACAAGCCCCGCTCTGTACCAGCGTGGACGGCACCCCACGTGTTCACCTTCTGAAGCGCTCGCTCGTCGCCGTGGCGTGCGCGATGACCACAACCACCACCACCACCACAACCACCACCACCACAACCACCACCACCACCACCACAACCACCACCACCACAACCACCACCACCACCACAACCACCACAACCACCACCACAACCACCACCACCACCACGTGACTTTTCTTTCGTGTTGTGCGCGCTGCATTTAGTGTCACAGCGCGTGGATTTATAGCGTTTATTTTCATTTGTGTTGCTGGTGACTTTGTGCGTTTCATATCGGAATCGCCTCTAGTGCTGTTGCTGCTGGCGGCAATAAAAGTTGTTTAAAAGTCAAAAGTCTCTCGCTCTCTCTCGGGCGCTCTCTCTCTCTCGCTGTCTCTGTTCTCCTCAAAGTCGCCTTTTTGGCTCTCCCCACGGGTCCCTTCGGCGCGGTTGCTGGTTGGGGCCAAGTGGTGCTCGCCAACAACACTTGGCCCCAACGGTCTCTTAAGGATATACGGGGGATCTTTGTCTTTGTTTCCTCCTCACTCCTTACCGTCACCCCTCCCACCACTGATACCTCTTCGACTTAAATTTCCCTCGCCCCATCTCCCCTCCCCCCCCAATCACCCCATCCTCCTCCCTCCCTCCTCCCTCCCCCCTCCCCCCCCCCAATCACCCCATCCTCCCCCTCCCCCCTCCCCCCCCAATCACCCCATCCTCCTCCTCCCTCCCTCCCCCCCCCCCCAATCACCCCATCCTCCTCCTCATCTCGAGTGACCATATTCCTCCCTCCTCCTCGTGGGACGAACTCCAATATCCTCGCCCCTCCCTCCTGACGATTGTGACGTCACAGCCCCACGTGCGCGCCCTCCTCGACAACCCACGCGGCCCCTCCCCCTCCCCTGCCCTTCCCCCCGTCGCACCACCTCCTTGGCGACCCACAATGCACAGCCACCCCACCGCCTGTTGCGTGCTGCGCGTTGGTTCGTCGCAGCAAGGCCGCAGTAGCCATGGAGTCAACATTGGGGGGGACCGAATCTTCCAGGGGGTCTGGGGGTCCCCCCCCCCCCAGATAAAAAAAAGTTAAATTTGAAAACGAATTTCCTGCCATTTCCTGCCTTAAATATAAAAAAAATTCACTAACACATAGGATTGACTTTTTATGTATGTTTTACAATAATGTATAATAGTGTATTATTGTATTACATTGCTCTGTTTTTTTATTTTTTACCTTTGCTTGTTTCATTGTATGTAATGGCAGAGATTAGGGATTAATAAAGTACAACCATAACCACAATCATGTAAACATAAATCTATTTTATAGCAATATATTGGGGGGGGACATTTTACGCATATTTGAATATGGGGGGGGGGGGTGGGATTTGTCCCCCCTCCCCAATATATATTATAATTACGGCCTTGCGTCGCAGTAAGAGTGGACCTTAGCGCTCGAGCCGCGTGAGAGCCACGCATTGAAGGATTCGCTGGATTACTAAAGCGGCGGTAGTAGTCCCGGTAGTAGTCATATTGGGACCATACCAATAGGGCTTTCATCACCATTGTAAATGTCGTCCACAGGTGTGTGTCTTTTGGGGGAGGTGGAGGGGTGGAGCGAGATGGGAGAACGGGGGGTGGGGGAATGTGTAGAGGTGGAGGGGGGGGGGTGAAGGGGGGGATGCGTGGACCCGGCGGGAGCGGTGGCGCAGCGGTTAGCGCGCTCATTTACAAACCCGCCTACCCCCACTCAGGGCCACCAACACCATCAGCGACGATGAATCTGAACCGGTCCCAGAGGCTCCCCCTTACAGGTCGACTGAGCCTCGAATGAGCACCTGGTGCGGTGTGTAGTAAACATCGCCACCGGGGAGACAAAGGCGGCCGGGCGTGGTGCTGACCACCCAAGGCATTGGTGTGTCGTTCCGGCCATCATAGGTCCTACCCGCTCACAGCGCTTGCACCCAACACTCTGATAAGGGCTATACCGGGGGGAGGGGTGTTAGAGATGTGGGTGCCGCGGTGCCTCGGAGATGTTATCCCTCTCGCCTGGTTACGCAGGAGGTCGTGGGTTCGATCCCAAACCCTGACAGCCTGTTGTGTTTGCAAGCATCTCTGAAAGTCGCGTGGATTTCTCTCCGGGAGGGTGGGGGTGGGAATTCCTGGGGGTCCGCCCGGCCGCCCGCCGTCGCCCCTCCACTACATCCAGAATGAACGCGCGTTTCAGAATATTTGTGTGCTGCCAATACATGTCCACGAGGACGACGAGGCTGGTGATGCTGTCGACGATGAGCCACTCGGTTGGTGAGCTATCGCGCGTGTGGTGGCCAGGGTCGCTTCTCTGAAGAAGGCTAAAGAAGACAGAGCTACGATTAAGCTCCGTGGTGGACAATCTCCCGGTTGAAATGAAAACCAAGAAATTAAAAATCGCAGTAAAAAATGTGTGAAGCCAGTTTGGAGGTGTGGTGGGAAGGACGTGGGTGGGTGGGGGGGGGGGACGTGGGTGGGGGGGGGCACGTGGGTGGGGGGGGGGCACGTGGGTGGGGTGCGTGGGTGGGGGGTGGGGCACGTGGGTGGGGGGGACGTTGATGGGGGGGAGGGACGTGGGTAGGGGGGGGGACATGAGGGGGGGGGCACGTGGGTGCGGGAGGGGGACGTGGGGGACGTTGGTGGGGGGGGAGCACGTGGGTGGGAGGGACGTGGGGGACGTGGGTGGGGGGGACGTGGGGGGTGTTGGTGTGCTCGAGGTGGAGGGTTCCGTGGCCCGCATTAACATTCGCCTCGCGTCGCACTCGCGGCGCCATCCCGAGTCTTCTCCGCGCGGCAGTCGATCCTGCGCACTGTGCCCACTGTACGTGCGGAGGGCCGTTCGGGACCTCGAGTCGAGACGGATTCCCGGGGCTCCGCTCACATTGAGCGTTGATGCAGCTCCCTTCACTTCCCGTGGTGGCCATTCCACGTTCCTATGGCGGAGGCGGGGGGCGAGTCTATCAATAAAGCAACGGCTGTTGACTACCTCAACCTCCATCGCCCCTTCCCCCCACACCCTCTCCTCAAATCGGTACCTATTTTAACCACCCCGTAGGAAGGGATGATGAGCTGAGTCACCACCCCCCCCCCCCAACCACAACCCTTCGCGTTGTGAGCCGTCCGCTCTGCCGCACGGGGCACCAACTGAGTAGCAATTGTGCCCCTTGCGTTAAGACTAACCCCCTCAACCCGGCCATGGGAACGTGGAATGTACACAAGTGACTCGTCGTAATCGCCGACGGAGATGGTGGAAGTCGCCCCCGTTGCTCGGAGGAGCTGGGAGACTTGGATCGTTGATGGGACGCATAAGCGTGCGCCGGTCCCAGCGATTACCTGGACTGGTCCCAGCGATTACCTGGACTGGTCCCAGAGATTATCTGGATCGGTCCCAGAGATTATCTGGATCGGTCCCAGAATTTATCTGGATCGGTCCTAGCGATTATCAAGATTGGTCCCAGCGAATATCTGGACCGGTCCCAGCGAATATCTGGATCGGTCCCAGAGATTATCTGGATCGGTCCCAGAATTTATCTGGATCGGTCCTAGCGATTATCTAGATTGGTCCCAGCGAATATCTGGACCGGTCCCAGCGATTATCTGAATCGGTCCAGGGAGATTATCTGGATCGGTCCTAGCGATTACCTGGATCGGTCCCGGGCTTCGTCTAGGTCGACCTAGCCAGAAGAACGCGTGTACAGTTGCCTGATGCGGTGGGTGTTTAAACGTCGGCATTGGGGAGAGACAAAGGCGGCCGGGCGTGATGTCGGCCATCCACCCCACCCCCGTCGCGTGCCGTGCCGGCCAATCATAGGTGCTCGCTAGCAGCACTTGCCCCAAGTTTGTTGAAGGCTATACGGGAGGAACCTTTGTCTATGTTGTCTGTGTCTTGTACTGGACACGGCGATGTCTTAAACACGACAAGCAGGACTGCCATTCCCTCCTGCAGTGCAGGTTACGAGTGTGTTTGTGTGTGTTTTATTTTTACAAGAACTGATTTAAAAAAATAAATCGTGTTCTATCTCTCACTGCAAGAGATACAACTGTAACCGCAGAGATACAAAAATAAGAGAGAGAGAGAGAGAGGAAAACAGAGACATAGAGGGAGGGGGAGAGAGACAGAGACAGAGAGAGGAAAACAGAGACAGAGAGGGGGGGGGGAGAGAGAGACAGAGACAGAGCGAGATTGCAGAACGTTGAAGCAGCGAAACGGAGGGAGATATCTGGAAGAAAGGAGAAGCGGTAGCCACGGGAGCTGTAAAGAAGTTGATCCCAGAGACAGAGATGAGACCATCGTGCGGTGCTTCTTGGTGAGAGAGATGAGAGTCTGCGTAGAAAACAGAGGGGCAACAAGGGGGGGTGGTGGTGGTGGTGGTGGCCAAAGAGGGAGAATGGAGAGCGAAGATGGGGAGGGATGGGGAGGAGGGAACGAGCGTGTGGGAGAGATGGGGTGGGAGGGAGATGGAGGAAAGGTTGTGAGAGATGGAGAGGTGAGGAGGGAGATAGAGGGATGGTTTTGAGAGATGGGGTGGGAGGGAGATGGAGGAATGGTTGTGAGAGATGGAGAGGTGAGGAGGGAGATAGAGGGATGGTTTTTGAGAGATGGGGTGGGAGGGAGATGGAGGGTTGTGAGAGATGGGGAGGGAGATAGGGGGAGAGACGTGAGCGATTAGGGAAAGAGAAATTGGAGAGAGAGCGAGAGGGTTGTGAGAAAAGAAGAGAGAGGAAAATAGAAAAGAGAAGAACAGAAACACAGAGAGAGAGAGAGGTGAAGGTTGTGAGTGAGAGTGAAACGTGGGAAAGGCAGGCCGGGAGTGGTGGGGTGGGGGGCGGATGTGAGGGGGAGAGAGGAAATCGTAGAGATAGAGAATGGAGGGAGTGGGGAGGGAGGGAAAATAAGAGAGGGCGGCCGGGGTGGGGGGGTTGAGAGACGGGGAGGGAGGGAGGGGAGAACGGGAGAGAGAGGGTGGGGGCGGGGGAAAGAGAGGGGGAAGGGGGGGGAAGAGAGCCGGGCTGATCGTGCGCGCGCGCGCGTGCCCGACACCTCACGCACGCGCTTCGGCCGCGCCGCGCTCCGCAAGCGAACCCTCACGGGTAGACTGCAACGAGTCGCTTCGGCACCGCGTCCATTCATCCCGTCCCCCTTCGCGACACAATAGCGCGCGCCTTCGATCGGGGGGGGTGGGTGGGGGAGTCGGGGAGGGCCGGGGCCGCTTCGGAGCGCTCAAGAAGGGACGCGGGGGAGGAGCGGTGGGGGGGGGGGCATCTCGAGAGAGACTCCGCGTTGGGGCGTGACAGGGGGAGGCGAGGTTTTACCCAAAAAGTGAAAATAAAATTGAACGCTGCGGCGCCGTGGCTGTTGCATGCTGGCGACTGGGCCACCTGCCTGCTAGTCATCCTCCTCCTCCTCATTCTACTCCTCGTCATCCTACTCCTCCTCGTCATCCTCCTCCTCGTCATCCTCCTCCTCGTCATCCTCCTCGTCATCCTACTCCTCCTCATCATCATTCTACTCTTCGTCATCCTACTCCTCCTCGTCATCCTCGTCAGCCTCCTCGACCCTTGCGTGCCGCTCAGCCGAGTGGAGGAGCGGCGCTGCCGTTGTCCCTGGCAACGCTCAAGACAGAACAAAGAGAAAGTGGGGGGGGGGGGTGGTTGTGGGTGGTGGAGACGCGGGGGGGGGGGGGGCGGGGAGACCTGAGGGCTGAGATCCTGGTGGTGAGCGAGCAAGGAAGAGGCGAACGTGGCTCCGGCGAACGGGAGCGTCGAGGTGGGAGAGACACGGGGTCCTGGGGGGGAGACGAGGAGCAGCAGCAGCAGGAACAGCAGGAGCAGTAGGAGCAGGAGCAGTAGGAGCAGTAGAAGCAGCAGCAGTAGGAGCAGCAGCAGCAGGAGCAGTAGGAGCAGCAGTAGAAGCAGTAGGAGCAGCAGCAGTAGGAGCAGCAGCAGTAGGAGCAGCGGGGCAGATTTGTAGCAGCGGGATCACGGAGCGAGGAGCTGCGACTGAGGAGCGGCGGAGTCATTCCGGAGCGGGCAACGAGCAGACGAATCGAGGAAGGTGACGGCGGTGGAGGAGGAGGAGGAGGAGAAAGGAGGTGGATCGAGAGCGACAGCGACAGCGGCTGCGCGCAGCGGTGACCGCACGCGGGGTAGCATCATCCTCCGTGAGTCGCCTTCGTGCCTCGCCTCATCACAACCCCCCCCCCCCAACCTGTGTCAGCCGCACGTCTCTCACATCGCTGTCAGCTCGCACGCCACCCGCGCCTCCTCCTCCTGCTCGTCTGATGAACGATGGAGCTCACCTCATCGCCTTTTCGTATAACCCACCTCTCCTTCCTCACCCACAACCCCTCCCCTCTCCCACCTTCAATATCCCCCTCGGCTCGTCGCACTCCCCCTTCACCTCCACTTCCCTCACCTGAATCATCACTTCTATTGCCTCCCTCACCAGTTGTCACGCTGTCACCACCACTACCACCGTGTTGCCTGTAACAGACTGTTGGGGCAAGTGCTGTTAGCGAGTAGCAGCACCTGTGAAGGCCAGCACGGTGGCACACGAGGGGCTGGCTGGGCCAACGCCACGCCCGGCCGCCTTTGTCTCCCTAGCGGCGATGTTCGTACACCGCACGAGGTACTCATTTGAGGCTGAGTCGACCTAGGGGAGGCCCGGGACCTGTTCAAATAATTCGTCACCGGTGTTGGCCGTGAGCGGGAATCGATTTCGTGTCGCCGGGGTTCGTAGCGCAGCGTAGCGCTGACCGCTACCACCACGGCAACCAGCACCACCACCAGCAGCACCACCAGCACCACCACCAGCAGCACCCAGTGCTGGAAACGAGTATCCCCATTTCACCACATTCACACACACACACCTCTCCCCGCACCCTCTGTCGTATCTCTCGCATCCGTCTCGCCCCCTCACCCCACGGAGCTGGCAGGATGAGGAGGATGAGGAGGATGAGGAGGATGAGGAGGATGAGGATGAGGAGGATGAGGAGGATGAGGAGGATGAGGAGGAGGAGGATGAGGAGGCTCCTCACTCGCCAACGCAACCGCCGCTATCGCCGATGCGCCGTCTGCGTCGCGGATCGCTCGTCGGTGTTGCGATGATGATGCGTGGCGCGCGTGTGCGTCATGTTGTGAACCGGTCCTGGGCATCCCCTAGGTCGACTCAGCCTCAAATGAGTACCTGGTGCGCTGTGTGTGAACATCGCCACTGGGGAGACAAAGGCGGCCGGGCGTGGTGTTGGTCACCCAACCCCTCGTGTGTCGTGCCGGCCTTCATAGGCGTTCGCGCCACAGCACTTGCCCCTACAGTCTGTTACAGGCTACACCGGGGAATTTTTGTATGTTTTGAGTACCGGTCCTGGGCCTCCCCTGGGTCGGCTCAGCCTCAAATGAGTACCTGGTGCGCTGTGTGTGAACATCGCCACTGGGAAGACAAAGGCGGCCGGGCGTGGTGCTGATGACCGATCCTCTCGTGTACCACAGTACCGGCCTTCAATGGGTACTACTCGCTAACAGCACTTGCCCCAACAGTCTGCTAAGACTATGCAGGGGGGAAGGGGGGGGGGCTTTGTCTTTTTGTTGTACTGGGGGGAGCGGTGGCGCAGCGGTTAGCGCGCTGCGCTGCACATAACCGGCTCAGCCGAGTTCGATTCCGGCTAACGGTCAACGCCGGGCAAAGAATATCAGAAGGGTGCCTGGATCTCCGCACAGGTCGACCCAGCCTCGAATGAGTACCTGGTGTGATGTGTAAACATCGGGAGACAAAGGCGGCCCGGCGTGGTGCTGGCCAACCACCAATTCTCGCCCGTTGTGCCGTGCCGGCCTTCATAGGTGCTCGCTAACAGTCACTTAGCGAGCACGTATGTTCTTACAGTTACGGCTATACGGGGGACCTTTATCTTTGTTTGCACGTGTGTGTGTGTGTGTGACGTGCCCCCACAGCCCCACGGGTGGGGAGCGGTGGTGCAGCGGTTAGCGCTCTGCGCTACGAACCCGGCGACCCGGGTTCGATTCCCGCTCACGGCCAACAACCAGCGACGATTTTCTGAGCCCGGTCTTGGGCCTCCCCTAGGTCGACTCCAGCCTCAAACGAGTACCTGGTGCGATGTGTAAAACATTGCAACTAGGGAGACAAAGGCGGCCGGGCGTGTTGCTGGCCATCCATCATAGGTGCTCGCTAACAGCACTTGCCCCAAAAGTCTGTTACGGCCTATACGGGAGATCTTTATCTTCGTGTGTACGTGACGAACTTGTGCGGCGTAGCCCGTGCGGCTTAACCCGGCCCCCCGACACGATACCAAGAACGGCGACAGCGAATGTCCTGGTCCTGGGCCCTGGCCGAGGTCGTCGAAGCAGCCTAAAAAAGAATGGCTGGTGCGGTGTGTAAATATCAGCATTGGGGAGAGACAAAGGCGGCCGGGCTTGGTGTTGCTCCCCCATCCCCCGCCCCCCCCAGTGTGCTGTGCTGGCCTTCATACGGTTATCGCTAACAGCACTTGCCACAAAATAGAACTGTATGTTAAGGGCGGGGGATTATTTTATTTGTGTGAGCGAGCGTGCATGAGCGTGCGTGCGTGGGTGAGCGATCTTGTATGAGTGTGTGTGTGAGCCTGTGTGTGTGTGAGCGTGCGTGTGTGTGTGAGCCTGTGTGTGTGTGAGCCTGTGTGTGTGTCAGCCTGTGTGTGTGTCAGCCTGGTGTGTGTGTCAGCCTGTGTGTGTGTGTGAGCGTGCGTGTGTGTGAGCCTGTGTGTGTGTGTGAGTCTGTGTGTGTGTCAGCCTGTGTGTGTGTGAGCGTGCGTGTGTGAGCGTGCGTGTGTGTGTGTGTGAGCCTGTGTGTGTGTGTGTGAGCCTGTGTGTGTGTCAGCTTGTGTGTGTGTGAGCGTGCGTGTGTGAGCGTGAGCTGCCTTCGTACGTGATGTTGTATGAGATTATTATATCTGACCGGCTCCGTGCTCAGAGCTGCACGCACACTCCACCACCCACCACCCACACTCCACCACCCACACCCCACCACCCACCACCCACACTCCACCACCCACCACCCACACTCCACCACCCACCACCCACCACCCACACTCCACCACCCACACTCCACCACCCACCACCCCACACTCCACCACCACCACCCACCACCCACACTCCACCACCCACCCACCCACACTCCACCACCACCACCCACCACCCACCACCCACACTCCACCACCCACCACCACCCACCACCCACCACCCACACTCCACCACCCACCACCGCACACTCCACCACCCACACTCCACCACCCACCACCCACCACCCACACTCCACCACCCACACCCACCACCCACCACCCACCACCCACACTCCACCACCCACCACCCACCACCCACACCCACCACCCACCACCCACCACCCACACTCCACCACCCACACTCCACCACCCACAAGGGACCCGTGTAGTTGGTATGCGGCACCATTGCGCGACAAAACACCGAACCCCATGTGAACTACACTTTGTATTTACCAGTTGTAAGGCCTCACTGAGCTGCTACGTAGCTTTTTTTTTCTTCTTCAGAAACGACCCGGCTATCACAAACGACAGCTCAACGAAGTTGGCGACTTATCATCATCATCACGGGGAAATGTTTAGCAACATCAAACCACTCTAAACGCGTGAGATGTTGATTCAAAATGTGGAGGGAAAGACCGGAGGATCCCGGAGAAAACTCCACACGACCACGGGGAGAGAGAGAGACACGCAAACTCCAAATATACATCAGCAGGCGTCGGGGTCAGGATCGAAGCCACGACCTCCTGTATACCAGGCGAGGGAGTTAACATCTCCTAGCCACAGTGCTATGTGGTTGATTGTGACCACGGGGAGAGAGAGAAAAAAGCAAACTTTCAAATATACATCAGGTGTCAGGGTCGGGATGGAACCCACGACCCCCTGTATACCAGGCGAGGGAGTGAACTTCTCCTCGTGCATGTGGTTGATTCTGCTGCTGCTGCTGTTGCTGCTGCTGCGTCCTTGGTGATGCCGTGACGCGCCAGCACAAAATAACAGAACTCAGAATCAGAATGGTTATTTATACCGGAGGAGGAATCCGATGAGCTATGAAGCTCTTTTTCACAGATGTCTAGTAAGGGGCACGTGGGTCAGAACGTCACAACAACAAACGATACCAAAAACACAACCGGGGTGCAACGTTTAGGAAAGGTAAGCAAATCGCTTCGAAAAAAATATATATGCAGATCAAACTAAACTATACATTGTGATTTAAAGCTTTCGTGACTGCAGGGATTCATATTCTTGTTATATATTTTTTATTATTTTATTGTTTCCCTTCTACGTGACTTTACCGAAAGAACCAAGAATATATATTGTATACTCTTTGGTTCTTTCGGTAAAGTCAAAAAATACGTAGGTATTTCTCAGAATCAGAATGGTTGTTTATACCGGAGGAGTAGTTTTTTTTTCGTGCTATGTGGTTGTCCCACCTGATGACGATTTGCTTGTGTGTTGCGATCGAAACGTCGTGATCGATGATTTTCCTACCTACGTGACTTTAGCGAAATAACCAAAGTGTATGGGGATTCCTGCACTCACGAAAGCTTCAAATCAAGATTGTATAGAAAGATTGTTTTTTTTTATCTTACGAGGTAAAGCTCACCGAGCTATAAGCTTCTTTAACAAAAACGTTGGCCGGCAACAACACGGGGTGACCTTTAAGATGAGCTCGTAAATAAACAGAAGAGGCGACGTTTCGGGCGACGGCTCTTCATCGTGGCACATCGATAGAGAAGCCAGACGAGAGACAGAGGGTGGGTGCAGCGAGAGATGGAGATTGCATTTGTTGACGTAATTTGGGGGGGGGCCTTGATGAGAATTACATAACAAAAATCATTGAGAACTCAGTATTTTATTCATTAGCATATAAATACAGCAGCTAGCCTGGTAGTGGATATGGAGTAACAGACAAACTACCCCCCCCCCCATCGCTCATGGGACCTCCCTTGCCAGAATCTAAATATAACAATAGGTTTTACCCTTTCTGGCAATGAAACAGTTGTGTTAAGATGTTTTACACCAAGGAATCGTGTCTGCATTTACTTGTGGCGAACATGCAAACGTAAAAAAAGACATGTTTAGATCGTGTAACAGGGACGTGCAGTCAGAGGAGGCAGGGGAGGCAGAGCTTCGCCTGTCATACTCCAATGAAAATAGCTGTTACGAAAATAAAACAAAAAGAATAATAAAATAAAATGTACATTAAGATTTTTTTCCACTGATCTGTGTTATAAATGTCGTTTCTGTACGATTCCAATCATTTTTATAGTCAAAATCGCCAAATTTGCGGAGCTCCGCTACAAATACAGGAAGAGACGAGAGGTGAGGCAGCGACGAGCTCAGCCTCCCTGTGATTGCGCAACCCCTCAGTAACTGGATGGAGCGCGGGAAATAAGCGCGTGCCTGTTACTATCTCAGTATGTCACCAATGTAATGTTTGTAGACCCCTTCATTTCATATCCTCGCCTTCCATACTCCAGGTAACTTAGTTTCACGTATGTGTATAAAGATATTTAGGCTCGCTGGTCTCGTCATGAAACTGCAATGAAAAAGCACCAGGGGAGGCAGCTATCACATCTGCCTCACTGAGGGGGACGTGTTTAACACGCCCCCTTCAGTGAGAACACGCCCCCTCACTGAGGCCACGCCCCAATCTATGAGGCCACGCCCCCTTCAGTGTGTGAATCTGGCTCTGACACTAGCCAGTGCCTCCCGAGCCATTGACCTCACCGCACGTCACTGTAGTTTATGGCATTGTCTTTGAAACTGATTGGGGCCCCCCCCCCCCCCCCCGTTAATAATTAATCACAAAGTGTCACTTAATAAACTGACACCGAACCCGGTGGGCGATGCTCGTGGGGAGAGGTATCTCTGAAGCAGGTAGTAACATTGCGATATGTTCTCATTCATGACACTAATGTATCTCTCTCCATCTATCTAAATCAGCTCAAGCCGCCTCTCGTAAATCACGTGACTTCTGCGTGGCCCTCCCCTCTCCCTGTTGCCCGCCCACTGTGAAAACAGACGCTGCACTGTGCAATAGCGTCGAGGCACTGATGTAGCCTCCTCCTCCCTCCTCCTCCCTCCTCCTCCTCTCTCCTCCCTCCTCTTTCCTCCTCCCTGCTCCTGCCTCATCTTCCTCCCTCCTCCTCTCTCCTCCTCCTCCTCCTCCCTCCTCCTCCCTCCTCCCTCCCTCCTCTCTCCTCCCTCCTCTTCCCTCCTCCCTGCTCCTGCCTCATCCTCCTCCTCCCTCCTCCTCCTCCTCCTCCTCTCTCCTCCCTCCTCTTTCCTCCTCCCTGCTCCTGCCTCATCTTCCTCCCTCCTCCTCTCTCCTCCTCCTCCTCCTCCCTCCTCCTCCCTCCTCCTCCCTCCTCTCTCCTCCCTCCTCTTCCCTCCTCCCTGCTCCTGCCTCATCCTCCTCCTCCCTCCTCCTCCTCCTCCTCCTCTCTCCTCCCTCCTCTTCCCTCCTCCCTGCTCCTGCCTCATCCTCCTCCTCCCTCCTCCTCTCTCCTCCTCCTTCTCCTCCTCCTCCCTCCTCCTCCCTCCTCCTCCTCCCTCCTGCTCCCTCCTCACCCCCCTCATCCTCCTCCATGTTTCTTTCCCCCCATACATTACATCCTTGACTCTTCCCCTTCGCGTCGTGTGCCACTGGGGGGGGGGGGGGGGGGGGGGGGGGCTACGTCTTGGGTGTATGAACCCTGCTTGGACGGGCGCGTTTCGGCGCCAGTTTGCCAAGAGGGCTCGCGGTTCGAACCGCGTGGAGACGCGGGGAATTGTGAGTGGGCGGGGGGGGGGCGGTGAATTTAACAAGACGAACTGAGCGCCGTCTGTCCCGCGGTGGGCGTTCGAGACTCTCGTGTGCACGCGTGTGTCAAGTCAATCTCAAGACTCCTTCACAGGAGGGTTGTGCCGTGGGCGTGCGGACCGCGCCACCTCGAGGATAAGGTGTCTTGACTCCGGATCAGAAGATTTGCAGGTTAAAATCCTGCCGTGGTCGTCAGAGTGCGCGCGCGTTTCCTTTTTAATAACAATACACAGGGTGTCCCCTAAGCCTGGGATCATGGGAAAAATAATGCAAAAAAAGGCAATAATGACGCTTTTATTCACGGAACGTGCTCAATGTGTCCACCATTGTTCCTGAAACACAACTCCAGACGAGATGCCAAGTCAGCAAGCAACACGAAAAAATTGTATCAGGGGTAATGGTGTTACATGCATCGATAATGCGCTGCCGAAAATATTCAAAGGATCTAAAATTTCCCGTGCTGACCAACGCCTTGGAGTGACCCAGAGATTAAAAAAAAAACAAATCCAGTGGTGTGAGATCGCGGGTTTCTCGCTGGCCATTCCACAGGCCCTCGACGTCCTATCCAATGACCATGGAAATATGAACGAGTTATTTTCCCCTATCATTCCAGACTTATGGGACACCCTGTATATATATATTTTTTCAATCTGATACCGCAAATAAAACTGATGTCTCATTGCTAAAACTGCACATGTCCGGCTCTTTCCGTGCGATTTCACGATTGAAGGATTTGTGTGCAGCTCCTACCGGCTGCTTCACAACAGCCGGTGAAGATGTACAGCGTGTAAATGCCAATGCACTGCGGGATTAGGAGTCCCCTTGCGCTCCGTTCGCCGGTCATTGTACGCATGCATGGACGTTGAACTTCTTTCGCTCCGTACGTAGCCAACCGCGGGAGGCGTCATGGGCGAAGATGTGACGATGTGCGGAGTGTCGGGAATAGTTACCCCTGGGGGTCCCCCCCCCCCTCCCCTTGGCCAAAGTGCCGCAGGGCAGGTCGAGATGAGCTGTGAAATAAGGCGATTTGAGACGCGGAGGCATTTAGCAGCGACATCATTCCATCCGTGCGTGACAATTACCGGCCATGCAACAGAACGTAGCCACGTGAACGCGTGCGCTCGCGTGCATCTATAGTTGCATGCACACGCGCGTGGGCGTGCGGGTTAACGACAGCAGCAAATAATCGCCGTTCGTCACTAAGTGGCGGTGACGTGACCACGCCGCTTGTGCCAGGCTAGGTGCGCTCACTTTGACGCCACGTGGAGTGTAGAAGGCTCGCCAGCAGGTCACGGAACAGAAGACAAAGCCACCCCCCTGGCCCGTGTTGTCGCCTCCACGGACTGTTGGGGACAGTCGCTGTGAGCGAGTAGCACCTGTGGCGGCCGGCACCGGGGTGTGGGGTGGGCGCTGGGGGCAACCAAAACAACAATACGTGACATTTTTGTTCGAATTCGGTAGTAATAATAACAACAACAAAAAACCCAACTCAATATTTCAAGAGCCGCAATGCACTGTGCGGTGAATGCGAGAGACGATGGTGGCCTTTAAAAATAAATAACGCCACGTTAACAGTCCGTAAAGAGCCGCACGGCTGCCGAATCCCAGCTGTAGAGCTGCACTACGGGCAGCAGCAGCACCCGTCTGGAGCTCTCTCCCTCCCACTGCTGCACCACACACACACGCAGCAGTAGCAGCAGCCGTCTGGAGCTCTCTCCCTCTCACTGCTGCACCACACATACACGCAGAAGTAGCATCAGCCGTCTGGAACTCTCTGCCTCTCACTGCTGCACCACACACGCAGCAACAGCCGTCTGGAGCTCTCTCCCTCCCACTGCTGCACCACACACACACGCAGCAGCAGCCGTCTGGAGCTCTCTGCCTCCCACTGCTGCATCACACACACGCAGCAGCAGCAGCCGTCTGGAACGCTCTCCCTCTCACTGCTACATCACACACACACGCAGCAGCCGTCTGGAACGCTCTCCCTCTCACTGCTGCATCACACACGCAGCAGCAGCCGTCTGGAACGCTCTCCCTCCCACTGCTGCATCACACACACACGCAGCAGCAGCCGGAGGGAGCTCTCTGCCTCCCACTGCTGCATCACACACGCAGCAGCAGCAGCCGTCTGGAACGCTCTGCCTCTCACTCCTGCATCACACACGCAGCATCAGCAGCCGTCTGGAACGCTCTCCCTCTCACTCCTGCATTACACACGCAGCAGCAGCAGCAGCCGTCTGGAACTCTCTGCCTCTCACTGCTGCATCACACACGCAGCAGCAGCAGAATCCAAACACCGTCATCATCATTCACCTTGAAGTAACAGCTCAAGGAAAGCTCTCGCCTGTTCAGGCCGTGAGCTGTCCAGGTTATCAAGTCGACAAGCCCTCACCTGTTCACGCACTCACCTGTTCGGGCCCTTACCTGTCCAGGCACTCACCTGTTCAGGCCCTTACCTGTTCACGCACTCACCTGTCCAGGCACTCACCTGTCCAGGCACACACCTGTCCAGACATTCACCTGTCCACTCAGGTGTCCAGGCTCTCACCTGCTCATGCTGTCACCTGTTCAGGTTATCATCTCTTCAGGCCCTCACTTTTTAAGGAACTCACCTTTCCCAGGCTCTCACCTGTCCCAGGCTCTCACCTGTCCCAGGCACTCACCTGTCCCAGGCACTCACCTGTCTCAGGCGGCATCCGAGGGACTTTGAGCGTTTGGCTTCGCACCTCCGATTCGCGAAATATCGCGTGTTTATCATCACTATTAATTAGTCAGAATTTTCATTTATTTATGGAACAAAATGTAACAGATGCTTCTACCGATCTATGTTTGGGTGCTTGGGTGAGGTGGTCTTGTAAGTGAAATGTGTCGCGCGCCCTCCACCACCCGATGCAGCCAAATAGAGCTACACAGTTGACTGGGCGATTACCTGGCAAGAAGACGTTCTCCTGTAGTGTCACATTCTCCTATAGTGTCACATTCTCCTGTAGTAACACATTCTCCTGTAGTAACATATTCTCATGTAGTAACACATTCTCCTGTAGTAACACATTCTCCTGTAGTAACACATTCTCCTGTAGTGTCACATTCTCCTGTAGTAACACATTCTCCTGTAGTGTCACATTCTCCTGTAGTGTCACATTCTCCTGCAGTGATACATTCTCCTGCAGTGACACATTCTCCTGCAGTGTCACATTCTCCTGTAGTAACACATTTTCCTGTAGTAACATATTCTCATGTAGTAACACATTCTTCTGAAGTAACACATTCTCCTGTAGTGACACATTCTCATGTAGTAACACATTCTCCTGCAGTAACACATTCTCCTGTAGTGTCACATTCTCCTATAGTGTCACATTCTCCTGTAGTAACACATTCTCCTGTAGTAACATATTCTCATGTAGTAACACATTCTCCTGTAGTAACACATTCTCCTGTAGTAACACATTCTCCTGAAGTGTCACATTCTCCTGTAGTAACACATTCTCCTGTAGTAACACATTATCCTGTAGTGTCACATTCTCCTATAGTAACACATTCTCCTGTAGTAACACATTCTCCTGTAGTAACACATTCTCATGTAGTAACACATTCTCCTGTAGTAACACATTCTCCTGTAGTGACACATTCTCCTGTAGTAACACATTCTCCTGTAGTAACACATTCTCCTGTAGTAACACATTCTCCTGCAGTAACACATTCTCCTGCGGAGGGAGGAGCTGGTAGGAACGTTGGGTTGCTCGGTCAATGGCCAGGGTCAACGGCGGCACCACGTGGTGTATTCCGCAAATATGCCCGACTGTGAGGGCGGGCACAAGCCGGCGTGAGTAGGTTAAACGTTGAGTTTTATAAGGGCACCACGGGGTGACCAGCCCCTCCCCAACCAGCCCCACCCCTCCCACCCCCACGCAGCCCCACCCTCCCCACCCTCCCCTCCCAGCCCCTCCCCACCCTCCCCACCCTCCCCTCCCCATCCAGCTCCACCCTCCCCACCCAGCCCCTCCCCACCCTCCCCACCCAGCCCCTCCCCACCCTCCCCCACCCAGCCCCTCCCCATCCTCCCCTCTCCACCCAGCCCCACCCCTCCCATCTTTGGATGCACGACGGACGGACGGACACAATAATCCCCTGTGGGCTGCTGGTGTATCCAGGAGGTTCCTACACAGTATAAAAAATAAATAAAAAGTTGAGTTTTAGTGCAGGTGGTCATGTGCATCAAACGTGGCCACGTTGGATTACTGCACGCGTTGGCAGCACCACGGGCCCGCGTTGTCGATGATCTACTGGAGATCTGTCATACAACAACAACAACAACAAAAACACGAGGAGCTGCATAGCTCTTCGGATTCCTCGAGAGTAAAGAAATATTCTGAAACGTTCCGATGTTGGCGGGCGACCCTTAACACCACGTTAAACGGGCACGGAGGCGTCGCTGGAGACGACGTCCCGGCATCGCGAGGTTTTTAAAATATAGAACGTTCAATAACCCAGATAAATGCATTTCGTCAAATATCACCGTCAGAATGTGGATTCATACCGGGCGGGTGGAATCCGCTTGGCAGGCAAAGTGAAGTTGGAGAGGCGGATGGGGAAACCGCGTTGGCCCCCCTGGTCCGCTGCACGGGAGCGCATTTGGGCGGCACGGGAATACGGCGCGCGACCTTTCAAGTACAGCGCGGACCGTCAGCGTGCGGTTCGTGAAAGGTCACATCCGTCCAGATGATTTGATTGTCCCTTAACCTTCTTCTTCTTCTTCTGTCGAGGGGCGGGGAGGGTAGGGGGGAGGGGACGGTGGGGTGGGGGGCGGGGTCATCGCAACTTTCAAACCCACGGTTTGTCAGTGTTCGTTTTCAGTGACGGGCGCGTGCTGATGTCAACAAAGCGTGTATCAATATAGCAGTTGCTGTTGTTATTGTGATTGTGAAATTGCTGTCGGGGCTATGTAATGTAATGTGTGGTGTGTGTGTGTGCGTTGTTGTGTGTTGTGTGTAATGTGTGTGTGTTGCTGTGTGTGTTGTTATGTGTGTGTTGCTGTGTGTGTGCGTGTTGTTATGTGTGTGTATGTTGCTGTGTGTGTTGCTGTGTGTGTGTTGTTATGTGTGTGTTGCTGTGTGTGCGTGTTGTTATGTGTGTGTTGTCACTGTGTGTGTGTGTTGCTATGTGTGTGTGTTGTTATGTGTGTGTTGCTGTGTGTTGTTATGTGTGTGTGTTGCTGTGTGTGTTGTTATGTGTGTGTTGTTATGTGTGTGTGTGTGTTGCTGTGTGTGTGTGTTGTTATCGTGGTTTCGTGGTAATTAATTGAAGGTGGAGGGGTTACCAGCCCCTCGCACCCGTCCAGAGCCCCCGTTTAGCCCCTGTGGTGGACATATATGCCATGAGGGGAGGAGCCAATCAAAATTGGATCTCCCCCCACAGCACTGTCCACGACAGAGTTGCCCATCCGGCACCGCGAGGAGGTAGGGGGTTGTTTTGCCGGAGGAGCGACGCTCACAACAACGAGCGGAACGCCGGGTGGCTAAAGCACAGCAGGTTGGCACAGTAGGGGGCACAGGTGGTGCATCAGCCAGTCATCTCAGTCAGTCGACCCGTGGCACCTGGGTCTGCCCAGTGACCTCCTGCCAGCGGGCGTTCGACACTTCACGTGGCCTCACGGTGCACATAGCCTGGCACAAGCGTCGTGGTGACGTCACCACCACTTAGTGGCGAATGGCGGTTGTTGTTGTTGTGTGTTGTTATGTGTGTGTGTTGCTGTGTGTGTGTTGTTATGTGTGTGTGCTGCTATGTGTGTGTGTGTTGCTGTTTGTGTGTTGTTATGTGTGTGTTGCTGTGTTTGTGTGTTGTTATGTGTGTGTTGCTGTGTGTGTGTTGTTACTCCTCTGTCGGGAGTTGGACCGGTACTGCATGGATCTCTGTTGCATTCAGGAGGTCCTGTGGACCGGTTCTGGCTCCTGCCACCGTGAGGGGTGGACAGTCCTCTATTGGGGGAAGCAGACTGCCAAACAACAGGGTGTGGCTCTTCTTTTGAACAAAAGAATGAAGGGGGCGTGGGAGCGTGGCGGTGAGGTGTGGGAAGCTGTAAGCCCCAGGCTACTTTGGCTCGCCTTCCCATCAACCGGAGGCGAGGAATGGTGGTCGTGGTTACTTATGCCCCACCGAAGACGAACATCCGTAGAGGGATGCAGGCAAAGCCGATGAGTCAGATGCCTTCTTTGACCTGTCACAGGTGCTGGCTAAACTGGCACCTCGGGATAGAGTCATCATGTTGGGTGACTTCAATGCCCGAGTTGGTCATGATGCTGGCATCTGGTCTGGAGTGATTGGAGGGCATGGGTCAGATCAGCTCAATAACAACGGTAGGAGGCTGCTAGATTGTTGTGCAGCCAATGGGCTTGTAATTACCAACACGCTGTTCCGGCATCGGCGCATCCACACAACATCATGGATGCATGCCGGGTCCAAGCAAGAACATCTGCTAGACTACATAGTGACGGACCAGCGGATGCGAGCCCATGTGCTTGACACCAGAACCTACCGTGGAGCTGATCTGCCCTCTGACTATCGACTAGTCATCTGTAAGATGCGCCTTCCATTCTTCCACTCCGGTGGTGGGTGTACACCCAGGACTTCATTCCAACCTAAAGTGGCCTGGTTTCAGTTAGCTGATAAAAGTTGCAAGCGAGAATTTCATCATCGCTTGCGGCTGGGGTTGGCATCATCCCCCACTCCACCTGATGTCGAGGGTAAATGGGCGAGGTTTAGGACTGTGACTCATGCAGCTGCAATGGCTGCTTTGGGTACGCGGTCCAGACCTCCCCAAAGACCCTGGCTGACAGAGGAGGTGTTCAGGATCGTTGAGAAAAAGCGACAGGCCCACTGTCATCAGCTACAGAATCCCACGTCAGAGAATGAGGAGGCTTACCGCAGCCTTCGCTCGGAGGTTCGGAGAGCCGTGAGGCGCTGCAAGGATGGGTGGTGGTCGCGGGTTGCTGAGGAGATAGAGTCTGCCTCAGTGGCCCGCGATCACAAATCTCTATTTAACTCCATCAAAAAAGTAACCTGCAGTGCCACACCTATTGCCATCATTAGGGGAAAAAACGGTGATCCAATCTCCGACCCCCAGGAACAGGTTTGTAGATTTGCTGAGCATTTCTGTGAGGTCCTGGAGGAGGGGAAATCCCTCAGCCAGGAAAACATCGTGGTACAAAGTGAGGATGATCCTGCTGAGGCTGCAGTGCCTCAAATATTGGAAGATGTCACCCCCTGTGAGTGGCTGGCTGAGGTGCCATCTGTTGAGGAAGTACTGAAGGCGATCCGGAGTCTGAGTCCAGGAAAGGCACCGGGCAGAGATGATCTCCCAAGCAAAATGCTGAGGAAGGGTGGCGTTTGTGCACAGACTGCCCTCTATGACATCATAACAACAGTCTGGACCACTGGATGGGTTCCGCAGGATTGGAAGGCTGCCCTGGTGGTCCCCCTCTTTAAGAGGGGCGACCACACAGACTGTAACAACTACAGGGGCATCTCACTCCTCAGTGTGCCGGGAAAGGTCCTGGCAAGGATTATTCAACATCGCCTTGCCAGGCACGCTGAGGAGAGGCTTACGGAGCCCCAATGCAGTTTCAGGAAAGGGCGGTCCTGAACAGATGCCACATTTTCTGTCCGTCTGCTTCAGCAGAGGTGTAGGGAATTCCCACAAGACCTATATCTCTGCTTTATTGACCTGGTCAAGGCCTATGATACCATCAGTAGGCCTGGGCTCTGGGTTGTTCTTCGTGCTTTTGGAGTCCCTGACCCTCTGCTCACGATCATTAAGGACCTTCATGATGGTGAGCGGGCCCGGGTAAAACTACGTGGCCGGGAGTCAGAGCCATTCCCTGTTAACCTTGGGGTGCGACAGGGATGTCCTCTGGCTCCCACATTATTTAACATCTATTTTGACCACGTAGTTCGTGAAGCCTTCAATAGCTGTACCGGGGGAATCTCCATTTGGGAGGCTGATCGATGCCCGGATGTGGTCAAGGGATGGCGCCCTATTGCTCAACCACGTTATGTATGCCGATGATTTGGTAATAGCTGCTCATTCAGAGGAGGAGTTGGAGACGCTGCTGCTGAGACTGGAGTGTGCCACTAAGAGATGGGGCCTTACCATCAGCCCCACCAAAACTAAGCACCTGCCTGGGTATTTTGTACCATCAGACACTCCACCCCCACAACTCCCAATTGGTGATCGGGCAGTTGTGGAGATAGTGAAGAGTTTCCCATACCTGGGCAGTGTGTTTATGACCGGCTCCAGTTTAACAGCAGAGGTCTCACTCCGAATCAGTCGAGCGGCAATATCTTTTCATCGGTTGCGTAACGCTGTATGGAAGCTACCTGGTCTGTCGCTCCACACTAAGCTTCAGGTCTTCTTGGCCACGGTCATTCCCTCCCTTCTCTACGCTTGCGAAACGTGGACCCCCCTAATGGAATATCTTCGCCGGTTAGAAAGATTTAGGCTGGCCTGCCTACGATCCATTCTGGGTTTAACCAGGCTGGATTGTGTGAGGAGCTCACAAATCCTTGAAAGATCTGGGCAAGGTCTCATCGGTGAGCTCCTCCGGCAGGCAAGGCTGCGATGGCTGGGTCATGTAGCCCGCATGCCCAGCCACCGCATGCCGAAACAGCTTTTGTTCGGCCGGATCGAGGGGGCTAAACGGGCGCGGCATGGGCTAGAGAAGAGATGGAGTGATGTGGTACAGGAGGACGTGGAGCTGAGTGGACTTGCCGATGACTGGTACCAGCGGTGTCAAGATCGGCCTCTGTGGAGGAGGCTCGTGAAGGATGCTACTGGGCAGTGGGAGGCAGTCGCCCTCCAACAACAACGGAGGGCGGAGGAGCGACGCTCACAACAACGAGCGGAGCGCCGGGTGGCTAAAGCACAGCAGATTGGCACAGTAGGGGGCACAGGTGGTGCATCAGCCAGTCATCTCAGTCAGTCGACCCGTGGCACCTGGGTCTGCCCCGTGACCTCTTGCCAGCTGGCGTTCGACACTTCACGTGGCCTCAAGGTGCACATGGCCTGGCACAAGCGTCGTGGTGACGTCATCGCCACTTAGTGGCGAATGGCGGTTGTTGTTGTTGTTGTGTGTTGTTATGTGTGTGTTGCTGTGTGTGTGTTGTTATGTGTGTGTGTTGCTGTGTGTGTGTTGTTATGTGTGTGTGTTGCTGTGTGTGTGTTGTTATGTGTGTGTTGCTGTGTGTGTGTTGCTGTGTGTGTGTTGCTGTGTGTGTTGTTATGTGTGTGTATTGCTGTGTGTGTGTGTGTTGCTGTGTGTGTGTGTTGCTGTGTGTGTGTGTTGTTATGTGTGTGTGTTGCTGTGTGTGTGTTGTTATGTGTGTGTTGCTGTGTGTGCGCGTTGTTATGTGTGTGTTGCTGTGTGTGTGTTGCTGTGTGTGTGTTGTTATGTGTGTGTGTGTTGTTATGTGTGTGTGTGTTGCTGTGTGTGCATGTTGTTACGTGTGTGTTGCTGTGTGTGTGTTGTTATGTGTGTGTTGTTGTTTGTGTGTGTGTTGTTATGTGTGTGTTGCTGTATGTGTGTGTTGCTGTGTGTGTGTTGTTATGTGTGTTGCTGTGTGTGTGTTGTTATGTGCGTGTTGTTATGTGTGTGTGTTGTTGTGTGTGTGTGTGTTGTTATGTGTGTGTTGCTGTGTGTGTGTTGTTATGTGTGTGTTGCTGTGTGTGTGTGTTGTTATGTGTGTGTTGTTGTGTGTGTGTGTTGTTATGTGTGTGTGTTGCTGTGTGTGTGTGTGTTGCTGTGTGTGGTGGCGACGGCTCCAGTAGAGATCCGCGACTGCCGATATTTTCACGGCCCGTCACTTCGCCATGGGGTGACTGGGGGCAGGGGTCCGCGTGATGTTCTCCAGCGCGCGATATCGACTCCCTGGTTTAGGCAACAGCCATTATCATAACTCCATTAATACCCAGCACTCATTAATGCCCCCACCACCACCACCGCCTCCCCACGATTTAATTTGGGTCCCGATGGCGCGCGTGGCTGTGACGAATGGAGGCGGTGGAGCGAGGAGGTGGACGGGGAAGCGACGAGGGAGATGAAGAGGAGGAAGGGGGAGGGGGACGGGGGGTGGAGGCAGGCCCTGGGGTGGTGGGGGGGGATGAAACGTCTATGGCGGTGAGAGTGGGGAAGTAGTGAACAGGGGGCGGGGGGGGAGGAGCGGTGGTGGTAGTGGTTAGCGCTACGCTGCACTACGAACCCGACGTACCGAGTTCGATTCCGGCTCACGGACAACACCGGTGACGGTTCTCTTAACCGGTCCTGGGCATCCCCTAGGTCGACTCAGCACATCGCGCCACTCGAGAGACAAAGGCGGTCGGGCGTGGTGCTGGCTACCCACCCCCATCGAGTGCCACGCCGGACTTTATAGTTGCTGCTCGCTAACGGCACTTGCACCACCAGTCTATCACGGCTATCCGGGGGATCTTTGCCTTAGTTGCGTGTATCAAGGACCCCAAGGCGGCCGGGCGGGGTTGCTGACCGCCCGCCTCTTTCTTGAGTGACCTGCCGGCCTTCATTGAGGTTCAACTCGCGAACAGCACTTGCCCCGAATCGTGTGTTGAGGCTATCCGGGGGTGGGGGGTCTTTGTCTTTGTGAGAGAGAGAGTGGCGAAGCGAAGCTGAGGTTCCGCTCTCCCCAGCTTAATGAATGGCCCAGCAATCAGATTAAGTTGAGTTCCACGCGAAAGCCACTCCCGCCTTATTAAAAATAATCCTCATTATTCAAACGCCAAAAGCTTGCGCGCATTTCCCACCACCCGACTCTAACGAGGCAAATAGCAGAGCGAGAGGGAAATGCGGAGAGCAAAGTGAAGAGCGAGAGAACGCGAGAGAGAGAGAGACACACACACACAGAGAGAGAGAGTGAGCGTCAAAAATAAACGATTTAAACTAAACTATAAACAATGTTTTATGTTACCAGGTAAGGCTCACTGAACTCCGTAGCTCTTGCTTTAGGAGCGACCCGGCTATCACAAATGATAGCTCGATCGAAGTGGCTTATCACGTGGACATTTATAGCAGCCAAACACTCTAACCCCGTGGATTTCCTTCTTGACCTGGGGGTGCATCACGTCACCCCCTGGGGGTGCATCACGTCACCCCCTCGGGGTGCATCACACCACCCCCTGGGGATGCATCACACCACTCCCTGGGGGTGCATCACGTCACCCCCTGGGGGTGCATCACGTCACCCCCTGGGGGTGCATCACGTCACCCCCTGAGGGTGCATCACACCACCCCCTGGAGGTGCATCACACCACCCCTTGGGGGTGCATCACGCCACTCCCTGGGGGTGCATCACACCACCCCCTGAGGGTGCATCACACCACCCCCTGGGGGTGCATCACACCACCCCCAGGGGTGCATCACGTCACCCCCAGGGGGTGCATCACACCACTCCCTGGGGGTGCATCACACCACCCCCTGAGGGTGCATCACGTCACCCCCTGAGGGTGCATCACACCACCCCCTGGGGGTGCATCACACCACCCCCAGGGGTGCATCACACCACCCCCTGGGGGTGCATCACGTCACTCCCTGGGAGTGCATCACACCACTCCCTGGGGGTGCATCACACCACTCCCTGGGGGTGCATCACACCACTCCCTGGGGGTGCATCACACCACTCCCTGGGGGTGCATCACACCACCCCCTGGGGGTGCATCACACCACCCCCAGGGGTGCATCACACCACCCCTGGGGGTGCATCACGCCACTCCCTGGGGGTGCATCACACCACCCCCTGGGGGTGCATCACACCACTCCCTGGGGGTGCATCACACCACTCCCTGGGGGTGCATCACGTCACCCCCTGAGGGTGCATCACACCACCCCCTGGGGGTGCATCACACCACTCCCTGGAGGTGCATCACACCACTCCCTGGGGGTGCATCACACCACTCCCTAGGGGTGCATCACACCACCCCCTGGGGGTGCATCACGCCACCCCCTGGGGGTGCATCACACCACTCCCTGGGGGTGCATCACACCACTCCCTGGGGGTGCATCACACCACCCCGTGGGGGTGCATCACACCACTCCCTGGGGATGCATCACGCCACTCCCTGGTGATGCATCACGTCACCCCCAGGGGGTGCATCACACCACCCCCTGAGGGTGAATCACACCACCCCCCGGGGGTGCATCACACCACCCCCCGGGGGTGCATCACACCACCCCCGGGGATGCATCACACCACCCCCTGAGGGTGCATCACACCACCCCCAGGGGGTGCATCACACCACCCCCTGGGGGTGCATCACACCACCCCCTGAGGGTGCATCACATCACCACCTGAGGGTGCATCACACCACCCCCAGGGGGTGCATCACACCACTCCCTGAGGGTGCGAGGTGCCCTTTCTGGGGGGTGCGAGACACGGGCAGGTTATTTTTTAGAAGGTAAATAATCGAAAGACAAATTAAGGACAGCTTCATCTAGATTTGAAGTTTTCGTGACTGCCGGGATCCATACTCTTTGGTTCTTTCGGTAAAGTCATCACGTAGAAGGTATAAAATAAGTTAAATCACGACGTTTCGGTCGCAACACAGGGGACCGTCATCAGGTGGAACAGACACAGCAGGAGAACTGCTGACATAGGAGAAAGAGCTGCTGCAACAAGAGTCTATATCGGATTTTGGTGTTGCGATGGAAACGTCGTGATGTAATTTATTTTATTTTACACCTACGTGACTTTACCGAAAGAACCAAAGAGTATGTAAAGAACAGCTTACTTTGTTTCATCAAGCCTCTGCGCATTTATGAACGTAAACATGTTTCACTATTGAGAACCAAAAATATATATGGCGGGCGTCAGGGTTGCGATCAAAGGCACGACCACCTGTATACCTGGCGAGGTAGTTAACATTTCCTAGCCAACGTGATGATGATGAGAGAGAGAGAGAGACTCAAACTCTAAGAAATATACAGCAGGCGTCAGGGTCGGGATCGAAGGCACGACTACCTGTATACCGGGCGAGGTAGTTAACATCTCGATGTCACGGGCACGAGTCAAATTGCGATCGACCCTCTCGTTTGAGAGTCACGCGCGCGTGCTGCGGGTGACAGAGGGCAAAGGGGTCGTGTAGGGGGGAGGGGTGGGGGGGTTAGTCGATGTAGAGGGGAGGGGGATGGGGGGTTAGTCGGTGTAGAGGGGAGGGGGATGGGGGGGCTAGGTGTAATAGAGGGGAGGGGGATGGGGGGGGCTAGGTGTAATAGAGGGGAGGGGGATGGGGGGGTTAGTCGGTGTAGAGGGGAGGGGGTGGGGGGCTAGGTGTAATAGAGGGGAGGGGGATGGGGGGGGGGCTAGGTGTAATAGAGGGGAGGGGGATGGGGGGTTAGGTGTAATAGTGGGGAGGGGGATGGGGGGGTTAGTCGGTGTGGAGGGGAGGGGGATGGGGGGGCTAGGTGTAATAGAGGGGAGGGGTGGGGGGCTAGGTGTAATAGAGGGGAGGGGTGGGGGGCTAGGTGTAATAGAGGGGAGGGGTTTGGGGGTGGGGGTGCTTGGGGCTGTAGCGAGCCGTGGTAACGAGGTCCACGCGCGCAGGAACGCGCGTGGACCGGAGTGGGCAGGGGGTTGCCCCCCCCCCGACCACCCCCCTAGCCCCTTCCCCCCCTCCCCTCTCTCCCACTTCCCAAGTGGCCAGCAAACGCTGCTTTTGTCTTGCGGGGATTTTGTGTTTTTTTTTATTAATCGGATTTTTGTGCGCTTGTATTTCGTCTTCAAGAGCCGCCTCCATTCATCGGGGGGGTGCGGCGGAAGCGGTAAAATTGTGGGGGGGGGGGCAAGGGGGGTAGACGGTGGGGGGGCAAGGGGGGTAGACGGGGGGGGGGGGGTAATAGGGGAAAGGAAGTGACAGACGCAGATACCCGAAGCAACAAAGACAAAGGTTCCCCTACCCACCGTATAGCGGTCTTTGACTGTCGGGTCAAGTGCTGCCCGCGAGCCCCCATAAACGTCACGGTGACCAACAGAGGCACTCGCCGTGTCACGGGTTCCTTGCTACCATGGCATCACCGATTATTATTATTATTATCATGATTATTTATCTATTATACAACTTATTACGTTACAGTATTTATACTAATTACAATAGCCGTGGGCCAGTGGACCGGGTGGGCCTGGTCACAGCCCGCGGTGGCCGAGCCGCGTGATTGGCGGCTCCCGATGCTTCTTCGTCTCCACTCCACGGGTCACCGAAGCAGAGTGTCAGCTGAGCCCCCCCCCCCTCCTCCCACCCCGTGCCCCCCACCCTCCCACCCACCCACCTATCCCCCCTCCTGCCACCACCAGCCCCGCATTGCTCCGACATATCACGCCAGAGTGGTTTTCCCAAGGGCTGCGTCACTCCCACAGCTGTCACTCACGTCCTTGAAGCCCCCCACCACCACCACCGCCCCCGTTCCTCAGCATCTGTGCAAACTCCAGTCACGTTTTCCTAGTTTGTTTGTCTGTTGCATCGCTCTGACAGCCCCCCCCCCTCCACCCCACCCCGAACCCACCCCATGTCCCTTACTGAACATCTGTGGCGGCGGCGGGGGGGGGGGGGAAGAGCTTTATAGCTCATCGGATTCCTCCTGCACCTGCTGCAGTCTAAATAAAGATTCCGATTCGGTTCAGGCCAGTTCCCCGGCAAGTGTGCGCGACGATACTGCTGCCGTCGTACCGTGGAGAGAAAGAGGCACGGGGAGGGGGCTCCACCACAGCCTCCTCACGTAGCCCTCTGTCCTCAAACGTCGCTCCTTCGACGTGTAAGGAGACTTTGTTGACTCTTAAACAGCTTTCATTGCCGCCAGCAGCAACAGCGCCGGAGGCGATTCCGCATACGAAATGCACAAAGTCACCAGCAACACAAATAAACAAAGTCACCAGCAACACAAATACACAAAGTCACCAGCAACACAAATAAACAAAGTCACCAGCAACACAAATACACAAAGTCACCAGCAACACAAATAAACAAAGTCACCAGCAACACAAATACACAAAGTCACCAGCAACACAAATACACAAAGTCACCAGCAACACAAATACACAAAGTCACCAGCAACACAAATAAACAAAGTCACCAGCAACACAAATAAACAAATGCTACAAATCCACGCGCTGTGGTGGCGCTAAATGCGCCGCGCACAACTCAACAGAAAAGCCACGTGGTGGTGGTTGTGGTGGTGGTTGTGGTGGTGGTTGTGGTGGTGGTGGTGGTTGTGGTGGTGGTGGTGATTGTGGTGGTGGTGGTGGTTGTGGTGGTGGTGGTGGTGGTCATCGCGCACGCCACGGTGACGAGCGAGCGCTTCAGAAGGTGAACACGTGGGGTGGTGCCGTCCACGCTGGTACAGAGCGGGGCTTGCCCGGCTCCCCAGCGTTTGAAGAAGACGCGCTGCACATCACCGGCACGTGTGTGTGGCAGGTGGCGTGCTCGTTTGAGGAGAGGCAGCAAAGCCGTACGAACTCTCTCTCTCTTTTTTACGATCAGAGGAAACAAGAAGATGCTCGGTGTAGTCGGCACTTTGCTCCGTTCATCATTTCGGTTTTTTTTTATGCTTTGCTTTATGTAAAGCATTTTAAATGAAAGACCCAGCAAAATATTGTTTTCTTTTTTTTCTGCTCTCCTTACCCCTTCCCTCTCTCTCTACCCCCCTCGCTGCCCCTCCTCCCTCTCTCTCTTCCCCCCTGTCTGCCCCCCTCTCTCTCTGCTCCCTCTCTTCCTACTCCATTTCGCTCTCTATCGCCCACTCTCTCTTTTTTATAACTACGACAAGTGCTGCACCCGCACGCAGCCCTTCTCTCGCCCTCTCTCCTGAAGCCCTCTATCTCTCTCTCGCCCTCTCTCTCTCCTGAAGCTCTCTCTCTCGCCCTTTCTCTCTCCTGAAGCTCTCTCTCTCGCCCTCTCTCTCTCCTGAAGCCCTCTATCTCTCTCTCTCTCGCCCTCTCTTTCTCCTGAAGCTTTCTCTCTCCCCCTCTCTCTCCTGAAGCCCTCTCTCGTCGCGGCCCAGCGGCAGACCTCGACTTCGGCGTTTCCGGACGCACGGAGACGCGTGGAGAAACACAGAGACCCATAGAGATGCATTAAAGAGACACGCTATACAGGAGTGCGATTGTGGCCACGCAAGCCACAGACTATGGGCCATATAATCAACTCATGAAGAGCATCAACGGTGAGCCGCAGCAGTACGATTGTCGCCAAGCAACTCCAAACTATCGAAATGATAAATTAAACATTTTTTATTGATTGCATTTGACCAGGTAAGGCCCACTGAGCTACGTAGCCCTTTTCCAGAAGCCACCCGACGATCACAAATGATAGCTCAACGAAGTGGCTTATCATCACGTGGAAATATACAACAGCCAGATACTACACAGATCATATAGTACGCTCATATAGATACACAGCGACCCAGAGAGACACACAGAGACCAGTGCGAATGTGGCTACGCAATCGAAACTGTGGACGAGATAGTAAACCCGCTGTAGTCTGCCCTAATTCACCGGAGGATGAGGAACAGCCAAGACGATACGGACTCTCTCTCTCCTGAAGCCCTCTCGTCGTCGCCAGCAGCAGCAGCAGCAGATTCCGACATTGCCAGGAATCGAATATAATAATTTTAAGCATTTATCAAGCACCTAATTCTTTCCAAGAATTCACTCAAATCGTATCCGTCATTATCCTCTCATGTCACGTGCCCTACCCTCGCGCTAATGGAACGCCGACGGACCGACTCAACTCCCTGCTGCGCTATTTGCCACAGGCTGTGCCATTCCTCAACGCATTCTCATTCCGAGCGATTGTACGCACACAGTCAACAGACCCTGCAGATGTCACCCATCCAGTGCTTCTTCTTCTTCCTCTTCTTCTTCATCTTCTTCTTCCTCTTCGTCTTCTTCCTCTTCTTCGTCTTCTTCTTCTTCGTCTTCTTCATCTTCTTCTTCTTCCTCTTCTTCTTCTTCCTCTTCTTCTTCTTATAGAACTTCTGACATAGACGGCAGGTGATCAAGCCCAGATAACCGCGTCAGGAGTCGCGGAGCAGTGTACCGACGTCGCCGTGACGTCTCCCTCGCAATGTGTGTGTCGGGGCATTGCTGCGTCGTTCCGCGCCGTGCCACCACGGTCTGTTCTGGACGACCACAGTCGCACCACCACTGCTACTGGAGAGTTGTCTTCATGTTCCATTCGTGCATCAGGTATCCGCATCTACTGCCATGGTTTGTACGGATGCGGTTAAGGGTGGACCATGAGCCTCGTGGAAGATCAAATCCAGGGATCTTCTGCGTTGGGTCTTAGGTTTGGGGGGGGGGGGGTGTGGAGGGGAGGGGGAAACGTCCAAGTCTTGAATTAAACCCAGGCCCCTTCTTGATGCGAGGCACGGTACGCGCGTTAGCACCTTTCCACCTTGCCCACCCTGCTCAGCGACGCGGTGTGAGACCGATGTACCTGGCACCGCTTTGCATCCCGAGAACGCACTGAGGGCGCGTGCGATGAAGAGTTTTACAGCTCATCGGATTGCTCCAGTGTAAACTAAATGTTAGGACGATTCTGAGATACAGGGGGAAGGATGAAAGCAATCCTAGATAAGGAGCCAACAATTCTGATTTAAAGGCAACCGTTCCTACGACAGAGGTGACAGTGAGTTCAACAGGCGTGTGACGAATGGCCACCGTATTGGAAGGCCTCCGTCCAGCGGTGGATAGCTCATGGCTCACGATGAACGTGGGTAGGAGGGGGGGTGGTGGTGGTGGTTGGGTATGGGCAGCACTCGCACTGAGCGAGCTGTACGCGGCGCCGCAGTGCATTCTGGGAGTGCGCGCGTGGGTGCCAATCGGCGTGGCTTTCCCTGGGCAGCCCCGAGGGTGGCCACCACGCGTTTGATATTCCAGCCATGTACCGCGCGGTCTGTATTTATCAATCCCCTCCAATTCTGGCTGCATCTCAAGGAGCACCGACGGAGTATTTGGGGGGGAGGGCGGGCGTGGGATAGAGGAGCTTGTGCGCAGTTTGAAGGTTAGTCCCGTCGAATACGATGCAAAGTTTTATCCAAGCAATCGGTTGTTTTGTATTTTCTTTCAACGATAAAGAAAGGAAACGTGCTCACGAGGTATTGATGTAACACAGTAGACGGGATTTTATAAGCAAAAATATATATATATCAGTGCCTATAAACTCAATTCCAGGATTGTTGAAAGACATTCTGAAGTATTTGGCTGCTATAAATGTCCACATGATGATACGCCACTTCCTTTGTGATAGCCAGGTGGCTTCTGAAAAAGAGCTACTATAGTTCAGTGGGCCTGACCTGGTAAAACATCTTTTAAAAAAAAAAGTTTAGTTTCGTGACCTGGGTCAACACCCAGGTGAACATCCAAGTGGCCAGCCAGCAGGCATTCAACGTATCCATTTGCAGAACACTCGACCCATCCTATGTAGACAGAATCATCGATGCAAAAAAAGTGTGAAAACAATCACCGCCTTCACTGCATCATCGCGCGGTGCTTTCAGATGCGCTGCTTCTGCGGCCGTCTGGAACGCTCTCCCTTCCGATATTAGGAAGCCACTGGGAGCTACGGCACTTTTAAACCATCTACATAAAACAATCACCGCCTTCACTGCATCATTGCGCGGTGCTTTCAGATGCGCTGCTTCTGCGGCCGTCTGGAACGTTCTCCCTTCCGATATTAGGAAGCCACTGGGAGCTACGGCACTTTTAAACCATCTACATTGACAAACCAATTTTTTTAGAACTGCTTTTTGTGTTTAGTTTTGTTGTCCTTCCCCCGCACCTCCGATTAGCACCGCCGGCTACGTACATTTGCCTGAGTTTTCTGTCAAGCGGTTGAGGTTTTTCGCTCGCTTGGGTATATGCGGAGATAACCCCCCCTCCCCCCCCCAGAACCACAGTTTTTTTTTCTACCAAGTAACCAACAACAAATTAATCCCCAAAAATATCAAAAGTGTATCAAATATCACACACTCGCGACAATAAAAAAAAACCTCATTGAAAAAAATATAAAGCACAGGCAGCTTGGATAGGAGCCCCGCAAACTCTTAGATGCATCACGGGGCGCCGGTGTGTAGTAATAATAATCATAATAATTATAATCACTATTCGCGTTTCAATTTGCAGGGGAGTGTTTATGATGATGTTTGTGTTTTCATCAGCAGGCACGGCCGCGGATCCGTCTCTCGCCTCGAACATTTATAGCCCTGTATCACGGGACCTCCTTTACCAGTTCCAAAATATGATAATAAGGTTTTCTCCTTTTTTCTGGCAACAAAATAAGGTGGCTGTTAAGACGTTAAAACACCAAACTGAAACCTTTAACAAGGAATCACGTCTGCATTAACCACAATGCTTGTGGTCAGAATGCAAAGAAAACACATTCTCCTGTAGTGTCACATTCTCCTGTAGTGTCACATGCTCCTGTAGTAACACATTCTCCTGTAGTAACACATTCTCCTGTAGTGTCACATTCTCCTGTAGTGTCACATTCTCCTGTAGTAACACATTCTCCTGTAGTAACACATTCTCCTGTAGTAACACATTCTCCTGTAGTGTCACATTCTCCTGTAGTGTCACATTCTCCTGTAGTGTCACATTCTCCTGTAGTAACACATTCTCCTGTAGTAACACATTCTCCTGTAGTGACACATTCTCCTGTAGTGTCACATTCTCCTGTAGTGTCACATTCTCCTGTAGTAACACATTCTCCTGCAGTAACACATTCTCTTACAGTAACACATTCTCCTGTAGTAACACATTATCCTGTAGTAACACATTCTCCTGTAGTAACACATTCTCTTACAGTAACACATTCTCTTACAGTAACACATTCTGTAGTAACACATTCTCCTGCAGTAACACATTCTCTTACAGTAACACATTCTCCTGCAGTAACACATTCTCCTGCAGTAACACATTCTCCTGTAGTGTCACATTCTGCTGTAGCAACGCATTCTCCTGTAGTAACACATTCTCCTGTAGTAACACATTCTCCTGTAGTGTCACATTCTCCTGCAGTGTCACATTCTCCTGTAGTAACACATTCTCCTGTAGTAACACATTCTCCTGTAGTAACACATTCTCCTGCAGTAACACATTCTCTTACAGTAACACATTCTCCTGTAGTAACACATTATCCTGCAGTAACACATTCTCCTGTAGTGACACATTCTCCTGTAGTGTCACATTCTCCTGTAGTAACACATTCTCCTGTAGTAACATATTCTCCTGTAGTAACACATTCTCCTGTACTAACACATTCCCTTGTAGTAACACATTCTCCTGTAGTGTCACATTCTCCTGCAGTAACACATTCTCCTGCAGTAACACATTCTCCTGTACTAACACATTCCCCTCTAGTAACACATTCTCCTGTAGTAACACATTCTCCTGTACTAACACATTCCCCTGTAGTAACACATTCTCCTGTAGTGTCACATTCTCCTGCAGTAACACATTCTCCTGCAGTAACACATTCTCCTGTACTAACACATTCCCCTCTAGTAACACATTCTCCTGTAGTAACACATTCTCCTGTAGTGACACATTCTCCTGTAGTGTCACATTCTCCTGTAGTAACACATTCTCCTGTAGTAACACATTCTCCTGTAGTAACACATTCTCCTGCAGTAACACATTCTCCTGCGGAGGGAGGAGCTGGTAGGAACGTTGGGTTGCTCGGTCAATGGCCAGGGTCAACGGCGGCACCACGTGGTGTATTCCGCAAATATGCCCGACTGTGAGGGCGGGCACAAGCCGGCGTGAGTAGGTTAAACGTTGAGTTTTATAAGGGCACCACGGGGTGACCAACCCCTCCCCACCCAGCCCCACCCCTCCCACCCCCCACACAGCCCCTCCCCACCCTCCCCTCCCCACCCAGCCCCTCCCCACCCTCCCCACCATCCCCTCCCCACCCAGCCCCACCCCTCCCATTTTTGGATGCACGACGGACGGACGGACACAATAATTCTCCTGTAGTGTCACATTCTCCTGTAGTGTCACATGCTCCTGTAGTAACACATTCTCCTGTAGTAACACATTCTCCTGTAGTGTCACATTCTCCTGTAGTGTCACATTCTCCTGTAGTAACACATTCTCCTGTAGTAACACATTCTCCTGTAGTAACACATTCTCCTGTAGTGTCACATTCTCCTGTAGTGTCACATTCTCCTGTAGTGTCACATTCTCCTGTAGTAACACATTCTCCTGTAGTAACACATTCTCCTGTAGTGACACATTCTCCTGTAGTGTCACATTCTCCTGTAGTGTCACATTCTCCTGTAGTAACACATTCTCCTGCAGTAACACATTCTCTTACAGTAACACATTCTCCTGTAGTAACACATTATCCTGTAGTAACACATTCTCCTGTAGTAACACATTCTCTTACAGTAACACATTCTCTTACAGTAACACATTCTGTAGTAACACATTCTCCTGCAGTAACACATTCTCTTACAGTAACACATTCTCCTGCAGTAACACATTCTCCTGCAGTAACACATTCTCCTGTAGTGTCACATTCTGCTGTAGCAACGCATTCTCCTGTAGTAACACATTCTCCTGTAGTAACACATTCTCCTGTAGTGTCACATTCTCCTGCAGTGTCACATTCTCCTGTAGTAACACATTCTCCTGTAGTAACACATTCTCCTGTAGTAACACATTCTCCTGCAGTAACACATTCTCTTACAGTAACACATTCTCCTGTAGTAACACATTATCCTGCAGTAACACATTCTCCTGTAGTGACACATTCTCCTGTAGTGTCACATTCTCCTGTAGTAACACATTCTCCTGTAGTAACATATTCTCCTGTAGTAACACATTCTCCTGTACTAACACATTCCCTTGTAGTAACACATTCTCCTGTAGTGTCACATTCTCCTGCAGTAACACATTCTCCTGCAGTAACACATTCTCCTGTACTAACACATTCCCCTCTAGTAACACATTCTCCTGTAGTAACACATTCTCCTGTACTAACACATTCCCCTGTAGTAACACATTCTCCTGTAGTGTCACATTCTCCTGCAGTAACACATTCTCCTGCAGTAACACATTCTCCTGTACTAACACATTCCCCTCTAGTAACACATTCTCCTGTAGTAACACATTCTCCTGTAGTGACACATTCTCCTGTAGTGTCACATTCTCCTGTAGTAACACATTCTCCTGTAGTAACACATTCTCCTGTAGTAACACATTCTCCTGCAGTAACACATTCTCCTGCGGAGGGAGGAGCTGGTAGGAACGTTGGGTTGCTCGGTCAATGGCCAGGGTCAACGGCGGCACCACGTGGTGTATTCCGCAAATATGCCCGACTGTGAGGGCGGGCACAAGCCGGCGTGAGTAGGTTAAACGTTGAGTTTTATAAGGGCACCACGGGGTGACCAACCCCTCCCCACCCAGCCCCACCCCTCCCACCCCCCACACAGCCCCTCCCCACCCTCCCCTCCCCACCCAGCCCCTCCCCACCCTCCCCACCATCCCCTCCCCACCCAGCCCCACCCCTCCCATTTTTGGATGCACGACGGACGGACGGACACAATAATCCCCTGTGGGCTGCTGGTGTAACCAGGAGGTTCCTACACAGTAAAAACATAAACTCTGATAATATATGATGCATTGTCCTTGCAACTGATTGGTCCACACCACAGACAGCTTTCTTTTGAGCCTCGTCTCAAAACGGTGTTAGACCAGAGGACGCAAAAAGGCGTACACAGCCCAAAGACAATGCCGCTATCAGATTAATGAGAGCCGGGGTGAGCATCTACATCATGGGACATCCTAACATCTTAACACCTGTTTTGTTGCCAGAAAAAAGGGGAAACTCCTATTATCATTTATAGCCCTGCACGACGTCCATCGCGGGGGTGCCGGAGTGGGGGGCCGCGTGGGTGGATAGGGTTGGAGAGGGGGGGGGGGTTATTGGGAGGGGAAGGGGGGGTATAGGATTGTGCCGGTCTATACGGCGTGATTTGAATTACGAGCGAGAGCATCTTACATGCGGTGGAAATCCACCATGCGTGTCCCACAAGGCGTTTGAGAGGCCCACGTAAGTGGGGGGTGACACTTTAGCGAGATGTTAACTGCCTCGCCGAGGTCGTGGGTTCCAACCCGATGCCGACACTGACGCCTTGCTGCTGTATATTAGGAGTTTGCGTGTCTCTCTCTCTCTCATCATCATCACGGTGGCTAGGAAATGTTAACTACCTCGCCTGGTATACAGGAGATCGTGGGTTCCATCCCGACCCTGACGCCTACTGCTGTATATTTGGAGTTGGCGTGTCTCTCTCTCTCTCTCTCAACATCATCACGGTGGCTAGGAAATGTTAACTACCTCGCCTGGTGTACAGGAGATCGTGGGTTCCATCCCGACCCTGACGCCTGCTGCTGCTGTATATTTGGAGTTGGCGTGTCTCTCTCTCATCATAATCACAGTGGCTAGGAGATGTTAACTACCTCGCATGGTGTACAGGAGATCGTGGGTTCCATCCCGACCCTGACGCCTGCTGCTGTATATTTGGAGTTGGCGTGTCTCTCTCATCATCATCACGGTGGCTAGGAGATGTTAACTACCTCGCCTGGTGTACAGGAGATCGTGGGTTCCATCCCGACCCTGACGCCTGCTGCTGCTGTATATTTGGAGTTTGCGTGTCTCTCTCTCTCATCATCATCACGGTGGCTAGGAGATGTTAACTACCTCGCCTGGTATACAGGAGGTCGTAGGTTCCATCCCGACCCTGACGCCTGCTGCTGCTATATATTTGGAGTGTGCGTGTCTCTCTCTCTCATCATCATCACGGTGGCTAGGAGATGTTAACAACCTCGCCTGGTGTACAGGAGATCGTGGGTTCCATCCCGACCCTGACGCCTGCTGCTGCTGTATATTTGGAGTTGGCGTGTCTCTTAATCTCTCAATCTCTCCGTCGTCGTGAGGATTTTTCTCCCTGGTCCTCCACGCCGTTGTTATAGGACCCATGTGCTGAGACGTGTGATCGGTGCCTTTGTTGCGCCGCTGCCAACGCAGCACCCAATGATCTTCCCTCCCTCACCCATCGTACCATTTGGTGTTTCTTGATAAAGTCACCGCGTAGGTAAAAAAAATGAAATAAATGAAAACTAAATGGAATCACGACGTTTCGGACGCAGCACAAGCGTCATTCTTCTTCAGGTTGGGGGACAGCGTAGCGAAAGCACAAAGGCTTCAGTGTGTCTGTGCTACGCTGTCCCCCAACCTGAAGAAGAATGACGCTTGTGCTGCGCCCGAAACGTCGTGATTCCATTTAGTTTTCACTTATTTCATTACATTTTTGTGTTGTTTAACCTACGCGGTGACTTTACCGAGAAACACCAAAGGGTACGAATCCCTGCAGCCACGAAAGTTTCAAATCGAGAATGAATGGCCTCACACCAAGTTCCCGTGCCGCCGCCGCCGCCGCCGTAGGAACGTGGAATTTCCACCGCGGGACCCCAGGGCTGTGAAGGGGAGGCCGAGCGAACCCCGGGACCCTTGCTTGGCCTTGACGCTTGTGGCCACCGCAGGCGGTGGCTGGCGAGGCGCCTGAGTTGACAAGCTTCAGAGGATCTCAGATTGGAATCCTCGTTTCAGATTGCAAAAAAAACAATTAATGAACGTCCCTCCCCTCCCTCCCTCCCCTCCCTCACGGCACCAATGTTTGAAACGTATATATTATGGAAACAAAAAATCTATAGTACATCACACTTTTAATATACAATAGATTGCATGTTCACGGTTTTAAAAAACGCCCCCACCAACCACCCCGCCCCTGAAAATATGAGTAGCTAAATGTGTTTTACGGCTACAATTACCTGGCTTCGGCATTACCAGTCCACGGGGATTTTAGCGGCGGGTCTTGAGTTTGTTGCTTAGTACACTGAGTCCACCAGTGTCTGTCTGCGTGTAGGTAGTTATAGAATCCACGCACATGCATGGTTTTTCTTCCTTGTTTACGACGCCCCCCTCCCCCCCCGTCCCCCGCCCCGGCCATTACAATGCTGTGCATTTAATTAGTTTTTAATTTAATGAGATTGACTGCTACTGCATCACATTTGCGCTCGAAAATCGGCCTGCAGTCATTCCGTGGCGTGACGGTGAACTGAGACGAGGATCACACCGCGTATAAATATTCCTGGTTCTTTCGGTGAAGTCACGTTGAAGGGAAACTATAAAATAATAATAATATATTTTTTATTATTGTTTTATTGTTACCCTTCTAACGTGGTGACTTTACCGAAAGAACCAAGAATGTGAATCACTGCAGTCACGAAAGCTTTAAATCAAGATTCACGCCGCATACTGTTATCATTCCACATACTTTATCATTCTACATACTGTATCATTCCACGTACTGTATCATTCCACGTACTGTATCATTCCACATACTGTATCATTCCACATACTGTATCATTCTACATACTGTATCATTCCACATACTGTATCATTCCACACTGTATCATTCCACATACTTTATCATTCCACGTACTGTATCATTCCACGTACTGTATCATTCTACGTACTGTATCATTCCACATACTGTATCATTCTACATACTGTATCATTCTACATACTGTATCATTCCACGTACTGTATTCATTCTACATACTGTATCATTCTACATACTGTATCATTCCACATACTGTATCATTCCACATACTGTATCATTCCATATACTGTATCATTCCACGTACTGTACCATTCCACATACTGTATCATTCTACGTACTGTATCATTCCACATACTGTATCATTCCACGTACTGTATCATTCCACATACTGTATCATTCTACATACTGTATCATTCTACATACTGTATCATTCCACGTACTGTATCATTCTACATACTGTATCATTCTACATACTGTATCATTCCACGTACTGTATCATTCTACATACTGTATCATTCTACATACTGTATCATTCCATATACTGTATCATTCTACGTACTGGATCATTCGACGTACTGTATCATTCTACATACTGTATCATTCCATATACTATATCATTCCACGTACTGTATAATACCACGTACTGTATCATTCCACATACTGTATCATTCTGCGTACTGTATCATTCCACATACTGTATCATTACACGTACTGTATCATTCTACATACTGTATCATTCCACGTACTGTATCATTCTACATACTGTATCATTCCACACACTGTATCATTCCACGTACTGTATCATTCTACATACTGTATCATTCTACATACTGTATCATTCTACATACTGTATCATTCCACATACTGTATCATTCCACATACTGTATCATTCCACGTACTGTATCATACCACTTACTGTATCATTCCACATACTGTATCATTCCACGTACTGTATAATTCCACGTACTGTATCATTCCACGTACTGTATCATTCCACATACTGTATCATTCTACATACTGTATCATTCCACATACTGTATCATTCTACATACTGTATCATTCCACATACTGTATCATTCTACATACTGTATCATTCCATATACTGTATCATTCCACGTACTGTATCATTCCACGTACTGTATCATTCCACATACTGTATCATTCCACATACTGTATCATTCTACATACTGTATCATTCCACGTGCTGTATCATTCTACATACTGTATCATTCTACATACTGTATCATTCCACGTACTGTATCATTCCACGTACTGTATCATTACACGTACTGTATCATTCCACGTACTGTATCATTCCACGTACTGTATCATTCCACGTACTGTATCATTCTACATACTGTATCATTCCACGTACTGTATCATTCCACATACTGTATCATTCCACGTACTGTATCATTCTACATACTGTATCATTCCACAAACTGTATCCTTCCACGTACTGTTTCATTCTACATACTGTATCATTCCACATACTGTATCATTCTACATACTGTATCATTCTACATACTGTATCATTACACGTACTGTATCATTCCACATACTGTATCATTCCACGTACTGTATAATTCCACATACTGTATCATTCCACATACTGTATCATTCCACGTACTGTATTATTCCACATACTGTATCATTCCACATACTGTATCATTCCACATACTGTAACATTCCAAATACTGTAGCATTCCGCGTACTGTATCATTCTGCATACTGTATCATTCCACGTACTGTATCATCAGCTCAGCCGCGCAACCCAAAAAATCAGTCCGTCATTGACCTCTCAAGAAACCGCTCTAACGGTGCATGATCCACGTTATAACGGGCGCGATCTTCATCATAACGGTCGTGATCCGCGTTATAACGGGCGTGATCCACGTTATAACGGGCGTGATTCACTTTATAACTGGCGTGATCCGCGTTATAACGGGCGTGATTCACGTTATAACAATCGTGATTCACGTTATAACTGGCGTGATCCTCGTTATACCGGGCGTGATCCTCGTTATAACAATCGTGATCCGCGTTATAATGGTGCACGATCCGCGTTATAACGGACGTGATTCGCGTTATAACAGTCGTGATCCGCGTTATAACAGTCGTGATCCGCGTTATAACAATCGTGATCCGCGTTATAACGGGTGCGATCCGCGTTATGACCGGCCTGATCCATGTTATAACGGGCGTGATTCACGTTATAACGGGCGTGATCCACGTTATAACGGGCGTTATTCACTTTATAACTGGCGTGATCCGCGTTATAACGGGCGTGATTCACGTTATAACTGGCGTGATCCTCGTTATACCGGGCGTGATCCTCGTTATAACAATCGTGATCCGCGTTATAATGGTGCACGATCCGCGTTATAACGGGCGTGATCCGCGTTATAACGGTCGTGATCCGCGTTATAACAATCGTGATCCGCGTTATAACGGGTGCGATCCGCGTTATGACGGGCGTGAACCTCGTTATAACGGGCGTGATCCGCGTTATAACGGTCGTGATCCGCGTTATAACGGTCGTGATCCGCGTTATAACGGGCGTGATCCGCGTTATAACGGTCGTGATCCGCGTTATAACTGGCGTGATCCGCGTTATAACGGGCGTGATCCGCGTTATAACGGGCGTGATCCACGTTATAACAATCGTGATCCGCGTTACAACGGGCGTGAACCTCGTTATAACGGTCGTGATCCGCGTTATAACGGGCGTGATCCTCGTTATAACGGGCGCGATCCTCGTTATGACTGCGCTCGTTGTGCGAACGTATCCCTGAATGGAAGAACCACGTTATAGGGTAGACGCGTTACAGTGTGAACAAGGACTTGCCATACATTGTGTATATATACACACACACATAGGCATCAAGGTTTTGAGTGAAATTTTGTTGGGAAAAAAAAAAACCTCGGTCGGGATACGAGGGGTCACGGTCGCGCCCCTTCAGCTGTGCGACTGTGGGGAGCTTCCCACACGTGCACACGCATGCGGGTCGCTATCTGAGTGGATCAGCTTTTACATCAATTTTACACCTCAGACATCTGTTACCCGGGGGTACACGCACGCACGCACACACGCACACGTCTTGCGTATAAAATTAGCGTAGAAACTCCCGTGCATATTACATGTCCTGTCCTGTCTCACTTGATGAGCTTTGGAGTGCAATATATATACGACGACATTACTCGCTGCTACACCTGCTGGAACGCAGCAGCGAAAAATACACGTTTCGTTTTAAAATACGCATGTAATACACGTGTTCCTTTACAGCTATCGGGGGGGGGGGTTCTTAATATTTTTTTTATCAAGTCGCTTTTTTTTAACCACTAAGACGCGCTCACTGGCGCCACCAAGCGAGCTTGACGGAGTCCTCCACTCGGCCAAGCTCGACTCCCACCAAGTAGAAACTGTTTTTATTGATTTATTTTACATCACTGGGCATCATCAATCCACCGCTATCTGACCGGGCCCTCCGGCGCGCGTGTTACGCCTTTCCCTCTCGTCACGGCTCTTTTCGCCCCGTGGACCGTCGCCGTAATAATTTATTTGATCGTGGACGAGGAGGAATCCGACGAAGCTTGGGAAGCTCTTCGACCGACCGCAGGTGTCCAGCCTGGTTGTTGCGTCGGTCACTCAAATTGTAAAATGACGTTGCGGGTTTTGCCCTGCAACACGCAAAGCGGTGGTGGCCGAAGCAGGAATTAAGTTGGCACGTTTTATTCCACGCGGCAAAAACTCTTGCCCGATTGGCTGCGTCGGGTGGGGGTGAGTTTAGGACACAATCACGCGATCTAATTCACCGGACAAAAACACACACACAAACACAACACCAACTTTATTACGAATCAAATCGAGTTATTTAAGAAGCAGTAGCAGCTCAAATGCATGCACCAGCGGCTGAAAACTCCGTCATGCCATTCTTCTTGGCTTCTAAAATCCCTAATTTGAAGCCACGTTTTTATTTTTATTTTTTGTATTCCATCGGTTCTTTTCCCTAGGAATACAAATCCACTCTCTGTGTGTTGTCGAGTTATTTCTCTCCACTTCTATTCTACGCCTGCGCACGATGGCAGCAGCAACGTGGTCCAGGATGTGAATGCCCAATGTTGAGGTCTGCTAGCCACGACGAGAGGGCTTCAGCAGAGAGAGTTCGTTCGTGTGGTTTCGATATCCTTCCTCCTCCTCCTGCTCCTCTGTTGAAGGAGAGTAGACCACGGTGGGTTTGCCATACGGGTCCACGGTCCTGGGTTGCATGGCCAAAATCTCACCGCTGTGGCTCGTTTCTTTAATTTTCCATTTACGGAGGAGATGGGCGCATCGGGCCTGTTGATGTTATGACGATGCGGCTGATGGTTACACCCCCAGTGTCTTTGACGACGAGGAAGAATGTCATAGCCAGCAGGATGTGCGAAGTTTGATTCCTCTGGTAGTCGTAATGCGACTCCTTTAATTTAATTCGCCAAACACATTCTGCGCCCGTGCCATGCAAGAGTGCGTAACAGAAGACCCCACGGCTGTGGCTGTGCGGTCTTCCGGAGTCATTAGCTTCCCCTGCGAAAAGATAAATAAAACGGTCTTTTGTCCCCCCCCCCCCTCCACGTTGTGGCATTGTGAGATTAAGCGATGCAATTGGGAGGAGAAAGCGAGGAAAGAGAGGGGTTAGAGAGGAGAGAGAGAAGAGAGAGAGGTAAGAGAGAGAAGAGAGAGGAGAGAGAGAGATCAACTTTTCTTATTGTGAAATGTAAGCATCCTGGCAGTGTGTATAAATGTTTCATGTGCAAGGAAACAAAATCACGTTTTAACAGTAGCAGGCTTTCACGACCAATATTATCCATAATAGAGGTTTTGGGGTCTAGTAGCGGATTTAGCATTGGGTCTAGCGTGGGGTCTGGCATGGGATCTAACATGGGATCCAACATGGGGTCTAACATGGGATCCAACATGGGATCCAACATGGGATCTAACATAGGATCCAACATGGGGTCTAACATGGGATCTAACATGGGATCCAACATGGGATCTAACATGGGATCCAACATGGGGTCTAACATGGGATCCAACATGGGATCCAACATGGGATCTAACATAGGATCCAACATGGGATCCAACATGGGATCCAACATGGGATCCAACATGGGATCAAACATGGGGTCTTACATGGGGTCTTACATGGGGTCTAACATGGGATCCAACATGGGATCCAACATGACGTCTATAATGGGGTCTAACATGGGATCCAACATGGGGTCTAACATGGGATCCGACATGGGATTCAACATGGGGTCTAACATGGGATCTAACATAGAATCCAACATGGCGTCTTTAATGGGATCTAACATGGGATCCAACATGGGGTCTAACATGGGATCCAACATGGGATCCAACATGGGGTCTAACATGGGATCCAACATGGGATCCAACATGACGTCTATAATGGGGTCTAACATGGGATCCAACATGGGGTCTAACATGGGATCCAACATGGGGTCTTACATGGGGTCTAACATGGGATCCAACATGGGATTCAACATGGGGTCTAACACGGGATCTAACATAGAATCCAACATGGCGTCTTTAATGGGATCTAACATGGGATCCAACATGGGGTCTAACATGGGATCCAACATGGGATCCAACATGGGGTCTTACATGGGGTCTAACATGGGATCCAACATGGGATCCAACATGGGATCCAACATGGGGTCTAACATGGGGTCTTAAATAGAATCCAACATGGCGTCTTTAATGGGGTCTAACATGGGATCCAACATGGGGTCTAACATGGGATCTAGCGTGAGTTCGTGGTGTTGTGTGTTTGGGCGTAGGGTTTGAGCATAGGACCTTGCGTGGAAATCGAAATCGCCTTTGTTTATATCGATTTCCTGTTCCATAACTCCTAATATGAACAAAGCACACGCCCATGACAACCTTATTTGAGCACGACAACAGGCTACTTTACCCACAGTAGAGGGTTTTTTTTTTTGGCCTCGATCGTAAAAATATAAATGCGTCGTTAAATCTGCCACCACCCGACACAGCCACTTAGTATGATTCGTCACATAAACACAACGTATCAATTCGTTACCAGTGGAGCACACCGGTGTGTGTGTGTTTCAGAGTAAACGCACAACATTTACAATCCCATTTACAATTGTGAATGGGATCTAGCATGGGTTTGTTCTCCAACACACCTACTTTAACATGCACGATACTCAGAAGTGCCAGCACCGCTCACCCCCCACCCCTACTCCCATTGCGGCCGCGTGGAGGACAAAGCTGCTATCGGTGGCAGCATATTCAGTGCAAACAACATTTGTAAATGTTGTTGTTGTTATTATAGCTCAACACGAACCCAGTAAAGATGCCTACCCCCACCACCCGGTAGACTCCCCCAGCACGTCCCGTTGGGGCGAAGACCCCGGGGCCGGCACGTGACACGCTGCTGACGGTGGGACGACGTCGCTCCACTGGCCTGGGAACGCCTGGGAATTCCCCAGGAAGATCTGGAGTCTGTGTATAGTAGTGTATAGTGTAGTGTATAGTGTATAATGTAGTAGTGTATAGTCGTGTATAGTGTTGTGTATAGTGTAGTGTATAGTAGTTTATAGTGTAGTGTATAGTGTAGTAGTGTATATAAGTGTATAGTGTAGTTATAGTGTCGTAGTGCATAGTAGTGTAGTGTATAGTAGTGTAGTGTATAGTAGTTTATAGTGTAGTGTATAGTGTAGTAGTGTATATAAGTGTATAGTGTAGTGTATACGTGTGTTGTGTAATGTAGTCTGTAGTAGTGTATAGTGTAGAAGTGTATTGCAATGTATAGTAGTGTATAGTAACGTATAGTTTAATTAAAAAAGTAGTGTATAGTGTGGAATAGTAGTATATATTGTAGTAGTGTATAGTAATGTATATACTTGTATAGTCATTTATAGTGTAGTGTATAGCAGTGGAGTATCCAGCAGTGTATAGTGTAGTGTATAGTAATGTAAAGTAGTGTATAGTAGTGTAAAGTAGTGTATAGTAGTGTAGTGTATAGTGTAGTAGTGCATAGTGTAGTGTATAGTCGTATAAAGTAGTCGTGTATAGTAATACATAGTAGTGTATAGTGTATAGCAGAGTAGTGCATAGTAGTGTATAGTATAGTAGTGTATAGCGTAGTACGATTGGAGTCGATCGCCAGGTAAAGGGAGCTCTGGACCGCCACTACTCCAAATGCTGCCGCCGCGACCCTCACCCGGACAAGCGGATCGAGAAACAGACGAATGAGCACAGTGAAGAGAGCACAAATTTCAGCGAATAAAAAAAGGGTGGGGGTGGGTGTCATAGTGTCAACGATTCAGAGACGGAGTTTCTAGGAGGCACTTTCTTCGTGAACAACTTTCACGGTCTCGTCCTCACACTCTTCACGGTAGCTTAGCCTAGCCCGGACACAACACTAGCCGTCTAACACTGACGGCGCTGACTGAGACAGCGAAGTTCTATCTTGTTGGGCAATGTCTAGCGGAGGCGGCAGCAGACGACGGCGACGACGAGACGAGTCCACTCCCAGAACCGGCAGCCCCGAGCCCCCCGCTCTCGGCTCCTTTTATGCTCGCAGCGCGGCCCTGGCTCCGCCCTGACCGCGCCCCCCTTCTCGAACACGCCAGCAGGTTCCAGGGGCATCGAGATGGGGTCCTCCGTCATCCTTGCCCTAGTTCCTCCGTGCTGCCAACACGCCGTCCACATCCTCACCGGCGCGTGTGCTGTCTGTCCACCACAGCTGCCGCTGCTGTCCACCAGCCGGCGCCATTGCACTAGATTTGCAATTGTTAGAGAATTGCAAGAACAAAACTAAACAAAATCAAACGAGAGCGTTCGTAGATTTCACTTCCAGGGTTTGCCTCTCAGTAACAGCGGCGTAGAAAGCGTCTGTCGGGGGGTGGGGGGGGGGGGTTGCGAGACTTGTAGTGTTAATTTGAAAACTTTACTGTGTTTTCGTTGTTGTTTGTTGTGCTCCTGAGCGCGCGTTCCATCGCTTGAGACGGGCTGGGGCAGCGTGACCACGCGCAACGAGCCGCTCCAGTGAAGAGGTGAGCGTCGCTGAAGGAGGAGGGAGCGTAATGGGCACACTCAATCCTTTTTAACACGTATGCTTTCGCGACCAACATCATCCATAATAGAGGTTTTTTGGGTTAGATCGCGTAAATATATCTGTGTGTCATTAAAACCCGCCACCAACCGACACAACCAACTAGTAAGGGTTGTCACGTCGTAAACGGAACATGCCAAGTCGTCACTGGTACAGCAACACCGGTGTGTTGGAGAGCCAAGCCAGGACATTTACAATCCTTTTTTGTTATTTCCTGGAATTCTTGTTCGCTCGCACCCACGACTTGAGCCCTCGGACACCCCTGAGCGCCGCCTGCTAAGCTTTTTTATTTGATTGTCATTGGATTTTTTTCATTGAATAAAATATAGTATATAAATAAATATATTACTAACATTAATATATCCGCTGCTTTTCAGGTACACACTGCTGGGAAGGTGAGATTCGCTTTTGACGGATTGATTTCCCATGGGTTTTAAGCAAGCCATTGAACTACCAGCACCTCATTACTGCTTGCTATTATCACCGCTACTGCTACTACGTTTGTTTACCCAGTAGAGCCTCTCCGAGTCTCAAGATTCTTGTTCAGGAGGGTCCTGCCGGGTGTTTTTCGCAGTGCGGGGAAACCCGTTGAGACTCACTAGCCGTCTGGAACGTTCTGTCTCACTCCCACTGCAGACACGAAGCAGCAGCAGCACCATCCAAGCTTTATCATCCACCATCAAGGAGCAGATCAAGGCTCTCACCTGTTTAGCCACTCAGCTGCTCATGTACTCACGTGTTTAGGCTCTCACCTGTGCAGGCTCTCACCTATCCAGGCACTCATCTGTTCAGGTTTTCAACTGTCCAGGTTCTCACCTGTTCAGGCTCTCACATGTCCAGGTTCTCACCTGTCCAGGCCCTCACCTGTCCAGGCCCTCACCTGTCCAGGCTCTCACCTGTCCAGGCCCTCACCTGCCCAGATCCTCACCTGTTCAGGCTCTCACCTGTCCAGGCTTTCACCTGTCCAGGCTCTAACCTGTCCAGGTCCTCACCTGTCCAGGCCCTCACCTGTCCAGGCACTCATCTGTTCAGGCCCTCACCTGTCCAGGCCCTCACCTGTCCAGGCCCTCACCTGTCCAGGCACTCATCTGTTCAGGCCCTCACCTGTCCAGGCCCTCACCTGTCCAGGCCCTCACCTGTCCAGGCACTCACCTGTTCAGGCCCTCACCTGTCCAGGCCCTCATCTGTTCAGGCCCTCACCTGTCCAGGCCCTCACCTGTCCAGGCTCTCACCTGTCCAGGCCCTCACCCGTCCAGGCTCTCACCTGTCCAGGCCCTCACCTGTTCAGGTTCTCACCTGTTCAGACTTTGAGTTTTGGCTCCGTGCCTCTGATCGAAAATTGCGTCTGATTCGCGACATATGTACGGGTTATACTTTGTGCATATTCGCATTACTCTTACGTGTGATCCAGATTGAGTAAATGTGCAGTTTGATTGTTTCAGTATTTGAATGTGTTAAACCCGCAAGGGTTAAGGGTAAAACATTTAACAACTCAACACAGAAACAAAGGCGACCGAGTCGGGAATTGAACCCAGACCCTTCTTGCGGTGAGGCACGAGTATTGCCACTGTGCCACCCCGGCAACCCTCCCCACCCTACCCACCCTCCCACCCCGCCCACCCTCCCCATCCTACCCACCTTACCCACCCCGCCCACCCTACCCACCCCGCCCACCCTACCCACCATACCCACCCTACCCACCCCGCCCACCCCGGCAACCCCACCCACCCCGCCCACCCTACCCACCCCGCCCACCCTACCCACTCCGCCCACCCTACCCACTCCTCCCACGCTACCCACCCCTCCCACCCTCCCCACCCTGCCCACCCTCCCCACCCCGCCCACCCTCCCCACCCCGCCCATCCTACCCACCCCGCCCACTCCTCTCACGCGACCCAGTAACGAGGCGCCGACCGCAGGGTCTGTTCGGCTTGCACCGACCTGACGGGCGGATGGAGCGTGGCCCCCATGTGTAGACGCGAGTCGTCGAACCAATGCTGCAAGTTGCACGTCGGCAGCTGTTCGAATTCTCCGCGGGCTGCTTTTGTCAGGCCTCGCGAGCAATTCTCTGATTCGAATCGCGGGCATTTAGACGTTCATGTTGACTCCCGAGGATCGTGAATTGTCCACGTGGGCGCTGGCGGTGGCTACGCCACTGCAACTGCCTGCCTCGAATCCTCCAGCATTGCTTGCGTAGGCAAGCAGCAGCAGCAGACAGCAAGCAGCAGCAGCAGTGGGGAGCAGCAGGCAACAGTAGCAATCAGCAGTAGGAAGCAGCAGCAGGCAGCAGTAGCAAGCAGCAGGCAGCAGTAGCAAGCAGCAGTAGCAAGCAGCAGCAGCAGCAGACAGCAAGCAGCAGCAGCAGTGGGGAGCAGCAGACAGCAGTAGCAAGCAGCAGTGGGAAGCACCAGCAAGCAGCAGTAGCAAGCAGCAGTAGCAAGCAGCAGCAGGCAGCAGTAGCAGGCAGCAGGCAGCAGTAGCAAGCAGCAGTAGCAGGCAGCAGTAGCAAGCAGCAATCAGCAGTAGCAAGCAGCAGCAGGCAGCAGCAGGCAGCAGACAGCAGTAGCAAGCAGCAGGCAGCAGTAGCAAGCAGCAGCAGCAGGCAGCAGCAGGCAGCAAACAGTAGCAAGCAGCAGGCAGCAGGCAGCAGCAGCAGGCAGCAAACAGCAGTAGCAAGCAGCAGCAGGCAGCAGGCAGCAGTAGCAAGCAGCAGCAGGCAGCAGCAGGCAGCAGACAGCAGTAGCAAGCAGCAACAGCAAGCAGCAGGCAGCAGTAGCAAGCAGCAGTAGCAAGCAGCAACAGCAAGCAGCAGGCAGCAGCAGCAGGCAGCAGTAGCAAGCAGCAGGCAGCAGCAGCAGGCAGCGAGGGTTGTTGGATCATCCGACACAAATGTGAAACTCCCTATTCCGTGGGAGTCGAGGAGGAGCCGTAGGTTGGCTTGACACGGGAAGTCGGGATAGAGTGCTGCCCCCTCGCACGATGTAAGGTTTTCTCCCGCGAGCCACGTGTAAAACACTCCATTAGTTATTCGATTGAATCGTTATATGTAGAGGACCGCAGGACTTGGAGGAAGCTGGCGGAGTTTGGCGCCGGCTTACCGCGTTGCTTCTGCCTTCCCCGCGATGGCGAAATGTTAACTGCCTCGCCCGGTATACAGGAGGTCGTGGGTTTGAACCCGACCCAGACACCTGTTGTGAATTTCGAGTTTGCGGTGTCTCTCTTTGTCTCACTCTCTCTCTCTCGCCGTGGTCACGTGGGTTTTTCTTCAGGTCCTCCGGTAGTTGGGGGTGGGGCAGCCAGGGTCGAATGACCCAATTCTCACAGCCCACTACCACCACCACCATAGTTTCACCATCCTCGTTCATTCATCCAGGTGCGCAGCCTTAGCCGCGGTGGCCAGGAGATGTTAGCTCCCTCGCCCGGTGTACAAAGAGGTCGTGGGTTCGATCTCGACCCTAACACCCGCTGTATATTTGGAGTTTGCGTCTCTCTCTCTCGCCCCGTGGTCGCGTGAACATTTAGAATCAATATACGCTTGGAGCATTTGGCCGCTATAAATGTCCACGTGATGACGAGCAACTTCGTTGAGCTACCAGGTCGCTTCTGATAAACGGCTGTGTAAGTAGCGAAGTGGGGCCTTACCTGGTGTAAAAAAAGAGAGAAACACCCCTCCCCACCCTCCCTCCCATAGTTCATAGTTTAGTTTGTGGTGCCCACTCCGGGCTCCGCCGACTCGTCACAGCTCTCTGTCTCTCCTTCTCTTCCTCTGCGAGAGAGCGAAAAGGCAACGCCACGACAAGGGTAATTCCTTCTGCAATTATTCCCTGGGGGGTTGAAGTATCTCCGCTTGCGGGCTCAGCGAGCGAGCGAGCGAGGGATGAGTGTTGTTCAGGTGTTGTTGAGGCGCTTGCACGACTGTTATCCATGAACTCGGTGAAAACGAAGTGGGGGGCAGGGGGGCAGGGGGACAGGGACGATGACGAACGCCTCCATACCGACGAGCTCTCTCTGCCGGGGATGTTGTATACGCACGAATAATAATGAACATACTCTTTGGTTACATGTTGATTGAAAGCTTTCGTGACTGCAGGAATTCATATTCTTGGTTCTTTCGGTCAAGTCACCGCGTGGAAGGGAAACAATAAAATAATAAAAATATAAAACAATACAATTCTCACGACGTTTCGACTGCAACACAAGCAATCATCATCATCAGGTGTGAAAACCACAGCAAGAAAATGTTCTTGCTGTGGTTTTCACACCTGATGATGATTGCTTGTTCTTGCTGTGGTTTTCACACCTGATGATGATTGCAAGAAAATTTTCTTGCTGTGGTTTTCACACCTGATGATGATTGCTTGTGTTGCAGTCGAAACGTCGTGAGAATTTTATTGTTTTATATTTTTATTATTTAATTGTTTCCCTTCTACGTGACTTTACCGAAAGAACCAAGAATATATATACACTTTGGTTCTTTCGGTAAAGTCACGTAGGTAGAAGAAAAATAATAATAGATCACGACGTTTCGATCGCCACACAAGCAACCGTCTTCAGGTGGGAGTGAGACACAGGCTGCTGAAACAAGTCCTTATATATAGAGCCGAGAGAGGGGGAGGGTTGCCGCATCGGGCAAGAGGGTGGGGACTGAAGCTTGTGCTGAGGAGGTGGCCGTTGTATTGTGAGAGATTAGCATGTCAACGTGTAGTGACGGTATATCAGCACTAGGGGGATAGAGCGCTGAACAGGGTGAAGGAAAGGCAACGCTGAACAGGGTGAAGGAAAGGCAGCGCTGAACAGGGTGAAGGAAAGGCGCGGAGGCGATCGAGGGTCGAGTGTAATGACGGTATATCAGCCACTAGGGGGATAGAGCGCGCACCAGGAGACACACACACACAGAGACACACACACACACACAGAGACACATAGAGAGAAAGACACACACCTAGAGAGACAAATACAGAGAGAGACACACAGAGAGAGACACACACATAGAGAGACACACACACAGAGACACACAGAAGGAGAGACACACCTAGAGAGACACAGAGAGAGACACACACAGAGAGAGCGACACACACAGAGACACACACAGAGACACTCACCTTTCTGAGGAGATGCCGTGACACCAAAGTAATAACGATCGCCTTTACACTCACACCTGCTGCTGTCACTTCTCCTAACGCTAAATGGATCTTGTTTAGGGCCAGCCTTGCTTTAATCTCAGAGAGAATAAGACTGCTCCGATTTGATCTTGATAATTTAGACAAGACTCTCTCACAATCACACTTAGCATTGACAGAAAAAAATGTCCACATCTGATTGGGACCATGTAGATAACATGACAGCTTCTTCAGCTACTTCAGTGTCAACCAAATATAAAGTAAAAATTCAACCTCCTGTCAAAAAACGAAGCCAGAGGCACAGTTTAAAAAGTAAGATGTTAACAAGATTGTTATCCATCATAGTAACATCCCAATCTCCGACAAGCCTAAAATCGGTACCAGCTAAAGGGTTGAATTTCGCAGTCACCCCTAAACACATCCCAGTGGATGACATAATTGCCCGGGTATACGTAGCCCTCAAAGGTTTGGGACACATCCCGGCAGACGTTGCTAGATCTGAAATCGCTGCTGTCCTCAAAAACGCGAAGAAACCCATTAGCAACATGAGCAGGGACGAGCGTTTTGAACTCTATAAATTAAAAAAACAGAGATGACATTGTCATCCTCTCAGCCGACAAGGGCAATGCCACTGTCATCATGGATAAAACCACTTCCAACAACAAAAATCAGGACCTTCTTAATGATGGCAGCTATACCAAAATCAATAGAGATCCCACCAACTACCTAGCCACGAAAACCAACAATATCATCACTAATTCGACTTCTCTAATCGAACCGACCAAGCAGCTCTCTCTTAAACCTTCGGCTGCTGGACCACCCAAATTTTATGGCCTTCCAAAAATCCATAAAGAAGGTACCCCGCTCCGTCCTATCGTCTCCACGGTTAACTCACCCACCTACAAACTGGCCCTATTCATGTCTGAGACCCTGTTTCCTTTCACGGGCAAGACCACCTCTGGTGTACTTAACTTCACTTGACATCATTCTACCTGCTTTGCCAGTATCAAAATATAACAATAGGGGTTTTCCCCTTTTTTCTGGCAACAAAACTGAAACCTTTTACAAGGAATCATGTCTGCCTTAACCACAATACTTGTCAAAATTCAAACAAAAAACACACTGATAATATATGCATCGTCCTTGAAACTGATTGGTCCACACCAGAGACAGCTTTCTTTTGGGCCTCGTCTCAATTGGTGCTAGACCAGAGGACGCCAAAAGGCGTCACACAGCTCACAGACAATGCACTATCAAGTAATGAGGGCTCGGGGTAAGCATTTACATCATCATTAGACCTCAACGCCACGAGCAGCTAGTTGAGGGGATGGTCGTATTGCTCGTGGCGTTGTTGAAAATTTTCCGAAGTGTTAAACATTTTTTGAAGCACGTTGTTAAAAATATACAACCGATTGTAACATTGTAAAAGAATGGGGCGTGACGTTGGCACGGCGTCTGAAAGAACTCGTGCACGGGTTGGCAACCAACGTAACAACAACAAGAAGACACAATTTTTGTTGTGAATTCGGTACAACAGTCAATATATACAGGCACACACATTAACGTGAATACATTACCGGTACACACATTAACGTGAATACATACAGGTACACACATTAACGTGAATACATACAGATATACACATTAACGGGAATACATACAGATACACACATTAACGTGAATACATACAGATATACACATTAACGTGAATACATACAGATACACACATAATCGTCAATACATTACCGGTACACACATTAACGTGAATACAGTGAGGGAAAAAAAGTATTTGATCCCCTGCTGATTTTGTACGTTTGCCCACTGACAAAGAAATGATCAGTCTATAATTTTGATGGTATGTTTATTTGAACAGTGAGAGACAGAATAACAACAACAAAAAATCCAGAAAAACGCATGTCAAAAATGTTACAAATTGATTTGTATTTTAATGAGGTAAGGCCCTCTGAGCTATATAGCTCATTTTCACAAGCGACCTGGCTGCAAATGATAGCTCAACGAAGTGGCTTATCATCATCATCATCACGTGGACATTTTATAGCAGCCCAATACTCTAAACGCGTAATGTTCATGCTAAATGTGGAGGGTAAATCCACGCGACCACGGAGGGGAGGGAGGAGGGATGAGAGACAGAGACGCCAACTCCAGATAAACAGCAGCGGGCGTCACAGGGGTCGAGATCCACGCGAGGGAGTTCACATCTCGCCACCTCTGACCTGACCTCCCTTCACCTAGCCACGAACAGAAGTCACAATGGCCAGGCTCAGGAGGCGGAGGGGATGGATGGAGGCCACAGTGGCAAATTTCCACCAATGGTTCCGGAAAAAAAGGAGGGCGAGAGCGACGTGTTTCACGCGGAGCTTCTGGCCTTACCTCTAACAAACTTAATCGTATTCGCCAATTTTCTTGGGATTTATTTTCACCAACGGTGAGTGGCTTGCTTTATGCACATTAGCGATCAGTTGTTTTTATTTATTTAGACTTTCTTTCTTGTTTCCTTCTTTCTTTGTTCTTTTCTGGGGGTTCTTTTTTTTGTTTGTCACTGGCCGCGTTCTCCGCAGTGAATTGGTGACTTTGTTCTCCGCAAAATCCCCCCACTTGAGGTTTGGTAGTTGATTTCATCGTTACGCTTTTCTTTATTTTCGCTTCGATTTTGAGTTATTTTGTTTGCTCGAACTATTTTTGATTTCAGTGATTTTTGCGTGATGTTAGTTTCGCCCCTTTGTCTCGCGTGGTTCCACGTGTAGCAACACCCGTGTTGGCACTGTACCACGCGCGTTGATGTGAATACAGCGCATCGCCTTTAGACTCCCTTTTTTTTGTGCTGTAGGTGAGTTCACGTTCTTTTCGTTTCGTTGGTGTGAGTCTTTTTCGACATATTCTGTTTTCTTCTCTTGTAAAATTCTGAGGACCGTGACATGTTTTACCTTCTCTTCACGGGAGCTTTGCGCGAATAGCAGTAATAGTATCAAGAGGTGGTCAAGAACACGGGCTAGACCATCTTTATAGCATTATTATTATTCATTTATTTTTGTTCAATTTATTTCCTGGCTCTTTCAAAGAAATAGAGGCTTGCTTTAGCAGTCGTGACATATCCCACGCACGTGAAAATGTCCACCCAAGTCCATTAAAACGTATGCCAAAGCTACCGCGCCTACGCAAGCCCAGTCTCTGGGGCCTGCAAGGCGCCCGCAGCAGCGGCAGCGGCGGCAGCTGGCACCTTCAGGCGAGGCTGGAATCCGCTGCCTTGGATTCCACCGATGTCCCGATCGACGTCTATTTGGAAGCACTGGCCGTCATTGTGCCTGAAGGCGCAATAAAGTTCGCCGCCAAGATGAGTGGAAAGGTGATTTTCTTCATGGAGCCTGAAAAGATGGCAAACGCCGCCATGGAGAATGGGCTGACTGTTAACGATTGGTACCTCACCTTGGGGCCACTGTCATCGCCATCGGTACTCGCAATCATATCCAACGTCGTTCCTCCTCCCCCCCCCTACATTCCTGATAAAGAAATACAAAACAACCTGGCTACGTTGGGCACACTGGCCTCCAACCTACAGCGAGTGCCTTTGGGCTGCAAAAATCCCGCCTTGAGACATGTCTTGTCTTTCAGAAGGCAGGGGGTCTACATGCTTGTGCCCAATAGGCAGCGTGAAGAGGGCTTCTTTGTGGACATAAACGGAGGAAGGGCGCATAGCAGAGGGACATGTTAAAAAAACACTGCCCGAAGACAGCAAATGCCCAATTCAACAGCGAGGGGACTGTGGAAAAGGGTGATAAAGAAACAAACCCAACGAATGACCCAGGAGAGATCCCCTCACCATGGAGCTCACGCGAGATGGAAGTAGACCCCGCTCCAACTCCAGCTACCGCCATGGAGACTGAGGCTCAGCTGGCCACCCGGCCGTCATTGACAGCCCGACCTTTGAAGGGAAAATTTATGGAGGATCTAGCTTCATTATCTTCAGAGTCAAGATCTCCCAGAGTTGGAGTCGGACATCGCACCCACACATGGGGGAGATACGGAGAGCACTGGTGGCAAAGACGGGGTCTTCGCCATCCCAGATGCCCCTAGAGGTGGGACACGCACAAGGAAGAAACCCCGTGCAGGAACCAAGACCAATCGCAGGACACCTGCAGAAAATCTGGAGCTTGAAATAGAAGCGGAGCAAAATGCAATCTACAAAGTGGCAAAGAAAACAAGTGAAGAGAGTCGCACTTCAGACCTCGACGACGCACCCCGTGAGGCGGCCGAGGGCTCCCAGGAAACGTGAGCAGTCGAGAGCACGGAGGAGCCCAAACAGGACACAACTGACCAAACTGCGGTGGGTGACCAAGATGAGGACATTGGAAGGCCGTCTATGGAGGGGCAAGCAGCATCGCCCAATAAAGCACCGACAGAGGGTACCACAAGGACTGAGAATCCTCAAAGCTTTGGGACTGATGAGGGAAGCCAAGTAGAGGAGGTGGAAGTAACCCTCAGCACAGAAAGTAGGGCGAGCCCCACATCTGCTGAGCTGACTGAAGTGGCACCAATATTCTCACAGTCGAAGCTATGGAACTTTTTAGATGAAGTGCATGGCTCGGAAGAAAGAGTGACTACAGCTTTGTCTAGGTGGCAAAATGTGGAAGCAATTATAGCGTCCCTACTCCATATTTAGCAGGGCTTCAAGAGAGCGAAAATCATCATCTGGAAAGGAAAGAAAAAGGATCAGGTACTTCTTAAGCCAAATAACTACGTGGAAAAAAACACACCTGACAAAAACTCCACTGACATAGTGCTGTGGATAGCCACACTTAATATAAATGGATATAGAAGTGCACTCAAGAGAAACTTTGTGCTGTCTCTCGCAAAGAAACACAAAGCCTCGGTGCTCTTTGTGTAGGAGATGCATCTTACAACCAGCAAGGAAAATGAATGGGAAACAGAATGGAAAGGTAATTTGTTTTTCAGTTACCTTTCTCATTATTATTCAGGGGTGACAACGTTATTTGCAACAGGGTTTACACCCACCATAGTTAACCAAGTTGAGGTAGTACCGGGAAGATCCCTCAACGTAACAATCAAACTTAATGACATTTTTGTCCACCTCATGAACATTTATACACCCATCAATGATGCGGAAAAACAATTTTTTTCAATGAGTTACAAAACTATCTCAAAAATATCCCAAATGAGGAGTGCCTGATTTTGGGAGGAGATTTCAACTGGACGCTGGATGTCCTCGACCGCACTGGCACTGAGCAGTACAAAAGTGGTGTCCTGAACACCTTGCGGCACGTACTCCACACGTACAGTCTCGTAGATGTGTGGCAGATGCAACATCCAAAGAAGCAAGGTTTCACTTTTACAAGAACCCGAGGTGACAGGCCACTGTCGCAGTCAAAGAATGACTGATTTTACATCTAAAAAGACCTTGAAAATAGTGCAGTGTCATCCAGTATTCAGGCTGAACCACTGGCCGATCATCACCTAATACTACTTCAAATGAAAATACGACGAGTCCCAAAGGGATTGGCATACTGGCATTTCAATATTGCCCTTTTGCAAGACACCACCTTCACGAATCTTTTGGGGTCTTCTAGGTGGAGTGGCACGGAAAGAAATATTGCTTTAATAACCTAGCACAATGGTGGAACATAGGGAAAGTACACATAAAAAAACTGTGTCATTTATATGCCTGGGGAAACACAAAAAATATTGATCAAGAAATTTGTGAGCTAGAGAACAGGGTCCATAATTTAGAGCAAAGGAGGAAGATTAGGGACAATCCAGGCCTACTACAGGAATGTGTGGAGACCCTAGAATATATCAAAGGTTTGCAGAAAGAAAAAGCAAAAGGGGCATTTGTAGGCTCTCGTTTTTGAAGATATCCTTGATATTGACTCTAGCTCAACACTTTCTTCTCATTAGGGAAGCAGAATTGTCGGCACAAAGCTATGGAGAATTATTTGATGACAGGGGGGCCTTGTTTCAAACAATAATAAGAGCTTTAACAGTAGCACAGTACTATAGAAATCTCTTTTCTCCAGAGCATATATCCACAGTGGCCCAAAATGAGATCTGGAAGGACCTGCCTACTTTGGATGAAGAAGAGGTCAAACAAAGTGACCTAGACATGGCAGTGAGTGCATTGGCAAGCAACAAATCCCCAGGAATTGATGGGCTGACAGGGGAGTAATCGCCATTGTTGGCACTCCCTATGGAAGGATTACAAAGCTGTTCTAGATGAAGCAGTGCAGACCAACATGATGCCTCAGTCCTGGAGGAGAGGCGTGCTCACACTGATTCCAAAAAAGGGTGACCTCAGACACCTGAAAGATTGGCATCCAGTCTTAGTGCTGAGCACAGACTATAAGATTCTCGCTAAAGCTGTGTCTACAAAGCTTAAGAGGATGTTAGCTCGGGTGATTGCCAATGACCAGGCATACACTGTTTTAGGGAGGACCATCCATGATGGGATTTTCCTAGTCAGATATATGATGATGTCGGAGCATTTGGACTTTCCACTTGCCTTTCTCTTCCTTAATCAAGAGAAAGGCTTTGACATGGTTGATCACCAGTATCTGCTTGGCACTCTAAAAGCTTTTGGTTTTGGGACTTGCTTCATAGGATTTATTAGGTTGCTGTCCAACATGGCCCAGTGTCTAGTTAACGTTAATGGTGGATTAATTGCTCCTATAGACTGCAAAAGAGGTGTCAGGCAAGGCTGTCCTATGTCAGGACAGTTCTACACCGGATTAACTTTAAAGTAGCCCAGTATGAGAGTGACTGTCACAGCGTGTGCCGATAACTGTATCGGCTGCACGAGTGCCAAGAGGTTTACTCCACCGCGTGAATCCTCCTCCATGATGAACTGGGAGAAGTGCAGTGGGCTGCTTGTGGGGAAGTGGGACGAAGCCCAGTTCCCTGAGTTGGCCAAAACAATAACGTGGAGCAAAGAGCGTCTTCTCCATCTCGGCGTGCTCCTGGGACCTGGAGAAAACCCATTGCAGAAAAAATTGGGATTTCTTGAAAGAGATGGCGAGGAAACGACTGAAGCCTTGGGGGCGCCTGTGCAAAACTCTCACGTTCAGAGGGGAAACCCTGGTGGTAAACCAGTTGATTGCATCCACCTTGTGGCACTGCTTCATTTCCCTCACTCCACTCGCATACCTGATAGCTAAAGTTCAGAGAATGATAGCTGCCTTCTTCTGGTCACATAGGAAGCACCGTGTGGCTGCTGGCATCTTGCCCTTGCCACTGCAGGAAGGTGGGCAAGGTCTGGTGTGTGTACGGAGCCAACTCTCTACCTTTTGCCTACAAGCCATACATAGGTTTCTCTACACAGCCCCATCACCTATGTGGTGTTCCACAGGATATTTGTTTTCTAAATAACCTCGGAGGCCTTCAGTGCAGTAAGCGGCTCTTCTTTATGGACATTACAGGTATTCCATTCACACAGATTCCCCACTTCTACAGGAGTGTCCTACATACCTGGGGTTTCCTCGTCACCGCCCGACTGAATGAACCCCGGTCAGCATCAGAATTAGCTCACAAGCCGCTGTTGTGGAACTCCAACATGGCACTACCCTCTCTTGTAGGCCCTGCCATGGATAAACGCATGGTAGATGCACGTCTCACGAGGGTGGGTGATTTGGTGAAACCAGGCACGGAGGGGCAGTGGCTTCTCCATACCGAGATAGCTGCAATGGCCAGAATGCACTCAGTAAGACTTGCTGCAAAGTTTGTGAATGAAGTGTGAAAGGCATTTCTCAACAGAAGTGGGGAGTGTGCCTGCTGTGAGTGCTGGTGACGAGTCAGCTGGCGGTGGACCAGTGCCACCAAAACTGAATGTCGTCCCAGCAAGGAAGCACACTCAACTCTCTTCTTCACAGCAGCACGGGGGGCACAACTCAGGGCATGACCAGGAGGGGTGCTTCTCAGATAAAGACCGGAGGAAGCTGTACACACAAATAGTCAAATTCCACCATCGACAAATAATGACGTCACTCAAAGGCTACGCTTAGAGTGAGACGATGCCCTGCAGTGATTGCGTGAGGCCTCATTGGGAGCTGTTTTACTCCAATCCATCGTACAAGTGCCACGGTGATCTGAGCTGGAGCATTGCCCATGGGACTGTGACCACGAACACATTTCTGGTACTTTTCACAGAGACAAATCCAGAATGCGTATTCTGTGGTGAGCTCGAAACAGTGGCGCATCAATACATACACTGCAAAAGCCTATACCTCACTCTATACGCTGCTACGAACTATCCTGCTGAAATGTAATCTTCAATTCTCCCCAACGATTCTTATTTTTGGATATACATACAGCGATACCTTGACTTTTGTCCACTTGACTTTCGTTGCTTCGCTCTTTCGGACGTTTTCAATTATAACCACATTTCAAAATTTGTCCATGTACTTTCCCCTTTTGTCCGATTTCATCCCAAACCTTTCACGAAGTTTGCTCCACGCGGGGTCGTTTTCGTTCATTGTTTGAATAGAAGTCGTTCAGTGAGCATCTCTTATATTTGTGTGTATTTATATATTATTAATACTGTACTTCTGTGATTATGCTGTAAACAATTCGTAGTTATTTTTTTTGTGATAACAGTATAATACTACAGTGTCCATAGTTATTTTCGTGATTATAAAACACGTGTACAGTATTCATACTGTGCTTATTTTTGTGATTACTGTAAAATACTTATTTTTGTGTTTTCATATATACATAATGGGTCCTAAGTATGGTGATATTAAAGCTAAAAGAACCAATAAGGTTCTCGATTTGCAAGAAAAGCTTGACATAACACTATGTAACACAAGTTTTGTTCCTGGGTAGTAAGTGTTATTTCGTAATCGCTTATGCCTAAAAAGTATAGAAAATGGCCATTATTCCCCACAAACTTTGTTTTTGTGACCAGGACAGTGATATTTTTGAAATCTACCTATTTTCAATGAGAAAACGGGCGAATTTGTCTATTTTCGTTCACATAGTCAGAAAAAAAACAACATAGGAATCAAAATTAACATGTATTTATACTATAGTAATACAAAAATACTCCAAAAGATTTAGAAGTGAGTAGTTTTTCGAGATTTACGATTATACTGTAAATCACTTTCACGAATCAGCACCCAAATGTAGTCTCCCACATCATGTTCTCGTTTTACTGTCCTTGGTAGCGGCGTTCAAAGTCCAGTATATCCTGGTGAAAGCATTCACATTGCTCCTCCGAGTACGCTCCCATGTTCTCCTTGAATATATCAAGATGAGCATCAAAGATATGAACTTTGAGGTACATCCTACAGCCCATTGTGCCGTAGTTCTTCACCAGAGTCTCAACCAGCTCTACATAGTTTTCGACCTTGTGATTGCCCAGGAAACCACGAACCACTGCGACAAAGCTGTCCCAAGCCACTTTCTCCTTACTAGTGAGCTTCTTGGGGAATTCATTGCACTCCAGGATCTTCTTTATCTGTGGTCCGTCGAAGACACCGGCTTTAACCTTTGCCTCAGCTTAGGGAAGAAGTCTTGAAGTTATTTGAAGGCTGCCGACTCCTTATCTACAGCTCTGACAAATTGTTTCATGAGGCCCAATTTGACGTGCAGTGGTGGCATCAGTACCTTCCAGGCTCCCACTTGACGTTGTTTCTCCCCACAGAGAACTCGGTCCGCTGTGGCCAGTCCTGCCTGTGGTAGTGCGCCTTGGTGTCCCTGCTGTCCCAAAGGCAAAGATAGCAGGGAAACTTGGTAAAACCGCCTTGGAGACCCATCAGGAATGCCCCCATTTTGAAGTCTCCGATGACCTCCCAGCCGTACTCATCATACTTCAAGGCGTCCAGCAAGGTCTTGATGTTGTTGTTGTAATCCTCTTTGAGGTGCACCGAGTGAGTCAGGGGAAGAGACGGGTACTTGTTACCATTATGGAGCAGCACGACTTTGAGGCTCCTGGATGAGCTGTCAATGAAGAGGCGCCACTCATTCTGGTTACAGGCGATTCGGATTGCCTCGAACAGACTGATCACATTGTGGCAGAAGCAGAGCCCATCTTGACACGTGAAGAAGCTGCAAAAAGGTTGATGACGCTTCCTCTGATCTGCGACTTGGGACTCTAGACGTCAAAAGCTCAGCATTGGACTTGGTGAGACCAAGACTTCTGATCAAGTCGTTGAGGTCTTTTTGGTTGGGGTAGCATGGGTTTTTCGCCTCAGTTCTACCTTTGAAAATGTCATCTGGATCTATAACGTCTTCCTCGCTCTCTGACTTGCTGCTCTCTTCTAAAGACGGCTGCTCTCTCTACGGAGGAGTGGGTACGGGGAGCTCATGGCAGTGTGGCACCGGGGCGATGGACGTGATAGCAGGTGTATTCCTGCCAGTCCGACGTTTGGAAGGGTCCACCATGCAGAAGTAGCAGTTGCTTGAGTGGTCAGTGGGTTCCAGACAAATTCTTGGGATAGCGAACTTCATGACTCTCTTTTCACCTCTGTACCATCCAAAAAAATACATTTAATTCACCCATGACCAATGTGTCAGAGATTCTCGCAACATTTTTCATTATTGATATATTTTTTCAATAACATTGAAAATTGTAAAATATTAAAAAATTTAAAACTTTAACAATTTTAAAAATGTTAACAAATTTTATAACAAATTTCCGAGCAACAATTGTCCATCTTACCTTCCAGAGTTTTTTTTGCATTGCTCGCAGGTGAAATGAGGTGCCCAGGGTTTGTCTTGATCCCCGACAGGCATGTCGGCCTCAGACATCTTAGCAGATGCTTCCACAGAGTACTTTTTCGCTCTTGTCTTCATAAATTTGCCACAGACATAGAAAAATGCGTCTGCCGGATGCTTGCAGCCTCTTAATGCCGTCTCAGAAAAATTCAGATTTGTTTCCACTTAGGCAGCTGGAACTAAACTGAACTGGTGGGCTGAAGTATTTATACTACTATTTATATTACTGGAAAGTTCTAGAATGTTCTAGAAGTTACTCCAAGTTTATTCGGCACTGAATCTATCTGGAATGTTCTAGAAAATAGGTACACTTCTAAATATCAATGTCCTGGTCACAAAAGCGAAGTTTGTGGGGAATAATAGCCATTTTCTGTATTTTTACGGCATAACCAATTAGGAAATAACACTTACTGTTCAGGAACAATTTTAAAAAATGTTACACAGTGTAATCAACGAGGGTACCAAAGATAGAGAGTGGTTGACGAACTTCATCATGAACAATGCCAAACTGGCCATCTATAGGGCCAGAAAATGCGCAATTGAAGGAAGTGGCTTATCGAGCCACAGCCGCATCTTCAATGCCCTGGTTTCTGCCAGAATTTGTCTGGAATTTCGGTACGCTCAGTTGACGGGGGGGGGGGGGGGGTGTCGCGTCTGTCTTGACACGTTGGACTACCGAGAGGGTGCTTTGTGTAATGTGACGAATGCAGGGCATCTGGTAATGGGTTTTTGAGGGCGATTTTTTTCTTGCTGGTGTCCACGAACGCAGTGGCACGCGATGGGATTCATGTTACGCGGGTGGTAACCGGCGTGATACCTTTGATTGAAAAAATGGCGCACAAAAGCAAACGAAAAAATGAAAGAAAATAACCGCCATGATGAACGAAGCAAAGTGCCGAAAAACCGTGGATCTTTCTGTTTCTTCTGATCGTCAAATGAGGGAGGGAGAGAGGATAGGGCGGCCACGGCAGAGCAGAGAGTCACGGAGCCCGCACGCAACTCGGCGCCAGGAACGGGGAAACTCTTGAGATGGAATTTGAGTGAGGCGGTTGGTCCGTGGCTTTGCTTGCTTGGCTGGGGTGGTTCTGGAGGGATGGAGGTGATGAGGGGGGGGGGGGCGTGGGGGTGGGGGGGAAGAGACGCAGCGTGATTTTGGAGAAGAGGTAGAGGGGGTGGTGGGTGTTGCGGGATTGGGGGGTGGCGGTGGGGGGACGTGTGGGGGCATTGAGGGAGATCGATTGGCCATGCCTGGCGGTTGGAATTGCTATTGATTAATTGGACTCGCGGAGCGCGCGTGGCGAGGGCCGTGATGCATCTTCCTATCATGCGGCCCTACCCCCTGACCTGGCCCCTCCTCACTATCCCTCACCACCACCCTCCTCACCCTCACCACACCCACCGCCTCTTCCTCCTCACACTCCCTCACCCTCACCACATCCACCACTCCCTTATCACAATCCCTCACCATCACAACACTCGCCACTCCGCCATCACACTCCCTCGCCACGTCCACAACTCGCTCCAAAGACATAGGTCCCCCGTATAGCCTCAACAGACTGTTGGGGCAAGTGCTGTTGGCGAGCACCTATGAAGGCCGGCACGGCACGCGAAGGGGTGGGTGACCAACACCACGCCCGGCCGCCTCTGCCTCCCCAGTGGCGACGTTGGCAACATCGCACCGGGTGCTCGTTTTAGGCTGAGTCGACCTAGGGGAGGCCCAGAACCGGTTTAGATAATCGTCACTGCTGGTGTTGGTGGCCGAGGGGGAGAGAGAGGGAAAGAGATCGGTGCGTGGCGATGCGGTGATCACACGACGTGGCATGCGAGCAACGATGGGAACTCACATTTGTGTTTATAATGTTACCAGGTAAGGCCCCACAGAGCTGCTAGGAAGCCCTTGTTCAGAAGCCACCCTGGCTGCCACAAATTGTAGCTCAACAAAGTGACCGCTTATCATCATCATCATCACGTGGAAATTTATTGCAGCCAAATATACTCGAAACTATGGAGTTTATATTTATACTCTAAACACGCGATGTTGATTCCTAAGTGTGCAGGGAAAAACCAGAGGGTACCCGGAGAAAAAACCCACGCGACCACGGGGAGAGAGAGCGACGCTTCAAATTGCAAATATACAGCAGCATGCGTGAGGGTCGGGATCGAACCCACGACCTCCTGTATACCAGGCGAGGTAGTCAACATTTCCCAGTCACCGTTATGATGATGATAGAGAGAGACACGCAAACTCAAAATATACAGCAGGCATCGTCAGGATCGGGATCGAACCCACGCCCTCCTGTATACCAGGCGAGATAGTTAACATCTCCTAGCCACCGTGCCCTCCCGCTGTGCGTGAGCAGCAACGCACCTGGCGCCTCGCCTTTCCCTCTTCTGTTTGTGGGGGGGGGGGGGGGGGTTCCCTTCGTGCACTTCATCCTGTCGCAAGGGGCCTTCCCCGTCACTTTGCACACAAAGCGCTTGGTGGATGATTCGTCGCTGACAAAGCGGCATCTTCGGACCGCGTTCTTCTGACCCCGTTCTCTCCCGTTCTCACTCGCGAGGGAAAATATTCCTAACTTTGAAAAATAGGGAAATCCGTGTCTCGCGTTGCTATAGTTTTTCCTCTTTTTCTAGAGAGCTACCGTTTTGCTTTTGGCTTTCCGTAGCTTGGGTATGGTGGCAATGATCAAGTGTTGTTAGGAGCGTGGTGTTCGGTATGTAGTGTTCGTGAACGCGCTGTTCGAACCGTGCTGTTCGGAACGTGCTGTTGGGCCTCAGCTGCCTGGCTTGAGAGGGCACGCCAGAGGCAGGAGACTCCTGGTCTCTACCTGCTGATTGAACACAAGTTTGCCAAATTTGTCAGGCTGTCCGAGAAACAACCACCAGTCCCGATCAAACCCGGGCAGGTGGCAACCCTGTGCGTACCCTTTTTTTTCTTTCACTTCCAGCTTTTCACGACCGGAGTGTTACGGGGTGAGTGGGAATGGACGAGGCGTGGCAGTTTGTCGCCAGCAAACATCCAGTGACTGGCACCACTTTGTTGAGCTACCATTAGCGATGGCCAGGTCGCTTCTGAAACAGAAGCTCGATAGCTCAGTGGGCCTTTTCCTGGTAAAATAAAAATAGATTTTTAGTTTTTTTCTTTTTGTTCTGATTTGCTTAAAATATATATTTAAAAAAATGTGATTTGCTTAAAAAAATATTTCGAATTATTTCGTGATTTGCTTAAAAAATATGTTTTAATTGTGATTTGCTTAAACATATATTTATAATTTTGTTGTGATTTGCTTAAAAGATATTTTGATTTCGTTATTTTGTTGTGATTTGCTTACCGTACCTATACTTTTGGGGTGAGATCATCAGCCAGACCCAAAGCCCCCCCTAAAATTGTTGAGAAGCACTCTTTGAGGCACTTCAGCACTCAGGCATTTACTAATGATGTGCTTCACACGGATATTGACAAGGTCTGTGATATCCCCAACCTGACTACGGCTTGGGAGACTTTCAGGTGCACGTTTCTCCAAATTCTTAATAAACATGCTCCATTGGTTAGATTTAAAACTAAAGGCAACCGCCCACCATGGTATGATCTTTTGATTACAAAGCTCATGAAAACTAGGGACAAGGCTTGGGCATGTGCTCAGAAAAGTAATTTGGTAAATGACTGGCTAGAATACAGGATTTTAAGGAATAGATGCGTCAAAAAAATACGGCATGCAAAAAATGCCTACTTTTCCTCCACTCTCCTGGAATCGCATGGAAATGCCAGGATTTTTTGGAAAACAATCAAATGTATTGAAAAGGCATCCAAACAGACAATCTGCCCGTTGAGCTTAACCGAAATTGGGAATATTGTTCAGATCCCAAAAAAATAGTTGACAATTTTAACCTTCATTTTTCTGAAGCTGGCAATCTTTTTTTAATAATGTATTGGGAGTCACCCCTGGTCATGCAAATTCCTACACCCCTGTCCAAACATTAAACGAATTTAGTTTCCAGCCATTCCACGAAAGTAATGTTCTGAAACAACTGTCCTACCTCAAAGGGTCCTCCTCTACCGGAGCAGATAGTTTTTCCCGTCTTTGCTCTACTAACTGTTGGTCACCTAATATACAAACCTATAGCCCATATTTTCAACCTGTCCATCAAAGAAGCATAAGTTCCTCTAGAATGGAAACATTCCTATGTCCGTCCACTTCACAAAGGGGGCCCTAAAGATGATCTCAATAACTACCGGCCTATCTCAATTTTGTCCCCATTTATGAAAATTTTTGAAAAATTATTGAACTACCAAAGTTAGCAGTTTCCTATCCACCAACAATATACTACATCTAAAACAATCTGGGTTCCGAAAAAAATACAGCACCACATCTGCTGCATTAGACTCTCTGAATCAAATTTACAGTAGCCTAGATAATAAGCAGTACTGTGCCTGTATTTTTCTTAACCTGTCCAAAGCTTTTGATGCAGTAGACAACAACACCCTGCTTAGTAAACTAAGTTGCCTCGGTTTTTCCGAAAACACAGTAAAATGGTTAAAAAATTACCTCTTTTCTCGCACCAAAACTGTATTCACAGATGGTTGGAGGTCAAACAGTGTTAAGATAACAAAAGGGGTTCCACAGGGTTCCATCCTCGGCCCCCTCTTGTTCTCTCTTTATGTCAATTACTTGGGCACTGAACTGGATCATTCCATTTTAAATCTTTTCGCAGATGACACGATACTGATTACTGCTGGCCGCTCACCGGATGACGTGATTGCAAAGCTCCAGGGTGATTTCAACAAACTACAACATCAGCTAGTTGCTCTTAAACTAGTCCTGAATACCTCCAAAACCAAGGTGCTATGCTTCTCACCGGGACTAAAGCAGGAAGTTATTTTTCCCCAATTACATTCCTTAAATAATTATCAAATAGAGCAAGTCAAGATCTTGGGGTCATCCTGGATTCAAAATTGAATTTTGAAGATCACATTGATTATATTGGTAAAAAGACAAAAATAAAAATTGGTTTTCTGTATTGACACAAGCACTGCTTCCCCCCTATGTTCCGTTTGGAATTGATAAAAGCTACCATACTGCCTCTACTTGATTACTGTGCTATCGTGTATAAATCAGCCCCAAGTACTGTACTGAAGAAGCTTGATTCCATCTATCACTCGGTCTTAAGATTTGCATTGAACTGCCCTTATAGGACTCACCACTGTGATCTCTACATTGGGTCAAACTTAACATCTCTTAATGTTCGACGGATTGTGCACCATATCTTATTTATTCACGATGTACTTACAAAAAAATCCGCAGACTACCTGCTGGATCTCCTCTCTGTTTCAAAGAACAAATTTGACCTCACGTCTTCGCTCATCTACCAGCTTCACATTCCCTATTGCCGTACAAAAACCGGAGGAAGGGCCTTTGCTATTGATGCCCCCAGGGTCTGGAATGCTATTGCCAATAAACTGCAACTTGAATCACTACCTATGAGATCTTCACTCAGAACTGCTCTAGAGGAGTTGTACACCCCTAGCTGCCACTGCTATTCAGTGGTCTAAAATAAAATAGAATGTTTCGCTCCGGATGACCGCTGCAAAGTATTATCTGTATTTTGATTTAGTGTGCTGATCTTAAAGGTGCATTGAAAAATGTGATACTCCGACTGATGCTCCTGTTGTTGTGGAGTGACTCATGCAGCCAGCTGTGGCTCTAGGGTTTGTGTGTTACATGTTATTTATGTAGTTTATTGTAAAAAAAATCGGTCACAGTCCGTATGATCACTGTTATATTGCATTTATGGCTTTGTTTTGGTGATTTCGAAAAGTTTTTTGTTTGCCACGTTTTTGTTTATTGTATTACGGAGTTAGACTGATGGCCTTAATCTTAGTTGTCTTGTGGTTGTTGTTGTTTGGCTTGCATCCCACTGGGATTTTTGCACACAGCGTTGGTGTACGGTGCTATTTCAGGAATATCTTGATGTTTTTTTCCCTGGATTTTCTGTTTGCACAGTCACATAGTCACTTTAAGATGTTTTCTTGTTCGTGTTTTTGATTTTTGTTTGTTGCGGTTACACCCGATTCAAGAGCCGAATGGCTCACAGGGCTATACCAAATAAATTGAACTATGAATGGAACTTTACACTCGTTCCGTGTTTGGGTAATTGTGTTTGTTGTTGTAACGTTCTGACTTCGTGCCCCCATACCGGACATCTGTGAATAAAAGAGCTTTATAGCTCATCGGATTCCACCTCCAGTACAAATACAAATTCTGATTCTGAATAACAACTGGGGGGGAGGGGGGGTGGTAGGAGGCGTGTTAACGAAACGTCGGTCCAGGAAGCTGGTTTAATCCGCCAACTCCCGGTCGGTTATCTTCATGCCACCTGATCGCTGTCGATCTCATCTCATATATATGAAAGGGAAATTTGTGAATGTGAATCTTCAATATGTTTAGCATACTTTCCAACATGCAACAAACTTGAAATTTGGAATGTGGGTAGCTTCCAGACTGTACACAATGCAAAAAGTATAAAAATAGACTTTTGTATTTTGGGGGGGGGGGGAGGGCGCAATAATGGATATATTAAATTGCACAGCAAGTGAGCGGTGACGTCACATCTGTGATGTCACCCGCATGCGGCAGCGTCACGCAGTGTGCCTGCTGACGTCACGCACCCCCCCCCCCCCACACACACTCCGTGTAGGCCGTGTATTATTCCAAGACAAGAATCCAAGTCTCGGGGCGAAGCCGGGTAGTAAAGCTAGTACAGTATATAGCGCGTTTATCCAAAGCGCGTTACAAGGGTTATGAGTGGTACAATTAGGGTAACCGAAAAGTGGTATGGTGAATAGCGACGGTGTACGGTTGGATGGTTAATGGGTACCGGAATAACGGGGGGTGCCTAGGGATGGAGGGAAAGATGGAGGGAAGGACGGAGGGAAGGACGGAGACAGGGAGATGAGGTGGGGGGTCTTGAGGGAGGAGCGGAGACTCGACAGGGAGCAGGGTGCTTCTCGCTGCTTGACGTGGAGGGGAAAGTTTATTCCAATCGGGAAAAGGAGCGGAGACGGGGGGACTGTGCACAAGGAGACGGGGGGGGGGGGGGAGGTAACAGTGAGGAGTGGAGATTGAGAGCGTGGCGGGGGGAGGACATGAAACGAGACGAGGGCAGCGAGGGGGCAAGGGACATAAAGAGATTTAAATAGCAGCGTGAGGAGCTTGAATAGACACCGGTAGTAGATGGCGGGGCGCCTAGGGCATTTCTATAAGAAAGGGGGCGGAGGTGCGGGAGCAGTGTGGCGGTGCTAGGTTGTAAATGAAACGTGCAGACGCATTTTGGATCTGTTGCAGTGGAATGAATGCATAGGTTAGAGAGACCGAGGAGTAGAGAGTTACAGTCGCCTCTCTCTAACTCTCTTTCCCTAACTCTCTCTCCCTAACTCTCTCTCCCTAAATCTCTCCCTAACTCTCTCTTCCTAACTCTCCCTAAATCTCTCTCCCTAACTCTCTCCCTAACTCTCTCCCTAACGCTCTCCCTCCTATCTCTCTTCTCTCTCAATCCCACCTCCCTCTCTCCCCTCTCTCTTTTTTTACGATCAGAGGAAAAAAAAAGATGCTCGGTGTAGTCGGCACTTTGCTTCGTTCATCATTTCGTTTTTTAATGGTTTGCTTTATGTAACCCCCTGCCCCCCCCCCCCCCCCTTTAAATGAAAGACCCAACAAAATATATATATATATATCTTTTTTTAACTACGACAAGTGCTGCATCTGCACGCAGCCCTTCCCACAGTCAAACGACCTCCGACGGGTAGCTTATATCTGCATGCACAGAGCTCTCCGTCATCTGCCACCGAGCACACGGCCTCCTCCAGCGCCCACTGCTCCTCGAAGGCCGGCACGGCGTGGGTCAGCCGCGCATGGCGGAACTCCCTCCCTCTCTCTTTCTCTCTTCCTCCTATATCTCTACTCTCTCTCAATCCCAATTCTCTTCTCTCCTTTCGCTCTCCTCTCCCTCAATCCTATCTCTCTCTCTCACTCTCTTTTTTTCTTTCTCCTTTTTTTCTCCCTCCTATCTCTCTTCTCTCTCTCAATCCCACCTTGAAGTTTATTTTCATTTCGTTACACGGGCGATGATGGTAGTGGTGGTGGTGGTGTAGTGAGTGTGCTGAGCAAAACCCCAGGGATTGTGAAGGTGGCAATCCCATAGGGCGGTGGAGGGTCGACAACAATAATTTCAATAGTAATAATAATAATACTACGACATTCATGCGGTTGCGCTATTTGTTGCTTGTAACGTTCTTACCCACCCCCTACTGGACATCTGTGAAAAAGAGCTTTATAGCTCATCGGATTCTTCCTGCACTCTAAATACTGATTATGATTCTGACGTTACCCCCCCTCCCCCCTCCCCCTCATTATTCCCCCTCCCCCCGGCCGCCAATGTCACGCGTGAGACGCCCACTCTCCGCTGGTCACCAGGTCGTCGTTGGTGACGACAACCACGATGGCAGATATATTTATTTAGTTCAAGAGTGGCAAATTTATTCATTTATTTTGTTGCTGCGTTTGCGTCAATTGGGCAGTTTCCAGGGTACCTCCCCGCAGAGGCCGCGCGTTCACCGCGGACAGAATCGATAGCCAGCGGTTCAAGCCCCCACCTCTGAGATCGTCGTTCAGGTGGTGTGAGAGTCCACATGATCGCCTCTCATTCATTTTATTGTATGCCCCCACCCCCATGTTCCAGGATGTTGTTCATATACGAGAGGCTAGCGTGGGCATTCGTGAATAAAAATGCAATGTTTACGATGCAATTTTAGCTTATATTCTTTATTTGTTTATTTATTAAGGGCCACCACGGTGGCTGTGATGTTACCCTTCCTCGACTGGTTTGCAGGAGGTTGGGGGTTTGATCCCCGACCCTGACTCCTGCTGCTGTGCATTTGGAGTTTGCGGTGTTTTTCTCACCGTGGTCGCGTCGATTTTTCTCCGGGTCCTCCGGTTCTTCCCCCCCCCACATTTCGAGTCGAAGCCACGCGTTCAGAGTAATATTTGGCCATACATTTCCACGGGATAAGCCACGTCGCTGAGATATAATTTGTTGCCAGGCAAGAAATGATCTTTAGTGTTTATTTTCTTTGTCCCCCCCCCCCCCGCACATCCGATTTGCACGGTTGGCTATGTACGGTGCGAAAGAAGTTCAACATACGTAACATACATCAGATGGTGAGAGTCTGAGAAGTGAAATTTAACATGTTAAAGAAGCGCTCCAAATTAACGGTTACAATGATGCACAAATCAACAGGGCATTGAATGCCAAAACCAAATCAAATAACACGAGCATTGAAACTGCCCAAGTAATTGAAACAATCAAAATACCGTACAATGCGGGAGTAACTGATGTACATAAAATACAGAAATTATTATCTGCTACAAAATATGTATTACCGAAGCTATCAACAGAAGGTGTGCTCTACCCCCCCCCCCCCTTTTTAAATGAAAGATTTTACGTATTCTGTGCTACTTTCTTTGTAGACACAAACATCAACACGAAGCAGCACACTCTGCTCCTCCTTCCCCCTTCCCTATCTCTCTACCCCCTCTCTCTCTCTACCCCATCTCTCTACCCCCTCTCTCTACCCCCTCTCTCTCTACCCCCCCTCGCTACTCTCTCTCTATCGTCCCCCTGTTTTCTATATAAAAAAGTGTTTAACTACGACAAGTGCTGCATCTGCATTCAGCACTCCTCGCAGTCCTATGGCCTCTGACGGTAGCTTATATCCCCGTGCAGAGCTCTCCGTCTTCTGCCACTGAGCACACAGCCTCCTCCAGCACCCACTGCTCCATGAAGGCCGGCACGGCGTGGGTCAGCTGCGCATGCCGGAACTCCAGCCACACCCTGGCTCCGACCAGAGCACGGACGATGCCCAGGCTGCTGGCCGGACGTTTTCCCTCCACGACCACCTTCCTTGCCCTGTGTGTGGCGAGCTTGGCGTAGCCGACGAGTACGTGAGATCCATCACCCTTCGGGTGTCTAAAGATGAGGACCGTCGGGGAGAAGTGGAGGCTGAACTTTAGGAGGATGTTTCTCGGGACCTTGAACAGCGAGTCCAGGCTCTTGCACTCCACGTATTGGTGCACCACTGTCTCCACTTTACCGCAGAACCGGCACTCCGGGGACGTGTCGGTGAAGCGCGCCAGGGAGGCGTTGGTGGTGACGGTGCCGTGGGCAATGTTCAAGCTGAGGTCACCGATGCGATTGTACGTCGGGCTGGAGTAGAGTTATCTCCAGAGAGGCCTCTCCGGAGAGATGCAGGGCAGTGCTTTCCTCCAGGCATGGTCCTTGTGGCTCCTCAGGGTGTCCTGTTGGTGAAACTGGACCATGTAGGAGTAGAGCACCTTCCTCTTTACGTTTGCGAAGGCCACCTCCAGGAGCTCTTCCAGCCGGCACAGGTCGTGATCTGCCTTCGTTTGTTAGCAGTGGTAACTCAGGGGCACGACAAAGAGCTCCGGTGGAGGGGGACCGAGAGGGGCCTTGTCATCCCCGATGGCGATGGGGGGCGTTCTCCCTGCTGCCGCTGAGAAGGCCCCCTTGGCTTCGGCCAGGATCCGGGCAGCCACCCGGAGCGACTGCAGCCCCGTCTTTGTGGCCATCTCGGCCGGCCCGAGCCACCGGCCCTATGTTCCGGGCTTCACCAGATCTCCCATCCTGGTGAGACGCACGTTGGCGAGGCGCCTCTCCATGCCGGGGGTGGTGGTGGTGGTGGATGGCAGCTTTGTCTGTTGGTTCCTGAGGATCGGTTCGAAGACCAAATCCTCGGCCGATCGCGGCTGGTTCAGCCTCCTGATGGCGAGGAAGCTCCATGTTTGCAGGACGCTCCTATAGAAAGGTGGCAGCTGTCCCAGTGGGAGGCCCTGCAGGTCCATGTAGAATAGTTGTTTGGAGCACTGCAGACCCCCCAGCTGTTTCAGGAGCAAGGAGGCCATGACGTTGCAGGCCGGTGCAGGGGTGTCGTGCAGGAACTTTTGCGCGGCCTGCAGTTGGAAGGTGGCCAACTGACTCTGCATGCACACCAGCCCATGACCGCCCTCGTCCAGTGGCAGGGCCAGGACCCCAGCCGTGACCCGGTGTCCTCCGCCCCACCAGAAGAAGTCGAGGACTCGCTTCTGCAGTACGATGACGAGGCTCATGGGGGGGGGGGTGGTGCAGGGAGAAGAGTCGGTGCCACAGCATGGACGTCACCAGCTGGTTCATCACCAACGTCTTTGTCCTGAAGGTGAGGAACTTGCACAGGCGACTCCAGGTGCCCAGCCGCTCCTTCACCTCCAGCTCGACCCAGTTCCTCTGCGGTGGTTCTCCTCTCGTCCCCGGAACACCCCCAGGTGGTGCAGCGATGCTGTGCTCCAATTGATGGCTTTTGCCTTTTCGGGACACTGGGTCATGTCCCACGCTCCAACCAGGGGCCCGCTGCACTTTTGCTAGTTAATTTTTGATGAGGAGGCCTTCGAAAAGACCTCCTGGAACTCGTGCAGCAGGGCAAAATCATCCAGGGAGCACAGGATGAGGAGTACGTTGTCGGCATATGTCGTCAAGACCAACTTGATGCTTGGTTCCCTCAGCACCAGGCCACTGAGTCTCCGCCTGATGAGACTCAGGAAAGGCTCTAAAGCCAGTGCGTTAAGTTGGCCCGACAAAGGGCATCCCTGTCTCACTCCTCGCTCGAATTTTACCGGGGCCGTGAAGGCGCCATTGACCTTGACCACACCCTCCACCTTGGTGTAGAGTAGGCGGATCGTTCGGACAAAGCCATCCTCAAAACAAAAGGTCTTGAGGGTTCCCAGTAGGTATTTGTGGTCCACTCTGTCAAAATCTTTTTCCTGGTCAAGGGCCAGAAACGCGATTGGGATGCCCAACCTCTGGGAGACCGCGATTAGGTCCCTGACCAGGAAGATGCCGTCATGGATGGTTCGTCCGGGGATGGTGTAGGACTGGTCTCTGTTTACGACTTGTGCAATCACCCCTTTCAGTCGCAGGTAGAGAGCCTTCGTCAATATTTTGTAGTCGGTGTTCAGGAGGGACACCGGACGGCAGTTTTTTAGGTGCCTCAGGTCTTTGTTTTTGGGAAGCAGAGTGAGCACCGCCCTCCTCCAAGATGGAGGCATCATCCCGGTCACAGAGGCTTCCTCCAGCACCTCTCTGTAGTCCTCCCGTAGGGATGGCCAAAAAGAGGCGTAAAATTCCCCTGTGAGCCCGTCTAACCCTGGGGATTTATTTGGGGCCAGTCCTCTTCCAACTACGTCAAGGTCATTTCTAGTGAGCTTTTGCTCCAGCAGCTCTTTCCCGTCTTCTCCCAGGGTGGGTAGACTGCTCCATGCCGCTGCCTGGCCGCACCTGATGTCTCTTCAGGGGAGAACAGGCTGCTGTAGAAGTTTCTGATGATGGTCGACTTCCGCTGGAGTTCGTGCGCCAGGACACCATTACCATCAAAGATGCACGCCATGGATTTGCGTCTCCCGTTCTGCCTCCTGAGGGAGTAGAAAAGCGGGGATCTCGTGTCGAAGTCGGTGATGAGCTTCACCCGTGATCACACAAACGCCCCCCTCGTCTGCTTTTCCTGTAGTCCTTTGAGACACTCCCTCTTCTCGTATTCCCGGCGAGCAGGGTCGCTGTCCTCGGCGAGCCGACCCTCCAAATCGAGGACTCGGGCTTCCATGTCGGTGATGTCCGCGTTCTTCTGTCTGGTGCTCCCCCAGGTGTATTGTTGGCACAGCAGCCTGGTGTGCACTTTGCCCACATCCCACCACTGGGCCAGGGAGTCGAACTGCATTGTGGTTTTCTCCACTCTTCCCAGAAATCCTCGAACATTTCTATGAAGGCGCCATCCTCCAGCAGCGAGTTGTTAAAATGCCAGTGGGACGCGCCCTCACGGGCCCTCTCCAGCCTGACACGGAGTACGATGAGGTTGTGGTCCGTGAAGGGCGCCGCCCTGATGCCAGACGTTATGGCGCACGTCACAAAGCTCTTTGAGATGCAAAATCTGTCGAGCCTGGGCTGCGCCACTGAGCCATCGCGCCTCGTCCTCGTGTACTCTCCTCTCTCTCTTCTCTCTCAATTCCATCTCCCTCCTCTTCCTTACGCTCTACTCTCCCTCATCCCCATCTCTATCTCTCCCTAACTCTCTCCCTACTATGTCACTTCTCTCTCTCTCTCAATCCCACCTCTCTCTCTCCCTCCCCCACTCTTGCTCTCTTCTTCCTATATCTCTACTCTCTCTCAACCCCATCTCTACTTCTCTCCCTCTCTCCCCCCTCCTATCTCTATTCTCTCTCTCTTAATCCCACCTCTCTGCCTCCCTCTCTCTCTCTCTTCCTCCTCTCTTCACTCTCTCTCAATAACTACCTCTCTCTCCCTCCCTCCTATCTCTCTCCTCGCTCTCTCTCAATCCCATTGACCCGTACGCATGGTGCTCCCGTAATTAATTTATCGCCAGGAAAATAAATGAGCCTGACACACTCACGCGCACACACACACGCACGAGATAATAATAATGAAGAAAAAACACACACATACATACACACACACTTAGAGAATGTAGAATTAATCCCACTCAGACGCAGAGGCAAGACAGGCCTTCGTCTGCATTCTAAATATTCGTCAGATCGAAGCGAGGAAACAAAAAACTGCGATTTTGTCATTTTGATAAATCATCAAATTAAATTACGTATCGTAGTGTCTGCCTACCCGTCTCTCTCTCTCTCGCATGGGCCCTATGTTGTAATAGCTCCATCGCAACTAAGCACGCAGCCACAAACATTAATGGGGGTGGGGGGTGCGAGATTTTTGAGCACCGGTTCCAGTTGTTATCCCTCTCTGTAGGCCCACTACGGTGGCCGTGTGAGAGCAAAACATCGAGCGGTCGTCGCCTTCGTCACTCGCAACGCTTCGGTGCAGGCCCCAACGGCGAACTTGTCTCCCGTGTCCCACGACTCACGGTGTGGGCAGCGTTGGGTGCCGCCGTGGCTAGGAGATGTTAATTATCTCGCCTGGTACGCAGGAGGTCGTGGGGTTCGATCACGACCTTGACGATGCCTGCTGCTGTATATTTTGAGTCTGCGTCTCTCTCTCTATCATCATCACGGTGGATAGGAGATGTTAACTACCTCGCCTGGTACGCAGGTCGTGGGTTCGATCCCGACCCTGACGATGCCTGCTGCTGTATATTTGGAGTTTGCGTGTCTCTCGCTCTCTCATCATCATCATGGCTAGGAGATGTTAACTACCTTGCTTGGTATACAGGATGTCGTGGGTTCGATCCCGACCCTGACGCCTGCTGCTGTATATTTGGAGTTTGCGTGTCTCTCATCATCACGGTGGCTAGGAGATGTTAACTACCTCGCCTGGTATACAGGATGTCGTGGGTTCGATCCCGACCATGACGCCTCCTGCTGCTGTATATTTGGAGTTTGCGTGTCTCTTTCTCTCCCCGTGGTCACTTAGGCTTTTTCTCAGGGTCCTCCGGTTTTCCCCTCCACATTTAGAATCAACATCAGGCGATTAGAGCATGTTGCTCCTCTGCATGTTCACATGATGATGATGATGATAAGCCACGTCCTTGGGCTATCATTTGTGGCCAGGTCGCTTCTAAAAAAAGAGCTGCTATAGCTCAGTGGGCCTGACCTGGTAAAATAGAAAAAAAGTTTAGTTTCGTGACCTGGGTCAACACCCAGGTGAACATCCAAGTGGCCAGCCAGCAGGCATCCAACGTATCCATTTGCAGGACACTCGACCCATCCTATGTAGACAGAATCATCGATGCAAAAAAAAGTGTTAAAGCAATCACCGCCTTCACTGCATCATCGCGCGCGTTGTGATGAGCTTCTGCGGCCGTCTGGAATGCTCTTCTTTCCGATATTAGGAAGCCACTGGGAGCTTATGCACGTTTAAATAGTCTACATTTGACGAGCTAATTTCTTTAGAACTTCCTTTTATGTTTAGCTTGTTGTCCTTTCCCCCGCACCTCCGATGAGCACGGTCGGCTACGTACGGTGCGAAAGAAGTTCATCTGTATTGTCCACGCTTACAGTGACGAGGTTGTGTTGCGGGTGTGGAGACGGGAGGAGCGTGGAGTCCGGACTCGGTCGAGGAGGTATGAAGAGAGGGGAATGGAGAGGAGGAGGATGAGGTGGAGGAGGGAGAGGGCGATGTGAGGAGGAGGACGATTTGAGGAGGAGGAGGAGGGCGATGTGAGGAGGAGGATGGTGATGTGAGGAGGATGGTGATGTGAGGAGGAGGAGGATGGTGATGTGAGGAGGAGGACGATTTGAGGAGGAGGAGGGCGATGTGAGGAGGAGGATGGTGATGTGAGGAGGAGGAGGATGGTGATGTGAGGAGGAGGATGGTGATGTGAGGAGGGAGAGGGCAATGTGAGGAGGAGGATGGTGATGTGAGGAGGATGGTGATGTGAGGAGGAGGAGGATGGTGATGTGAGGAGGGAGAGGGCGATGTGAGGAGGAGGATGGTGATGTGAGGAGGAGGAGGATGGTGATGTGAGGAGGAGGAGGATGGTGATGTGAGGAGGAGGAGGAGGATGGTGATGTGAGGAGGAGGAGGATGGTGATGTGAGAAGGAGAGGCAGTTGAGGTGCAGGAGGAGGCGGCACAGCTGTCACAGGGGAGAGTCTATTCGAGGCAAGAGCTCAGGAAGTGGGGGGCTGGGGGGGGTGTGGAGGTGCAGGGCGATGGGGGGGGGATCGCCTTCCCCCCCTTGAGATCCCTACAATCCTACAATTGATATTTAATTCACATTTAGTGGAGAAAACGCCTTGCTTGTTTTTTAAAAATGCTATTAATGTAGGGCCTTATTAAACTAATTACAACTTGACGTTCCTGAACCGCCATCCCCCCCCCCCTTCCACCACCCCCATCCCCCCTACTCGAGAAATCTTGACACTTGTTTTATTGCCAGATGGGCAAAGCTTATTCTTATTAAATATTGACTTAAAGCTTTCGTGACTGCAGGAATTAATATTCTTTGGGTCTTTCGGTAAAGTCAAGTAGATATGTTAATTAACATGCTAATTTCTCACATTAACATCAATAGCCCCGCCCACTTTGTTCATGACCCTTGGGCTACACACATTTCAAACCTTTAAAACAGCCTGCCTCAGCAACTCTCCTCTCTTTTTTTCAGCCTGATGACGACCGCTTGCGTTGCGATCGAAACGTCGTAGTTTTTTTTTTCTTTTTCTTATTTGCTTTGAACTAATCTAAGTGATAGTAATAGGTGTTTACCCTTTTAATGGGACAAAAAACTGACACCTTTATTCAAGGCATCATGTTTTCAATAACCACAACACAAGCAGTCAAAATGCAAACAAAAGAGACAACTGATAATAATATGCACTGTCCTTATTATCAGAGTTGTCTCTTTTGTTTGCATTTTGACTGCTTGTGTTGTGGTTATTGCAAACATGATGCCTTGAATAAAGGTGTCAGTTTTTGTGCCAGTTAAAAGGGTAAAACCTATTACTATATCTTGTTACTGGCAAAGGAGGTCTCATAATGTAAATAATCTACGTGACTTTACCGAAAGACTCAAAGCATACCTATTATTTCATACTTTCGTAGCCAACCGTGCTCATCGGAGGTGCGGGGGCGGGGTGGAGGGAAGGACAACAAAACTAAACACAAAAAGCGGTTCTAAACAAATTTGTTTGTCAACCTAGACGACGACGATGATTTAAAAGCGCAAGAGCTCCCATTGCCTTGCTAATATCGTACGGAAGAGCGTTCCAGACGGCCGCAGAAGCGCATCGGAAAGCGCCGCGCGATGACGTTGCAGTGACCGCCGTCTTTGTTCGATGGCTTCGCCAAAAGCCGCCGCTGCTGCGATGATGACCGGAGTGTCACGTGACCGTGGTTTATGCTCCTTGGTGAGATAAGCCGAGGTATTATTTGGTGGTTCATTCGTGGCAACGACTTTGTGTGCAATGAGTACGATAAACTCTCTGTCGTCTCGAGCAAGGTCTGCTTCAAGAGCGCCGTCAACCAACCACCACCCTTGGATATCGTGGCCCACTTCCCCAAGTAATATTTGTAATAATGGAGCCGTTGCGCATTGTTTGCCTTCCGTAGAAAAGTCTCTGGGTCGGGGGCGGGGGGGATCTCTCAGTGGTCAGAGGGCTGATCTGGCAAACCGATGAGATGTGGGGCTGGCATCGAATGAGGACAGCCGTAACCGCGACCAAGCTGACGGATTCTCAAGTGCGGCGAACTGCTTGTCCCAGCTTGGGTCACCAGCAAAAAAACAACAACAACAAACAAACAACCCATTGACGTGAAGCTTTATTCACCCACCTCAGTTTGACTTGTCGCGTGACGAGCACTACTCTTAGTGGCAGAGTGGGTGGGAGAAGTGTTGCTGTCTTCCACAGTAGCGATGAGATAACTACCTCGCCCGGTGTGCAGGAGTTCGTGGGTTCAATTCCGACCCTGACGCCTGCCACTATATATTTGGAGTTTGCGTGTCTCCCTCTCTCTCTCACCGTGGTCACGTCGATTGATCTCCGGATCCTCGGGTTCTTTCCTCCATATTTATAATAAACATCACGCGATGATGATAAGCCACTTCTTTGGACTATCATTTGTGGCCAGGTCGCTCCTGAAAAAAACAGCTCTACAGCTCAGTGGGCCCTTACCTGGTAAAATAAAAATAAAAAAGTAGTTAAAGTTTGTATAGTTTTGAGTTTGGAACACAAGTCACTAACTTACAGAATGGATCTCTTAATTAGTTCTTGGATAGCCACTTCCGCGGGCCGTTCTCGTACACGGTGGGCTGCGCTTCTTTGAGAGAGATCTGATCGGGAACTCCAATATCGCCATTGAGTAAAACATATAAATGCAAAACAACAATGCAGTTGTATTTCCTTGTGGTATCTCTATACCAATAGATCACGTGGCTTCATTGCAATGCATTATGGGACAAACGTATAATTCATCATTAGTTTATTTTAGATGAGATCGTGTGAGGTATGATGGCAATAAACAAAGAACACAAACTATATAGCCTCCACCACCCAGCAAATAACTGTCTGTTTGAAGACATTTATAACTGCCATTTGAAGATATGTCCGGAAATCTTAAGGTCCCGTTTTAATATTTCAACGGCCCTTGAATAATGAAACTATACCTCGAGTCACATTTGCACCTGATGGAAATTAATATATAAGGAAAAATACCACGCATGTATAATTGATGGCTTTCATTTAAGTAGGTTGGAATAAACCTGGGGAACTTTAATTTACTATGCATAGTCATATTATAAGTGTTACTCTAAATTTATACATAGATTTCAGTGTTGATCAATTTATTCTTTAATAGTACGACTTATTTGTCCAGGCAAGCCACGCTGAGTCATAGGAGTGCATTGCTGCTAAATGTAGTTTTTATTTCAAGATGTTTGTAGCCAGTTAATGGTCACTCGTCTTCATTATGATACAAGCGGGGGGAAGGAAAGGAGAGCACCCGGAGAAAAACCACGCCTTGCGCGAGGGGGCAACGCTCTATCCCCCGCACAGATCTAAACAGATGGCGACTAGTCCACTTTTGCTGTACCGCCTTCCACTGCCGAGCCAGGAGTATGACGGCGCCTCCTCGACGCCCACTGGAAGGGAGTTTCACAACATTCGTGCGGTGATCCACCAACCCCCGCCTCCACTGGGCTCGATTACAGACTGCTTGCATAGCCACGAGCACCCAGCAACCTCGGATGGTCTTCGACAAGTGGCGGCACACAGTTGGCCGAGTTGCAGGGGCACTCAGCCGCATCCGATGGGGGCATTTTCGTTGAAGCCACCGAGAAATTGTACTTTACCCACACTGCATCGCATAGGAAGCGTAAAGACAAAGATTCCCCCGTGTAGCCTTCGCTGGCTATTGGGAGAAGTGCTGCTGGCCAGTGGCATCTGTGAAAGGGGCGGTAGGGCACAGGAGGGGGGTGGGAACACCACACCCCGGTCCGCCTTTGTCTCCCGAGTGGGGATGTCTACGCATCGTACCAGGTATTTGTTTGAGGCCGAGTCGATCTCGGGGATGCCTAGAATCGGATCAGATAATGATCGTCGCTGGCGTTGGTGGCCGTGAGCGGGAATCGAACTCGGGTCGCCGGGTTTGTTCGCACTACATCGCCGTTCTCCCCACTCACACAACAACAATCGCCGCTAAGTGGCAGTGACGTCACCGCGGCGACTGTGCCATGCTAGGTGCACTTTGAGGCCACGTGAGGTGTTGTTGGCCCGCGTGCAAGGGGGGGGGGCGGTTCACGGGACAGACTCAGCAGGTGCCATGGGTAGAGTGACTGAGATGACCGGCCGACGCACCAAATGTGCAAACTCCGCTCATCCTCGCAGCAGCAGCAGCAGCAGCAGCTTTTGGCTGAGCCATCGGACAAAGATGGTGGTGGTCACCGCATCATCATCGCGCGCGTTCTGATGCGCTTCTGCGACCGTCTGGAACGCTCTTCCTTCCGATATTAGGAAGCCACTTTCAAATAATCGTCGTCGTCTAGATAGATCTGCTTTTTGTGTTTAGTTTTGTAGTCTCCCCCATCCACACCTCCAAATTAGCACGGTTTGCTACGTACGGTGCGTAAAAAGTTCAACAGAGTATGGAAAATAAGAATAGGCTTTACCCTTCTGAAAATAAAACAGGTGTTAAGATGTTAAAACACCAAATAGAAACCTTTTTGCACGGCACCAATTCTGCATTATTCACAAACACTTGTAGTGGTTAATGCAGAATCAAGTCTGCATTATCCACAAGCACTTGTGGTGGATAATGCAGAACCAAGTCTGCATTATCCACAAACACTTGTGGTGGATAATGCAGACTTGTGGCGGATAATGCAGAATCAAGTCTGCATTATCCACAAACACTTGTGGTGGATAATGCAGACTTGAATCTTTGCAAAAAGGTATCTATTTTGTGTGTGGACATCTTAACACTTGTTTTTTTATTCTTCCAGAAAGGGTAAAACCTCGCCTTATATTTCATACTTTGATACTGGCAAAAAGGTCCCATGATAAGCTCAACACATATATACTTACTAAGACTACGCGGTAAACAAAAACATGAGATCGTCTAGAAGCCAGAAGGCATATGAACAGTCCAATGTGAAAAGGATTCTGACTCTGGGGCCTTGTAGCCTCACCCAGGCGTGCTCACGACCATGAAGGTTCTTCATGATCGATGTTCCTTTAAGACACACGGTCACGAGCCCCGAACATCGCTAGAAACAAACAAATAAAAGTTCCGGCCTCTTTATGTTTTCGGAGGCTTTGATGAAGTCAATAGCGCAGTTTTAATACGAAAAAAAAGCAAATGGCTATGCATATATCATCTGGCGTAAGCGCAAGGTGTTAATGCGTTTAACCGCTATGCAACCACAGCCACACGTGCTCGTGGCGACAAACGGAAACAAAATATCACTTCGATAATAATGTTTGTTGGGGTCAGGTCGTGGAAGTTTAATAAATGTGTGTCGTAAATTCCCCCCACCCCTCCTCCCAACACAGACAATGAATGGAGCCAATCAGCGCTTCAGCAGCACCGCCGGCATTGCTGGAGAGCGATCCGCACAAAAAAATGTAACTGGGCACGCGACATTTTTAGCAGCCGTGTTGAGCTACGGTCTTAAATTCCACCACCCCATCGGCAACAACAGCAACAGGAATGGCGGTGGGGGGGGGAGGGCAGAGACGCGTCTGTGAATAAACCAACCATCAAATCATTGCGATGCAGCAGCTTCCAACAGCTGACCGCCACCACGATATTACGGCTTTGGATGGGATCCCGGGTGGGTGCCCACAGTGGGGAAGAACGGCGGGCGGCAACTTGCTAATGGCAGGCAAATGATGGAGCGCCACGGTGGGCCCTGGTGCGAGGGTGGTGGTTTTCACAGTTTCTGCCTCCACTCTGGTGCCATCCAGCAGATGATCTTTGCTCGGCTTTGGCATGCAACCCAAGGTGTTAGGCCGTTGACGGAGCAGCGTGTTGGTAATTGCAAGTTTGTGTGTGTGTGTGTGTTCCGCGTACACGATCATCAGCGTCCTACTGTTTAATTGTTGTTGTTGCAATGTGTGTGTGTGTCTTTTTTGGTATCCGTATCCCCAATTGCTCTCATTCCAGTTGTGCTCAGAGCATCGTTCTTGTTACACGAGAATAACCCGAAACAAATACACTTAATAACATTTTTGACATGCGTTTTTCTGGATTTTTTTTGTTATTCTGTCTCTCACTGTTCAAATAAACCTACCATTAAAATTATAGACTGATCATTTCTTTGTCAGTGGGCAAACGTACAAAATCAGCAGGGGATCAAATACTTTTTTTCCCTCACTGTAGCTCGTTTTCTCAGAAGCGGCATAGCAACAAATGATAGCTCAACGAAGGTGGCTCATTATCATCACCTGGAAATGTATAGCAGCCAAATACTTTAAACGCGTGTTGATTATCTGATGTGGAGGGAAAACCCGGAGGACCCGGAGGACCCGGAGAAGAATTCACGTGACCACGGGGAGAGAGAGACACGCAGATTCCAAATATACAGCAGCAGGCATCGTCAGGGTCGGGATCGAACCCACGACCTCTTGTATACCAGGCGAGGTAGTCAACATCTCCAAGCCACCGTGGCTCCCTGGGGCCCGCAAACCCCCCCCCCCCCCTCTTATGGACGTCCGTGGTGGTGGTGGTGGTGGTGACATCACCACAGCACTTGTGTCAATCTGAGGGGCCATTTGAGGCCAAGTGGAGTGGAGCGGCCTTGGCAAGGGCCAGTCGAGAGGCGGATAAAAGTGTTTTATGTTGACGGGGCAGAATGAGAGTGAGCCAGCTTGCCGCTTGCACGCAGCGTCCAACCACCCTGCACTCGTGGCTGACACGTGACGTCCTCACTGCGCTTGTACCAGGCTAGGGTCCAGTTCTTCCATTTGACTATAACAAGTAACTATTTTTGGTGTCTTACCACGTGAGGCCCCACTGAGTTGTATGGAGCGGCTCTTTTTTTCAGAAGCGATCTGGCCACCACAAATGATAGCTCAACGAAACGGCTTATCATCACCGTGTGGAAATTTATTGCAGCCAAATGCTCTGAACGCGTGACGTTGATTCTTCAATGTGGAGGGAAAAACCGGAGGACCCGCAGAAAATTCCACGCGTCCACGGGGAGAGAGAGAGAGAGACGCGAACTTCAAATATACGCCAGCAGGCGTCATGGTCTGAGTCGATCCCACGACCGCCTGTACACCGGGCGACGTAGTTAACGTCTCATAGCCACCGTGATGATGATGATGATGAGAGAGACACGCAAACTCCAAATATACAGCAGGAGTCGTAATCGAACCCACGACCTCCTGTATACCGGGCGACGTAGTTAACGTCTCATAGCCACCGTGATGATGATGATAATGATGAGAGAGAGAGACACGCAAACTCCAAATATACAGCAGCAGCAGGCGTCAGGGTCTGAATCGAACCCACGCACTCCTGTACACCGGGCGAGGTAGCTAACATCTCCCCCCCCCCCCACCTTCTGTCGGTCTTCAGCGTGGCTCCGCCTGAACGTTGTTGTCCTTTCATTAAACCGCGTGCGTCCTCGCTTTTAGCGCCAGCGTTGAGATGACCCCGTCCGCCTGCATTGCCCCTTCTCTCCCCACCGTGACGCCACGGGGGATGGCAGAGTTGCCCCGCTACGGCACCGCGCGTCGCGCCCACAGCTCCGCAGGGTCGGGGCGGCGCCACTCGCGCCATCCACGTGGCCGTCGTTAGTAGCGCTCGGAGCAGCAGCAGCAGCAACAGCCAGCCCAGCCCTCTGATGAAGTGGCTCCACCCCCCACACCCCCCCCCGTGACTTACATCCACAATCACTCACGGCGTGTGTCAGCAGAAACCATTTTTTTTTAAATCAACGTATCTTAAAGCGATTATTAGAAATGCCTTCTAATAAATGTCATCTTTAAATTGTTAAGAGGGGGTTCACACCCCGATCCCCCCTCGACCCCTCCCCTCTACCCCTCCCCTCTCCACGTTCCCGCGAAAAGAGAGAATTTGCTGTGTACAAGTTCATTGATTTTAATCGCGATCGACTACTGGCGCAGAAGATTGCTTCGAAGGCATATTTCAGACAGTTCACATCCTGACCCAGGCTGTGACAGCGCGCGGTCTCAGATCAACGCAAAATATCAATTTTTTTAAAATATTTTATTTCACTGAGCCTTTGTTGCTATTTTTCAGGGGCGACCCTGATGAGCACCAATGATGGCTCAACGGAGTGACTCGTCGGCTGGAAATGTACAGCAGCCGAAAAAGGACTGCTGAACGCGTGGTGGTGATTCTAAATGTGGAAGAGGAGGGGGTGGGGGGAAACACGGAGAATAATCCACGACGGGGAGAGAGAGAGAGAGAGAGACACACACACACCGCAAACTCTGAATATACAGCAGGCGTCAAGGTTGGGATCGAACCCATGACCCCTCTGTTGTTATTGGGGACGCTCGCGTGTCGAGTAAGTCATCACGTGGTAGGGAGCAATTAATGATGGCCAAAGGCACAGAAGAGACTTGGTGACCTCCACACCGTGGGGCTCTTAACCTTTACCGCAGCCTTGCACCCCGTTGATTCTCAATCGTAACAAAATAAAAATGTATAGTGTGTCTATGTTGTGTGTGTCTTTGTCTGTGTTGTCTCTATCTCTCTGCTTGTGTGTCTGTGTTGTGTGTCTCTCTGTGTGTTTATGTTGTGTGTCTCTCTGCTTGTGTGTCTATGTTGTGTGTCTCTCTGTGTGTCTATGTTGTGGGTGTGTCTGTGTTGTGTGTGTCTCTCTCTCTGTGTCTGTGTTGTGTGTCTCTCTGTGTTGTCTCTATCTCTCTGCTTGTGTGTCTGTGTTGTGTGTCTCTCTGTGTGTCTATGTTGTGTGTCTCTCTGCTTGTGTGTCTGCGTTGTGTGTCTCTCTGTTTGTATATGTTGTGTGTCTCTCTGTGTGTCTATGTTGTGTGTCTCTGTGTGTGTGTCTGTGTTGTGTGTCTCTGTGTGTGTCTATGTTGTGTGTGTTTCTGTGTGTCTGTGTGTCTGTGTTGTGTGTCTCTCTGTGTGTGTCTGTCTTTGTGTGTCTATATTGTGTGTCTCTGTGTGTCTATGTTGTGTGTTTCTCTCTGTGTGTCTGGTGTGTCTCTCTGTGTGTCTATGTTGTGTGTCTCTCTCTGTGTGTCTATGTTGTGTGTTTCTCTCTGTGTGTCTATGTTGTGTGTCTCTCTGTGTGTGTCTGTGTTGTGTGTCTCTCTCTGTGTGTGTATGTTGTGTGTCTCTGTGTGTCTGTGTTGTGTATCTCTCTGTGTGTGTGTCTGTGTTGTGTGTCTCTCTGTGTGTGTCTGTGTTGTTTCTCTCTGCTTGTGTCTGTCTGTGTCTCCGTGCCTGTGTTTTGTCTAGTCCGGCAAAACAACCCACTATTTCCTCGCGGTGCCGGACGGGCAACTCTGTCGTGGACAGTGCTGTGGGGGGAGGGCCAATTCCGATTGGTTCCTCCCCTCATGGCGTCTGTCACCACCACAGGGGCTAAACGGGGGCTCTGGACGGGTGCGAGGGGCTGGTAACCCCTCCACCTTCAAAAAATTACCACGAAACTACGACTTAAACTTAAATATGTAACAAATAAGCTTGTGCCGGAGGCACTGGGGGGACAGGCGTCTATGACTTCTCCTGGCCAAATCCCAATTGGCAGAGCCAGGAGATTGAATCTCAACCCTCGGGGCTCCTCCAGAAACAACGAAAAGCCACATCGTTTGGCCACGTGGAATGTTCGAACGCTCACTGCGGAGGAGAGGCTGCCACTCCTCTGTCGGGAGCTGGACCGGAACCGCCTGGATCTCTGTGGCATTCAGGAGGTCCGGTGGACCGGTTCTGGCTCCTGCCACCATGAGGGGTGGACAGTTCTCTACTCGGGGCAGAAGACTGCCAAACAACAGGGTGTGGCTCTTCTTTTGAACAAAAGAATGAAGGGTGCGTGGGAGCATGGCGGTGAGGTGTGGGAACCTATAAGCCCCAGGCTACTTTGGGCTCGCCTTCCCATCAATCGGAGGCGAGGATTGGTGGTCGTGGTTACTTATGCCCCCACCAAAGACGAACATCCATGGAGGGATGCAGGGAAAGCCGATGAGTCAGATGCCTTCTATGACCTCCTGTCACAGGTGCTGGCTAAAGTGGCCCCTCGGGATAGAGTCATCTGTTGGGTGACTTCAATGCCCGAGTTGGTCATGATGGCACCTGGCCTGGAGTGATTGGAGGGCATGGGCCGGATCAGCTTAATAACAACGGTAGGAGGCTGCTAGATTTTTGTGCATCCTTTGGACTTGTAATTACCTACACGCTGTTTCGGCATCGGCGCATCCACACAACATCATGGATGCATGCCGGGTCCAAGCAAGAACATCTCCTGGACTACATAGTGACGGACCAGCGGATGCAAGCCCATGTCCTTGACACCAGGACCTACCGTGGAGCTGATCTGCCCTCTTACCATCAACTTGTCATCTGTAAGATGCGCCGCCCATTCTTCCACTCCGGTGGTGGGTGTACACCCAGGACCCCATTCCAACCAAAAGTGGCCTGGTCTCGGTTATCTGATGAAAGTTGCAAGCGAGAATTTCATCATCGCCTGCGGCTGGGGTTGGCATCGTCCCCCACTCCTCCTGATGTCGATGGTAAATGGGCGAGGTTTAGAACTGTGACTCATGTGGCTGCAATGTTTGCTTTGCTACGCGGTCAGGACCTCCCCAGGGACCCTGGCTGACAAAGGAGGTGTTCAGGATGGTTGAGAAAAAGCGACAGGCCCACTGACATCGGCTACAGAATCCCACGTCAGAGAATGTGGAGGCTTACCGCAACCTTCGCTCGGAGGTTCGGAGAGCCATGAGGCGCTGCAAGGATGGGTGGTGGTCGCGGGTTGCTGATGAGATGGAGTCTGCCTCAGTGGCCCGCGATCACAAATCTCTATTTAACTCCATCAAAAAAGTTACCTGCAGCGCCACACCTATTACCATCATTAGGGGAAAAAACGGTGATCCAATCTCCGACCCCCATGAACAGGTTTGCAGATTTGCTGAGCATTTCTGTGAGGTCCTGGGGGAGGGAAAATCCCTCAGCCAGGAAAACATCGTGGCACAAAGTGAGGATGACCCTGCTGAGGCTGCGGTGCCTCAAATATTGTAAGAAGTCACCCCCTGTGAGTGGCTGGCCGAAGTGCCAACTGTTGAGGAAGTACTGAGGGCGATCCGGAGTCTGAGACCAGGAAAGGCAGCGGGCAGAGATGATCTCCCAAGCGAAATGCTGAGGGAGGGTGGAGTTTGTGCACAGACTGCCCTATATGACATCATAACAACAGTCTGGACCACTGGACAGGTTCCGCAGGATTGGAAGGATGCCCTGGTGGTCCCCCTCTTTAAGAAGGGGGACCGCACAGACTGTAACAACTACAGGGGCATCTCACTCCTCAGTGTGCCAGGAAAGGTCCTGGCAAGGATTATTCAACATCGCCTTGCCAGGCACGCTGAGGAGAGGCTTGCGGAGACCCAATGCGGTTTCAGGAAAGGGCGGTCCTGCACAGATGCCATATTTTCTGTCCGTCTGCTACAGCAGAGGTGTAGGGAATTCCAGCAAGACCTACATCTCTGCTTTATTGACCTGGTGAAGGCCTATGATACCATCAATAGGCCTGGGCTCTGGGTTGTTCTTCGTGCTTTTGGAGTACCTGACCCTCTACTCACGATCATTAAGGACCTTCATGATGGCGAGCGGGCCCGGGTAAAACTACGTGGCCGGGAGTCCGAACCTTTCCTTGTACACCTTGGGGTGCGACAGGGTTGTCCTCTGGCTCCCACATTATTTAACATCTATTTCGACCACGTAGTTCATGACGCCTTCAATAGCTGTACCGGGGGAATCTCCATATGGTACAGATATAATGGGAGGCTGATCGATGCCTGGGTGCGGTCAAGGGATGGCTCCCTATTGCTCAACCACGTTATGTATGCTGATGATTTGGTAATAGCTGCTCATTCAGAGGAGGAGTTGGAGACGCTGCTTCTGAGACTGGAGCGTGCCACTAAGAGGTAGGGCCTTACCATCAGCCCCACCAAAACTAAGCACCTGCCTGGGTATTTTGTACCAACGGACACTCCACCCCCACAACTCCCAATCGGTGATGGGGCAGTTGTGGAGAGAGTGGAGAGTTTCCCATACATGGGAAGTGTTGACCGGCTCCAGTTTAACAGCAGAGGTCTCACTCCAAATCAGTCGAGCGGCAATATCTTTTCATCGGTTGCGTAACGCTGTGTGGAAGCTACCTAGTCTGTCGCTCCGCACTAAGCTTCAGGTCTTCTCGGCCATGGTCATTCCCTCCCTTCTCTACACTTTCGAAACATGGACCCCCCTAATGGAACATCTTACCGGTTAGAAACTTTAGGCTGGCCTTCCTACGATCCATCCTGGGTTTAACCAGACTGGATTGTGTTAGGAGCTCACAAATCCTTGAAAGATCTGGGCAAAGTCCCATCGGTAAGCTCCTCCAGCGGGCAAGGCTGCGATGGCTGGGTCATGTAGCCCGCATGCCCAGCCACCGCATGCCGAAACAGCTTTTGTTCGGCCGGTTCGAATGGACTAAACGGGCGCGGCACGGGCTAGAGAAGAGATGGAGTGATGTGGTACAGTAGGACGTGGAGCTGAGTGGACTTGCCGATGACTGGTACCAGCGGTGTGAAGATCGGCCTCTGTGGAGGAGGCTCGTGAAGGACGCTACTGGGCAGTTGGAGGCAGTCGCCCTCCAACAACAATGGAGGGCGGAGGAGCGACGCTCACAACAACGAGCGGAGCGCCGGGTGGCTAAAGCACAGCAGGTTGACACAGTAGGGGGCACAGGTGGTGCATCAGCCAGTCATCTCAGTCAATCGACCGGTGGCACCTGGGTCTGCCCCGTGACCTCCTGCCAGCGGGCGTTCGACACTCCACGTGGCCTCAAGGTGCACATGTCCTGGCACAAGCGTCGTGGTGACGTCACCGTCACTTAGTGGCGAATGGCGGTTGTTGTGTTTTGTCTCTCTCAAATGTAGTTCTACCTGATGACGATTGCTTGTTTTGCAATCGAAACGTCGTCTTATATTATTTAATTTATGTTTCTTTCTACGTAACTTTACCGAAAGAACCAAAGAGTAAAATGTACAGTGTTAATAAACACGTCGGTTTTGATGAAACAAAGTAAGTTGTAACTTACGTTGCCCGTGCGTGATGTGTGTGTGTTTTTCGATGATTTACCTTGTAACTAAAAAACAGTCTGGCCTTGTCTCATCCCCCCCTTCCACCCCAGAAAGGACATCGCGAACCCCCAGGGGGGTTGAGTGCACCCCCCAGGTTAAGAATAAGAACCACTGCCCTAGAGGGATGTCGACTCTCGTCCGCACGGGGCTCCAAGTTAGCCTGATAACTTTAATCTGCATTGCCTTATGGTCGTTATTGTTTGACTTGCATCGCGCTGGGATTTTTGCACACGGCGTTGAAATGCGGTGGGGTTTTTTTTCTGGAAGACTTTTGCTGTTTTTTTCCAGGATTTTTCTGTTGCGCGCAGTCACTTTAAGATGTTCCTTGTTCATGTTTTTTGTTTTGTTGCGGTTGCACCCGAGTCAAGAGAGCCGCATGGCTCACGGGCTTTTACCTAATACATAAAAACTGAACCGAGAGACTTGAGCCCCCTGTCACCTTGCTAGTTTAATAGGCAAGGTGAGAATTTCACAATGTCATCGTTGTTTTTTTTTCTGCGTGTGTCTTTACAGACTGCACATTACCAGCACGTGCACGTGTTATTTGATTTAGTGAAGCAGTGCATTTTGGGGGAGGGTGACGTTGCAATGTCTTGTTAGACAAACTCTGTATTCCCGTTGTGTTGACGATGCATACCTAAGGAAACCCACCTACACAGATTCCTACTTGAAGCCTGATTCCCACCACCACCCAGCTCAAAATAATTATCTCATCAAAACGTTATATATACCACAGGGCTCATTGCATTTCGGACCAACACCACCTGACCAGTGAATTAAAACATGTACACCTGGCCTTCAAGAGAAACGGATACTCTGACCGTACCATCCGCCAAGCTGTTTCTCCCTCCATACAGAAACAACCACTTGATACTCCGGTCAAAACCATCACACTACCATATATAGCAGGCGTTACTAAAAAAGATCTCCAAAATTCTAAACAAACACAAGATCCTGGTCCGGTTCAATACAGTACACAAAATCCGTGACCTGATCCCATCCGTGAAGGATGTCATCCCTGACTTACAGTACCCCGGAGTTTACAAATTGAGTTGTACGTGCGGTGATTGCTATATCGGGGAGACGAAACGACATATCTCTGACCGAATTCGCGAGCACAAATCAGATCTGAAACACGGCAGAACAAATTCATCTGCTGTGGCTGATCATTGTTACAACGCTATAGGTGATCATGAGATTGTCTTCTCCGATACCAATGTTCTCTGTAAACCTACAGGTTACCACCAGAGATTTGTCCACGAAGCCATTCAGATATACAAACACAGACATAACTTCAACCGAGAGGATGGTTTCAAATTAAGCAACCATTGGAAAGACGTTTTAAATCATACCAAACGTCAACTAATTTCTAACAGCAATTTCAAGTAATGGTATACCAAGCATATTCCTTCCGAACTTTTTATTAAACCCTTTTTTCTACTTCCCCCTGACAGCACATTCTTGCCGATCTTTATTTTTTTTCCGTTTCTATTGCACACACGCAGTGACCCATCCTCCGCACCCTCTACACAAAAACATGCTGATCCCCCAGCTAATTTTCTGACCGTAACACCCTGCTGCTTCAACACTTTAACACAGCTATGTTTGATATGTAAACTCCTTTGTCAAGGCGCCCTGCTCCTCCCACCGAGCTTAAAAGACGCTGCGAATCTTAGCAGCGGTCATTGAAGCGCTGTCGTCCCGACAGTTCTGTTCCTTCACCTGAAGAAGGCCACTTGTGTTGTGGCCGAAACGTCGTGATTTTTTTTTACCTACGTGACTTTACCGAACAGAACCAAAGAGTGTGTAGTAATGTTGATGCAACTGAAAATTGTAATTCCCTCACTGAAATCATGACCCGCGCAGGCTTTCGTATGGTTGAGTAACGGCCGCGAAGCGTAGGGAATCTCCATAATAAGGCCCTGTAAAGTGACCGAGGGAATCCTGCGTGGGAGTGTTTTGGGCGAATTCCATTCACGTGCTCTCATCTTTGTTCGTTTGCGGGGAGAAAGGGAGTTTCACAACAACATCCGTGTGCGTGTGTGTGTGCGCCGATGATGCACCAACCCCCCCTCGCTGCTGCCTCCACAGTGCTGCTGGATTACGGGCAGCAGTCACGTGCAGCATCAGCACCACCGCCACCGTCATCACTGCCACCGCCACCACCGCCACCGCTGCCACTACCACCGCCACTGCCACCGCCATCACAATCACCACCGCCGCCGTCATCACTGCCACCACCGCCACCGCCACCACCGCCACTACCACCGCCACCACAATCACCACCGCCGCCGTCGTCCCGGCTGATACCACGCATCCACAGCACGGCTTTGGTTTGCCCATCGAGCTCGTGCAGGTACCGTTGGTCCATTGTTGTCCTTTGCCCGCACCTCCGATTCGCCACGTGCGGTGCAAAAGAAGTTCAACGCACATACATGCGAGACCAGCATCACGCGGCAGTGTATGCAGACACCCAGAAGCCTGGGAAACCCTGCCAAAAGTCAAAGATTCCCCCCGTGTAGCCTTAACCAGACTGTGCACACGAGGGGGTGGGTGGCCAGCACCACGCCCGGCCGACTTTGTCACCAGGTGCTCATTTTAGGCTAAATCGACTTAGGGGAGACCCATAAACGAATCAGATAATCGCCACTGGAGTTGTCCGTGAGAGGGACTCGAACTCGGGTCGCCGGGTTCATAGCGCAGCGCGCTAACCGAAACCCCGCAAGACACACAGTTTAGCGTTACCGCTGCAGGGCGCCACGGTGGCTAGGGGATGTTAACTACCTCGCATGGTATACAGGAGGTCTTGGGTTCGATCCCGACCCTGACGCCTGCTGCTGTATATTTGGAGTTTGCGTGTCTCTCTATATATCATCATCATCACGGTGGCTAGGAGATGCTAACTACCTCGCCTGGTATACAGGAGGTCTTGGGTTCGATCCCGACCCTGACACATGCTGTATATGTGAAGTTTTCGATGTCTCTCTCTCTATCATCATCACGGTGGCTAGGATATGTTAACTACCTCGCTTGGTATACAGGAGGTCTTGGGTTCGATCCCGACCCTGACGCCTGCTGCTGTATATTTGGAGTTTGCGTGTCTCTCTCCCTATCATCATCATCATCACGGTGGCTAGGAGATGTTAACTACCTCGCCTGGTATACAGGAGGTCTTGGGTTCGATCCCGACCCTGACGCCTGCTGCTGTATATTTGGAGTTTGCGTGTCTCTCTCTATCATCATCATCACGGTGGCTAGGAGATGTTAACTACCTCGCCAGGTATGCAGGAGGCTTGGGTTCGATCCCGACCCTGACGCCTGCTGCTGTATATTTGGAGTTTGCGTGTCTCTCTCTCTCTATCATCATCATCATCATCATCACGGTGGCTAGGAGATGTTAACTACCTCGCCTGGTATACAGGAGATCTTGGGTTCGATCCCGACCCTGAGGCCTGCTGCTGTATATTTGGAGTTTGCGTGTCTCTCTCTCTATCATCATCATCATCACCACGGTGGCTAGGGGATGTTAACTTCCTCGCCTGGTATACATGAGTTCTTGGGTTCGATCCCGACCCTGATGCCTGCTGCTGTATATTTGAAGTTTGCGTGTCTCTCTCTCTATCATCATCATCATCATCACGGTGGCTAGGAGATGTTAACTACCTCGCCTGGTATACAGGAGGGCTTGGGTTCGATCCCGACCATGACGCCTGCTGCTGTATATTTGGAGTTTGCGTGTCTCTCTCCCTATCATCATCATCATCATCATCACGGTGGCTAGGAGATGTTAACTACCTCGCCAGGTATACAGGAGGACTTGGGTTCGATCCCGACCCTGAAGCCTGCTGCTGTATATTTGGAGTTTGCGTGTCTCTCTCTCTATCATCATCATCATCACGGTGGCTAGGAGATGTGAACTACCTCACCAGGTATACAGTAGGTCTTGGGTTCGATCCCGACCCTGACAGCTGCTGCTGTATATTTGGAGTTTGCGTGTCTCTCTCCCTATCATCATCATCATCACGGTGGCTAGGAGATGTTAACTACCTCGCCAGGTATACAGGAGGACTTGGGTTCGATCCCGACCCTGAAGCCTGCTGCTGTATATTTGGAGGTTGCGTGTCTCTCTCTCTATCATCATCATCATCACGGTGGCTAGGAGATGTGAACTACCTCACTAGGTATACAGTAGGTCTTGGGTTCGATCCCGACCCTGACACCTGCTGCTGTATATTTGGAGTTTGCGTGTCTATCTCTCTCCCCGTGGTCGCGTGGATTTTTCTCCGGCTCGTCCTGTTTTTCCCCTCCACATTTAGCATCATCGTCACGCGTTTAAAGTGTTTGACTGCTGCTATAAATGTCCACACGATGACCATGATAAGCGACTTCGTTGAGCGATCATTTGTGATAGCCAGGTCGCTTATGAAAAAACAGCTACAATATAGCTCAAAGTCGGCCTTACCTGGTAAAGAAAAAAATAAAGTTCACTTTTTTAATTAAAACTGTTCATCGCCCGCAATTCCACGGACGCTCTGTTCGCAGTGATGGTCAGTTTAACGCGTAGGCTTTCGCGACCAATATCATCCGTAACACACCGGCGTTGCTGTACGAGCAACGAATTGGCACGTTCTGTTCGCGTGACATAACTTTTACTAATTGTCTGCGGCGGGTTTGAACGACGCATTTATAAATGTACGCGATCTAACCCACTTTAAAAAAAAACAACAACCCTGTATTATCGCAGTGACGGTATTGTCGTTTTCATTGTGTTCTCCTCCTCGTCGGACACCCGGCAACTATCGCAATGTACACAGGATCGGCACGCAATTGCCAGCAAACAATTGACGTGGAATGAGCGGTGGCGGTATTGTTACAGCACGGCCCGTGCCGCAAATCGCGCGGCGTTCTTTGGCGCGCGCTGATTTGCGTCCGCGTGTCGCTCGACGCGAAAGTGTGCGGCGTACAGCGGGAATCGATTTATTTTTTTTGTTATTTATTTTTCCTCTCAATTTATTAAATGTATAATTCGATTGAACTGACGAACCGTTACGCGCCTTCATAACCTATCGTTATTTTCCGCGTGTGGGGCGGGTGTCTCTCTCTGTCTCTGTCTCTCTCTCTCACTGACCGTGGCTCATATTTCGTCACCTCTTAATTGGGGAGGGGGGGTGGAGTCTCGACTGGGCAGAGGCGGCAGGACGCGTGGACACTGGACCCATCGCTCTTTCACTCATGCACTTTATTTATAAACCCGGCGAGTTCTGGGCACAGTTTTTAGATCAGCTGCGACCTCCCCCCCGCACCCCCCCCGCCCCCCGCCCCAACTCTCACCTCCGCGAACGCAATTAAAGAAGGATATTCGCGTTTTTTTTAATGTTCTAGAAAATGACTTCGTGCGTAACCTTTCACCCTTCTGGGCGATATTGAGGAACGTCGCTTGTGCAGCGTCTCGCGTCGCCGTGGAGGCCAACACGTGCCTGCTACATTGTAGGATACATGTGGGATAAGTGCAGGGTACATTTGGGATGCGTATGGGATACACGTGAGCTACATGTAGACTACCTGTGGGCTACACGTGGACTACACGTGGACTACATGTGGGCTACACGTGGACTACATGTGGATTATATGTGGACTACACGTGGGCTTCGTGTAGACTACCTATGGGCTACACATGGACTACATGTGGACTATAAGTGGGATACACGTGGGTTCCACGTGGTCTATATGTATAGACTGCATGTGGGCTACGTGTAGAGTATGTGTGGGCGAAATGTAGGCTAATTGTAGGATATATGTAGACTTGTAGGACGAACAATACAAAACGTGATAGTAGTGCAAAGTACAAGAAACGTAAACAAATCACCCAAATCATCATGGGACCTCCTTTGCCAGTACCAAAATATAAGAATAGGGTTTTCCCCGTTTCTTCTGGCCACAAAACTGAAACCTTTTTGCAAGGAATCACGTCTGCATTAACCACAATACTTGTGGTCAAAATGCAAACAAAAAAAACACTGATAATATGATGCATTGTCCTTGAAACTGATCGGTCCACACCAGAGACAGCTGGTGTGGACCAATCACGCACACACATGCACACACATACACACGCATGCACACACATACACGCACACACACACACATGCACACACACGCACGCACACACACAAAAGACAAAGATCCCCCATATAGCCTTAACAGACTGTAGGGGCAAGTGCTGTTAGCGAGCACCTATGAAGGCCGGAACGGTACACGAGGGGGTGGGTGGGTGGCCAGCACCACGCCCGACCGCCTTTGTCTCCCCAGTGGCGATGTTTACACACCGCACCCGGTACTCATTTGAGGCTGAGTCGACCTAGGGGAGGCCCGGGACCGGTTCAGATAATCGTCACTGGTGTTGGCCGTGAGCGGGAATCGAACCCGGGTCGCCAGGTTCATAGCGCAGCGCGCTAACCGCTACACTATCGCTCCCCATACGCTCACACACACACATACACACGCACACACACACATACACGCACGCACACACGCGTCTTCGTCGTTTGTCAGCGATGTAATCTTCGGAGTGTCCCGTCATGGCGTGGGCGCGCTCTGCCCTTCGTAGCCCGTTCGTCCGTTCCACGACGGCGTCTGCGTGAGACTCCGGAGGGGTCGAACGGCCGAGGTGGAACGCGCAAAGCGGCGGCGGCGGCGGCTGCCGCCTCCCTCCCCACGTTTCCCGGCTCGACGAGAGGTGGTGCGCGCGTCTTGCGAGTCCGCGCAGTGCGGCGGAGAAGATGTTAACGACGAGGCGATTGTGCGGGTGGGCGGGGGGTGGGAGCGCTTTTTGGGCGCGTGACCAGGTTGGGTTTATTTCTGCAGCACTCTCCTAGCGATGTTACTCTTTTTGTGTGAGGAAGTTGTTAATTTTTCTTCTTGATTCGCCAAACTAACCAGCTTACTCCCCTCCACCTGATACGGAAAGAGCACCCCCCCTTCCCCCCCCCCCACTTCCCCCCCCCACTTCCCCCACACCCCTCCATTCACACCCCCCCATTCACACCCCCCCTTCCCCCACACCCCACTTCCCCCACACCCCTCCATTCACACCCCCCCCTTCTCCCCCCCACCCTCCCACCACCTACCGCACGGGGCGTGGGTGCCACGTTTTGAGTGCCGAGTCTCGGCTAAGCCGCTCCCAGCCGAGCCTCAACTCCGCACTCCAACAGCTCCACACTCGGGTGCCTTTAATTGCCCGCGAAAACCCCATTCCGTTCTGTCCCCTTTTGCGCATTACTGCAGCAGCAATATGTTCGGGAGCTAAATGCCAATGTCGAGGTCTGTTGCTGCTGCAGCTGCTGGCCACGGCGAGAGGGCTTCAGGAGAGAGAAAGCTCCTGCCGTTCCTCCTCCACCACTGGAGCGCAGATTACAACTGAAGTTTTTGTTCACTATATCGTTCGTAATTTGCTTCGCATGACCACAACCGCACGACTGTGGCTTGTGTTCAATTTATCTCTATACATCTCTACGTATATCTCTGCCTCTGTGTGTCTACATGCATCTCTCTGTGTCTATATGTATCTCTATGTGTCTCTATGTTTATACATGCGTCTGTCTGTGTCTATGTATCTCTATGTATCTGTATAAATCTACATGTGTCTCTCTGTGAAAATGTGTCTCTATGAATCTACATGCATCTCTCTGTGCCTCTATGTATCTCTATGTGTCTCTATGTATATACGTGCGTCTCTCTGTGTATATGTGTCTCTATGTGTCTGTATGTATCTACATGTTGTCTCTCTGTGAAAATGTGTCTCTATGTACCTACATGCCTCTCTCTGTGCCTCTATGTATCTCTATGTGTCTCTATGGACTTGCTCTATGGTCGATAGAGTATTTGGCTGATGTAAACTTCCACGTGCTAAGCTACTTCGTTGGGCTATCTGCTATCAGTTCTGACCACGTCGCTTCTGACAAAGAGCTATAGAGCGCAGTGGACCTTACCTGATAACATAAAAAAATAGCTTAGCTATATTGCATGTGGCTGCTATACATGTCCACGTGCTAAGCTACTTTGTTGCACTGTCATTTGTGGCCAGGTCGCTTCTAAAAAAAAGAGCTAAATAGCTCAGTGGCCTTACCCGTAAAAAAAAATAGTTAAGGTTAGTTTATAGTTTCTATAGTTTTCATTTGCATGAACACAATCACGCTACTGTGGCTTGCCGTTAATTTTCTTAACCTTTTCTGCAGCCTTGCTTCACCCCGTTGGGTTCTCAATCGTATATATATTCTTCTTTGGTTCTTTCGGTAAAGTCACCACGTAGAATGAGAATAAAATAATAAATTGATAAAATAAAATAACACAATAATATTCTCACGACGTTTCGGCCACAACACAAGCGGCCTTCATCAGGTGAAGGGACGAGACTGTCTGGTAGGACAGCGCTGGAGATAAAATAAAATAACACAATAATATTCTCACGACGTTTCGGCCACAACACAAGCGGCCTTCATCAGGTGAAGGGACGAGACTGTCTGGTAGGACAGCGCTGGAGTACCAGACAGTCTCGCCCCTTCACCTGATGAAGGCCGCTTGTGTTGTGGCCGAAACGTCGTGAGAATATTATTGTGTTATTTTATTTTATAAATTTATTATTTTATTCTCATTCTACGTGACTTTACCGAAAGAACCAAAGAAGATGAATCATTGCAGTCACGAAAGCTTTAAATCGAAACGTATATATATATTTTATATAATGCTAATAAATACATAGGTTTGATGACACAAAGTAGTTGCACTCATGTGCTCGTGCGTAATTTGTCTTCTCGATTATTTACCCTCTAAAGAGGGAATCTGACCGTGTCTCGCTATACCCCCCAGAAAGGGCATCTCGCACCCCCGGGGAGGGGGGGGGGGGGTGACGTGCACCCCAGGTTAAGAAGAACTACTGCATTAAAATCTTGCTCGGTAAACCGACCGTGGTTATGAATCCGTGCCATGCCATTTGCTCGGATCGAGAATCGGGGACGCTGGGGCTTCTGCGACACGCAAAGGCTCCAAGCGATCGCTGCGAGGCGACGGTGTGGCGGTGGGCCAGGTGCAGCATCTCGTCGGTTCGAAGCAATTAGCTTGGCGCTCACGATTAATTGGCGCAACAAACTTTTGCGTTTGGGGGAAAAATTTCGCAACTAGAAAAATGCTGCAGGGAGTGGGTGACCCAAAGGGAAATCGGGAAGCTATGCAAAGGTGGCAGTTGGGAATGCTGTCGTGTGTGGAACGGTCACGTGGGTGGAACTGTCACGTGGGTGGAACGGTCACGTGCCCTCAGTGACGTCACGAGACCAGAGAAAGAAAAGTGTGGATTCCATCCCCTAGCTGGCAGAATTACCGACGTTCCGACTGACTGGCCTTCTTCAGCGGCGTCGACGACATCGTTCGTTGACCAGGCTGAGGCTGTTTACCTCACTTTGAGGACTTTGAGCACCCGGTTTAAATAACACACAAATGTATTATTATTATAATAACGAGCAACAGAACGAATTCAAACTCTGGCGAATCAAACAGTACCGGTCCAATGCCATGCTGACAGGGCCTACTATGAAATCCCTCCTGCGGTTACTCGGCCACTTGCCCACGGCTGAATGAGGTGCGTAGTCTTACAGAAAGATAATTGCACGTGTAATGAGTCCCACGAGGCAGAGGTTGAGACGAGACAACTTCTATTTATTTTGCACACGAGCTTACGCTGTGTGCGACCGCTCCACTCCAAGCTCCCACCAGCAACCGCCGCGATCGCCCCGCCTCATCCGGTGACGTCACCACTCCTTTCCTGGACGCTCCCCCTCCCTCCCTCCCTCTCTCTCTCTCTCTCACGCCCCGCCCTCTCTTCCTTTCGTCCGTGACGTCATATATAACAATAACCTGGGATCTTATTCTTAGTTTTTTCGGTAAAGTCACGTTGAAGAGAAACAACAAAATAACAAAATATATATATAAAACAATAAAAAATTCTCACGACGTTTCGACCATAACTCAAACGGTCATCATCTTCAACGTGACTTTACCGAAAAAAACTAAGAATATGAATTACTGCAGTCATGAAAGCTTTAAATCAAAACCTGGGATCTCTTTGGTATTTCTACCCCCGGATCGCGTACATGTTAACACTACATATGCATGTATTTACAGGGACTCCTCTACTTACGAGCATTCGCCTTACGAACTATCAGAGATACGAACAGACCTGTCCGTGTGTCCAGTTGCTTGTTCGGACCAAGAGTTATAGATGACGGTGGTGGCGTCTACATCTACGGAACGTGAAGAACCAGTGGCATCTACATCTACAGGAGATTATACAACTTTTAAAGCCATTCCCCGTGTTTAGTGTAGATGCCATACAACAACGTTTGAAATCGACAGAAGTAGGACTTACGAACGAATCGACTTACGAACAGACCTCGTTCGTAAGTAGAGGGGTCCTTGTATGTCTGTTGAACGTCTTTCGAACCGTACGTAGCCCAGCGTGCTAATCGGAGGTGTGGATGAGGGAAGAACAATAAACTAAACACAAAAAGCAGTTTTAAAGATTTAAAAGTGCATAGCTCCAGTGGCTTATTAATATCAAAAGACGGCCGCAGAAACGCATCCGAAAGCACGCAATGATGCAGTGAACGCCTTTGTGTGCTGCATGTACACGCTGAGTGCCATTGCTACCAGCATATATATAAATATAAATACACTGCATCAACCCCCCCCCCCCACTCCTTCTCGTGTGCATTTATCTAGTCCGTATGCCGACCGTGATACTATATCAAGAGGTCACAACGACATAATGGAACAGGATATTAAAGGCCAACTAGTCACCCACGTCATTATCGCGCTTTTTTTTTTCATCCCTCGTCGAAGATGCATTTAAAAGCTTTTAAAAATCCAACTCCTATTGTGCTCCGAAGTGCAGTGCGTGATTGCTTGCGAGCTTACAAATAACCGTGCGCCACGTGATGAGCGCCCGATGCAGGGCACTCGAGATCTGAGTAACCACTGAGATTCCTTTAGTCGTGCGCATGCCTGGCTCCCCATTTATTCCGCCGTCCGAGAGTAGCAAATTACTCAGAATAATTGTACCATCAACAACAATAACAAAAAAAAACATGGCTCCTCCCCTGTCCTCCATTCGTTTCCACTGGAATTTAACATCGCCCAGATATTAGGAGAGACGACCCGAATTGGTTGACGGTCGGGTTATAGGGATAGTCGGCTCAATAATACAGGCCTGTCTTATTCCTATGCAATGCACAAGTATAATGAGGCCTGTCTCATTCAATAGGACAGGCCTGTCTCATTCCTATGCAATACATAACAATAATCAGGCCCTGACTTATTGAATGAGACAGGCCTGATTATTCCTATGCATTGCATAAGCCAGGACTGTCTTATTGAATGAGACATGCCTGAATATTGCTATGCATTACATACACCAGAACTCTCTTATTGAATGGGACAGGCCTGAATATTCCTATGCATTGCATAAGCCAGGACTGTCTTATTGAATGAGGCAGGCTTGAATATTCCTATTCATTGCATAGGAATGAGGGAGGCCCTTCTTATTGAATGAGGCAGGCCTGATTATTCCTATGCATTGCATAAGCCAGGACTGTCTTATTGAATGGGACAGGCCTGAATATTCCTATGCATTGCATAAGACAGCACTCTCTTATTGAATGAGACAGGCCTGAATATTCCTATGCATTGCATAAGGATGAGACAAGGCCTGGACGGACAGGTGCTCCGTGAAACGGTCACCTATGGCCACGTGATGCCCTTACCCACTGTGCCCTCTACGCGCAGTCAGCGGGCACGCGGTGTGAGTGAAGGCAGCTCTCTGCTCTGCCACGATCATCACCATCATCACCATCGTGAATAATAATGTGTTGTGACCCCCCCCCCCCCCCCCATCCAATAATAGGAATATGCAGGCCTGTCTCATTCAATGAGACAGTCCTGCCTCATGCAATGCATAGGAATATTCACCCCCCCCCCCCCCCTTTCCATATTAATTTCAGTTTTAAATAAGCCTTCATTTTTTAAGTTTTAGAGAATTACATGGGGGAGGGGCGGGTCACAAGAGATCTGGACCACCCCGTGTCTACGGCACAGCAGCAACAAAAACAAAGGCTCACCACCCCAACCTAAATAGACACAAACTCGTGTTTTAATGACGCCGAGCGACGCGGAGGGCATTCGTTTAACGCGGATGCACCCACGCAGACGGAGGCGGTCAAAACAAGCACCGGCATCTGCTCTTTAAACAAATGCAGCGAGAAGGCGTTGGCGCGGTATGCCCAGAGGGCCGACGGTGCACCCGCTGTGAACGCGTGAAGTCACGTCCGCTTGGACATTGCGCGGTCTTAACGGGGCATTCGATGACGCCACTCGACCAGATACATACCCAGACCCCGACATTTTCGTGCGTTTAATTCAACGGTACCACATTGTTGAAGTTCCCCACGCACACAAAGATCCCCCTTATCAGATTGAAGGCCAGAACGGTACACGAGGGGGAGAGGGGGGCGTGGGTGGCCAGCACCACGCCCGACCGCCTTTGTCTCCACAGTGGCGATGTTTACGCATCACACCAGGTACTCATTTCAGGCTGAGTCGACCTAGCGGAGGCCCAGGACCGGTTCGGATAATCGTCACTGGTGTTGGCCGTGAGCGGGAATCGAACCCGGGTCGCCGGGTTCGTAGCGCAGCGTAGCGCTAACCGCTACACCACCGCTCCCCACGCACACAAGCGCATCCATCCATTCGCTTTGAGCGTGCTCGCCGTGCTCTTAGCGCAACGTCTCGTGAATAGTTACAAATGTATCGGTCACGGAAACGCGCGACGTCGCCTGTAAATTGTACAGCCAGGGAAAGACACGCGGACAAATGTAAAATGTGAACTTGCTCCAGACGCTAATGGCGCAAAGAGGGGATGCGGTGCGGCGTGGGTGGTGGTGGGGGGGATGAGTGAGTGGATGAGAATTGGAGGGGGGGGGTGATGGAGAGGTGGATGGGGGGCGTCTAAGGATGGTGAAAGAGTGGCAGATAATGGATGGCGATTCATTATAAAGGATTCTGGGTTAGATCGCGTAAATATAAACGCGTTAACGCACAAAATTGAGATCCCTCATATAGCTCTCTTAGAAAGGGTACTAGGGAGATGAGCAGCAACAACACCACCACCACCACCACGTGTCCAAACCACCTTTGTCTCTCTCAGCAGCGCTGACGCACGTGACCATAATACCAAAGATGCTCGGTATAGCCTCGAACAGACTGTAGGGACAAGTGCTGTTAGCGAGGAGCACCTATGAAGGCTGACGCGGCATACGGCCGCCTTTGTCTCTCGAGTGGCGCGATGTGCTGGGTCGAACTAGGGGAGGCCCAGGACCGGTTCAGATAATCGCCACTGGTGTTGTCCGTTAGCCAGCACCACACTCGGCCGCTTTTGTCTCCCCAGTGGCGATGCTTACACACCGCACCAGGTACTCATTTGAGGCTGAGTCGACCTAATGGAAGCCCAGGACATATTTGGATAATCTTCACTGGGTGTTGGTGGCAGTGAGCGGAACACAGGTCGCTTGGTTCGTAGCGCAGCGCTAACCACTACGCCACTACTCCCCACTAGACACACCACCACCACTAAGGTTTGCCGCGTTAACAAAACGTGCCAATTAGTTAGTCATTTGTACGTTTTGTTTACGTGACCAAACTTACTCATTGGCTCTATCGGGGGGGGGGGTTAGTGGTGGTGGTGGACGGCTAACGGCACGTACTCAGATTGTAAATGTTCTGGCTTGGCTCTCCAACACACCGGTGTGCTGTACGAGTGACGAATTGGCCACGTTCTGCTTACGTGACAACCCTTACGATTTGGCTGTGTCGGGGGTGGTGTGTGCGGGTTTTGACGACGCATTTATATGTTTACGCGATCTAACCTTACAAAACAAAAACTTGAATTACGGCACGTTGATATTTACGCCACCCGGAAAGCCTACGATGCGCTAACTAGCGAGACGGATTCGAGAGAGATGCGTTGCTAAAGAGTGTGAAAGTTATCTGGATAAAAGCGGGGGGGGGGGGGGGGGGGCTGGGTGGATGGGGTGGGGGGTGGAAACAATGGTGAACGTGAAAGATCAGGTTGGTAGGAATGTTCGGAGTTCAATCGATTTGGACTTCAGTCGGTGTAGGCTTAGTGAAAGGGCTGTGGATAGTAATGGTTCGGTGATAGGGATGCGAGTAATTTGTCGGGCAGGTCTAATGGGCTCTGGTTAGCGTGCGCGTGGTTGTTGTGTGTGTGGGGGGGAGTGGTGGTGGTAGCAGTTAGCGCGATGCGCAGCGAACCCGGCTACCCGAGTTCGATTCCCGTTCACGGCCACCAACGATTATCTGTACCGGTCCTGGACCTCCTCTAGGTCGACTCAGCCTCAAATGAGTACCTGGTGCGCTGCGTAAGCATCGTCACGAGGGAGACAAAGGCGGTCGGGCGTGGTTGCTGGCCAACCACCCCCTCGTGTGCCATGTCGACCTTCATAGGTTGCTCGCTAACAGCACTTGCCCCAACAGCCTCGTTAAGGCTACATGGGGGATCCTTGTCTTGTCCGTGTGTGTCCGTGTGTGTCCGTGTGTGAAACCACACCTGTGAAACTCTATTTACACCGGGCACAGGTTTTGGGCGGTGCGTTTAACTCTCCGGAGTGTCTCATAATACGTAAAATACATTTTAAATTATCTTTGCGTTTGTTTGCGTGCGTGCGGGCGTGCGTGCGGGCGTGCGTGGGTGTGTGCGTGTGTGCGTGTGTGCGTGGGTGTGTGCGTGTGTGCGTGCGTGGGTGTGTGCGTGTGTGCGTGCGTGGGTGTGTGCGTGGGTGTGTGCGTGCGTGCGTGGGTGTGTGCGTGGGTGTGTGCGGGCGTGCTGGCGTGGGTGCGTGCGTGCGGGCGTGCGTGCATGCGGGCGTGCGTGGGTGTGTGCGTGCGTGTGTGCGTGCGGGCATGGGTGCGTGCTAGCCGTACCACCAGACACTCGCGTGCCTTCGTGCACGGTTCCTCAACGCTCACAGGCCTTGCCCCACGAAGTACGTTCAAAGCTATACGGGGAACTTTTATCTTGAGAGTGCGGCGTACGAGCCCAGTGAAGTGTCCCCCCTCCCCTTCCCCCCCCCCCCCCGAAATCTCCCCCCACCTCAGCGATGAGACGCGCGTGTATTTCGTGTGAGCTCGGTAATTAACTCATTAACTCATCAACGGCGTCTGCGGCGAGGCGGGAGCCCATGAACGCCAGCCGGATCTGCAACACGACGCCGTTACTTGGTGACGTTGCTGCTGCTGCTGCTTGCTACTGCGTTGTCTTTAAGAGACATTCAATAAATAGATGTGACAATACATTATAGACATGACAAGGCGACGTTTCGGGGAATGGTCCGTTTTTTATAGCTTCGTAATAACAAGAAAATAATTGCTGGAGCTTTTCAAACAATGTGTGATGAAGAAGGGACATACCTTAAATCTGTACGTATCAAAAACCTCCAAGGCACTTTCCTACAAGGTAGAAAGCTGAAATTTGGTACATGGGTAGCTTTAAGGACACAAACAACAGGAAATATCGGAAAATCCGAGATTAAAATTAAAGCGATAACCATTGTTCTTTCTTTAATTGTTTTTGAGATATTTCGCATTCAAGCGGTTTTGAACGGAAAAAAAATCCGCATTTTGTTGTGTTCAAATCTGAATAATTTGGCAACTGTAACATATAGGAGAGCTTCCCCTCACATAGTTTCAATTTCGTTCCATTTTTTCTTTCGAATAAAAAAAGAACGGAATCTTTAAATTGAGCGGTTTCCCATGGGTATGTCTTTAAATAGAAGAAGTTGAATCAAGTCAACAATTTCTATGGGGTTGTTTTTGCAGAAAAATAAAAATGTTTGGAGTAGTTGCTAGCACCTGATCGTAGACACAAATTGTAAAAAAAAAAAAATCGCATCAGCTTAATTATTATATTTATTGAAAACTTTTGCCTGGCGAAGACAAGCTTTATGGGCTAGCACATTTATATATATATAAAACTAATCTCGATGTGAAAAAAGCGTTTAAGACCTAAACAGGGGGAAGAGGAATTCTCCACAACTCTGTGGCTGCACGCCTGATGATGCTGGTTGTTGTTGTTGTTGTCATTACCGGCGAAACGCCGCGGTACTTGAACGGTAAACGTGGTAGTGGGTTTACTCTCCAACGCACCGGCGTGCTGAACTAGTAACGCATTTACATTATGAGACCTCCTTTGCCAGAAACAAGATATAGGAATAGGTTTTACCCTTTTAACTGGCACAAAAACTGACACCTTTATTCAAGGCATCATGTTTGCAATAACCACAACACAAGCAGTCAAAATGCAGACAAAAAAGACAACTCTATTCCTATATCTTGTTTCTGGCAAAGGAGGTCTCATAATGTAAATCAGGGGTCGGGAACCTATGGCTCGCGAGCCAGATGTGGCTCTTTTGATGATTGCATATGGCTCGCAGATAAAACAAAATATTCTCACTTGTTTTAATCCATCCATCGATTTTTCACTGCGCATGTCCTGTTCAGGGCTGCAGGAGCAATTGTCCATTATTTTAATTGGATGATACTGGCCTACGTTTGCCGTTGCTGGGTAAAACAGGTAAACGCCCCCTTTTGAATCAGACTGAGACTGCGTCTGCTCGGTCATTAGCTCAAAGGTAACCCTTCGACGAAGAAGATGGCGAAAAGAAAAAAAGACGACGAGTATCGTACATTTCAGGACGAATGGACCGAAGAATTCGCCTTTGTGGAGAGAGCGGGTTCTGCGGTGTGTCTAATTTGCAATGACAAAATTACATCGTTGAAACGGTCGAATGTAAAGCGGCACTTCGACACGCGCCACGCTACCTTTGCATCAAAATACCCTGCGGGAGACAGCAGAAAGAAAGCGTGCCAAGAGCTTCTGAGCAGGGTGCAAGCTAGCCAGCAGCAACTCCGCGTATGGACCCGGCAAGGTGACTATAATTCGGCTAGCTTTGCTGGTTCTTTAGCAATAGTGAGGAATGGAAAACCATTCACAGATGGCGAGTATGCTAAAACGTTCATGCTGGATGTAGCCAATGAACTTTTTGATGATCTTCCGAACAAAGACAAGATAATCAAACGGATACAAGACATGCCTCTGTCGGCAAGAACTGTTCATGATCGTACCATCGTGATGGCAAACAAAGTGGAGGAAACGCAAGTGAAGGACATAAATGCAGCGCCGTTCTTTTCTCTGGCTTTGGATGAGTCAACAGACGTGAGCCATTTGTCGCAGTTCAGCGTGATTGCAAGATATGCTGTTGGTGACACACTGCGCGAAGAAAGTCTTGCTGTTCTGCCATTAAAAGGGTCCACAAGAGGTGAGGATTTATTCAAGTCTTTCATGGAGTTTGCTCAAGAAAAAAGTCTACCTATGGATAAACTTCTCTCAGTGTGTACTGATGGTGCTCCGTGTATGGTGGGGAAAAACAAAGGATTTGTGGCGCTTCTCCGTGAACATGAAAATAGACCCATCCTAAGTTTCCATTGCATTATACACCAGGAGGCACTTTGTGCTCAGATGTGTGACAGGCAGTTTGGCGAAGTGATGTCGCTGGTCATTCGTGTGATCAACTTTATTGTTGCCCGAGCCTTAAATGATCGCCAGTTTAAAACACTGCTGGATGAAGTTGTAAATAACTATCCTGGTCTGCTTTTGCACAGCAATGTGCGTTGGTTGTCAAGAGGGAAGGTGCTTAGCCGTTTTGCGGCTTGCCTGAACGAAATCCGGACTTTCCTTGAAATGAAAGGCGTCGGGCATCCTGAGCTAGCCGACACCGAGTGGCTCCTCAAGTTTTACTATCTCGTAGATCTGACTGAACATCTGAACCAGCTCAACGTGAAAATGCAAGGCATTGGAAATACAGTGTTATCCCTTCAACAAGCTGTATTTGCTTTTGAAAACAAGCTGGAGCTTTTCATCACGGATCTTGAAACAGGTCGTTTACTACATTTTGAAAAACTGAGCCAATTTAAAGATGCATGCACAGCAAGTGAGCCCATTCAAAACCTTGATCTCCACCAGCTAGCTGGCTGCACATCCAGTCTCCTACAGTCCTTCAAAGCACGCTTTGGAGAATTTCGTGAGCACACTCGTCTTTTTAAGTTCATCACCCATCCAAACGAGTGTTCACTGAACACAGCCGACCTGAATTACATCCCTGGTGTCTCCGTCAGAGATTTTGAAGCAGAAGTGGCTGACCTGAAGGCCTCAGACATGTGGGTGAATAAGTTCAAGTCACTGAATGAAGATTTGGAAAGAATCACACGACAGAAAGCGGAGTTGGCGAGCAAGCACATGTGGACAGAAATGAAAAAACTCCAACCCGAAGACCAGCTGATTCTCAAAACTTGGAACGCGCTTCCTGTCACATACCACACACTGCAGCGTGTGAGTATTGCTGTATTGACCATGTTTGGATCTACGTATGCATGTGAGCAGTCATTCTCACATCTTAAAAACATCAAGTCCAACCTACGATCACGTTTAACGGATGAAAGCCTCAACGCTTGCATGAAGCTTAACCTCACCAAGTACCAACCCGACTACAAAGACATCAGCAAATCCATGCAGCACCAGAAGTCGCATTAATGGTGAGTGTTATAACAACATTATTTAAAAGAATAAATTCAGAGGCTTATTATACTGACATTTAGTTGAATTCACTTTTAAAATATATTATATGGCTCTCACTGAAATAAATTTCCAAATTTTTTGCTTTCATGGCTCTCTTAGTCAAAAAGGTTCCCGACCCCTGATGTAAATGCTCACCCCGAGCCCTCAATACTCTGATAGTGCGCTGTTCTTGAGTTGTACGCCTTTTGGCGTCTTCTGGTCCAACACCAATGGAGACTAGGCTCTAAGAAAAGCTGTCTCGGGTGTGGACCAATCAAATTCAAGGACAGTGCATATTATTATCAGAGTTGTCTCTTTTGTTTGCATTTTGACTGCTTGTGTTGTGGTCATTGCAAACATGATGCCTTGAATAAAGGTGTCAGTGTTTGTGCCAGTTAAAAGGGTAAAAACCTATTCCTATAGTAACGCATTGCTATGCTTTTGTTGACGTGAAACAAACTCTACTCATTGGCTGTGTCGGGCGGCGGTGGGGCGGGTTTCAACGACGCAACATTTAGAATCACGCCATCTAACACAGACGAAATCCTCGATTGTGGACAACAGTGGTCGCGAAAGACTCCTCCTACTACGTGTTCAACTGACAAAGCAGTGTTGTGTCGTCGAGACGACTGACCTACTTTCAAGATGTAGCTCCCCCACGCCCCAGGAAACCCTCCTGGATGCGCAACTCCGCTCCAGCAGCCAACAATAAAGACTCCGCCACGCGGTGGCCTGAATCGTGGGCGGCTATGGACGCGGTGAACAAAACACGAAGCAAATTTTGATTTAATGCTTTCGTGACTGCAGTAGTTCATATTCTTAGCTCTTTCGGTAAAGTCACGTTGAAGGGAAACAATAAAATAATAAAATATATATATAAAACAATAAAAAAATTCTCACGACGTTTCGACCATAACACAAACGGTCGCCACCACCTGATGATGACCGCTTGCGTTGCGGTCGAAACGTCGTGAGAATTTTTTTTTTATTGTTTCATATATATTTTATTATTTTATTGTTTCCCTTCAACGTGACTTTACCGAAAGAGCTAAGAATACAACAAAAAAACACGTAATCGTTTACGATCCGGCGGCAGGAATTGCCGGGATTCTCTCTTCCAGCGACGACCGTGGACCGCGCTGAACCGCGCTCAAACGCGACACGGTGGATACCGCGCGCACGTTCCGTACAGGGAAGATCAAAGACTGCGACCGCGGAGAAGTCAAAGCCATCCGAGCAGGTCGCCGACGAATGGATCCATCCACGCGCAATCCTGGCGGTGCCGCTGATATAATCGCACTGCGTCAAGCTGCACCGTGGGACTGGATCAAAGGAAACCTTTTTTTCGTTCATTTATGACGATCGTTAAGAAAGAGGAGGAAAGAGAGAGAGAGAGAAAAAAAATCACTTTTGCTTTTCACAGCGACATACGAAAGGAGAATGTGTGGCTACCTCGTGCAGTTTACACGTCCACTGATCCGGTGGCCGTCCCGAGGGTCGCAGGCGAATTGGGGCGACCGCTCTGGGCCCCGCGCTTTGGGGGGGGGGCGGGGGGGGTGGCCAGCGCTGTCGACGTCTCGGTGTCAGGCGTGAACACCTCGTGGCCTGGATCTCGGTCTCCTCTTGATCGCCGTCCTCTGGGCACGCGTGGGCAGTGCAACATGCGAATCGCGTGCCCTCCCTCCCTCCCTCCCTCCCTCCCTCCCTCCCTCCCTCCCTCCCTCCCTCCCTCCCTCCCTCCCTCCCTCCCTCCCTCCCTCCCTCCCTCCCTCCCTCCCTCCCTCCCTCCCTCCCTCCCTCCCTCCCTCCCTCCCTCCCTCCCTCCCTCCCTCCCTCCCTCCCTCCCTCCCTCCCTCCCTCCCTCCCTCCCTCCCTCCCTCCCTCCCTCCCTCCCTCCCTCCCTCCCTCCCTCCCTCCCTCCCTCCCTCCCTCCCTCTCTCCCTCCCTCCCTCCCCTGACAAACACCGCCGCAGAGAGGCTGCTGCTGGCTGCCTGCTGCCGCTGCCTGCACATTGATGGGATCGTTTGTGTGTGTGTGTTTTTAAAAATATATATATCTAATGGGTGGCCAATGTAGGGTTGAGAGATAATGCGGAAAATCCCATGAGCTCTGTCCGTCGAGAACGGCTTGACGGCAACTTGAGAGATTGGTGCCAGATAAGACGGTGCACTACCATTGGGCGTCTTGGCACTCAAGGAAAAGTGGAAGCAAATTAAGAAATGTCCAGTGGACAACCTACCCAGCTATCTGCCCGTATGGATCTTGATGATGATGATATCTGTCCATCTGCCCGTCCTATTTGAAAAAAGGATAGAGGAGGAAGAGGGTGGGGTTCAGCAATAACTCTCATGAAAGTGATCCAATATAAATGAAATGTTAGTATATATGTCTTCGTGCTGCTATATAAGGAATAATAACGAACACACGCAAAACTGGCCGAGGATTATTACCCAAGAAGGTGAAAAGAAAAGAACCCAGGGTCATGACAGAGACCCCCCACCCAACAAGGACAGAATAATTAAAGCCCCACTTAGGAGCCAGAGAGACCAGACAGTGTCACCGTCTTGTTCCGAGGTCAAAGGGCACCCTATACGTCACAAAGAACGACGCGATGATTTCACCACACCGTACGAACACGTGATGATTGCGATGACCCACAATGCACCGGTGTCTTCGCACGCAATAGTCATCGGCGCCTTTGTGGCGAGTATCCGTGACACCGTAAATCGGCGAACGATACTAAGGCCCGTGCGGGCACCTGCCTCTCCACATACAACATGTAAAAGTATGTTTAAACTTCCCATCGACCACAAGGCCTTCTGAGAGTACATGCTGGTGCGTGTGTGTGTGTGATGCGTGTCTTTGTGTTTTTTGTGTGTAGTGCGTGTCGGTGTGTGTGTGGTGTGTGTTGTGTGTCTGTGTGTGTGGTGCGTATCTCTGTGTGTGTGGCGCGTGTGGTGCGTGTGTGTGTGTGGTGTGTGTGTTGCGTGTGTGTGGTGCGTGTGTGTCGTGCGTGTCTTTGTGTTTTTGCGCAGTGCGTGTCTGTATGTGGGTGGTGTGTATCTGTGTGTGTCTGGGGCTTGTCTGTGTGCGTGTATGGTTCGTGTATGTGTGGTGTGTGTCTGTGTGTGTGGTGTGTGTCTGTATGTATGTGTGTGGTGTATGCGTGTGTGAGGTGTGTCTGTGTGTGTGTGTATGGTTCGTGTCTGCATGTGTGTGGTGTATGTCTGTGTGTGTGTGGTATTTGTGTGTGAGTGTGTCTGTGTGTGTGTGAGTGTGTCTGTGTGTGTGTGGTGTATGTCTGTGTGTGTGTGGTATTTGTGTGTGAGTGTGTCTGTGTGTGTATGGTTCGTGTCTGCATGTGAGTGGTGTATGTCTGTGTGTGTGTGTGGTATTTGTGTGTGAGTGTGTCTGTGTGTGTGTGGTGTATGTCTGTGTGTGTGTGGTATTTGTGTGTGAGTGTGTCTGTGTGTCTGTGTGTGTATGGTTCGTGTCTGCATGTGTGTGGTGTATGTCTGTGTGTGTGTGGTATTTGTGTGTGAGTGTGTCTGTGTGTGTGTGTCTGTGTGTGCATGGTTCGTGTCGGTGTCTGCACGTACTTTTGTGGTGGCCACCCTAGTACGATTCCCGCTCACGGCCACTCGCACCCGTGACGATTTTCCGAACCGGTCCTGGGCCTCCCCTAGCCCTACTCAGCCTCAAACGAGAACCTGGTGCTATGTGTAAGCATCATCACTGGGGGTGACGAAGGCGGCCGCGGCGTGGTGCTGACCACCCACTCCTTCCTGTGGGCCTCTGTCAGCCCTTCAGTTCCGAGCGCCGTGAGTTCGTTTTCTCTGGGTCGTCTTCATCGGTGAGAGAAGGGAAGACATTGAGGACGGGGCCACGATTGCTGTTGGGCCTCCCAAGTCCCAGTCTGGAGAGTCAACCAATGACAGCCCGTGGCTGGATCGTGGATGTACATATGTATGCTGAACTTCTTCTTTGGTTCTTTCGGTAAAGTCACGTAGAATGAGAATAAAATAATGAAATAACACAATAAAATTCTCACGACGTTTCGGACACAACGCAAGCGGCCGTCTTCAGGTGAAAGGTACAGAACTGTCGGGACGACAGAGCTTCAATGAACGATGTTCAGATTCGTAGCGACTTTTAAGCTGGTTGGGAGAAGTGAGGCACCTTGACAAAGGGGGTTTACATATCAATAGCTGAGGGATTAGCTTGTGACTGGTCACGGAAATGGCTATGTTAAAGTCAAAACTTACATATTATTGAAGCTCTGTCGTCCCGACAGTTCTGTACCTTTCACCTGAAGACGGCCGCTTGCGTTGTGGCCGAAACGTTGTGAGAATTTTATTGTGTTATTTTATTATTTTATTCTCATTCTACGTGACTTTACCGAAAGAACCAAAGAAGATGAATCCTTGCAGTCACGAAAGCTTCAAATCGAAGTATGTTGAACTTATTTCGCACCGTCCGTAGCCCTAACCGTGCTAATCACACAAAAATCAGTTGTAAAGAAAGGAGTTCTCAAGCTAGATCATTTAAAAGTGCGTGGCTCCAGTGGCGTGCTAATACCAGAAGGGAGAGCGTTCCAGACGGCCGCAGATGCGCATCTGAAAGCGCCGCGCGATGATGATGCGGTGACCACCGCCGTCTTTGTTCGAGGGCCGAGCCAAATGCCTCCGCTGCTGCTGCGAGGATGGTGGCTGGAATGTCGCTGCTCAGCCTCGAGCTGTGAATGCCCTGATAGTGGCATTATCGTTGTGCTGTTCGCCCTTTAGCGTCCTCTGGTCTAACACCGTTTGAAACTAGGCTCTAAAGAAAGTTGTCCTTGGTGTGGACAGATCAGTTTCAAAGACAATGCCATATATATTATCAGAACGTGTTGCTTTTGTTTGCATAGTCACCACCAGTACCGCGTGTGGTTCATGCATTAGGGGATTCCTTGAATTAAAAAAAAACCCCATTCTGTTTGGTGTTTTAACATCTTCTTAACACAACTTGTTGTGTTTCCAGAAAGGGGTAAAACGTCATTGTTATACGGTGACTGGAGTTCGCGTGACGGTGGTTTACGCTCCCTGACGAGATCAGCGGCGAGGTGACATCGGTGGTTCATTTGTGGCGAGCGCTTTTGCGCGTGCAACGAAGTGTGATCCCCGCAGCGAGGTTCGCTCGGCAAACCGGAAGGCGGTGCGCTGGACGGACGCGGTTCTGATCTCGCAGTAGCCGTCACCACGCGTGCCAGAGAATGATGACGGACACGCGTTTTGTAAGCAGAGCACACGTACCACCGTAGCTGTAGTGTCGCTCTAGTGTGTCCTCTCTGCTTCGGTGGAAGGGGTTGCATTTCACAAGAATAATGTTGTTGTTGTTGTCGTAAGTTGTTGCTGGCAGAGTATTCGGTGTAACAACGCAAGTCAACCGGTTGATTTCATCAAATAGAATCAGAATATTTATTGTATACCGGAGGAATCCGATGAGCTATCAAGTTCTTTTGTCACAGATGTCCAGTAGGGGCATGGGGTCTGAACGTTGCAACAACAGACGACGCAAAAAAAAAAAACACGATCGGAGTGCAAAGTATAGGAAAGGTAAACAAATTTCTTCAAAGATAAAAATATAAGCGTATATTTTTAATCTAACCAGGTAACGCCCACTGAGGTTTTAACTTATTTTTCAGAAGCGACGGTGGTTGCGTAACGATCCGGTGAATGAAATAACGAAAAAATAAACACACGTAGCAGTGAACTCCTTCACGTATCCGTTTCTCCACACAAACGAAAATAAAATAAATAAAAACAACAACAATTTGTCTCTTTCAACCCGTCAGCCGCACGCCGCACGGCCTTCTGGGAGAGCAGCATTGGTGCAAGACGAGCAAAAAAAACAACCTAAAAAAAACCCTTGACCAGTTTCGACACGTAGTGTCTCATCGGCAGAGTGACAGGCTGGCCTGGATCGATGCTAGCGATCTGCCGATCGCACAGGCAAGGACACCCCTCTTGAACGCTGGTTCGATACAAATGGTTATTTTGAGTGGTGCACAAGGCACGTGCATTCGTCCATTTTATTTTCGTACCATTGCAAGGCTGCGTGAGTGACTGCGATGGCTTTGGGGAAGGGGGGGGGACGCTCATATAGCAGTGGATAGATCATGTCGGCTGATTGTGTAACACTGCCAACGAAGCAGCAGGAGCAGCAGCGGCGGCAGAGGTGGCGGCGTCACCGCCAAATACTTCGATGGAGATTTCGTTGAAGGATAACCCCCAAGTCCGAGTGAGCCTTATGCCCCTACCCTGAATATAAACCCCGACTAGAACCTCACAGCCGAGTCCAACCTTTATGCCAGTCTCTGCGACTGGGCCTGGCCGAACGCGCACGTTTCCTGGAACTATAATTGTAAAGGAAATAAATGAATGCAGGCTGCTTAAAAAAAATAAAATGTCAACACTTCGGAGAATTTGCAACAACGCCGTGGGCAATGCGCGCCCTCCGGGCTCTGGAGATCACCGGGAGGTGATTCCGGGCACGCGTTGACGACGCCGGCGAACAAGTGGGAGACTCTTTGACTTTCATTTTGACTTGTTGAAGATATTAACATCACATCTGTTATCACGTTACAGTGTAATATTATCCGTTCTTTTTTTGTTCTTCCACTAACAACGATCGCCCCATGTGAGTGTTGACAGTTTTTGTTTGAAGCACCCCGTGCAGAGGAAATGTAGGCGACGTTTTCCGGCAATGGCTCTTTTTCATAGCCCAAGACAAAGATGCCTCACCGTGTGGCCTTGACAGGCTGTAGGGGCAAGTGCTGTTAGCGAGTAGCACCGATGAAGGCCGACACGGTATGCGAGGAGGTGGGGTGGGGGGGGGGGGCAGCACCACGCCCGGCCGCCTTTGTCTCCCCAGTGACGATGTTTACACACCGCACCCAGGTACTCATTTGAGGCTGAGTCGACCTAGGGGATGCCCAGGACCCGTTCAGACAATCGTCACTGGGTGTTGACCGTGAGCGGGATCTCGAACTCGGGTCCTTGGATCCGTAGCTCAGCGGAGCGCTCACCGCCACACTACCAAGTAGACAACACAAACACACACACACACCTTTTGCTGGACATCGAGTGTGCATTAGCCACGCGTAGCTGTGGCAAAACATGCCAAGATTGCTACTCCATAACTATACCCCCACTGATCAGCGGGGTGAAGTATGGTCTTGGAACAGCCCATCCCCCCATCCCTCCATCCCTCTCCCCCCCACCCCACCATGACCGACGCGGTGTGGAATCGCCCTCCATCCATACAGCAGTGGATAGACCCCCACCCCCCACCCCCCGCGCGCACCCTGGTGGATGATGAAAATTGGGCCCGTCACGGCCCAGTGGTTAGAGGCTGCGAGCCGGCTGGTGTGTTTGCCGTGCTTTGATTTCCATTCTCGAGGTTGCAGCGTGAGTGGTGCTGCAGGAAAAAAATCAGCGCACTCGCTGAGATTTCTTTAAAATTATAGTTTAAGGGGGGGCTGGGGGGGGGGGCATCGGGGGCGGGGGTTGGTCCGGGCGGTAATGGTGACAGAGAGTGAAATGGGATGGGGGAGCAGGCGATTACAAACAATGTTTTTCATATGCCACGACGACTACGAATCTATTTTATATTTTACCAGGTAATGCCCCATTGAGCTGTATAGTAGCTCTTTTTCAGAAGCGAACCTGGCGATCACAAATGATAAGCTCAACGAAAGTGGCTTATTAGTGGACATTTACCGTAGCCAAACACTCTAAACGCGTGATGTTGTTGATTCTGAATGTGGAGAGAGAACCCGGAGGACCCGGAGAAAAATCCACACGACCACGTGGAGAGAGAAAGATACAAACTCCAAACTCAGGTCGGGATCGAACCCACGACATCCCGTACACCAGGCGAGGTAGTTAACATCTCCTAGCCACCGTGGCATCCCAAATACCAGGCAAGGCCCCACTGAGCAACACTGCAGCTCTCTTTCAGAAGCGAACCTGCCCACACGTGATGATTGCTCAGCCAAGTGGCTTCTCATTATCCCGTGGAAATTCGTGCGTGATATTGATGACTAAATGTGGAGGGCAAAAAAAAAACCGGAGAGATTGGGGGGAGGGGGGAGACATCATCAAAGTCTTTGCTCGCAGTCAGGTCAATAGCAGGAAGCAGGATCGTGCAGACCGCGAGACAGCGGTCTGCTATTGCAATCCCAGGTCACTATTGCAATCCCAGGTGACTTGCGATCCCGGGCCATTATTGCAATCCCAGGTGACTATTGCGATCCCGGGCCACTATTGCAATCCCCGGGTCACTATTGCAATCCCGGGTCACTATTGCAATCCCGGGTCACTATTGCAAACCCAGGTCACTATTGCAATCCCAGGCCACTATTGCAATCCCAGGTGACTATTGCAATCTCAGGTCACTATTGCAATCCCAGGTGACTATTGCAATCCCAGGTGACTATTGCAATCCCAGGTGACTATTGCAATCCCGGGTCACTATTGCAATCCCAGGTCACTATTGCAATCCCAGGTGACTATTGCAATCCCAGGTCACTATTGCAATCCCAGGTCACTATTGCAATCCCAGGTCACTATTGCAATCCCAGGTCACTATTGCAATCCCAGGTCACTATTGCAATCCCGGGTCACTATTGCAATCCCAGGTGACTATTGCAATCCCAGGTCACTATTGCAATCCCAGGTGACTATTGCAATCCCAGGTCACTATTGCAATCCCAGGTCACTATTGCAATCCCGGGTCACTATTGCAAACCCAGGTCACTATCGCAATCCCGGGTCACTATTGCAATCCCAGGTGACTATTGCAATCCCGGGTCACTATTGCAATCCCAGGTGACTATTGCAATCTCAGGTCACTATTGCAATCCCAGGTTACTATTGCAATCCCAGGTCACTATTGCAATCCCAGGTCACTATTGCAATCCCAGGTGACTATTGCAATCCCGGGTCACTATTGCAATCCCAGGTGACTATTGCAATCCCAGGTCACTATTGCAATCCCAGGTGACTATTGTAATCCCGGGTCACTATTGCAATCCCAGGCCACTATTGCAATCTCGGGTGACTATCGCAATCCCAGGTGACTATTGCAATCCCAGGTCACTATTGCAATCCCAGGTCACTATTGCAATCCCAGGTGACTATTGCAATCCCGGGTCACTATTTCAATCCCAGGTGACTATTGCAATCCCAGGTCACTATTGCAATCCCAGGTGACTATTGCAATCCCAGGTCACTATTGCAATCCCGGGTTACTATTGCAATCCCCGGGTCACTATTGCAATCCCAGGTCACTATTGCAATCCCAGGTGACTATTGCAATCCCAGGTGACTATTGCAATCCCAGGTCACTATTGCAATCCCAGGTGACTATTGCAATCCCGAGTCACTATTGCAATCCCAGGCCACTATTGCAATCCCAGGTCACTATTGCAATCCCACCATTTGAGACGAGGCTCGAAAGAAAGCTGTCTCTGGTGTGGACCAATCGGTTTCAAAGACAACGCCACATAGATTATCAGAGTATCTTTTCTGTTTCTTTGCATTCTGACCACAAGCATTGTGGTTAATGCAGACATGATTCCTTGTAAAAGGTTTCAGTTTGGTGTTTTAACATCTTAACAACTGTTGTGTTGCCAGACAAAAAAGGGGAAAACGAATTCTCACGTGAACTTGACTTGACCTTCATATTTAAAACTGCATAGCTAGTTTCCAGAGGCGACCGGGCCACAAATGATCGCCCAATAAAGTGGCTCATCAGGTGGAAATGTATCGCAGCCAAATGCGAAATGAGCTCAACATACATACACACAAATACTCTAAACGCGTGACGTTGATTCTAAATGTGGAGGGAGGAACCGGAGGTCGGGCAAACAAAAGCCACTCGACCAACGGAGTGAGAAGGACGCAAACTGCAAATATACTGCAGGCATGGTCAGGGTCGGGATCCGGACCCACGACCTCCTGTATATCACGGGGGGCGGGGGTGGGGGAGGGGCGGGAGGGGGCGGGTAAAGAGGCAGTGCGATGTGGAATCACCCCTCCACTTCCACCAATTAATTCTACCACCATCATTATCATCATCATCATCGTGTTTCTCATGTATGTACGTGGAACTTCTTTCGCACCGTACGTAGCGCTAATCGGAGGTGCGGGTGAAAGGGACAACGAAGCTCGTCCAATTCAGCTTCTCTCGATTCGAGTCATGATCCCACACTTAATAATAATAATATTGTGATCGCTGTAATTGTAATAATTTGCTAATGTATGCGGCAGAGCCACGCTGAGTCCTGCTGCTGCCAAATTTGGGAGTTTTTATTTTACGATATTTGATATTTTTTTCTTTTCACTCTGCAGCCAATTAAACTCAACTGTTGTTTTCATTTTACTCGGCTAAAACCGACTGAAGCTATACAACAAGCTATCGTTTTTTTTTCTTGGCAGAAGCGGACCTGGCCATCCCAAATGATAGCTCAATGAAGTGGACCATCACGTGCACACATTTACAGCAGCAGCAGCGGCCGAATACAATTAACGACTCGTCGTGTTTATAAAACAGGGTGCTTCGAAAACAATATTAACGCTTTATGTGGAACGATCGTTTTTAATGGGAAAAATAACGCGTAAATAATACATTGTAAAATGTGATGTTAATAGCTGTAAAAAGTCAAAGGGTCCCCCCCCCAAACTTGATCGCCGTCGTCTTCAACGCGCGCCCCGGAATCGCACATCACTTGAGGCATTGTTGCAAATTCTCAGAAAGCGATAACATTTTACACTGGGCACTCGGCGGCTGTAAGCCGGGGTATAAGCCCCACGGCCTCCTCCCTCCGTCCTGAGCGACGCCGATGTTGGCTCGCTCGCTCGCTCTCAGCAGCACCAGCAGCAGCCTGTGGAAGGGAGTGGGGGTGAGTTGAGGTGGGTGGGTGAAGGTGACATGGCGATAGGATGGGTCCACGTGACAGCGAGAGAGACAAGGAGATGGGGAGGGGTGGTCCCGGACCTCCACCGCCCCCCCCCACCACGATATTTTTCCCCGGGTGGGCGAGCAGGAATTCTCGAAGCTGCATTCAAATTTGATTCGTGCATCGACTATCGCTGATAGCAACCCCACTCCACACCCCCCACGCCACACCCCCCACGCCACACCCCCATCCCACACCACCCCACACCCACCCAACACTCCCACCCTACGCCACACACCCCCACCCCCCACGCCACACCCCCCACCCCACACCCCCACACCCCACACACCCTAACCCCCACCCCCACACACAGACGAATTGCCGGGCCGGTTTGTGGTGTGGTGGTGGTGGTATTGGTCCTGATGGTGTCGTGGTGGTGTGATGGTGGTGTAGTGGTGGTGGTGTAGTGGTTGTGATGGTGTAGTGGTGGTGGTTGTGATGGTGGTGGTGTAGTGGTTGTGATGGTGGTGTAGTGGTGATGTGATGTGGTGGTGGTGGTGGTGTGGTGGTGATGGTAGTGGTGGTCGTGATGGTGGTGTAGTGGTGGTGATTTTGGTGGTTGTGATGGTGGTGTAATGGTGGTGGTTGTGATGTTGGTGGCGTGATGGTTGTGTAGTGGTGGTGGTGTAGTGGTTGTGATGGTGGTGTCGTGGTGGTGGTGATGGTGGTGGTGGTGGTGTCGTGGTGGTGGTGATGGTGGTGGTGATGGTGGTGATGGTGGTGGTGGTGATGGTGGTGATGGTGGTAGTGGTGGTGATGGTGGTGGTGGTGATGGTGGTGATGGTGGTGGTGGTGTCGTGGTGGTGATGGTGGTGTCGTGGTGGTGGTGATGGTGGTGATGGTGTCGTGGTGGTGGTGGTGTGTGGCCGTGTTTGATGTGGTGGGTTTGGGGTTCCTTTGTGGTACCGTCTCTTAAATAATAAAATAAACATCAACTTGTTATCTTGACGCAGCGTGGCTATGGTGACGATTGCCATAGCAACGGGAAAAGTGGGGGCAGCGCCCCCCTCCCCTCGGCCTCCATTCCACACCAACCCCTTCAGCACCCTCCTGTAGCCCCCCATAAACATCGCTTAATCAGCCCCCCCCCCACCCCGTCCTCCTGTTAGCCCACCTCCTCGTACCCCGTCCTTAACCCTCTCACTCCCACAACTCTCCCCGCAAACCCCCTCGCTTCATGACAAACATTGAACCCCCTCGCTGGCATAATGCCTCGTTCCCTTCAGCCTCTATTAACCCCCTCCACCCCACCTTGAGGCTCTATTAACCCCCTCCACCACACCTTGAGGCTCTATTAACCCCCTCCACCACACCTTGAGGCTCTATTAACCCCCTCCACTCCACCTTGAGGCTCTATTAACCCACTCCACCACACCTTGAGGCTCTATTAACCCCCTCCACCACACCTTGAGGCTCTAGTAACCCCCTCCACCACACCTTGAGGCTCTATTAACCCCCTCCACCCCACTTTGAGGCTCTATTAACCCCTTCCACCCCACCTTGAGGCTCTATTAACCCCCTCCACCACACCTTGAGGCTCTATTAACCCCCTCCACCACACCTTGAGGCTCTATTAACCCCCTCCACCACACCTTGAGGCTCTATTAACCCCCTCCACCACACCTTGAGGCTCTATTAACCCCTTCCACCCCACCTTGAGGCTCTATTAACCCCCTCCACCACACCTTGAGGCTCTAGTAACCCCCTCCACCACACCTTGAGGCTCTATTAACCCCCTCCACCCCACCTTAAGGCTCTATTAACCCCCTCCACCACACCTTGAGGCTCTATTAACCCCTTCCACCCCACCTTGAGGCTCTATTAACCCCCTCCACCACACCTTGAGGCTCTATTAACACCCTCCACCCCACCTTAAGGCTCTATTAACCCCCTCCACCACACCTTGAGGCTCTATTAACCCCCTCCACCCCACTTTGAGGCTCTATTAACCCCCTCCACCACACCTTGAGGCTCTATTAACCCCCTCCACCCCACCTTGAGGCTCTATTAACCCCCTCCCCCACACCTTGAGGCTCGATTAACCCCCTCCACCACACCTTGAGGCTCTATTAACCCACTCCACCACACCATGAGGCTCTATTAACCCCCTCCACTCCACCTTGAGGCTCTATTAACCCCCTCCACCACACCTTGAGGCTCTATTAACCCCCTCCACCACACCTTGAGGCTCTATTAACCCCCTCCACCACACCTTGAGGCTCTATTAACCCCCTCCATCACATCTTGAGGCTCTATTAACCCCCTCCACCACACCTTGAGGCTCTATTAACCCCCTCCACCACACCTTGAGGCTCTATTAACCCCCTCCACTCCACCTTGAGGCTCTATTAACCCACTCCACCACACCTTGAGGCTCTATTAACCCACTCCACCACACCTTGAGGCTCTATTAACCCACTCCACCACACCTTGAGGCTCTATTAACCCCCTCCACCACACCTTGAGGCTCTATTAACCCCCTCCACCACACCACCAACAAGCCCCTCCCCCTCCCTCTCTCAACTCCTCCATTCATGACCTCACCCCTCCCTTACATCCCTCCCCCCCCCCCATTCGCCCTTCATTAACTCCCTCCCCATGTGTTTAACTCTCACCACTCTTCACTTCTTCCCTCCGTCAGCGTCCCAGCCCTTGCTCCACCCTCACTACCAACACCTTCCATAAACTCCGTCACCCCTCATTCAACTTCTTTCAATCCTCCTTCAACTCCCTCCTTCAACTTCCTCCTTCAACTCCCTCCTTCAACTCGCTCCATTCTCCTTCAACTCCCTCCATCCTCATTCAACTCCCTCCTTCAACTCCCTCCTTCAACTCCCTCCTTCATCCTTCAACTCCCTCCTTCAACTCCCTCCTTCAACTCCCTCCTTCAACTCGCTCCATTCTCCTTCAACTCCCTCCATCCTCCTTCAACTCCCTCCTTCAACTCCCTCCTTCAACTCCCTCCTTCATCCTTCAACTCCCTCCTTCATCCTTCAACTCCCTCCTTCAACTCCCTCCTTCAACTCGCTCCTTCAACTCCCTCCTTCAACTCGCTCCTTCAACTCGCTCCTTCAACTCCCTCCTTCAACTCGCTCCTTCAACTCGCTCCTTCATCCTTCAACTCCCTCCTTCAACTCCCTCCTTCAAATCGCTCCTTCAACTCGCTCCTTCAACTCCCTCCTTCAACTCCCTCCTTCAACTCCTTCAACTCCCTCCTTCAACTCCCTCCTTCAACTCGCTCCTCCCTCCTTCAACTCCCGAGGCTCCTTGCACCGCCCCCCACGTCTCCCTCATCCCTCACTTCTTTCCCTTCCACTCCGGGCTGCCACCGTCCATGGACCCATTCACGCAGTAGTCACGTGCCCCTCTGGATGTGTTCGTGCAGAGGTAACGATGATGACGGCGCCGATACAAACATCCTAGCCAGGAGGGCGGGCAGCAGCGGGCAGCGGCTGGGTGGTCGGCGCGGGCAGCTGCCCCATCAATCTCTCTGTCTCCCTCTCTGGCTCTGATCAATGTGCGTTAGTTACCTCCGGGGAAAGAGAAAGAGTCGATCGTGAGCGGGAAGATTTCGCTCCGACACTGGGTCATGTCCACGCGAGTTACAGTCCGCGCCTCCCCCTTACAGACAGACAGACTCACTCACTGGAACAGTCACACTCGCGAAGACAGACACACTCAGACAGAGAGACACGCTCACTAACTCACTCAGACAGACTCACTCACGCAGCCACACTCACTCAGACACACTCACTCACACAGTCACACTCGCTCAGACAGACACACTCAGACAGACAGACTCACTCACTCAGACAGACACACTCACTAACTCAGACAGACTCACTCACAAAGACAGACTCACTCAGACAGACACACTCACTAACTCACTCAGACACACTCACTCACACAGACACACTCACTCACACAGACACACTCACTCAGACAGACACACTGGCTCACACCACCACGACACCATCAGCATACACACACAGCACACGCACACAGCTAATACACTCACACACACACAGCTAACACACACAGTACACACACAGCACACACACACACAGCTAATACACAACAACAACCGCCATTCGCCACTAAGTGGCGGTAACGTCACCACGACGTTTGTGCCAGGCCATGTGCACCTTGAAGCCACGTGAAGTGTCGAACGCCCGCTGGCAGGAGGTCATGGGGCAGACCCAAGTGCCACGGGTCGACTGACTAAGATGACTGAGATGACTGGCTGATGCACCACCTGTGCCCCCTACTGTGCCAACCTGCTGTGCTTTAGCCACCCGGCGCTCCGCTCGTTGTTGTGAGCGTCGCTCCTCCGCCCTCCGTTCTTGTTGGAGGGCGACTGCCTCCAACTGCCCAGTAGCATCCTTCACGAGCCTCCTCCACAGAGGCCGATCTTGACACCGCTGGTACCAGTCATCGGCAAGTCCACTCAGCCCCACGTCCTCCTGTACCACATCACTCCATCTCTTCTCTAGCCCGTGCCGCGCATGTTTAGCCCCCTCGATCCGGCCGAACAAAAGCTGTTTCGGCATGCGGTGGCTGGGCATGCGGGCTACATGACCCAGCCATCGCAGCCTTGCCTGCCGGAGGAGCTCACCGATGGGACTTTGCCAAGATCTTTCAAGGATTTGTGATCTCTTCACACAATCCAGCCTGGTTAAAGCCAGGATGGCTCGTAGGCAGGCCAGCCTAAATGTTTCTAACCGGCGAAGATGTTCCATTAGGGGTGTCCACATTTCGCAAGCGTAGAGAAGGGAAGGAATGACCGTGGCCGAGAAGACCTGAAGCTTCGTGCGGAGCGACAGACCAGGTAGCTTCCACACAGCGTTACGCAACCGATTAAAAGATAATGCCGCTCGACTGATTCGTAGTGAGACCTCTGCTGTTAAACTGGAGCCGGTCATAAGCACACTGCCCAGGTATGGGAAACTCTCCACTCTCTCCACAACTGCCCCATCACCGATTGGGAGTTGTGGGGGTGGAGTGTCCGATGCTACAAAATACCCAGGCAGGTGCTTAGTTTTGGTGGGGCTGATGGTAAGGCCCCACCTCTTAGTGGCACGCTCCAGTCTCAGCAGCAGCGTCTCCAACTCATCCCCTGAATGAGCAGCTATTACCAAATCATCGGCATACAATAACGTGGTTGACCAATAGGGAGCCATCCCTTGACCACACCCACAGCTAATACACTCAACCTCCGTTGGCAAGCGTCAACAAATCGCCCTCGACTCCTTCTATCTCCCCTCCCTTCCTCCCCGCTCCGTGTCTCTGCATTTCGCTCCTCCTGCTCCTCCTCCTCCTTCCGCCTCTGCTGCTGCCGCTCTTCTTAAGCAGCTCCGTGTCGGCGTTTCTAACCTCTCTCCCCTCGCTCTTCCATACTTTCAAATCGCCGTTTCGCTCGTCCCGTTTCTTGACTCCGCCCGCCCACCCTCCCTCCCTCTCTAAATGTAGATTCCATCTCTCTCCGCCTCTCCCCCTCCCTCTCTCCTCTACGTTTTTTTTAAATTCACCATCTCTTTCTCTCTCTCTCCGTCCATTGCCGAAGGATTGATTTCTTAGTCTCCTTTTCTCCCTGTCTTGTCTCTCCACTCTCCTCGTCTTACTCCACACTCTCTCTCTCCCACACTTTCTCTCCCACACTCTCTCTCCCACTCTCTCTCCCACTCTCTCTCTCTCTCTCCCACACTCTTCCACTCTCTCTCTCCCACTCTCTCTCCCACTCTCTCTCTCTCACACTCTTCCACTCTCTCTCTCCCACACTCTCTCTCCCACACTCTCTCTCTCCCACTCTCTCTCTCCCACTCTCTCCCACACTCTTCCACTCTCTCTCTCCCACTCTCTCTCACTTTATCTCCCACTCTCTCCCACACTCTCTCTCACTCTCTCTCACTCTCTCTCCCACACTCTTCCACTCTCTCTCCCACTCTCTCTCTCCCACTCTCTCCCACTCTCTCCCACTCTCTCCCACTCTCTCTCTCCCACACTCTCTCTCCCACTCTCTCCCACACTCTCCCACTCTCTCTCTCTCCCACACTCTTCCACTCTTTCTCTCTCCCACACTCTCCCATTCTCTCTCCCACACTCTCTCTCACACTCTCTCTCCCACTCTCTCCCATACTCTCTCCCACACTCTCTCTCCCACTCTCTCTCCCACTCTCTCCCACTCTCTCCCACACTCTCTCCCACTCTCTCTCACTCTCTCTCCCACTTTCTCACGCTCTCTCTCTCACTCTCTCTCCCACACTCTCTCCCACACTCTCTCTCCCACTCTCTCTCCCACTCTCTCCCACTCTCTCTCCCACTCTCTCCCACACTCTCCCACTCTCTCTCTCCCACTCTCTCTCCCACTCTCTCCCACTCTCTCTCCCACTCTCTCTCCCACTCTCTCTTCCACTCTCTCTCTCTCCCACACTCTCTCTCCCACTCTCTCTTTATTTCCCCATCTCCCCCCCCCAACTCCATGCCCCCCACCCCATCCCACATCTCCCCCCCCCTCATTCAGCAGCACGTGGTCTCCATGGCAACGGAGCGTGCGGGGTCGGAGCGCGCGCGCCTGAGAACGAATATATAAACAAATAAATACGTCCACATATATACACACAAATATATACACGCAAATATATACACGCAAATATATACACGCAAATATATACACGCAAATATATATACACGCAAATATATACACGCAAATATATACACGCAAATTTATATACGCACAAATATATATACACAAATATACATACACAGAAATATATGCACACAAATATATATACACAAATATATACAAACAAATATATACACACAAATATATACACAAATATATACACAAATATATACGCACAAATATATAACCAAATATATATACACACAAATATACAGTGAGGGAAAAAAGTATTTGATTCCCTGCTGATTTTGTACGTTTGCCCACTGACAAAGAAATGATCAGTCTATAATTTTAATGATAGATTTATTTGAACAGTGAGAGACAGAATAACAACAACAACAAAAATCCAGAAAAACGCATGTCAAAAATATATAAATTGATTTGCATTTTAATGAGGGAAATAAGTATTTGACCCCATCTCAATCAGAAAGATTTCTGGCTCCCAGGTGTCTTTTATACAGGTAACGAGCTGAGATTAGGAGCACACTCTTAAAGGGAGTGCTCCTAATCTCAGCTTGTTACCTGTATAAAAGACACCTGTCCACAGAAGCAATCAATCAGATTCCAAACTCTCCACCATGGCCAAGACCAAAGAGCTCTCCAAGGATGTCAGGGACAAGATTGTATACCTACACAAGGCTGGAATGGGCTACAAGACCATTGCCAAGCAGCTTGGTGAGAAGGTGACAACAGTTGGTGCGATTATTCGCAAATGGAAGAAACACAAAAGAACTGTCAATCTTCCTCGGCCTGGGGCTCCATGCAAGATCTCACCTCGTGGAGTTGCAATGATCATGAGAACGGTGAGAAATCAGCCAAGAACTACACGGGAGGATCTTGTCAAATGATCTCAAGGCAGCTGGGACCATAGTCACCAAGAAAACAATTGGTAACACACTACGCCGTGAAGGACTGAAATCTTGCAGCGCCCGCAAGGCCCCCCTGCTCAAGAAAGCACATATACATGCCCGTCTGAAGTTTGCCAATGAACATCTGAATGATTCAGAGGGCAACTGGGTGAAAGTGTTGTGGTCAGATGAGACCAAAATGGAGCTCTTTGGCATCAACTCAACTCGCCGTGTTTGGAGGAGGAGGAATGCTGCCTATGACCCCAAGAACACCATTCCCACCGCCAAACATGGAGATGGAAACATTATGCTTTGGCGGTGTTTTTCTGCTAAGGGGACAGGACAACTTCACCGCATCAAAGGGACGATGGACGGGGCCATGTACCGTCAACTCTTGGGTGAGAACCTCCTTCCCTCAGCCAGGGCATTGAAAATGGGTCGTGGATGGGTATTCCAGCATTACAATGACCCGAAACACACGGCCAAGGCAACAAAGGAGTGGCTCAAGAAGAAGCACATTAAGATCCTGGAGTAGCCTAGCCAGTCTCCAGACCTTAATCCCATAGAAAATCTATGGAGGGAGCTGAAGGTTCGAGTTGCCAAACGTCAGCCTCGAAACCTTAATGACTTGGAGAAGATCTGCAAAGAGGAGTGGGACATAATCCCTCCTGAGATGTGTGCAAACCTGGTGGCCAACTACAAGAAACGTCTGACCTTTGTGATTGCCAACAAGGGTTTTGCCACCAAGTACTAAGTCATGTTTTGCAGAGGGGTCAAATACTTATTTGCCTCATTAAAATGCAAATCAATTTTAACATTTTTGACATGCGTTTTTCTGGATTTTGTTGTTGTTATTCTGTCTCTCACTGTTCAAATAAACATACCATTAAAAGTATAGACTGTTCATTTCTTTGTCAGTGGGCATCAGCATGGGATCAAATACTTTTTTCCCTCTGTATATACACTCAAATATATACACACAAATAAATATACGCAAATTTATATATACACACGAATATATACACGCAAATATATATACACAAATATATACACACAAATTTATATATACACTCAAATATATATACGCAAATATATACACGCACGGGGGAAGAACATAATAAATAACGCAAATACATTAACGAATAAGCAATGGTAAATGCACGAATGAACACCGCAACAACTCTCCAGCGGCGGCAAGCAACGTGGCCCTGGAGTTCACGCCCCTCGGTATCACTCGACGGAGAGTCCCGCGCGTTAGAACGTCGCGTTAGAGCGACCTGGAGATGGGTGTTAGAACGTCAAAGTGATCTGGAGATGGGTGTTAGAACGTCGCGTTAGAGCGATCTGGGGATGGGTGTTAGAACGTCGCGTTAGAGCGACCTGGAGATGGGTGTTAGAACGTCAAAGTGATCTGGAGATGGGTGTTGGAACGTCGCATTAGAGCGATCTGGGGATGGATGTTAGAACGTCGCGTTAGAGTGATCTGGAGATGAGCGGGACAACGTCGCGTTAGAGCGATCTGGAGATGTGTGTTAGAACGTCGCGTTAGAGCGATCTGGAGATGTGTGTTAGAACGTCGCGTTAGAGCGATCTGGAGATGTGTGTTAGAACGTCGCGTTAGAGCGATCTGGAGATGAGCGGGAGAACGTCACGTTAGAGCGATCTGGAGATGTGTGTTAGAACGTCGCGTTAGAGCGATCTGGAGATGTGTGTTAGAACGTCGCGTTGGAGCGATCTGGAGATGAGCGGGACAACGTCGCGTTAGAGCGATCTGGAGATGTGTGTTAGAATGTCGCGTTAGAGCGATCTGGAGATGTGTGTTAGAACGTCGCGTTGGAGCGATCTGGAGATGAGCGGGACAACGTCTTGCGGCCGAGCCTCGCGTCGCTGAAGGCTTCTGCTCCACGTTTTCCGTTCGAGTGTCTTGTCGCCGCCACGTGGCTCAGTGATAACCCCCACGGAGACACTCACAGAGACAAAGAGCACCCGTATAGCCTTTAAACAGACCGGTGGAGCAAGTGCCGCAAGCGAGCAGCGCCGATGAAGGCCGGCACGGCACACGGTGGCGATGTTCCCACATCGCGCCGGGTACTCATTTGAGGCCGAGCCGACGTAGGGGAGCGCCAGGGCCAGTCCAGATAATCGTCACTGGTGCTGGCCGTGAGCGGGAATCGAACTCGGGTCGCCGGGTTTGTAGCATGGCGCGCTCGCCACTACACTACCGCTCCCCCCACACACACACACACATCGATATACCTCGCATTAGCATGTTTCGCGACGTACGGTGCGAAATCAATTCAACGTACATACACACACGTGCATGTATACACACACGTGTGTGGGTTTGTGGACACACGCGTACAAACGTGGCGACGCCTGGTACCGAGCGAACGCTCGAATGTTCCCCTGCACGGTATCCGTGCCGCAGCCTGCACACCCCTACATCGCATTGCGTTACATCCTCTATAGTGTCGCGTTAGATCCTCTATAGTGTCACGTTAGATCCTCTATAGTGTCACGTTAGATCCTTTATAGTGTCACGTTAGATCCTCTATAGTGTCACGTTAGATCCTCTATAGTGTCACGTTAGAGCCTCTATAGTGTCGTGTTAGATCCTCTATAGTGTCACGTTAGATCCTCTATAGTGTCACGTTAGATCCTTTATAGTGTCACGTTAGATCCTCTATAGTGTCACGTTACATCCTCTGTAGGGTCGCGTTAGAGCCTCTATAGTGTCGTGTTAGATCCTCTATAGTGTCACGTTAGATCCTCTATAGTGTCACGTTAGATCCTCTATAGTGTCACGTTAGATCCTCTATAGTGTCACGTTAGATCCTCTATAGTGTCACGTTAGATCCTTTATAGTGTCACGTTAGATCCTCTATAGTGTCGTGTTAGATCCTCTATAGTGTCACGTTAGATCCTTTATAGTGTCACGTTAGATCCTCTATAGTGTCGTGTTAGATCCTTTATAGTGTCACGTTAGATCCTCTATAGTGTCGCGTTACATCCTCTGTAGGGTCGCGTTAGAGCCTCTATAGTGTCGTGTTAGATCCTCTATAGTGTCACGTTAGAGCCTCTATAGTGTCACGTTAGATCCTCTATAGTGTCACGTTAGATCCTCTATAGTGTCGTGTTAGATCCTCTATAGTGTCGTGTTAGATCCTCTATAGTGTCGTGTTAGATCCTCTATAGTGTCACGTTAGATACTCTATAGTGTCGTGTTAGATCCTCTATAGTGTCACTTTAGATCCTCTATAGGGTCACGTTAGATCCTCTATAGTGTCACGTTAGATCCTCTATAGTGTCACGTTAGATCCTCTATAGTGTCAGGTTAGATCCTCTATAGTGTCGCGTTAGAACCTCTATAGTGTCACTTTAGATCCTCTATAGTGTCGTGTTAGATCCTCTATAGTGTCACGTTAGATCCTCTATAGTGTCACGTTAGATCCTCTATAGTGTCACGTTAGATCCTCTATAGTGTCACTTTAGATCCTCTATAGTGTCACGTTAGATCCTCTATAGTGGCACGTTAGATCCTCTATAGTGTCGCGTTAGATCCTCTATAGTGTCACGTTAGATCCTTTATAGTGTCGCGTTAGAACCTCTATAGTGTCACGTTAGATCCTCTATAGTGTCGTGTTAGATCCTCTATAGTGTCACGTTAGATCCTCTATAGTGTCACGTTAGATCCTTTATAGTGTCACGTTAGATCCTCTATAGTGTCACGTTAGATCCTCTATAGTGTCACGTTAGATCCTCTATAGTGTCACGTTAGATCCTCTGTAGTGTCACGTTAGATCCTCTATAGTGTCACGTTAGATCCTCTATAGTGTCACGTTAGATCCTCTATAGTGTCACGTTAGATCCTCTATAGTGTCACGTTAGATCCTCTATAGTGTCACGTTAGATCCTCTATAGTGTCGTGTTAGATCCTCTATAGTGTCACGTTAGATCCTCTATAGTGTCGCTTTAGATCCTCTATAGTGTCACGTTAGATCCTTTATAGTGTCACGCTAGATCCTCTATAGTGTCGTGTTAGGTCCTCTATAGTGTCACGTTAGATCCTCTATAGTGTCACGTTAGATCCTCTATAGTGTCACGTTAGATCCTCTATAGTGTCACGTTAGATCCTCTGTAGTGTCTTGTTAGATCCTCTATAGTGTCACGTTAGATCCTCTATAGTGTCACGTTAGATCCTCTATAGTGTCACGTTAGATCTTCTATAGTGTCGCGTTAGATCCTCTATAGTGTCACGTTAGATCCTCTATAGTGTCGTGTTAGATCCTCTATAGTGTCGCTTTAGATCCTCTATAGTGTCACGTGAGATCCTCTGTAGTGTCACGTTAGATCCTCTATAGTGTCACTTTAGATCCTCTATAGTGTCACGTTAGATCCTCTATAGTGTCACGTTAGATCCTCTATAGTGTCACGTTAGATCTTCTATAGTGTCGCGTTAGATCCTCTATAGTGTCACGTTAGATCCTCTATAGTGTCGTGTTAGATCCTCTATAGTGTCGCTTTAGATCCTCTATAGTGTCACGTGAGATCCTCTGTAGTGTCACGTTAGATCCTCTATAGTGTCTCGTTACAGCCCTGGAGTCTCTCGGGTTCCCCCGTTAGAGCCACGGGAGTCTCCGCGCGCTAGAGCAGAGCCCAGCGCTAGAGCAGAGCCCAGCGCTAGAGCAGAGCCCAGCGCTAGAGCAGAGCCCAGCGCTAGAGCAGGGCCCAGCGCTAGAGTAGAGCCCAGCGCTAGAGTAGAGCCCAGCGCTAGAGCAGAGCCCAGCGCTAGAGCAGAGCCCAGCGCTAGAGTAGAGCCCAGCGCTAGAGCAGAGCCCAGCGCTAGAGTAGAGCCCAGCGCTAGAGCAGAGCCCAGCGCTAGAGTAGAGCCCAGCGCTAGAGCAGAGCCCAGCGCTAGAGCAGAGCCCAGCGCTAGAGCAGAGCCCAGCGCTAGAGCAGAGCCCAGCGCTAGAGCAGGGCCCAGCGCTAGAGTAGAGCCCAGCGCTAGAGTAGAGCCCAGCGCTAGAGCAGAGCCCAGCGCTAGAGCAGAGCCCAGCGCTAGAGTAGAGCCCAGCGCTAGAGCAGAGCCCAGCGCTAGAGCAGAGCCCAGCGCTAGAGTAGAGCCCAGCGCTAGAGCAGAGCCCAGCGCTAGAGCAGAGCCCAGCGCTAGAGCAGAGCCCAGCGCTAGAGCCTCCTCCTCCTCCTCCTCGCCACGCGGGGATGTTGCAATCGGCGCGAGGAGGGAGGGGCCTGCGGAGCCCCGAGGGGGGGGGGGGGGGCGTGCTGGGTGCGAGGCGGCGGCTGTAACGGCACGGCCTGCATGCTAATGTCTGCTTATTGAGTCAGGGGGTCCTCTCCTCTCTCTCTCTCTTCTCTCGCCCCCCCCCCGCTCTCTCTTACCCCCCCCCCCCTCTCTCTCACCCCCCACCCTCTCCCTCCAGGGGTCGCCCCCCCTCCACCAGCCTCTCTCCAGCACCCCTCGCTGGCTCGCTGTCTGGCCATCTCTCCCGTGCGCTCTCTCCTCGCTCTCTCCCTCTCTCTACCCCGGCACCGGCGCTCCTCCCTGCCTCTGTTTCTAAGCACGCGCTCCTCTCCCTCTCCGCTGTCGGGGCGCGCTCTCTCCCGTTTCTTCCTTCGCTCGGACTCTCCACTCCTCCTTCAGTCTCTCTCTCCCTCTCTCGCTACCTCTCTCCCTCCCTGAGCTCCTCGCACTCTCGATCCTGTCCCTCTCCCACTCTCCCTCGTTCCCTCTCCTCACCCTCCTCATCCCTGCCTGCCTCGCTCTCCTCCACCCCCCCGTCTCCCTTCCCCTCTCTCTCATCTCGCGTTCTCTATTTCCTCTCTCCCATTCTTTATTTCCTCTCTCTCCCTCGCTCCCCTCTTTTTCGCTTTCCCCCTTCCCCTCCCCCTCTACCCCCCCCCCCCCACTCTCTCCCTTCCTCTCTCCCTTCCTCCATCTCCTTTCACTCGCGCACTCGCGACCCTCCCGTCTGAGACGCTTCCTCGTCCCGTACGCGCTAGGACCACCACCACCACAAACATCACCACCAACACCACCACCAACACCACCACCACCAACACCACCAACACCACCAACACCACCACCAACACCACCACCACTACAAACATCACCAACACCACCAACACCACCAACACCACCACCAACACCACCACCACCAACACCACCACCAACACCACCACCACCACAAACATCACCGACACCACCACCACCAACACCACCACCAACACCACCACCAACACCACAAACATCACCAACACCACCACCACCACAAACATCACCGACACCACCACCAACACCACCACAAACACCACCAACACTCCCCCCCCCCCTTTGCCGTGATCGTCGTAACGAATCATTGTGACGACATCAACGAGGAGGAGGAGGTGGTGGGTGTAGGGGGGGGGAGGAGGTGGTGGTCGTGACGACAACGACCACGACGAGGAGGAGGTGGTGGTGGTGGTGGTCTCGACGAATCATTCGTGGCGATCGGAAGGACGAGGAGGAGGAGGTGGTGGTGGCGACGTAACATCGTGACGAGGAGGAGCAGGAGGTGTGGGAGGAGATTGGTGGTGGAGGAGGTGGAGGAGGTGGAGGTGGTTGGTGGAGCGTTCAGCTACAATTCCTCTTCGGGGGGGGGGGGGGGGTGGTGGGTGGATCGGGTTGGCGGTGTTGGGGAGGGGGGGGGGTGGTGGTGCCCGCGTAGCGCGCCCGTCTCAAGGTTGCGACGGGGACATGGCGAGAGGCCGCCAGTGTTCGTGAGCCAGGAGGCTGTGGCGAGGTGAGCGAAGCCCCTCGTGGGAGGGGAGGCAGCGATTGTCGTCACGCGTTACTGTTTTTGATGGCGGTGGTGGCGGTGGTGGTGGTGGTTGATGGTTGTTGTGACAAGCGGTTGGTTGTTGTGCGTCGCCCGTTGTGACCCCAGCCGGCGGGTTTGGTTGTATCACATCACGTTGAAATTCGTCGTCTTCGTGGTCATCGTCGTCATCTTTGGATGACTGCGGAGGTAAAACAACGAGCTACTCCCCCCCCCACTCACCCACCTCCCAATATGTCATCGGCGATTCGGCCGTTCCGTCGAGTGTTTGAATTCTCGCTCGTTGATTTTGACGTGACCGGAGAGCCGAGTGTCGTCGGAGGGAGCGTGAATCGCGTTGTCGTCGATCAGTAATGCCTCTCGTTTCACCATCACCGCCACCGTCGTCGCGATCGTCAGCAACGTCGTCAACGCCGTTGAACTCTTCCGGATCATCAGAATGCAACACCATCAATCGTCAGCCACGCGCACCATCCCGCGCGACTTCGGCGCGCGGGATCGTGGCCAGACGTCGACCCTCGATCAACGTCACGTGCGCAAACATTACCGATCATCGTCGTCATCAGCATCATCATCATCGTCGTCGTCGTCAAAACCATCAGCAGCGGCAGAACCGGCGATGGTCATCAATCGATGCAGCGGCGATGTTACTGTTGTTGCATCCGCAGCGGTCGGCATCGTTTGTTTGTTTAAAATAGAAATTTCTCAAAATAACTACTCCGTAGCCGAGGCTGTGACGCGCGGGGGGACGCGGGTCACGTGCGCGAGAGGTACCCGACGGCACAACGCGGGCAGTGAACCTCGGAGTTGCGGTCTGAACGGTTCGACACCTGCCCGAGTTGAGCGGACGGAGCGATGCCGTGCCTATGGTGGCGAGCCGGAGGGGAGGACGAGGGCGGAGAGAGAGAGAGACAAGAGAGAGGGAGACAGGAGAGAGAGGAGGTGTGGAGAGAGAGGAGGTGTGGAGAGAGAGAGAGGAGGTGTGGAGAGAGAGGAGGTGTGGAGAGAGAGAGGAGGTGTGGAGAGAGAGAGGAGGTGTGGAGAGAGAGAGGAGGTGTGAAGAGAGAGAGGAGGTGTGGAGAGAGAAAGAGAGAGGTGTGGAGAGAGAGGAGTGTGGAGAGAGAGAGGAAGTGTGGAGAGAGAGGAGGTGTGGAGACAGAGGAGGTGTGAAGAGAGAGGAGGTGTGGAGAGACAGGTGGCGGGGCTGATGTGTGTCAGTGTGTGTGTCAGTGTGTGTCAGTGTGTGTGTCAGTGTGTGTCAGTGTGTTTGCGTTTGTGTCAGTGTGTGTGTCAGTGTGTGTGTCAGTGTGTGTCAGTGTGTGTCAGTGTGTGTGTCAGTGTGTGTCAGTTTGTGTCAGTGTGTTTTCGTGTGTGTCAGTGTGTGTGTCAGTGTGTGTGTCAGTGTGTGTGTCTCAGTGTGTGTGTCACTGTGTGTGTGTGTCACTGTGTGTGTCACTGTGTCTGTGTGTGTGTAGGGAGTCGACCTAGGGGAGGCCCGGTATCGATTTCTGAATCGGTACCGGGCCTCCCCTAGGTCGACTCAGCCTGAAATGAGTACCTGGTGCGGTGTGGAAACATCGCCACTGGGGAGACAAAGGCGACTCGGGCGTGGTTGCTGGCCACCCACCCCCTTCGTGTGCCGTTCCGGCCTTCATAGGTGCTCGCTAACAGCCAGCAGTCTGTTAAGGCTATACGGGGGATCTTTGTCTTTGTCGGTGTGTGTGGGGAGCGGTAATGTAGTGCTTAGCGCGCTGCGCTACGTACCCGGCTACGCGAGTGCGATTCCCGCTCACGATCAACACCTGTGACGACAATCTGAACCGATCCTGGGCCTCCCCTAGGCCGACTCAGCCTCAAAATGAATACCTTGTCCGCTGTGTGAACATCGCCACTGGGGAGACAAAGGCGTGGTGCTGACCACCGATCCTCTCGTGTGCCACAGTGCCGACCCTTCAATGGGTGCCGCTACTCGCCAACAGAACTTGCCCCGACAGTCCGGTTGAAGGCGACACGAGGGATCTTCATTTGTTCTTCGAGCATTAACATCATCTCGTCAATCACATCACTACGTAACGGGGGGGGGGGGGGTGGGGGTGGGGGGGGCGTGTGTGGGGGGGGGCACCTAGGGTTCTCCCTCGAGTAGGAAGCCGCAAAAGGGAAATTTGGGCACGAATGAAATCTCGTGTCGCCTGAACGAACGGACTTCGCATCGACGACGGGCAATGGGCGAGGTTCCTCCTCGCCCGTTCCGCTTCGCTTCACTCTTCCGTTAACAACTCGTCACGGTGGCCAGGAGATGTTGACTACCTCGCCTGGTATGCAGGAGGTCGTGGGATCGATCCCGACCCTGACGACGCCTGTTTTGTATATTTGGCGTTTGCTTGTGTGTGTCTCTCTCTCGTCATTATCACGGCGGAGATGTTAACTACCTCGGCTGGTATGCGAGGAGGTCGCTGGTTGGATCCAGACCCTGACGATGCCTGCTGCTGTGTATTTGGGGTTTGCGTCTCTCTCATCATCATCATCACGGTGGCTAGGAGATGTTAACTACCTCGCCTGGTATACAGGAGGTCGTGGGTTGGATCCCGTCCCTGACGCCTGCTGCTGCTGTATATTTGGAGTTTGCGCCTCTTTCTCTCTCCCCTCGTGGTCGCGTGGATTTTTCTCGGGGCCCTCCGGATGTTCCCACCTCCACATTTAGAACCAACATCGCGCGCGTCGAGTAAGTTGGCTGCAGTAGATGTCCACGCGACGACGATGACGACGACGACGATGACGGCGATGACGACGACGATGACGCCCCGCTTCTGACGAGCCATCATTCGCGATAGCCACGTGGCTTCTGAAAAGGAGTCGCTGACACAGCGGCTCCGTGGGGCCTCACCTGGTGGAAAGAAAAAAAAGTAAATAAATATTTACGCGATATCACCCCCCAACCCCCCCCCCAAAAAAAACCTACTTTATGGAAAACTATAAACTATTTTAACCACCTAAAGAACCTGTATCATGGACGATATTTGGTCGCGAAAGCCTACTTGCGTGTTGAACCAGTTCAGAGTTGTTCCTCGATCGCCATCGTCATTATCATCCTCGACGAGACGTGGCCTTGAAGCGTCACGCGACGGGCGGAGTTCGATTTAATTGGCTCGCCACCGCCGCTTTTAAATTGTTGACGCGAATTTAATTAATTTCGCCTCTTGCGAACGCGTCCGTGCGTCCGATCGCTCGCTCGCGTCGCTAGCCTTGACGTTCGATTCCCCGGGGGAATTGTTGCTCGTAGACAGTTGAACGTCGCCCCAACGTTGGGGCAACGTTGGGGCGACGTTGACTCAACGTCGGGGCGACGTTGGCCCGACATTGGCCCGACGTTAAACTGGCTACGACGTTGAGTCAACGTCGGGCCAACGTTGACTCAACGTCGCCCCTACCGCATGCAAACTTTGGCCCAACGTCAGGCCAACGGTACCGACCGCTTGCCAATCCACGACGTTACAATGTCTTAGTTTGGTGTCCCCAGAAATACACAAAAGACAAAGATCCCCCCGCCGTGTAGCCTGTAACAGGCTGTTGGGGCAAGTGCTGTTAGCGAGCAGCACCTGTGAAGGCCGTCACGGTACACGAGGGGGTGGGTGGTCAGCACCACGCCTGACCGCCTTTGTCTCCCTAGTGGCGATGTTTACACACCGCACCAGGCACTCATTTGAGACTGAGTCTCCCATCTAGGGGAGGCCCAGGACCGGTTCAAATGATCGTCATTGGCGTTAGACGTGAGCGGGAATCGAACTCGGGTCGGCGGGTTCGTAGCGCAGCGCGCTAACCGCTACACCACCACTCCCCACACAGACAAAGACCAAAGATCCCCCATATAGCCTTAACAGACTGTAGGGGCAAGTGCTGTTAGTGAGCACCTATGAAGGCCGTAATGCACGAGGGGGTGGGTGGCCAGCACCACGCCTGACCGCCTTTGTCTCCCCTATTGGCAATGTTTACACACCGCACCAGGTACTCATTTGAGGCTGAGTCGATCTAGGGGAGGTCCGGGACCGGTTCAGATAATCGTCACTAGTGTTGGCCGTGAGCGGGAATCGAATCCGGGTCGCTTGGTTCATAGCGCAGCGCGCTAACCGCTACACTATCGCTCCCCACAGACAGACACACACACACAGACACACACACAACAACAACCGCCATTCGCCACTAAGTAGCGGTGACGTCACGACGACGCTTGTGCCAGGCCATGTGCACGTTGAGGCCGCGTGAAGTGTCGAACGCCCGCTGGCAGGAGGTCACGTGACAGACCCAGGTGCCACGGGTCGACTGACTGAGATGACCGGCTGATGCACCACCTGTGCCCCTTGCTGTGCCAACTTACTGTGCTTTAGCCACATCCGCACACACACACACGGACACACCCTCACACCTCCGATTCGCACGGTTGTTTAGTACGGTGAGAAATCAGTTCGACATACGTACACACACGTAGAGTGCACGCGTGGGCTGAGCTGCATTTGAGTCGTTTCCAGTATCAGCAGCAGACAGCGGTGGCTGCTGCTGCTGCTGCACTGGAACCGGGGGGCTTCCGCGGATGTCTCCTCCGTGTGAGCGCTCTCTCTTTACGAACCAAACGCACGGCACTGATCGTTAATATTGGACGTTGTTCACGTGAGATAAGTAAATAAATACAAAAATAAAATATTACGATTAATGTCTAAACGATACAGCGAGGATGACGGAGACGGAGGGCCCGTACTCGACTGGCTTGGAACGTGTCTCGACCGCTTCTCTCTCCGAAGATGAGGCTACATTATCCATCTAATGTAGCCTCGTACTGACTATACAGAGAGGGCGTCTCCTTTTGCGAACGCGCATTCTCGCAATCGCCGAGGAACCACCACAGACTTAAAGCTGCTGCTGCAGCAGCAGCAGCTAGGACATTGAATCGGCGCCACCAACAATTGCCCGAGCTCCTGCAGTTCTCGATGTACTAAGATGCTCTCAGCCAATGGCATGAGCGTCCTCTGCACGCGGGAGGACGAGGAGAAAGACCCGGAGACTACGCGTAGAAAACCCGCGGGCGCGAGAAGGGGAAACGCTCGATCCCCCCCCCCCCCCGTGCGGCCAAAGCGAGATGGCGAAACTGTCTGTGTGTACGTTGAACTTCTTTCGCGCCGTACCTAGCCAACCGTACTTATCGGAGGTGCAGATAATATTACTTACAAAGGGATAATGAACACGAGGATTAAAGGGGCACTTAACGATTCATCCGCCGTGCGTCGTCACAATTCGTAGCCGCGATGCAAGAATGGATTTCCTTTCTCCGTGTACGTATGCTGAACTTCTTTCGCACCGTACGCAGCCCCAAACCGTGCTCATCAGAGGTGCGTCAGTGTGGGGGGTGGTGGTGGGGGAAGGACAGCAAACTGAACGCGACAGCAAGAAAGTTCTCAAGTGCTGAGCTTTCAATCTCGACAAGAAATGTTGCCGTCCAGAGCGTGGCGGTGGTGATGATGGTGGTCATGGTGGTGGAGGAGTGTGCGGTGCATGAAGGTGGTGGAGGGGGGGTCTATGATCACCCCTCGGGTCAAAGCGATGGGGCCTTGCAGTCCGCGTCGCTTTATGATTGTCGACAGTCCTGATATTTTCTCATTATAATAATAATACTCATAATAATGACCGTACCGGTGAGATCTTTCGTAGTAGAATTAAGTCGTCGTGAGCGGTCTGGAGGCAGAGGAGGTTGGCTTGTCTGAGTGATTTACTGCGGCAGTCAGTAGCGAGAGGGGGTTGCGGGTTTGAGGTGAGGGAACGGGTGCGAGCGTGGGGAGAGAGTGGAGGTGGGTGCTAACGTGTGCCAATAACACAAACGTCCTTAGTCTTTGTTGTTCTTCCATACAAAAAGTTTAAAAAAGTAACCATTTCATGAACAAAACGATTCAAGTACACAACCACAACCACACAGAGGTACACGGCCACATGAGGATACAAAGGGGGGTTGACACGAGCACAAACAACTTAGAACACACACGTTAGGGATGAGTGAAGAAGCGAGAGGAAGACTCATTGTGGTAGGAATCACAGAGAAGATGAGAGAGAGAGAAAGGCTCTGGTGTGGTTCGGCCACGTGGAGAGACGTCAGGGAAAAGATGTGGGTCAGAACGTGGCGAGTGATGGCAAGTGGTAAGGAAAGAGATCAAGAGGAAGGGCAGAAGAAGAGGTGAGGGGTGGGTGGGGGCGATGTGGTGCGATGGGACACGGTGGCCCGAACAGCAGCAGAGAGAGAGAGATATGGTGCAGGGCAGGGCATCGTGGGAGAAGATTGGCAAGGGGAGAGCTGGAAACACCCCACAACGAGTGGGACAAACGCGTAGAGGAAGAGGAAGGAGAATCTTGATTTGAAGCTTTCGTGACCGCAGGAATCCATACTCTTTAGGTTATTTCGGTAAAGTCACGCCTGAAGACGACCGCTTGTGTTGCGATCGAAACCTCGTGATATTTTTTTTATCCAACGTGACTTTTACCGAGTAAGAAGGAGAACACTACGGATGAAGGGCACTTGACGATTCAAGTCGTGGCCGCAATTCAAGAATGGATTTCCTCTCTCCATGTACATGTGTTGCAAGGCCGTAAGTATAATATATAGGGAAGGACACATCCCCCCCCCAATATTTAAATATGCTCAAAATGTCCCCCCCCCAATATATTGCTATAAAATAGATTTATGTTTATATGATTGTGGTTATGGTTGTACTTTATTAATCCCTAATCTCTGCCATTACATACAATGAAACAAGAAAAGGTAAAAAATAAAAAAAAACAGAGCAATGTAATACAATAACACTATTAGACATTATTGTAAAACATAAATAAAAAGTCAATCCTATGTGTTAGTGAATTTTTTAATATTTTAGGCATGAAATGGCAGAAAATTAATTTTAAAATTTAGATTTTTTTCTGGGGGGGGACCCCCAGATTTGGTTCCCCCCCCCAATGTTGACGCCATGGCTACGGCCTTGGTGTGTTGAACTTCTTGCATGAAGTTTCTGCAATCACCGGCACTTACGTCGCACCCCCACCCACCTCCACCCAGCACACCCGTGAGAGGGCCTCGACGCTTCCACTCCTCATCGCCACCGGCGCATCGGATACACCATGGGCCCCTTCGAGTGGAAGCTCACGCGGAGCTCACGCTGGAGCTCACGTGGCGTTCACGTGGAGCTCACGTGGAGCTCACGCGGAGCTCACGTGGAGCTCACGTGGAGTTCACGTGGAGCTCACGCTGGAGTTCACGTGGAGCTTACGCTGGAGTTCACGTGGAGTTCACGTGGAGCTCACGTGGAGTTCACGTGGAGCTGACGCTGGAGTTCACGCTGGAGCTCACGTGGCGTTCACGTGGAGCTTACGCTGGAGTTCACGCTGAAGTTCACGTGGGGCTCACGTGGCGTTCACGTGGAGCTGACTCTGGAGTTCACGCTGAAGTTCACGTGGAGCTCACGTGGCGTTCACGTGGAGCTGACGCTGGAGTTCACGCTGGAACTCACACTGGAGCTCACACGGAGCTCACGCTGGAATTCACGCTGGAGGTCACGCTGGAGCTCACGCTGAAGTTCATGCTGGAGTTCATGCGGATCTCACGTGGAGCTCACTCTGGAGCTCAAGCGGAGCTCAAGCGGAGTTCACGCTGGAGCTCACGTGGAGCTTTCGGAGTTCACGCTGATCTCACGTGGAGCTCACTCTGGAGCTCACGTTGAGTTCACGCGGAGCTCAAGTGGAGCTCACGTGGAGTTCACGCTGATCTCACGTGGAGCTCACTCTGGAGCTCACGCTGGTGCTCACGTGGAGCTCACGTGGAGCTCACGTGGAGTTCACGCGGATCTCACGTGGAGCTCACGTTGAGTTCACGCGGAGCTCACGTGGAGCTCACGCTGGAGCTCACGTGGAGCTCACGTGGAGCTCACGCTGGAGCTCACGCGGGACGTGGAAGCAACGTTGCAGAGGTTCGCGGTTCGAACCCGCCAGGACGCCCCCCCCCCCCCCCGGTTAATGGGGGTGGCGCCTGCCTGGCACAGTGGACGTCAAAGAGTCTCCCGCGACGTTGTGTGCCGGCGTGACGATCCAACCTGTGCCGAATAATCTAAATGACAAAAAAAAATGTACCTTGCAAAATGACTCTAGTTTTGGGATTACACAACAACATTATCCATGGTGCCCCCCCCCCCCATCCTCACCCCGCCGCCCGTAAAACTAACCGCGGTCTTTTATCCGTGAAACTTAGCGAACCTTGCGGTTGCGTCGCGCCAGAAGGAAGGAATAGCAAATACGAACAAAAAAATGCACGCTGAATTATTCATCGCCTCGACCCCCAATGTCCCCAAAGCCTTGATGCCCAACTCGGCCAATAGGCGCCTCGCACACACCCAGGAGGGCACTACGGTAGCTAGGAGATGTTAACTACCTCGCCTGGTATACAGGAGGCCGTGGGCTCGATCCCGACCCTGATACCTGCTGTATAAGTAGAGTTTGCGTCTCTCTCTCTCTCATTATCATCACGATGGATAGGAGATGTTAACTACCTCGCCTGGTATACAGGAGGTCGTGGGCTCGATCCCGACCCTGATACCTGCTGTATAAGTAGAGTTTGCGTCTCTCTCTCTCTCATTATCATCACGATGGATAGGAGATGTTAACTACCTCGCCTGGTATACAGGAGGTCGTGGGCACGATCCCGACCCTGACACCTGCTGTATAAGTGGAGTTTGCGTGTCTCTCTCTTGTTCTCTCATCATTATCACGGTGGCTAGGAGATGTTAACTACCTCGCCTGGTATGGAGGAGGTGCGCGAGTTCGATCCCGACCCTGACGCCTGCTGTACATTTGGAGTTTGCGGTGTCTCTCCCTGTTGGTCGCGTGGATTTTTTTTCTCCAGGTCCTCCGGTTTTTCCCCCCACATTTAGAATCACCATCACGCGTATTTGGCAGCAGCTGTGAATGTCCACGTGATGAGCCACTTCGTTGTGGCCAGATCGCCTCTGAAATAGAGCTATACAGCTCAGAGGGCATTACCTGGTAAAATAAGAGAGGATAGTTCATAGTTTAAATTTGAAGGTCAAGTCAAGTTCATAGTGTTAATCAAACGAGGCGAGAGCTCAAGAGATGAGCAGAGTCTCATTTGCAAGAGTGGCCTGGGATTAAATGAGTGACCTGTGTGCGTGTGTTGCTATGTATAAATGTTGAGCGTCTTTCACATCGTACGTAGCCAACCCTGCTCATCGGAGATGCGGATTGAAAGCGTGACCTGGGTTTGCAATAGTGACCCGGGATTGCCATAGTGACACGGGATTTAAATAGTCACCTGGGATTGCAATAGTGACCTGGGATTGCAATAGTGACCCGGGATTGCCATAGTGACCCGGGATTTAAATAGTCACCTGGGATTGCAATAGTGACCTGGGATTGCAATAGTGACCTGGGATTGCAATAGTGACCTGGGATTGCAATAGTGACCCGGGATTTCAATAGTCACCTGGGATTGCAATAGTGACCTGGGATTTCAATAGTCACCTAGGATTGCAATAGTGACCTGGGTTTGCAATAGTGACCTGGGATTGCAATAGTGACCCGGGATTGCAATAGTGACCCGGGTTTGCAATAGTGACCTGGGATTGCAATAGTCACCTGGGATTGCAATAGTGACCTGGGATTGCAATAGTGACCTGGGATTGCAATAGTCACCTGGGATTGCAATAGTGACCTGGGATTGCAATAGTGACCTGGGATTGCAATAGGACCTGGGATTGCAATAGTGACCCGGGATTGCAATAGTGACCCGGGATTGCCTTAAGAGCTTGGTGTACGTGAACTTAAGCACGTACACCAAGCTCTTAAGGCTAATGGTTACTCCGACTACACAATCCACAAAGATAACACTCCAACCATGAAGAAGGACCCTCTTGAGGAGCCTTTCAAAAACATCACTTTACCCTACATTGCGGGGATCACAAAAAAAGATCTCCAAAATCTTGAATAAACACAAGATCCAGGTCCGATTCAACACATTACATAAAATCTGTGATCTGGTTCCATCTGTAAAAGATGTAATTCTGGACATACAGTACCCTGGCGTCTACAAACTAAGTTGCCTCTGTGGTAGTAGTTACATTGGAGAAAGCAAACAACATGTCTCGGACCGCATTCGTGAACACAAAGCAGACCTAAAACACGGTAGGACCAACACCTCGGCCGTGGCAGATCACTGTTATAATTCAGTAGGCTCACATGACATTGACTTCTCCAAGACAGAGGTTCTTTGCAAGCCATCTGGCTACCATGAGAGATTCGTTCATGAGGCTATCCACATATACAAACACAGAGACAATTTCAACCGAGAAGATGGATTCTGGCTTAGCAACCATTGGAAGCATTTGATAAACCATTTCGGGTCTTAATTGATTGTTCACGCTTACGGTGGCTTTCAGACCGCATCCATTATTTTCGTCTCCCTTCTGTTTTCCGAACATAGATGGACTCGTCCACCTGAATAACTGCCAAATCGCTCTCCGTGGTGCTATCGTTAAAAAAACCGCTAATTTTTTCACATTTTTTTGCTGTGGTTTTCACACCTGACGATGATTGCTTCAGTTGCAGTCGAAACGTCGTGAAAATTTTATTGTTTTATATTTTTATTATTTAATTGTTTCCCTTCTATGTGACTTTACCGAAAGAACCAATAATATTTTGATTTAAAGCTTTCGTGTCTGCAGGGATTCATATTCTTGGTTCTTTCGGTAAAGTCACGTAGAAGGGTAAAAAATTAAATAATAGAAATATAAAACAATAAAATTCTCAAGACGTTTCGACTGCAAAACAAGCAACCATCATCAGGTGTTGTGGTTTTCACACGTGATTTTGTGGTTTTCACACCTGATGATGGTTGCTTGTGTTGCAGTCGAAACGTCGTGAGAATTTCATTGTTTTTCAATGTTTGATTATTTTATTGTTTCCCTTCTACGTGACTTTTCCGAAAGAACCAAGAATATGAACCAAGAACACGTTTGCGTGATGTTTAACCTTTCTTGAACTTTGAGCTCCTACCGTGTTTTTGTACTGCACGTTGTTGTGGCGTTCTTACCCACCCCGATTGGACATGTGTGAAGAAGAGCTTTACAGCTCATATGATTTCTCCTGCAGTTTAAATACAGATTTTGGTTCTGATCACCGCGCGCTTTCAGATGCGCTTCTGCGGCCGTCTGGAACGCTCTTCCCTTCCGACATTAGGAAGCCACTGCGAGCTCCGCACTTCTAAATCAATCATCATCTAGTCCGACAAATTAATTTCGATTAGAATATATTCTTTTCAGATACATGCTTTTTTGTGTTTCGCTTGATGTCCGCGGCAACTCCGATGAGTTCGGTTGGCTACGTACGGTGCAAAATAAGTTCAACGCACATTCATACATAATAGAGCGCTACCTGCAACTCGGCACGGCGGGTTCCACTTCCTGACCACATTTACGCAAACGTAGCGCGGCTAAGACCCCATGCTGCCCCGTCTTCAAGTCGAGAGGCTGGCTGCGTGCCATTTAGTTTATAAATCTTGGATTACCGTAATGCCTCGTCGCTCGCTGGCGTTCCTAAAAGTGTTTTTAAATAGATTACAACATATTTAAAACCCTGCCTCTCTCGCTCTCTCTCGCTTCGTGTGCCGCTCGCCGTTCTCACTGTCTTCAACTCTGGCTCTAGTTAAGATCCACGCTTCACAGAGTCGAGACCATCGATCTTTGCTGCTGCTGCTAGCTGCTGCTACTTCTATTTGTTCCCAGCTGCTGCTGTTGTTCCTAGCTTCTGCTGCTTAGTGCTGCTGCTAGCTGCTGCTACTGCTATTTGTTCCCAGCTGCTGCTGTTGTTCCTAGCTTCTGCTGCTTAGTGCTGCTGCTGCTAGCTGCTGCTACTGCTATTTGTTCCCAGCTGCTGCTGTTGTTCCTAGCTTCTGCTGCTTAGTGCTGCTGCTGCTGCTAGCTGCTGCTACTGCTATTTGTTCCGAGCTGCTGCTGCAAGTTGTTGCTGCTGCTGCTTGCTGCTGCTGCTAGCTGCTCGCTGCTGCTATTTGTTCCGAGCTGCTGCTGCAAGTTGTTGCTGCTCGCTGTTGCTGCTGCTTGGTGCTGCTACTGCTGCTAGTTGTTGCTGCTGCTGCTGCCTACTGCTGCTCACTGCTAGCTGTTGCTGCTAGCTGCTTGGAGCTGCTGCTGCTACTGCCTACTGCTGCTGCTGCTGCTACGAGCTGCTGCTGCTACTGCCTACTGCTGCTGCTGCTGCTACGAGCTGCTGCTGCTACTGCCTACTGCTGCTGCTAGCTGTTGCTGCTAGCTGCTTGGAGCTGCTGCTGCTGCCTACTGCTGCTGCTACTGCCTACTGCTGCTGCTTGGAGCAGCTGCTGCTATTGCCTGCTGCTGCTGCTGCTGCTACGACCTGCTGCTGCTGTTTGGAGCTGCTGCTGCTGCTACGACCTGCTGCTGCTGCTGTTTGGAGCTGCTGCCCGGTCTCTTCTCTCCCCCCTGCGATGCGCAAACGAGCAGCGTCGGGAGACGCGGTCCGTTTGGTAAAACGACAGAGTTATTATTATTGTCTTCCCTCCTGCGGGTTGATTCGCTCTAAAATGAGATGGACATGATGATATGGTGATAAAATCGCGGTTGCGGCGGCGTTGGTGGTGTTGGTGTTGGTGGTGTTGTTGGTGTTGGTGGTGTTGGTGGTGGTGATGGTGTTGGTGGTGGTGTTGGCCTAGCGGCAACCCAGTTTTACCCCAGTTCGATTCCCGCTCACGGCCAACACCGGTGACGATTCTCTGAACTATTCCTGCGCCTCTCCTAGGTCGACTCAGCCTTAAATGAGTACCCGATGTGGTGTGTAAACCTCAGCATTGTGGAGACAAAGGCGGCCGGGCGTGGTGCTGGCCAACCTCGTGTGGCTTTCCGGCCTCAGTCTGTGCTCGCTAACAGCACTTGTTCCCAGCAGTCTGTTCGAGGCGATACGGGGAACCTTTGGTAATTGTGGTCACGTGCGTCAGCGCTGCTGAGAGAGACAAAGTGCGGGTTTGACACGCGGCGGTGATGCTGTTGTTGTAGTAGCTGCTCGTCTCTCCAGTAACGTTTCTGAGAGGTCTCAGTGAAGCGATTCCTCGTCCAAGGTCACTTCCCGTATCGCGTGGGGCTTTTTTTTTTCTTTGGAGGCATGAAATCGTCGACGGGGAAAATGGAACGTGAAATCGTGATTTACATTCGTCTGGATTGCGTTATTTATTTTAAATAAAAAAAAATCTAAATGTGCTTGCCGAAATACAAGTTATAGTTTCCTTCAAGCGATTCAAATGCGAATTTTAACGTGGACTCCTTTACGTACTTTTAAGGAATATCTATGTGTTTAGTAAGAATTCGCCAAAGTAACGGTTGTTGGGCCCTGCGCATGCGCGGTGTCACTCCTGCTTAAAGAACACTCCGCTCGCACGCCACTCACGGCACCCATGGTCGCCAACCCTTCGGTGGTCGCTGATCCGAGATTTTTTTTTATTTTTCCAGCCCACGTCGCACACTCTGGGCAAACCCGCGTGAGACGGCTGAGGAAGGAACCTGGGAGGCCGAAATGGCAAACGTTTAAGCCAACAGTTCGGACCTCCCTCCCTTCTTTCCCTGGACCATCGGTGAACATTTGCCATTGTGGCCTCAAGGCTCCCTCCTTACTTTTTTTTTTACGATCAGAAGAAATGAAGAAAGTTGCTCGGTTTGTCGGCGCTTTTGCTTCGTTCATCGTGTCGTTTTGTGTTTTAGTTTTGTGTTTGCTTTTGTGCCACCTTTTTCAATCAAAGGTATCACGCGGTTTTCCCGTGTAACATGCATCCCACTGCGTGCCACTGCGTTCATGGACACCAGCAAGAAAAAAATTCACCCTCAGAAGCCCATTACCAGATGCCCTGCATTCGTCACATTACACAAAGCACCCTCTCGGTATTCCAACGCGTCAAGAAAGATGCGACACCCCCCTCCCAACCCTCCGCTCCCTCCTTTCCATAAACCACCGGTGAAAATTTGCTATGGTGGCCTCCAGGTTCATTTGCCTCCCTCCCTCCCTCGACAAAAACAAATACAAACTCCGCAACAAACTTTCCAGATTGAGACGTGGCCAAGAATTACCAGCAGCCGGTGCTGCTCCCCTCCCACAGGGCACAGCTGGCAAAGTGAGCGTGGCCAGGGGCGAGCCGGAGGGCATCCGACGGGAGCGCCGCGGTGGCTATGAGATGTTAACTCCCTCGCCTGGTGTGCAGGAGGTCGTGGGTTCCATCCCGACCCTGACGATGCCTGCTGCTGTATATTTGGAGTCTGCGTCTCTCTCTCTCTATCATCATCACAGTGGCTATGAGATGTTAACTACCTCGCCTGGTGTGCAGGAGGTCGTGGGTTCCATCCCGACCCTGACAATGCCTGCTGCTGTATATTTGGAGTCTGCGTCTCTCTCTCTCGCTATCATCATCACGGTGGCTATGAGATGTTAACTACCTCGCCTGGTGTGTAGGAGGTCGTGGGTTCCATCCCGACCCTGACGATGCCTGCTGCTGTATATTTGGAGTCTGCGTCTCTCTCTCGCTATCATCATCACGGTGGCCAGGGGATGTTAACTACCTCGCCTGGTGTGCAGGAGGTTGTGGGTTCCATCCCGACCTTGACGATGCCTGCTGCTGTATATTTGGAGTCTGCGTCTCTCTCTCTCTCTATCATCATCATCACAGTGGCTAGGAGATGTTAACTACCTCGCCTGGTGTGCAGGAGGTCGTGGGTTCGATCCCGACCCTGACGATGCCTGCTGCTGTATATTTGGAGTCTGCGTCTCTCTCTCGCTATCATCATCACGGTGGCTAGGAGATGTTAACTACCTCGCCTGGTGTGCAGGAGGTCGTGGGTTCCATCCCGACCCTGACGATGCCTGCTGCTGTATATTTGGGGTCTGCGTCTCTCTCTCGCTATCATCATCACGGTGGCTATGAGATGTTAACTACCTCGCCTGGTGTGCAGGAGGTCGTGGGTTCCATCCAGACCCTGACGATGCCTGCTGCTGTATATTTGGAGTCTGTGTCTCTCTCTCGCTATCATCATCACGGTGGCCAGGGGATGTTAACTACCTCGCCTGGTGTGCAGGAGGTCGTGGGTTCCATCCCGACCCTGACGATGCCTGCTGCTGTATATTTGGAGTCTGCGTCTTTCTCTCTCGCTATCATCATCACGGTGGCTATGAGATGTTAACTACCTCGCCTGGTGTGCAGGAGGTCGTGGGTTCCATCCCGACCCTGACGATGCCTGCTGCTGTATATTTGGAGTCTGCGTCTTTCTCTCTCTCTTCCCGTACTCGCGTGGATTTTTTCATCCGGATCCTCTGGTTCCCCCCCCCCTATTACATTTATATTCAACGTCCCTACGCGTTTAGAGAGTGCAGTATTTGGGCTGCGATGCTGACGATGATTCGGGGCAACTTGGTCGAGCTGCCATCGTTTGTGATGTTCAGGTCGCTTCTGAAGAAGAGCAACGCCAGCTCAGTGGGGCCTTACCGGGGAGTGGGGGCCCCGTTGTGGGGGGGGGAGGGGCCACCGTTGTGGGGGGGGGGGTAGCGGGGGGGGCTTCTGTGGGGGGCGGGTATGCTGTGGGGGGGGGGTAGAGGGGGGCTGTTGTGGGGGGGGTAGCTCGGGGGCTGTTGTGGGGGGGGGGCTTTGTAGGGGGGTTAGCAGGGGGGGGGGGTGCTGTGGAGGGGGGGAGAGGGCTGTTGTGGGGGTCACGTTCGTGACCAATCAGCGCTGTCCGTGTCTGTGCCGCTTTGCAGGGCCCGCGGGTGCCTGGCGCTTTGGGGTCTGTGAGCCCCCCGGCCTCTGCTGCTGCTGCTGCTGCTGCGGAGATCTTGCGGCCCCCCACCGCCATTGAGCTCAAGCAGGTGATGGGGGGCGGAGGGGTCTGGGGGGGGGGGGTGTCACGTGGTGGGAGTGGGGGCACACGTGGGGCAGGTGTCACGCACACACACAAACACTGACACACAAACAACACACAACAACAACAACCGCCATTCGCCGCTAAGTGGCGGTGACGTCGCCACGAAGCTTGTGCCAGGCCATGTGCACCTTGAGGCCACGTGACGTGTCGAACGCCCGCTGGCAGGAGGTCACGGGGCAGACTCAGCAGGTGCCACGGGTCGACTGACTGAGATGACTGGCCGATGCACCACCTGTGCCCTCTACTTTGATAACACGCGCACACACACACACACGCGCACAACAGCACGAGTCACACAAAGATAAAGATCCCCCCCCCCGTGTAGCCTCTAACGGACTGTTGGGGCAAGTGCTGTTAGCGAGCACCGCCTATGAAGGACGGCATGGTGGCACACGAGGGGGGGGGGGGGGGTGGCCAGCAGCGCGCCCGGCCGCCTTTGTCTCCCGAGTAGCGAAGTTTGCACATCGCAACCGAGTTCCAATTTGAGGCTGAGTCGACCCAGGGGATGCCCGAGACCGCTTCAAAGTAAATCGTCGCTGGCGTTGCTGGCCGTGGTACCTGCTGCCAGCGGGCGTTCGACCACTTCACGTAGCCTCAACGTGCACCTAGCCTGGCACAAGCGCTGTGCTGACGTCACCGCCACTCAGTGGCGAATGGCGGTCGTTGTCGTCGTCGTTGTTGTTGTTGAATCGAACTCGGGTCGCACCCTCCGATCAGCACGGTTGGCTCGACGTGCGGTGCGAAAGAAATCCAGCATACGTACATCGGTACATGCGTGCATTCGTGGCGCGGCGCTAATCACTGCGCCACCGCTCCCCGCGCACACTGTGTGGTGCCCTAATGAAGGAGGATGTAATCGTAGCGATCTCTGGAGGATCTCGCCGCAGCTCGGAGGCAGCAACCGATCGCTATCAGGGGGCCCTGCTCCCATTACACAGGTTCCCTCTCGTCTGCCTCCAGTCCCTTTCCACGCGTTCTCTCTCTCTCTTTTTTTTACGATCAGAGGAAACAATAAGATGCTCGGTGTAGTCGGCACTTTGCTTCATTCATCATTTCGGGGTTTTTTCTTCAATGCTTTGCTTTATGTGCCTCCCCCCCCCCCCCCTCTCTCCGTTTTTTTAAAAGAAACATTTCATCTCTCACTCACCTCAATCCGTTCTCTCTCCATCTCTCTCTCTCTCATCTCGATCCGTTCTCTCTCCATCTCTCTCTCAGCTCGATCCGTTCTCTCTCCATCTCTCCATCTCTCTCATCTCGATCCGTTCTCTCTCCATCTCTCTCTCACTCACCTCAATCCGTTCTCTCTCCATCTCTCCATCTCTCCATCTCTCCATCTCTCTCTCTCATCCATCTCTCTCTCTCATCTCGATCCGTTCTCTCTCCATCTCTCTCACTCACCTCAATCCGTTCTCTCTCTCCATCTCTCCATCTCTCTCTCACCTCTATCTGTTCTCTCTCCATCTCTCCATCTCTCTCATCTCGATCCGTTCTCTCTCCATCTCTCTCTCTCTCTCATCTCGATCCGTTCTCTCTCCATCTCTCCATCTCTCTCATCTCGATCCGTTCTCTCTCTCCATCTCTCTCTCTCCATCTCTCTCTCTCTCATCTCGATCCGTTCTCTCTCCATCTCTCTCTCTCATCTCGATCCGTTCTCTCTCCATCTCTCTCTCCATCTCTCTCTCATCTCGATCCGTTCTCTCTCCATCTCTCTCCATCTCTCGCTCTCACCTCGTGCCCATCTCTCCTCTACAGACTATATAGGGTTGCTCCATCTCTCACCTCTAGAAGGCTGCGTGCGGCACGGACGCCATGCAGGCGAACGCTGGATCGTGCGCTCGGTATAGCGCGCGCGTGCGCGTGTGTTCACATTCTTTAGGTGCCGTACGTAGCCAACCGTGGCTAATCTGAGTGTGTGGGTAGCACCCACCCCCCACCCCTGCTCTCTCACCCCCCCCTCCCCCATTTATCTCCGCCACACTCTCTCACTCACTGCGACTCTCCCTTCTCCACCTCTCTCCCCGTCTCCCAATTATCGTTGTGTCGCTGCCGTCCTAATTAACTGGATCGCGTCCGCTATTGGATTCACGCCCGGTCAAGGTTATTTTTTTTTTGGGAGTGTTTTTTTTTCTTTCTTTAATGTCATTTTTTAAGGTGCTAATTTTTTTTTACATTCAATTATATTTCCTCTCTCTCTCTCCAACACGCCAATTAAACGATCGCTAATTATGTTTATTTTAGCCTTTGGCAGGATAGTGATCGCGCGTGCAGCGCCTGTGTAGCGAACGATGTACGATCGAGCGCGATGTTGCTGCTGTTACTACTGCTGATACTGTTGCTGCTACTGTTGCTGCTACTGCTGCTGTGGCTGCTGTTGTTGGTGCTGTTGTTGCTGCTACCGCTGTTCCTTCTGTTGTTGCTGTTGTTGCTGTTGCTGTTACTACTGCTGCTGCTACTGTTGCTGCTACTGCTTTTGCTGTTGCTGCTACTGTTGCTGCTGTGGCTGCTGTTGTTGCTGCTGTTGTTGTTGCTGCTACTGCTGTTGCTGCTGTGGCTGCTGTTGTTGCTGTTGTTGCTGCTGCTGCCGTTGCTGATGCTGTTGTTGCTGTTGTTGTTGCTGCTGTTGTTACAACTGCTGCTGTTGTTGCTGCTACCGCTGTTGCTTCTGTTGTTGCTGTTGTTGCTGCTGCTGCTGTTGTTGCTATCAGGCGACTGTTGGGGCTCCATTGTCTCTTTGGCACCGCCGCACGACGTTTGGTAATCGGCACCAGAATCATCAGAATCTTTGTTCAGACTGGAGGAGGAATCCGATGAGCTATGAAGCTCTTTGTTCACAGATGTCCAGTAGGGGGCACGTGGTCCGAACGTTACAACAACAGACGATCCAAAAACTACAACACGAGTGCAAAGTATAGCAAAGGTAAACAAATAGCTTTAAAAAAATATACAAATACAGTAAAACTTTGGATTGCGAGTAACTTAGTCTGCGAGTGTTTTGCAAGACGAGCAAAAATGTTAAATAAATATTAATTTGATAAACGAGCGAGGGTCTTGCAATACGAGTAGTAACGTATACGCGCTTTGTCTGCCGAGCGTCACGTGATCACAACTGATATACGAGTGCTTTGATATACGAGTGCTTTGGATTACGAACACGTTTCCGGAACGAATTATGCTCCTCGCAATCCAAGGTTTTACTGTGGAAACTTTTTTATTTTATTTTTTACCAGAAAAAGCCACACTCAGCGTTTAACGAATTCTTTCCGAAGCGACCTGGCCATCACAATGACATCTCAACGAAACCACCCCCTGGCCACCTCCACGAGCCTTAAAGAGGTCCCCATTCCTTCACTCCCTCCCCCCCCCTTGCCTCCCCCCCCTTGCCTCCCCCCCCTTGCCTCCCCCCCCCCTTGCCTCCCCCCCCTTGCCTCCCCCCCCTTGCCTCCCCTCCCCCTTGCCTCCCCCCCCCCTCGCCTCCCCATTCCCGTCCCTTCACTGCCTCCACCAAGCCCCTGGACAGGGTCTGACTTTCGCGTAAACGGTTCGTTGTCGGTCACGTGATTGTACCTTATGCATGTTCAACTTCTTTCGCACCGTACGTAGCCAACCCTGTGCCAATCAAAGTGTGCCCTGGGGGGGGGAGGGGGGGGAGGACAACTGAAACACACGAAACGCAGTTCTAGATCGCGATTTATAAACGTACGGCTCCCAGTGGCTTCCTGATTTTCGGGAGGAAGAACGATCCAGACGGCCGCAGAAGCACATCCAAAAGTGCCGCGCGATGTGGTGACCACCGTCTTTGTTCGATGGCTAGCCAAAAAGTGTAGTGTATAATGTAGTGTATAGTAGTGTATACTGCAGTGTATAATGTAGTGTATAGTAGTGTATACTGTAGTGTATAATGTAGTGTATAGTAGTGTAAACTGCAGCATATCGTGACATGTACAGTGTAATATATAGTGTCGTGTATAGCAGTGTATAGTGTAGTGTATAGTAGTGTATACTGCAGTGTATAATGTAGTGTATAGTAGTGTATACTGCAGTGTATAATGTAGTGTATAGTAGTGTATACTGCAGCATATCGTGACATGTACAGTGTAATAAATAGTGTCGTGTATAGCAGTGTATAGTGTAGTGTATAGTAGTGTGTACTGCAGTGTATAATGTAGTGTATAGTAGTGTATACTGTAGTGTATAATGCAGTGTATAGTAGTGTATACTGTAGTGTATAATGTAGTGTATAGTAGTGTATACTGCAGCATATCGTGACATGTACAGTGTAATATATGGTGTCGTGTATAGTAGTGTATAGTGTAGTGTATAGTGTATTGTATAGTGTAGTGTATAGTGTAGTGTATATAGCATCTGAAAGCGCACGATGCCAGTGACAGTCTATGTTCGATGGCTCACCCAAGAGTCGCTGCTGCTGCTGCTGGTCGAGGATGACCGGAGGAGTTCACGCGATGGTAGTTTATGCCCCTTGACGAGATCAGCGCGGTGTTGTGGTTCATCTGTGAAGAGCGCTCTGTGTGTGATGCACGCGCTCAGTGCGACGCATCCGTTACGCGAGTCACACCTAAAGACTTCCCCTATACGGCGTGACTTGTTCTTTTATTTTGTGTTCGCTACGAAGTTTTTGTTTTTAACTCATACGTAAGTAGAAATCAAACAAAATTAAACAATATTATAATAGGGGTTTTCCCCCGTTTTTTTCTGGCAACAAAACTGAAACCTTTTTACGAGGATCCACGTCTGCATTAACCACAATTCCTGCAGTCAAAATGCAAACAAAAAACATACTGTGATAATATATGATGCATTGTCCTTGAAACTGATTGGTCCACACCAAGGGACGGCTTTCTTTTGAGCCTCGACCCAATTGGTGCTCGACCAGATGACGCCTAAAGGCTCAAAGACAACGCCACTATCAAAGTAATGAGGGCTCGGGGTGAGCATCTACATCATTAGACCTCCTTTGCCAGTACCAAAATGTAATAATAGGGTTTCCCCCTTTTTTCTTGCCCTTTATTCTTGCCAGAAAAAAAGGGGAAAAACCCCTATTATTACATTTTGGTACTGGCAAAGGAGGTCTAATAAAATTAAACAAATCACGACGTTTCGATCGCAACACAAGCACATCTTCATCAGGTGGAACAACCACAGCAAAGTAAAAATGCTGAAGTAGGCGAAACGTCGTGGTTTGTTTTATTTGATTTGATTTCTACCTACGTGGACTTTACCGAGAGAGCCAAAGATTATGGATTCCTGCAGTCACGAAAGCTTCGAATCAATATTCATACGTAAGTTTTGCATTTCCGCAGCAGATTTCAAAAAGGTACGGGGAATATTCTCGCTTTTCGCCAAACACATATTGCACGACATTCGCGGCTGTGTTTAACTTAAACAACACGTTTATTTATTTATTTTTAAACGGTGTATTTATTTATAAAAAAAAACGTCAGCGCCACGCGCAGCGATTTAGCAGTTTATTTAGAAGGATTAGTCCATCTATGTTCTCAAAAGAGGAGGGGGGAGACGAAAAATTAATGTATGCTGTCTGAAAGCCACTGTAAGCGTGAACAATCAATTAAGACCTGAAATGGTTTATCAAATCTTTCCAATGATTGCTAAGCCAGAATCCATCTTCTCGGTTGAAATTGTCTCTGTGCTTGTATATGTAGATAACCTCATGAACGAATCTCTCATGGTAGCCAGATGGCTTACAAAGAACCTCTGTCTTGGAAAAGTCAATGTCATGTGAGCCTACTGAATTATAACAATGATCTGCCATGGCCGAGGTGTTGGTCCTACCGTGTTTAAGGTCTGCTTTGTGTTCACGAATGCGGTCCGAGACATGTCGTTTGGTTTCTCCAATGTAACTACTACCACAGAGGCAACTTAGTTTGTGTCCGGAATCACATCTTTTACAGACGGAACCAGATCACGGATTTTATGTAATGTGTTGAAACGGACCAGGATGTTGTGTTTATTCAAGATTTTGGAGATATTTTTTGTGATCCCCGCAATGTAAGGTAAAGTGATGGTTTTGAAAGGCTCCTCAAGAGGGTCCTTCTTCATGGTTTGAGTGATAGCTTTGCGGATTGTATAGTCGGAGTAACCATTAGCCTTAAGAGCTTGGTGTATTATTTTTTGTGTTATGGTCGAAACGTCGTGAGAATTTTTATTGTTTTATATTTATTTTATTATTTTATTGTTTCCCTTCAACGTGACTTTACCGAAAGAGCTAAGAATATGAATTACTGCAGTCACGAAAGCTTTAAATCAAAATTTAAACAATGAACACGTAAGAGGTTTGGTTTATTATTTTTTTTTAACGAGACGCTAAAGTCCCTTAACATCAACGAGGGTTTAGTTCTTGAAAATGTGCCGGGGCAGTAGAATTCGCGCAGTGTATTTTTCTGCGGAGTAAATCTTCGTTCAACACGGTAGCAGCAGACGCGATCCCCTTGAAGTGCCGTGTTCAGCTAAGAACACTGAACGCGTGAAGCGAAAACATTTCCCCCACCCTAAATAATTCATCATTGATAACGTTCGGCTAGACACGATGTAACAGCAACAACAACAACTACTACCGCACACACACACACAGTGAGGGTTTCGCCGTCACAGCGTTACCGTATCACTCCGTACACACGATATCACTGCACCGCTCAGCCACGCAGCTCAACAAAGTAGTTCGTCGTCGAGCGCTTTAAAACCGCGTCACAAGTGCCCGTCGATAAATGACGTCACGCACCTGGGGGGGGCGGGGAGGTCAGACATTTGTGACGATGTGTGACGAGGGGAGAGGGGTTGAGAAATGTGACGTCACGTCAAAATGCGCAACTTTAAATGAATATAGACAACACGTTCTACTTAATTAAATAGACTTTTTAATAAATGTTTTCTCCTACAACATCAGAGTGCACCGCCACATTAAATGCGCACTACGATGACAATAGTTTAAAGCGATCTGAAGCATGTTTTTTTTATTTTTGGGGGGGGGGCAGAGCTTTGTGACGTCATATTTGAGGGGGGTGACTTTTTGTGACGCCGTGTGACGATGGGGGGGTGGGGTGGGGGTAAAAAATCGTCAAAAAATCGCGTGACGTCATTTATGGACGGCCCCTAACGGCGCGTGCGTTCCCGCGTCATAACGGCGCGCGCGTTCCGCGTTATAACGACGTCATAACGTCGTTATGACGTCGTTATAGTGGTGCTTCTCGCGTTGTGCGAAGCGCGCTCCCGAACGTACGAAGAACCTCGCCACGGCGCGACCGCGTTGCGGCGTGAACCTCGACCTGCCCGCGCTGTGCTTACACGGCGTGGCGCTGCTGTGGGGGAGAGCGGCCTGAGTGTGGAGAGCCGGGGTGGCGGAGGGGGGTGGGTAGGACTGGGGAGACAGGGGCGGGGAGGGGAAGGCAGAAACACCCAGTTAATGGTAGGTTCACCCCCCCCCCCTCTCCCCAGTACCCCCCCACCCCACCCTTCATCATTACCGGGAGCGGTGGCTCGGGTGGCGAGCCACCCGAGCCACCGCTCCACTTCGAGCCCCACGTCCCCCCCAGCTGCTGAGCGGCACGCGCGTTGGGGCAACAGCGGGAGGGAGAGGGCCGTGCGCCGTAGCCACAGGGAGCAGCCGCGTGCGGTGGCTGTTGAGTCCGCCGGCGTGCGGGCTCCATGCAAGGGGTGTGCCGCAGAGCGCGCCGCTGGATCAGCCGTGGCGGAGGAGGCGTGAATGTCTCCCGTGCCGTGCCGAAAAAAAATAAACTATCGATATACACGCACGCGCACGTGAACGTATACAAACTTGTCTCTTTGTAGAACTTATGGGTACGTACTCTTTGGTTCTTTCGGTAAAAGTCGCGTAGGAAGAAAATGAATTAAATAATGCTATAATACGACGTTTCGATTGCAACGCAAGCAACCATCATCAGGTACGAATGAATGAGAAAACAAACGTAGAGAAGTTAGAAATATAATGCAACACAGAGAGTCGGCTAACACAACAGTCAACACCCCACCTGGTTGATTAACGTTCTTCCAAAGATTGCTACATTTCAGAGAGAGAGACAAAACACAGACACGGAGACACACAGACAGACACACAAGCAGAGAGAGAGAGAGAACACAGAGACACACAGAGAGGGACACACGTGTTGGCTCATGGACTGTTACATGTTGGCCCACCCCTGTCATAGACGCGTCAGTGTCGCTATTACAAACGCCGCTATTACAGATCCCGATATTACAGACGCTGCTATTACAAACGCCGCTATTACAGATGCCGCTATTACAGACGCTGCTATTACAGATGCCGCTATTACAGATGCCGCTATTACAGATCCCGATATTACAGACGCTGCTATTACAGATGCCGCTATTACAGATGCCGCTATTACAGATGCTGCTATTGCATATACTGCTACTGCAGATTCCGCCGTTACAGATGCTACTTTTTTGCAGATGCTGCTATTGCAGATGTTGCTGTTACAGATGCGGCCGCTGCTTATGAACGAGGTCACGGGGTCCTCACCGCAACTTGGCCACGTCACCAGATCCCTGCACGTTTCAGATTAGCCTTTGACCTATTGTCGAAGCCCCCCTGGTTGCGTGCGTGGCAGGGAACCCCAATTTGGGTGCAATGTGGTTTGTGCGACTTTTCAAGGAGGAATTAGCCTGCACCCCTCCTCCTCATCCTCCCCTCCCCCTTCTCCACGTGCTTCAGTGACACGTTCATTTTCACAGGCGACGTTCACAGAGGGAGACATGTCTGCAACGTGTGAGCGTCTTCGCCCGTTCTTCGTTGTCGTCAGCACGATGTGGCTTACGTTGTGTAAAAAAATACGAATGCCCGGTGCGATGGCCCTCGTGGGTCAGGAAGAAGTCTTGGGCCGGAGGAGGCCTAATTTGGGCCTCATTAGCGCTAAGTCACCCCCCTCCCTCGCCTCTCCCTCCCTCCCTCCCCACCCACCCACCCACCCCTGCCCCATAAACCATTGCCCCTGGGGCGCCGACTCGCACCGGTGGGCAGTCCTCCGCAGACGCCATTGGCTGGCACCTCCGCTGCGCCCGATGCGTTTCCATGCATCTTCCAAGTCATCGAGCAGAGCAATAAAACAAACACAACATGGCATTTAGAACATTCTGGTAGCGTATACATCTCACTCCGTCGAGATGCCACGGACAGCATTGGAGTGTCTCTGAAACTCTGATTCCCACCCCCAGTGGTTGGAATCCGTGAAAAAAGTCAATCTGGGCGGTTTTTTGGGGGGGAGGGGGTGGTGGGAGGGGGGGGGGTCGCCGTTTGAAATGTGACCTCATAATCAGGGGTCAAACCTGAGGTGGGTTGGGAGGGGCGAGGTGGTTCAGTTTTCGTTAAATTTCAGTTCTGGGGGGGGGGGGGGGGTGGGTGAGGGCGGTGTTGAGTGGAGATTGGTGGATGGACAGGGTCATTCGGCAGCTTAGCTCTGTGATTAATATTACTATTTGGTAAGGATGCACGTAATTGAATTAGTCATCTTTTTTTTTAAACTGTAAAAGTCTGAACCTGCATCTATTGTTTTATTCTGTCTCGTTGCACTCGAAGAAGTGATGATGATGATGATTGTGACGGCCTAAGGGTTGCCCTGCTTGGCACTGGGCGTCAGCACTGACCGGTTCAGCGGTCTGGGGGAACACTGTCGAGCGGATTTGTCATGACCACGTGCAGCTTCGTGACGTCACAATGCCACCTGCACGTGGGAGTTTGCCCCAAGCCGCCGAGGCTTCACGGGAGCATCGAGGCAAGAGCCATGATGACAACGGTGATGATGATCACCAGCATCATTATTATTCCTGCTATTATGCAATAGATACGGATACAATATAGATTTCCACACATTATAATCCATTCTAATATCAGTAATGAAGGTTTTCGGGTTAGATCGCGTAAGTATAAATGTGTCGTAACCCTCCACCAACCAACACAGCCAGCAAGGTTTGTCACGTAAACAAAACGCGCCAATTAGTAACTAGTGTAGTGTATAGTGTAGTATATAGTAGTGTAGTGTATCGTGTAGTGTATCGTGTAGTGTATAGTGTAGTGTATAGTGTAGTGTATCGTGTAGTGTATCGTGTAGTATATAGTAGTGTAGTGTATCGTGTAGTGTATAGTGTAGTGTATCGTGTAGTGTATCGTGTAGTGTATCGTTTTAGTATATCGTGTAGTGTATCGTTTTAGTATATCGTGTAGTGTATCGTGTAGTGTACAGTGTATCGTGTAGTGTATCGTGTAGTGTATCGTTTTAGTATATCGTGTAGTGTATCGTGTAGTGTATAGTGTAGTGTATAGTGTAGTGTATAGTGTAGTGTATCGTGTAGTATATAGTAGTGTAGTGTATCGTGTAGTGTATCGTGTAGTATATAGTAGTGTAGTGTATCGTGTAGTGTATCGTGTAGTGTATCGTGTAGTGTATCGTGTAGTGTATCGTGTAGTATATAGTAGTGTAGTGTATCGTGTAGTGTATAGTGTAGTGTATCGTGTAGTGTATCGTGTAGTGTATCGTTTTAGTATATCGTGTAGTGTATAGTTTTAGTATATCGTGTAGTGTATCGTGTAGTGTATAGTGTAGTGTATCGTGTAGTGTATAGTGTAGTGTATAGTGTAGTGTATAGTGTAGTGTATCGTGTAGTATATAGTAGTGTAGTGTATCGTGTAGTGTATAGTGTAGTGTATCGTGTAGTGTATCGTGTAGTGTATCGTTTTAGTATATCGTGTAGTGTATCGTGTAGTGTATAGTGTAGTGTATAGTGTAGTGTATAGTGTAGTGTATCGTGTAGTATATAGTAGTGTAGTGTATCGTGTAGTGTATCGTGTAGTATATAGTAGTGTAGTGTATTGTGTAGTGTATCGTGTAGTGTATCGTGTAGTGTATAGTGTAGTATATAGTGTAGTGCAGACATGGGCAATGTACGGCCCCCGGGCCGTATACGGCCCGTTGGGCTTTTTAATCCGGCCCGCCGAACTTGTCAAAATATTATAATTAAATTAAATTTTACCTTTCTCCTGTAATGCCCCCATTTCCCCATTAGATGGCGCACTTTGACCGGGAGTGTGGTAATTGGTTTGGGCGCAGGACTCAAGATGTTTTCACGATGTTTGATCAGTCACATTACGACACGTTTTTGTATTGTTCATGTTCGTGCAATTTGTTAAATTGCCTCGCAAATAAATGCTTTGCTACCTGTTAAAGGCCAAATCCTTTCACGTAATGATTTTTTTAACACGTCATTTATATTAGTTCACACAAACACTCCGTCCATCTGTTCCTGGCCCGGCCCCTCTGTCAAATTTTAGAACCCATTGTGGCCCGCGAGTCAAAAAATTTGCCCACCCCTGGTGTAGTGTGTAGCGTACTGTATAGTGTAGTGTATAGTGTAGTGTATAGTGTCTAGCGTTATGTATAGCGTAGTGTACAGTGTAGTGTGTAACGTAGTGTATAGTGTAGTGTAATGTATAGTGTAGTGTATAGCGTAGTGTGTAACGTAGTGTATAGTGTAGTGTATAGTGTCTAGCGTAGTGTATAGTGTAGTGTACAGTGTAGTGTGTAACGTAGTGTATAGTGTAGTGTAATGTATAGTGTATAGTATAGTGTATAGCGTAGTGTGTAACGTAGTGTATAGTGTAGTGTATAGTGTAATGTATAGTGTAGTGTATAGCGTAGTGTACAGCGTAGTGTGTAACGTAGTGTATAGTGTAGTGTATAGTGTAATGTATCGTGTATAGCGTAGTGTGCAGCGTAGTGTGTAACGTAGTGTATAGTGTAGTGTGTAGTGTAATGTATAGCGTAGTGTATAGTGTAGTGTACATTGTACTATACTATTTCAGCCTACCAGCGTGTTGCAGAGTACATCCACAAAATTTACAATTTGCGTAACGTGACGTTTCGCTGGTAATCACATCCGGCATCAGCGGGCGATTTTCCAGAAGAGATGACGGGTTACGACGCGTTTGTGTTTACGCGATATAACCCAACAGCCCTTATTATGAATAATGTTGCACGCTAAAGCCCTGCTACTTGTTAAACTAACAGCAGCAGTGTTTATTTACACGACCCAATCACCCGCACGGCATTCTGGGGGAGCGTTATCTTAGCAGCACCCCGGACCCGCTGTCGTCAGCAGCGAGCTGCCGTTCGATAGCTGGCGAAGAGCTGGCCGCGTTAGAAGTTCAAGTTCGACGCGAGAAACATCGTGCAGTGCAATGTTACGCACGACTCTAAGTAGCCATTGCGAACGCTGTGGAGAATGTAAGTGGCAAGATGCATTCCGGTGTCGTGATTGAATTTGGACAGGAAAGCCATCTTCTTCAGAGTGCAAGACCCAAGTGCATTGCACAGAGCGAGTAACGTGCAACATATAAAACGAGGACTTGCCCGTACGATGTTTACATGGTGTGGCGCTGTTATGGGGAGAACGAATGGGGGGGGGGGGAGGGGTTGGTTGTTGGAATCACACACAGATGCTGTTGTGAAACTCCCTGTCCCGTCGTGTGTGTGTCGAGGGGGGTGCCACCATACTGCTGGTGATGATAACGTCTGGGTGCGACGGTGGGGAGATGTTAACTACCTCGCCTGGTATACAGGAAGTCGCGGGTGCTGTAAATCGATTTTTTTTTAGAAGCGACCTGGCTGTCACAAATGATCGCTTAACGAATCATCATCGTGTGGGACATTTATAGCAGCAGCCAAACACTCTAAACGCGTGACGTTGATTCTAAATGTGGAAGGGGAAAACCGAAGGACCCGGAGAAAAATCCACGTGACCACGGGGAAAGAGAGAGATAGAGAGAGACACGCAAACTCCAAATATACAGCAGCAGGCATCGTCAGGGTTGGGATCGATCCCAGGACGTCCTGTATACCAGGCGAGGTAGTTAACATCTCCTAGCCACCGTGATGATGATGATGATGAGGACGCTACTGCTGCTGCTCCTGGTGCCGAGCTTACACGGAGCGACGTGTGTAAGATGAGCCACGCAACAACGGCATAAAGAATCGGAATCAGAATCCGTATTTACTGTATACTGGAGGAGAAATCCGATGAGCTATGAAGCTCTTTTTCACAGATGTTCAGTCGAGGCACGGGCTAAGAACGTCACAATAACAAACAGTGCAAAAACACGATATGAGTGCGTGCAAAGCACACGAAAGGTAACCACATCAGGCAAACACGTACAAATACAACACTTATCCATCCCCATCCTGCCAGGCAAAGCCCTCTGAGCTATTAACTTACTGTTCAGAAGCGTCCTGGCCACAATTGATAGCCCAGCGAAGTGGCTCGTTGGTGTGAGTGTCGTTTCAGAAGTGGCAGGCTTGGTGGAAGTGAACGGGGTTGGAATCACGCAAATGTGCTTGGAGAATCTGGTCGGCTGAACATCTATCCTTAATGTAGGGGATCGGGGTTCTTCTGTTTGGGTTAGACCGCGTGATCATAAATGTGCCGTTAAACCCAAAACACCACCAGCACCACCCGAGACCACCAATCAGTAAGCTTGTGCCACGCAAACAAAACGTGCCAATTAGTTAATAAGTTCAGCACACCCGGTGCGTGTCGGAGTATTAACCAACAACATTTTCACCGTGACGTTTTATTTTTTTGCGTGGGTTAGATCGCGTAAATGTGAATGCGTCGTGAAACCCAACACCACCAGCACCACCACAAGCACCCGACACGGCCAATCGGTAAGGTTGTTGGGGACCAAACCCAGCTAAGGCATTGGCTTTGCATTTCAAAATCCGCGGGGATGGGCGAGAGGCAGAACTTGCGGCGTGCGCGGCTAAAATCGCGATGTAGATTCAGAAATGCGGGGTGAGAGTGACGAGCGCGGTAGCCTCGGGCTTACAAGAGGCACCGAGGTGTCGTGGGGGGGGGGGGGGTGGCGTGGCGGGGTGGAGGAGGGGCTCGTGCGTCGGTACAAAAGGAGAGGTCGGCTTTAGTATCCTGCAGGGAAATCTTTATCGCCCCCAACCCCCACCCCCAAAACTGTCGCCTCATGTGCAATGGTCGGAGCATCGTTCCACTCTGTCGCCGCCGCCTCTGTTATGGAAATGCGAGGCGCCGTGTTAGAAGTGATGCCCTTTCTAGATATGAGAAGCTTGTTTAGAGACACACACAGACACAGAGAGAGAGACACACACACAGAGACACAAAGAGAGAGAGAGAGACACACACAGACACACAGAGAGAGAGACACACACAGAGACACAGAGAGACACAACAACAACCGCCATTCACCACTTAGTGGCGGTGACGTCACCACGACGCTTGTGCCAGGCCATGTGCACCTTGAGGCCACGTGAAGTGTCGAACGCCCGCTGGCAGGAGGTCACGGGGCAGAACAAAGTTCCACGGGTCGACTGACTGAGAGGACTGAGATGGCTGGCTGATGCACCACCTGTGCCCCCTACTGTGCCAACCTGCTGTGCTTTAGCCAACCGGCGCTCCGCTCGTTGTTGTGAGCGTCGCTCCTCCGCCCTCCGTTGTTGTTGGAGGGCGACTGCCTCCAACTGCCCAGTCATCGGCAAGTCCACTCAGCTCCACGTCCTCCTGTACCACATCACTCCATCTCTTCTCTAGCCCGTGCCGCGCCCGTTAAGCCCCCTCGATCCGGCCGAACAAAAGCTGTTTCGACATGCGGTGGCTGGGCATGCGGGTTACATGACCCAGCCAACGCAGCCTTGCCTGCCGGAGGAGCTCACCGATGGGACCTTGCCCAGATATGTCAAGGATTTGTGAGCTCCTCACACAATCCAGCCTGGTTAAACCCAGGATGGATCGTAAGCAGGCTAGCCTAAATGTTTCTAACCGGCGAAATGTTCCATTAGGGGGGTCCACGTTTTGGAAGCATAGAGAAGGGAGGGAATGACCATGGCCGAGAAGACCTGAAGCTTAGTGCGGAGCGGCAGACCAGGTAGCTTCCACACAGCGTTACGCAACTGATGAAAAGATATTGCCGCTCGACTGATTCGGAGTGAGACCTCTGCTGTTAATCTGGAGCCGGTCATAAGCACACTGCCCAGGTATGGGAAACTCTCCACTCTCTCCACAACTGCCCCATCACCGATTGGGAGTTGTGGGGGTGGAGTGTCCGATGGTACAAAATACCCAGGCAGTTGCTTAGTTTTGGTGGGGCTGATGGTAAGGTCCCATCTCTTAGTGGCACGCTCCAGTCTCAGCAGCAGCGTCTCCAACTCCTCTTCTGATTGAGCAGCTATTACCAAATCATCGGCATACATAACGTGGTTGAGCAATAGGGAGCCATCCCTTGACCGCACCCGGGCATCGATCAGCCTCCCATTATATCTGTACCAAATGGAGAATCCCCCGGTACAGCTATTGAAGGCTTCACGAACTACGTGGTCAAAATAGATGTTAAATAATGTGGGAGCCAGAGGACATCCTTGTTGCACCCCAAGGTGTACAGGGAATGGCTCTGACTCCCGGCCACGTAGTTTTACCCGGGCCCGCTCACCATCATGAAGGTCCTTAATGATCGTGAGCAGAGGGTCAGGGACTCAAAAAGCTCGAAGAACAACCCAGAGCCCAGGCCTACTGATGGTATCATAGGCCTTGACCAGATCAATAAAGCAGAGATGTAGGTCTTGCTGGAATTCCCTACACCTCTGCTGTAGCAGACGGACAGAAAATATGGCATCTGTGCAGGACCACCCTTTCCTGAAACCGCATTTGGGCCCTGCAAGCCTCTCCTCAGCGTGCCTGGCAAGTCGATGTTGAATAATCCTTGCCAGGACCTTTCCCGGCACACTGAGAAGTGAGATGCCCCTGTAGTTGTTACAGTCTGTGCGGTCCCCCTTCTTTAAGAGGGGGACCACCAGGGCATCCTTCCAATCCTGCGGAACCCGTCCAGTGGTCCAGACTGTTGTTATGATGTCATATAGGGCAGTCTGTGCACAAACGCCGCCCTCCCTCAGCATTTCACTTGGGAGATCATCTCTGCCCGGTGCCTTTCCTGGTCTCAGACTTCGGATCGCCTTCAGTACTTCCTCAACAGATGGCACCTCAGCCAGCCACTCACAGGGGGTGACTTCCTCCAATATTTGAGGCACCGCAGCCTCAGCAGGGTCATCCCCACTTTGTGCCACGATGCTTTCCTGGCTGAGGGATTTCCCCTCCCCCAGGACCTCACAGAAATGCTCAGCAAATCTGCAAACCTGTTCCTGGGGGTCGGAGAGTGGATCACCGTTTTTCCCCTAATGATGGTAATAGGAGTGGTGCTGCAGATTACTTTTTTGATGGAGTTAAATAGAGATTTGTGATCGCAGGCCACTGAGGCAGACTCCATCTCCTCATCAACCCGCGACCACCTATCCTTGCAGCGCCTCACGGCTAGAGAGGCACAGACACACAGACACACACAGACACACAGAGACACACAGAGACACACACACACAGAAAGAGACACAGACACACACACACACCAGCAACAATAACAACACGAACACCAACACGAACACCAACACCAACAACAACACCAACAATAACAACACGAGAGAGGGGGGGAGGCATGGGGGGTGGGGAACGGGTGGCAATTAACATGGAGTTGTATTTGTGTGTGTGTATGTGTGTATGTATGTGTGGGATTTATCTTACAGTTGATGATTTGTGTTTGGTGGCACGTGGTTTTTAGACGTCACAAGGGCCGCGTTCGTGCCGTTGATTGGTTGGGGACTGAGACCACCTCGTGCTCAACTTAATTTTAAGGGCATCGCCTCTCAGATAGACAACAAAGACAAAGACCCCTTCCCGTATAGCTTCAACAGACTGTTGGGGCAAGTGCTTTCAGCGAGCACCCATGAAAGGCGCCGCCATTGGCACACTGGCCAGCACCACGCCTGCTCGCCTTTGTCTCCCCTAGTGGCGATGTTTAAACACCGCACCAGCTACCCACTTGAGGCTGAGTCGACCTGGGGGAGGTCCTTGACCAGTTCAGATAATCTTCACCGGTGTTGGCCGTTAGCGGGAATCCGTCGAGTTCGTAGCGCGGCGCGCTAACCGCCGCGCCACCGCTCCTCACCTCTCAGCTAGCACACACTCTCTCTCTCTCTCTCACACACAAACACCCCACCCCCCGTATCCCGTAAGGTCCCTGCTGTACTCACTCGTTCTCTGCAATATTGACAGGGTTCCTTTGTCTCTGTTGCTGTTGTTGTACTCACGCAGCGCCTCCTGGGTAAACATAGCCGGGAATCTGTATACACGGGAACAACAACAACAACATCATCGTCGTCGGCATCCGTGTAGGGGCGGCTAATAACGTGACAAGAACAAACAATACCAACAAATGATAGTCGTATTATTTACATTATTGTCATCAACCCTCCACCTTCCCAATCAGAGAGTGCATCGTGAGCGATACGAACCGGCATAAATGACGCAACACACTGCACCTATATGTGTGGCGTTAAGCCGTGTGGGTAGTTATTTTTTTATCACAATCATAATATTTATTGATTAGTGGAGGAATCCGATGAGCCATAAAGCTATTTTTCACAGATGTCCGGTAGGGGCAGGTAAGAACGTGACAACAACAAACAGCACCAACAAATGATAGTCGTTTCGATTATTACTGACATTATTGTCGTCAACCCTTCACCACCCGACAGGATCGGCACGTTCACAATCTCTGGAGTCCTGCTCAGCGCACTCACTGCACCAACATAATCATCATCATCACCATCATCCGTGTAACAACATGGAAACCAACTCCAAGCTCAGATAATCAGAGCGGCAGAGGGCAACTCGTGACGCTCGGTGGCCGAGAGTCAACATCGGACGAGAGAGTGCCCACGGCCAGGACTCACGACACCTCATTACAGTCACCGGTTGCCTTATTATTATTAATTCACGCTTTTTATTAACTCACTCTGTCTGTTGTATCCTCAACTCTGTTGTATCCTCAAATCTTGTAACTCAATTTTAACCCACTTCCCAATGTCGTATCGACTGCAAACTTGGTATACGTATGTCATGCTGATGACAATACTATATTCTATCATTAAAAATAAAATATATATTTTTTTAAGCGATCTTTTTTTATACCTTATGTTTCGGCTTGGGTCTAATTGTCCACGCTCAACTCACGTTGGCTGTAAATGACCACGGGCCCCTTACGTTGTGGCAAGCTTCGGGGCCACTTCCTGGAGTCGTGGAGTTCTGCCATTACGAGTACGGTACATTTAATTAAAGCGTGTTTTAAAAAAAAATTATATAATTTTTTTTGGTGTCCGTTGGTCACGATGAGTGACACCAACAAGGGTCGAGATTGATGCGAAATATTATAACGGTGCCGTTCTGAAACTCGCTACAACAACAACAACACGTGCGAAGCTGCAAGCGAGCGTGACGTCACAGTTGACAACGTGACCGGACGCACCCCTCCAGATCACCCGTGGGTGGCCAATCAGGTTGCGAGCAGGTGACATCTCCTACACAGCTGAAGATTGCACGCGGACCGTACTCGCGACATTTAATTACGGTGACTAATTTGCTTCTTAACTTTGGCACGATGAGCGATATCACAATCGTAAAGTTTTCAGACGAAATGTTGTAACAGCACCGTTCTGAAATTCACGAAACGCGCACGCGGTATAGTTGCGAGCGATGACTAATCACGCAATCGACAATTCCGTGATTGCAGTCAATATTCATGGATTGGGCATTTACCAGTGTGGTGTGTGAGCCAACTTTGTGATTGGATTGAGTGTGTGTGTGTCCGTGTGTGTCGTATGTGTCCGTATGTGTGTGTGTGTGTCGTGTGTGTCCGTGTGTGTGTCGTGTGTGTCGTGTGTGTCCGTGTGTGTGTGTCCGTGTGTGTCGCGTGTGTCGTGTGTGTCCGTGTGTGTGTGTCCGTGTGTGTCGTGTGTGTCCGTGTGTGTGTCGTGTGTGTCCGTGTGTGTGTCGTGTGTGTCGTGTGTGTGTCGTGTGTGTCCGTCTGTGTGTGTCCGTGTGTGTCGTGTGTGTGTCGTGTGTGTGTATGTGTCGTGTGTGTCCGTGTGTGTCCGTGTGTGTGTGTCCGTGTGTGTCGTGTGTGTCGTGTGTGTCCGTGTGTGTGTGTCCGTGTGTGTCGTGTGTGTCGTGTGTGTCCGTGTGTGTCGTGTGTGAGTGGCTGGCTGAGGTGCCATCTGTTGAGGAAGTACTGATTGCGATCCGGAGTCTGAGACCAGGAAAGGCACCGGGCAGAGATGATCTCCCAAGCGAAATGCTGAGGGAGGGTGGCGTTTGTGCACAGACTGCCCAATATGACATCATAACAACAGTCTGGACCACTGGACGGGTTCCGCAGGATTGGAAGGATGCCCTGGTGGTCCCCCCCCCCCTTTAATTAAGGGGACCGCACGGACTGTAACAACTACAGGGGCATCTCACTCCTCAGTGTGCTGGGAAAGGTCCTGGTAAGGATTATTCAACATCGCCTTGCCAGGCACGCTGAGGAGACTTGCGGAGCCCCAATGCAGTTTCAGGAAAGGGTGATCCTGCACAGATGCCATATATTTTATGTCCGTCTGCTACAGCAGAGGTGTAGGGAATTCCAGCAAGACCTACATCTCTGCTTTCTTGACCTGGTCAAGGCTTATGATTCCATCAGTAGGCCTGGGCTCTGGGTTGTTCTTCGAGCTTTTGGAGTCCGGCAGGCAAGGCTGCGTTGGCTGGGTCATGTAGCCCGCATGCCCAGCCACCGCATGCCGAAACAGCTTTTGTTCGGCCGGATCAAGGGGGCTTAACGGGCGCGGCACGGGCTAGAGAAGAGATGGAGTGATGTGGTACAGGAGGACGTGGAGCTGAGTGGACTTGCCGATGACTGGTACCAGCGGTGTCAAGATCGGCCTCTTTGGAGGAGGCTCGTGAAGGACGCTACTGGGCAGTTGGAGGCAGTCGCCCTCCAACAACAGAGGGCGGAAGAGCGACGCTCACAACAACGAGCGGAGCGCCGGGTGGCTAAAGCACAGCAGGTTGGCATAGTAGGGGGCACAGGTGGTGCATCAGCCAGTCATCTCAGTCATCTTAGTCAGTCGACCCGTGGCACTTGGGTCTGCCCCGTAACCTCCTGCCAGCGGGCGTTCGACACTTCACGTGGCCTCAAGGTGCACATGGCCTGGCACAAGCGTCGTGGTGACGTCACCGCCACTTAGTGGCGAATGGCGGTTGTTGTGTGTGTCGTGTGTGTCCGTGCGTGTCGTGTGTGTCCGTCGTGGGGAGCGGTAGTGTAGCGGTTAGCGCGCTGCGCTATGAACCTGGCAACCCCGGTTCGATTCCCGCTCACGGCCAACACCAGTGATGATTATCTTAACCGGTCCCGGGCCTCCTCTAGGTCGACTCAGCCTCAAATGAGTACCTGGTGCGGTGTGTAGTAAACATCGCCACTGGGGAGACAAAGGCGGCCGGGCGTGGTGCTGGCCACCCACCCCCTCGCGTGCCGTTCTGGCCTTCATAGGTGCTCGCTAACAGCGCTTGCCCCAACAGTTTGTTACAGGATACACGGGGGGTCTTTGTTTTGTGTGTGTGCGTGCGTGCGAGCGCGTGTCTGTGTGTGTGTGCGTGCGTTAATAGTTTTTCTGCGGAATTAGCCAGCACCATAAATCATTATTGACATCGATATCTCCACACGAGACGCGTTTCTTTATTTAACCATGTTGACTACCCGCCGCTGCGCGCTGTCTCGTGTGCTAACTGTAAGCGTAATCTTTGCGTTGGAAATAAGAAAATAAATTAACGCGAATGCATGGATGAGAAATAATAATGATGATGATGATGATGATAAAATGCTAAATCGCAGGGAATTAAAAACAAAAACTAATCTAAAATATGCATTGGCATGTTACTACACACAATTGGGAAACTGAACTAAATAAAATAATTTCTATAATTGGTTTTAGACGTAGGCTTTCGCAACCAATATCATCCATAATAGAGTTTTTTTGGGTTAGACCGCGAAAATAAATAAATGTGTCGTTCAACCCGCCACCACCCGACACAGCCAACTAGTAAGGGTTGTCACGTAAACAGAACGTGGCCAATTCGTCACTAGTACAGCAACACCGCTTGTGTGTTGGAGAGCCAAGCCACAACATTTACAATCTGAGTACGACGTTTCGCCAGGAATTACAACCAGCTTCATCAGGCGACAGCCAGATTTGTGGAGAAGTCCGCCTGTTTCGTCCCTTATGTAGAGGCGTAGATGTGGTGACCACGCTTATGCGCTCTTGAGCAAAGTGTGTGGTGGTGGGGAGGGTTGATGAGTGAATGTACATTATGCGTGCGCATTATGCGAGCCCATTGATATCATTGGTCCAGAAACCTATAGCCCACACCGTGGCTTGTGGCGTGCGAAACACTGCCGATGAAAACTCTGAAAAAGTCGAAACCGCGGCCCGAATTGTCCTGCTTGAGCACGAGTGCTGTTGCAAAGCATTTGTTCGTGAGGCCCACATGCTGATGACATATATACCGTAATGTTATTATGTATTTTTAAATTGTATACGTTCGAATGTCATACGAAAATATATTAAAACAGAAGTTTACCTGTGGCCACACCCCCGGGGTGGGGGGGGGGATAGTGGTCAATGATGCAATGCATGGGGGAAGAGGGGAATGGAAAAAGAGATAAGAGAGAAAGAATGTAAAAAAATAAGAGAATCATAATCTTTATTTTGACTGGAAGAATCCGATGAGCTGTGAAGCTCTTTCTCACAGACGAAAAAAAAGATGCAAAGGGAAACAGAGATACGAAAGCAACGGATAAATGAGGATCGGGAGGGAGGGGCCGCATTAGGGCCATTGACGCTGCTGCGCTAGGCATCGTCTGTTTCCAAAGTGGGCGGAGTTGGTGAGAGGGGGCGTGGCATTCAGAGTGGGGGGTGGCCACACACGTAAGTCACGTGATTTACGGGAGAGGGCTTTAGCTGTTTTAGATCTATTAACTGATTATATATATGTTTGAGAGTCTTTAGGTATACAGGGGACCACGATATATATACAGGGTTCTGCTAAAAATATTTTCACACTTAAATGGGACTCTCGTTTTTAATGGAAAAAAAACGTATCACAATACACTGTAACATGATAAGAAATGTGATGTTAATAGCTTCAAAAAGTCAAAGAGTCTCCACTTGTTCGCCGTCGTCGTCAACGCGTGCCTGGAATCTTCTCCAGGTGATGTGCAGAGCCTGGAGTCACATTTCTCGTGGCGTTGTTGCAAATTCTCAGAAATGTGAAACCATTTTTGAAAGCACCCAGTATTGTCTATATACGATATATGTATACTAGGTATAGATGTAATTAGCGGTCAGATATTGGCTGTAGCGTGAGTAAGGACAAGGAACCGGGCCTAGGTTTTGCTCGGATTGGAGCTCAGCGTGCTGCCAACTCGACCGTCCGTACCTGCTGCACGCACGCATGGCAACGACCCCAGAGCTCCCACCCCACACCACCACCCCACGCTCCTCCCGCCACCCACCCACCAACGAACGACGGTGCCGTCGCCATGGCGCTGGTGCCAGGATAGGTGCACTTTAAAAGGGCTCGCTGTAAAGGAGGTCACGGGAAAGCCACGCCAACCAACCCCCCCCCCCTCTCCCCCGAAGGTGTCCCGGGCTAATTGAGCGAGACGGGCCAGTCGGCAGAAATGGGGCCACCTGCGTGTCCCAATGGTGCCACCCGGCTACTCTCGTCGTTGTTGTTGTTGTTGTTGTTTCCGGAGGGGCCATTGTCACCAGCCACGCGGGAAGCATTGTTCAAGCACCTCCTTTATCTTGACAACAGCACTCCCCCCGCCTGTCCCCATTAGGTCCCTCCTCTGCCACATTCCCCCCCCTCTCTCTCTCCAGCTCGCGCTGCGTCCATTGAGCCCCCTTCTATGCAGCCACACATCAGCTGCTTGAGCGCGGTGGCTAGGAGATGTATAACTACCTCGCCTGGTATGCAGGAGGTGCGTGATTGCGATCCCGACCCTGACACCTCTCTATTTGGAGTTTACGTGTCTCTCTCTCTCTCTCTCTCCGTCATCATCGCAGTGGCTAGGAGATGTTAACTACCTCGCCTGGTATGCAGGAGGTGCGTGATTGCGATCTCGACCCTGACACCTCTATATTTGGAGTTTGCGTGTCTCTCTCTCTCTCTCCGTCATCATCGCAGTGGCTAGGAGATGTTAACTACCTCGCCTGGTATATATGAAATTCGTGGGTTCGATCCCGACCTTGACACCTGCTGTATATTTGCATGTTTTATCTATCTTTCTCTCTCCCTCTCTCTCCGTGGTCGAGTGGAGTTGTCTCCAGGTCCTCCGGGTTTCCCCTCCCAACATTTAGAATCAACATCACCACGCGTTCAGGGCAGTAAATTCTTAACCTTGACCGCAGCCTCACACCCATTTGGTTCTTCGAAAGGGCACCTCGCACCCCCAGGGAGTGCGTGCCACCCGAGGTTAGGAACCACTGGTTTAGAATATTGGGCTGCTGTACATTCCCACGTGAAGAGCGAGGCCCATCTTCCGTTGAGCGATCATTCGTGACGGCGAGGTCCCTTCCGACAACAAAAAAAAATAACTACAGAGCTCAATGGTTGCCTTGCGCCTGGTAGAATCTTTAAACATTATTTTTTTGTTATCGCTAATTGTGCGGTAGATGCATGCGCGGGCTCTACGAGTCAGGTGACACGCAGCCCTCGCCTGCCAGAGGAGCCGCTCCGACGTACCGCCTTTGAGCGCCTTGCACAATCTCACCTGGATAGAGCACGGCACGGGTTGCCGACAGACACATCAGAAATTCTGTAAAGCTGGCAGACGCGTTTGCTGTAAAAGGCGCGCGGGGGGTGGGGGGGGGTCCTTGTTTCGCAAGCGATGTTTGGTGATAGTATCGTAGGGCTGGACGACTCGCCGAGTAAAACAGAGATGTGGGTTATGTTGAATGGTTCCTATACTTCCGCGGGAGCGGATTACGATGGGCATCTCTCCGTTCAGCATCGCCCTGCCGGAATCCACATTGCGTTTCTCGCTGGCGTCTCAGCTTCTCGGAATGCCTGGCTTAGAGTCTATCGAGTAATCCTCGCCCGGGATCTTTTCTTTCCCGACATGCTGGGGAGGGAAAGTCCAGTCTAGCCTTAACAGACCGTTGGGGCAAGTGCTATTAACGAGCACACGAGGGGGTGGGTGGTCTACAGCACGCCCGGCCGCCTTTGTCTCCCTAGTGGCGATGCTCACACATCGCACCAGGTACTCATTTGAGGCTGAGTCGACCTAGGGGAGGCCCAGAATCGGTTCAGATAATCGTCACTGGTGTTGGCCGTGAGCGAGAATCGAACCCGGGTCGCCAGGTTCGTAGCGCAGCGCACTAACCACTACAACTACCGCTTCCCACACACACGCACAACGCATAACACGTCTAAATCTATACAACAACAACAAACAACCGTCATTTGCCACTAACTGGCGGTGACGTCAACCACGGCGCTTGTGCCAGGCTAGGTGCGCTTTGAGGCCACGTGAAGTGTTGAACACCCGCAAGTCAGTTGGTCACGGGACAGACCCAGGTGCCATGAGTTAACTGACTGAGATGATTGGCCGATGCACCATGCCCATATGTAAAATACCAACATTTTTCCTATGAATGAACTTTATTTCCTGCAATCCTCTCCTCTTATAACCACAGTTTTACCTGCAACTTTTCGGTATTTTTTTTTAGGAAAAGAAAAATAGACTTTACCCTTAAGATGTTCAAATGCTCGATTTAAAGCTTTCGTGAGTGCAAGAATTCATCTTTTTTGGTTCTTTCGGTAAAGACACGTAGAATGAGAATAAAATAATAAAATAAAACAATAAAATTCTCACGACGTTTTGGCCACAACACAAGTGGCCTTATTCAGAAGTGGCCAAAAGGCCACTTGTGTTGTGGCCGAAACGTCGTGAGAATTTTATTGTTTTATTTTATTATTTTATTCTCATTCTACGTGACTTTACCGAAAGAACCAAAGAAGATGTTCAAATGCCATATAGACAGCGCTTTCGCGGCAGCAAGTCTTGCAATAGGTGTCTTTGTTGGTGTTTGAATATCTTCACGCATGAGTTAGTACGACAAAGGGGTAAAGGCTGTTCTTCTATTCATCATTTTGATGCTAGCAACAAAAGCCAAAAGTCCCATAGATGTATTTTTCTTAGTTGATCGCATATCATTAAAGCGTCCGTTTGTTTTTTTTGTCAAAAAATGTAAATGTTCGGAATTTAAAAAATATATATTTTTGTCTTGCAATATTTTCGTTTTCATCTTTTTTTTAAATTGGCTTTGAAATCAAAGCTGGGTTGTTGCCATGGTTGCCGTGCAGTGGGCCAGAGGGTTCCAGCCCGTTCCAGAGCGCTCCAGAGCACCATTCTGTTAAACGCAAAGGTCAACTACAGGGTGTTTAAAAATGATGGAACCCGATTTGAAATCGCTATATCTCTGCAACCACGAACCGCCCATGAATGAGACTCGAGCAGATGACGCCAAAAGGCGTCATCTGCTCGAGCCCCAATTGGGTCGAGGCTCAAAAGAAAGCCGTCCCTTGGTGTGGACCAATCAGTTTCAAGGACGTTGCATATATTATCATAGTATGTTTTTTGTTTGCATTTTGACTGCAGGTATTGTGGTGAATGCAGACATGAATCCTTGTAAAAAGGTTTCAGTTTTGTTGCTAGAAAAAAGGGGAAAAACCCTATTCTCATATTTTGGTACTGGCAAAGGAAGTGTAATGATGAAATTATAATAATACGCATAATAAAGGTTTTTGGGTTAGATGGCGTTATTTATAAACGTGTCGTAACCTTCCACCACCCGACACGGCCAAACAGTAAAAAGGTGTCACGTTTACAAAGGACAAATAGTTCGCTACTTTAGCCCACCGGTGTGTTGAAGAGTGAATCATTTGAAATTTTGAGTACGAAGTTTCGCTGGTAATTACATCCAGCATCATCGGGCAATTTGCCACACCGGTGGGCTAAAGTAGTGAACTATTTGTCCTTTGTAAACGTGACACCTGTTTGGCCGTGTCGGGTGGTGGAGGGTTACGACACATTTATAAATAACGTCATCAAACCCCAGAAACCTTTATTATGAATAATACTGGTCGCCAAAGCCTACGTGTTAATAATAATAATGCGACTATCATTTGTTGTACTGTTTTATTGTCGTCACGTTCTTACCTGCCCCTACCGGACATCTGTGAAAAAATAGCTTTATAGCTCATCGGATTTTTCCACTATCAATAAATATTATGATTGTGATTAAAAAAAAACTACCCACACGGCTTAACGCCACACATATGGGTGCAGTGTGTTGCGTCATTTATGCCGGTTCGTATCGTTCACGATGCGCTCTCTGATTGGGACTGTTTCGTCTCGTTGAGCAACGCACAGCCCTGGATATTTTATCCGTTTAGGCGGTGTGTTGAGCACTCCTGATGACGACTCTAAATAAAAAAAAAGGTGGAAAACTATTTCCTGACTCTGTCTGCTTGAGCAGAGGGCCGTGACAAACGATTGCTTCGTGAGGCTCAGGTGCTGATCATATACAATATTGTTTTGATATATATCTTTTTTGCTTTCATAGGGATTGGATTACAACGGCATAGCGCGTGGGGGCGCCACGGTGGCTAGGAGATGTTAACTACCTCGCCTGGTATACAGGAGGTCGTGGGTTCCATCCCGACCCTGGCGCCTGCTGCTGTATATTTGGAGTCTGTGTGTCTCTCTCATCATCATCACGGTGACTAGGAGATGTTAACTACCTCGCCTGGTATACAGGAGGTCGTGGGTTCCATCCCAACCCTGACGCCTGCTGCTGTATATTTGGAGTTTGCGTGTCTCTCTCTCTCATCATAATCACGGTGGCTAGGAGATGTTAACTACCTCGCCTGGTATACAGGAGGTCGTGGGTTCCATCCCGACCCTGACGCCTGCTGCTGTATATTTGGAGTTTGCGTGTCTCTCTCTCTCATCATAATCACGGTGGCTAGGAGATGTTAACTACCTCGCCTGGTATACAGGAGGTCGTGGGTTCCATCTCGACCCTGACGCCTGCTGCTGTATATTTGGAGTTTGCGTGTCTCTCTCTCATCATCATCACAATGGCTAGGAGATGTTAACTACCTCGCCTGGTATACAGGAGGTCGTGGGTTCCATCCCGACCCTGACGCCTGCTGCTGTATATTTGGAGTTTGCGTCTCTCTCTCTCTCTCATCATAATCACGGTGGCTAGGAGATGTTAACAACCTCACCTGGTATACAGGAGGTCGTGGGTTCCATCCCGACCCTGACGCCTGCTGCTGTATATTTAGAGTTTGCGTGTCTCTCTCTCTCATCATAATCACGGTGGTTAGGAGATGTTAACTACCTCGCCTGGTATACAGGAGGTCGTGGGTTCCATCCCGACCCTGACGCCTGCTGCTGTAAATTTGGAGTTTGCGTGTCTCTCTCTCTCTCTCATCATAATCACGGTGGCTAGGAGATGTTAACAACCTCGCCTGGTATACAGGAGGTCGTGGGTTCGATCCCGACCCTGACGCCTGCTGCTGTATATTTGGAGTTTGCGTGTCTCTCTCTCTCATCATAATCACGGTGGCTAGGAGATGTTAACAACCTCGCCTGGTATACAGGAGGTTGTGGATTCCATCCCGACCCTGACGCCTGCTGCTGTATATTTGAAGTTTGCGTGTCTCTCTCTCTCTCTCCGTGGTCACTTAGATTGTCTCCGGGTCCTCCGGGTTTTTTCCCTCGACATTTAGAATCAACATCACGCGTTTCGAGTGTTTGGCTGATATCAATGTCCACGTGACAACCCCAGTCCGTTGGGCTGTCATTTTTATAGCCGGGGGCTAGTAGCTCAGTGGCCCTTACCTGATAAAATAATAATGAAATGTACCGTATTCGTAATGGCAAAATTCCACGACTCCAGGAAGTGGCCCCGAAGCTTGCCATAACGTAAGGGGCAATTAGACCCAAGCCGAAACATAACGTATAAAATAGATTGTTTAGAAATATTTTTATTTTATTTTTAATGATAGAATATTGTTTTGTCATCAGTATGACATAAGTATACCAGGTTTGCAGTCGATACCACATTGGGAAGCGGATTAAATTCTGATTTAAAGCTTTCGTGACTGCAGGGATTCATATTCTTGGTTCTTTCGGTAAAGTCACGTAGAATTTTATTGTTTCATATTTTTATTATTTTATTGTTTTCCTTCTACGTGACTTTACCGAAAGGACCAAGAATATATAAGTGGGTTAAAATTGAGTTACAAGATTTGAGGATACAACAACAACAACAGACAGAGTTAGTTAAATAAAAGCGTGCAATAATAAAAAGCGACAACATTTGGACCCCAATCAAGAGGATTATTGGGATTGTTTGGGGTTTTTTGACAATAACTCTGGAAGGAAACGTCGCAGATGCATAAAGGTGGTACTCGTCCTGCTCGCCTCGTCGAGAGGGATCCAACAATATTAATGGTTAAGCTGCAAATAGTAGCAGTAGTAGTGTCTCAAGAGAAAGGAACGGGAATGGGAAGAGAGAATAGAAATGATGGGACATTTAGTAATACCCACATTGACGTCTCCGCCTCCGTTGTTTGACGTCGTTTCGCAAATACGTCGTCACTTTATTATCGATACCACGACGACCCGATATGCGTCGTCTCAACCCCACACTTACGTCGCTGACAGCATCATCATCATCATCGTCGTCCTCGTTCGTTATCGCATCTCAGCCTTCGCCTCCACTCACCTACCGCTACCGCTACCTCGGCGGTAAATCGCTTGGGGAGTTGGCGTTGTTTCGAAATTCGTTGTCGCACCTTCGCAGGGAACGCATCAGCGACGTAGACCGCGGGGTAATGGTTGTGGCAGGAAGAGGTGGGATAAAGGGACGGACAAACGGGACCACCTCGAGTGATTGCACGTTTGTTGAACTTCTTTCACACTGTACCTAGTCAACCGTGCTGTGTGTAGAACTTCTTTCACACCGTACCTGGCCAACCGTGCTGTGTGTTGAACTTCTTTCACACCGTACCTGGCCAACCGTGCTGTGTGTTGAACTTCTTTCACACCGTACCTGGCCAACCGTGCTGTATGTTGAACTTCTTTCGCACCGTACCTGGCCAACCGTGCTGTGTGTAGAACTTCTTTCACACCGTACCTGGCCAACAGTGCTGTTTGTTGAACTTCTTTCGCACCGTACCTGGCCAACCGTGCTGTATGTTGAACTTCTTTCACACCGTACCTAGCCAACCGTGCTGTGTGTTGAACTTCTTTCACACCGTACCTGGCCAACCGTGCTGTATGTTGAACTTCTTTCACACCGTACCTGGCCAACCGTGCTGTGTGTTGAACTTCTTTCGCACCGTACCTGGCCAACCGTGCTGTTTGTTGAACTTCTTTCACACCGTACCTGGCCAACCGTGCTGTGTGTTGAACTTCTTTCACACCGTACCTGGCCAACCGTGCTGTGTGTTGAACTTCTTTCGCACCGTACCTGGCCAACCGTGCTGTTTGTTGAACTTCTTTCACACCGTACCTGGCCAACCGTGCTGTTTGTTGAACTTCTTTCACACCGTACCTGGCCAACCGTGCTGTATGTTGAACTTCTTTCACACCACACGTAGCCAACCGTGGGGAAGGCCAACTAAATGAACACGTGTTCAATCTAGGTGTTGATGATGATTGTAAAAGTGCACAGATCCCAGTGGCTTCTTAATATCGGAAGGGAGAGCGTTCCAGACGGCTGCAGGAGCGCGTCTGAAAGCGCCACGCGATGACGATAATGGTGATGACGATGATGATGACGATGATGATGACGATGATGATGACGATGATGACCACCGCCTTTGTTCGATGGCCCAGCCAAAAGCCACTACTGCTGCTGCTGCCAGGATGGCGATCTCGGTGTGGCGTGGTGATGGTGGTAATAGTGGTGGTGATGGTGGTGGTGATGGTGGTGGTGGTGGTGATGGTGGTGGTGGTGGTGATGGTGGTGGTGGTGATGGTGATGGTGGTGGTGATGGTGGTGGTGGTGATGATGATGGTAGTGGTGATGGTGGTGGTGATGGTGGTGGTGGTGGCGGTAATGGTGATGGTGGTGGTGATGATGGTGATAGTGGTGGTGGTGATGATGGTAGTGGTGATGGTGGTGGTGATGGTGGTGGTGATGATGGTGGTGGTGGCGGTAATGGTGATGGTGGTGGTGATGGTGGTGGTGGTGGTGGTGATGGTGGTGGTGGTGGTGGTGATGATGATGGTGGTGGTGATGGTGGTGGTGATGATGATGGTGGTGGTGATGGTGGTGGTGGTGGTGATGGTGATGGTGGTGGTGATGGTGGTGGTGGTGATGGTGGTGGTTGTGGTGATGGTGGTGGTGGTAATGGTGGTGGTGATGATGGTGGTGGTGGTGGTGACAGTGATGGTGGTGGTGATGGCGGTGGTGGTTTATCGCTTTCTTGACGAGATCAGCAGCGAGGTATTGCGTGGTGGTTCATTTGTGGCCAGTCGCTCTGCGTGTGTCACCAGGGCCGGGGTCATCGCGCGTCACGTGGAAGCCTGCGTGCTGCGGGGCGTTTAGCGGAGATGGCGACCTCGTTAAGTTTCATCGGCGGGGGTGGGGGGGGGGGGTGAAAGGGGTGGGGGTAGTGGGGGGTAGTGGGGGGGGGTTGGTGGGTTGGTGGGTGGGGGGGTTGCAGCCTCGAGACCAGTCGCCGTGTCTGCGAGCGCCTCTCATTTGATCTGCGTTGTTTCGTATTTATTTATTTATTAACCGCCAATCACACCACCCATCACTCCCCCCCCCACCACCACTTACTCGCTCCCCCCCCGGGGGGGGGGGGCGGGGGGTGGGTGGGGGAGGGGCTTCAGACTTCATTGCAGAGCCGCTGACTGCCCCTGCCCCTCCCCACCTTGGCATTCATCTAACGCTGGAGGGTGATGGTGGTGGTGGTGGTTTTTGCGCAGGAGGTCCCAGGAGAATCCCCCTGTCATAATGAACATATACAACCCGGGGCGACAGGCAGCGAGAGAGGGAGCTGCGGCACACGGCGGTGGAGGGAGAGGGGACGAGAGAGAGAGGGAGAGAGAGAGATATGGAGAGAGGGTGAGAGGGAGAGAGAGAGAGAGAGATATGGAGAGAGGGAGAGATATGGAGAGAGGGAGAGAGAGAGAGATATGGAGAGAGGGAGAGAGGGAGAGAGAGAGAGAAGAAGAGATAGATATGGAGAGAGGGAGAGGGAGAGAGATATGGAGAGAGGGAGAGAGAGAGATATGGAGAGAGCGGGAGAGAGAGAGGGAGAGAGGTGTAGAGAGAGCCTTGAAGGTGAACTGAGAGGGAGAGAGAGACGTTGCGGCGAGGGAGAAGAGGAGAGATGTGAGTGACAGGTGGCACGTGGGTGGGTGGCAGGTGAGTGACAGGTGGCACGATGGTGGGTGGCAGGTGAGTGACAAGTGGCACGTGGGTGGGTGGCAGGTGAGTGACAGGTGGCACGTGGGTGGGTGGCAGGTGAGTGACAGGTGGCACGTGGGTGGGTGGCAGGTGAGGGACAGGTGGCACGTGGGTGGGTGGCAGGTGAGGGACAGGTGGCACGTGGGTGGGTGGCAGGTGAGGGACAGGTGGCACGTGGGTGGGTGGCAGGTGAGTGATAGGGAGCGGGTGGGTAAGTGAAAGAGAGAGCGGGTGGGTGAGAGAGAGGGAGCGGGTGAGTGAGAGAGCGGATGTAGTGTATAGTGTAGTGTATAGTGTAGCGTATAGTGTCGTGTTTAATAGTGTATACTGTAGTGTATAGTGTAGTGTATAGTGCAGTGTATAATAGTGTATAGTGTAGTGTGTAGTATAGTGTATAGTGTAGTGTATAGTGTAGTGTATAGTGCAGTGTATAATAGTGTATAGTGTAGTGTATAGTGTAGGGTATAGTATAGTGTATAGGGTAGTTTATAGTAGTGTAGTGTATAGTGTTGTGTATAGTGTAGTGTATAGTGTAGTGTATAGCGTAGTGCATAATAGTGTAGTGTATAGTGTAGGGTATAGTATAGTATATAGGGTAGTGTATAGTGTCGTGTATAATAGTGTAAAGAATATGTATAGTAGTGTAGTGTATAGTGTTGTGTATAGTGTAGTGTATAGTGTTGTGTATAGTGTAGTGTATAGTGGAGTGTATAGTGTAGTGTATAGTGTTGTGTATAGTGTAGTGTATAGTGTTGTGTATAGTGTAGTGTATAGTGTTGTGTATAGTGTAGTGTATAGTGGAGTGTATAGTGTAGGGTATAGTGTAGGGTATAGTGTAGTGTATAGTGTAGTGTATAGTGTAGAGTATAGGGTAGTGTATTGTGTAGTGTATAATAGTGTATAGTGTAGTGTATAGTGTAGTGTATAATAGTGTATAGTGTAGTGTATAGTGTAGTGTATAGTGTAGTGTATAGCGTAGTGTATAGTATAGTGCAAAGTGTAGTGTATATTGTAGTGTATAGTGTAGTGTATAGTGTGGTGTATAATAGTGTAGTGTATACTGTAGTGTATAATAGTGTATAGTGTAGTGTATAGTGTAGTGTATAATAGTGTAGTGTATAGTGTAATGTATAGTGTAGTGTATAGGGTAGTGTATAGTAGTGTAGTGTATAGTGTAGTGTATATTAGTGTAGTGTATAGTGTAGTGTATAGTGTAGTGTATAGGGTAGTGTATAGTAGTGTAGTGTATAGTGTAATGTATATTAGTGTAGTGTATAGTGTAGTGTATATTAGTGTAGTGTATAGTGTAGTGTATAGTAGTATAGTGTAGTGTATAGTGTAGTGTATAGGGTAGTGTAGATACGCATCTAATATGCCGTGACCGTCTTTGTTCGATGGTCAGCCAAAAGCCGCTGCTGCGCAGACGAGATAGAGAGCAAGGGAGCGAGGCACGGATATGTTAGCCCGGAATGAAATAAAATAAAAACGGTGAGGGATCGGGGGAATGAGATGAATAGAGACAGAAGGGGCAGGGGAGTGGGAGGGAGATATTGAGTGGTGAGGGTGAGTGAGGAATGATGAGAAAAAAGAATAGAGGAGAGAGAGAGATGAGAGATGCGGGAGGTAAGAGAGAGAACCTGTGGAGGCTGGGATCCGGATATTTATTGATGCTGCAGGAGAAAATCCGATGAGCTATAAAGCTCTTTTTTTCCACAGATGTCCAGCAATGGGACAAGTGGTCAGAACGTTACAACAACAACAGACAGGACACAAGCGTGATTGGAGTGCAAAGTATCGGACGGCTAAACAAATAACTAAACATTATTTTTAAAATGTACATCTCGCCAGGTAAAGTCCACTGAGGTATGAACTTATTTTTTCAGAAGCGACCTGGCAAATAAAAAATGATAGCTCATCACGTGGGGTCGGTGGGGGTGGGGGTGGAGCAGAGAAAGACGTGGTGTGCTATGGGAGTGTTTTTGCTCTTGTTCTGCTGCCTCTGTGAAGTTTGGGAATTGATGATGCAATTTGAACTTAAACAGTTTATTTAGTTAAGGGGAGCCACGGTGATGTTATCTGTCTCGCCTGGTACGCATGAGGTCGTGGGTTTGATCCCGACCCTGACGTCTGCTGAATATTTGGAGTTTGCGTGTCTCTCTCTCTCTCATCATCATCCCGGTGGCGAGGAGATGTTAACTACCTCGCCTGGTACGCATGAGGTCATGGGTTCGATCCCGATCCTGACGCCTGCTGCCAATATTTGGAGTTTGCGTGTCTCTCTCATCATCATCACGGTGGCTAGGAGATGTTAACTCCCTCGCCTAGTATACAGGAGGTCGTGGGTTCGATCCCGACCCTGACGCCTGCTGTATATTTGGAGTTTGTGTGTGTCTCTCTCTCTCTCTCATCATCATCCCGGTGGCTAGGAGATGTTAACTACCTCGCCTCGTACGCATGAGGTCGTGGGTTCGATCCCGATCCTGACTCCTGCTGTATATTTGGAGTTTGTGGTGTCTCTCTCTCATCATCATCATCATCACGGTGGCTAAGAGATGTTAACTACCTCGCCGGGTATGCAGGAGGGGCGTGGGTTCGATCCCGACCCTGATGCCTGCTGTATATTTGGAGTTTTTGGTGTCTCTCCCTATTGGTCGCGTGGATTTTTTTGCTCCAGGTCCTCCAGTTTTTCCCTCCACTCTCTCTCACTCCCCTGCTCTCTCTATTACTCACCTGCTATCTCACTCACATGCTCTCTCTATCACCTGCTCTCTCTCACTCACTCACCTGCCAGCCACGTGCATTCTGTCACTCACCATCTCTCTCACGCACTTCACAATCTCTCCCTCTCACTCACTCACCTGTTCTCCCTCTCAATCACTCACCTGTTCTCTCCATCACTCACTCACCTGCTCCCTCTCACTCACTAACCTGTTCTCTCCCTTACTCACTCACCTGCTCTCATTCTCTCACTCACCTGTTCTCTCTCTCACTCACTCACCTGCTCTCACTCTCTCACTCACTCACCTGTTCTCTCTCTCACTCACTCACCTGCTCCCTCTCACTCACTCACTCACCTGCTCCCTCTCACTCACTCACTCACCTGCTTTCTAACTCACCTGCTCTCAAACACACCAGCTCTCGCCATCACTCACTCACCTGCTCCCTCTCACTCACTCAGCTGCTTTCTCACTCACTCACTCACCTGCTCCCTCTCTATCACTCACTCACTCACCTGTTCTCTCTATCACTCACACACTCACCTGCTTTCTAACTCACCTGCTCTCTCTCTCTCACTCACCTGCCAGCCACGTGCATTCTATCACTCACCATCTCTCTCACGCACTCTGCAATCTCTCACTCTCTATCACTCACCTGTTCTCTCTCTATCACTCACTCACCTGCTCCCTCTCACTCACTCACTCACCTGCTTTCTAACTCACCTGCTCTCAAACACACCAGCTCTCGCCATCACTCACTCACTTGCTCCCTCTCACTCACTCAGCTGCTTTCTCACTCACTCACCTGTTCACTCTCTCACTCACTCACCTGCTCCCTCTCTATCACTCACTCACTCACTCACCTGTTCTCTCTATCACTCACACACTCACCTGCTTTCTAACTCACCTGCTCTCTCTCTCACTCACCTGCTCCATCTCACTCACTCACCTGTTCTCTCTCTCTCACTCATCTGCTTTCTAACTCACCTGCTCTCTCTCTCTCTCACTCACCTGCCAGCCACGTGCATTCTATCACTCACCATCTCTCTCACGCACTCTGCAATCTCTCACTCTCTATCACTCACCTGTTCGCTCTCTATCACTCACTCACCTGCTCCCTCTCACTCACTCACTCACCTGTTCTCTCTCACTCACTCACCTGTTCTCTCTATCACTCACTCACTCACCTGTTCTCTCTCACTCACTCACCTGCTCCCTCTCACTCACTCACCTGTTCTCTCTATCACTCACTCACTCACCTGTTCTCTCTCACTCACTCACCTGCTCACTCACTCACCTGCTCTCTATCACTCACTCACCTGCTCTCTATCACTCACTCACGTGTACTCTCTATCACTCACTCACCTGCTCCTTCTCACTCACTCACCTGTTCTCTCTATCTCTCACTCACTCACCTGCTCTCTCTCTCTCTCACTCACCTGCCAGCCACGTGCATTCTATCACTCACCATCTCTCTCACGCACTCTGCAACCTCTCACTCTCCCTCCCTCTCGCTCGCACCGATTCTGTCACGCTCTGCGTCTCACTCGCTAAAATTAAAATCGGCCTTATTGACACGATGCTGGTGCGCCAGTATTGCCAGAGTAATTAAGCAAAAAATAAGTCAATCAACAATGACAAATATATTGATCGATACTAATATCAGCAAATTGTCATATAACCACTCTCCCTTCCTCTGCAGATAATTAGATCAACGCAATCACCCCCTCCTCCTCCACTGCCCACCATCTCTACTTGCTCATCGGAGCTGCGGGGATAGAACATCAGGCTAAACACAAACGGCAGCTCTCGAGAGACGAGGGTTTGAAATCTCGATTTAAATTTTCAGTTTTTTCGCGTCTCGTGTTCGTTGTCCTTCCCCCCCCCCTCCCCCCGCGCGCGCACCTCCGATTAGCGCGGTTGGCTACGTACGGTGCGAAAGAAGTTCAACGTTCCATTGCACACAGCCCCCTTTAACACGCGTTTGCAGGCTTCACGCGGTCAATATTTCCCATTCGCAGGTTGGTGTTTTGGTCGGATCTGGAGTGCAAACTCCGTCCTTCAGGACCGCTTTTCGCGTTTAGTTTGTTGTCTTCCCCCCCACCCAGCACCGCACCTCCGATTAGCAGCGCGGTTCAGGTGCACGAGGACATGTCCCAACTTGCGTTGCAGTGCAGCAGTGGATGTGAACCTCGCGCGCAGATTCCGATGCGGTTCGTTGCTTGCTCTCACCGCTACCGGCGGTGCCGACATCTGCCTCTGTGGAGGAGGAGGAGGATGAGGAGGACGATGAGGAGGAGGATGAGGAGGAGGCTCGTGAAGGTTCACTACTGGGCATTTGGAGGCAGTCTCGCCATCCAGCAACAGTCGATGTGCGGAGGAGCGACGTTCTAATTCGTATCTTTAAAAAATTTTTACCAGGTAAGGCCCCACTGAGCTGTATGGTAGCTTTTTTCAGAAGCGACCTGGCGGTCAGAAATGACGGAAAAAGGAAGTGGCTTATCACGTGGAAATGTATTAGCAGCCCCCCCAAAAAATAAAAACTTTCTAAACGCGTGATGTTGATTCCAAGTGTAAACCGGAGGACCCGGATAGAAATCCACGCGACCACGGGGAGAGAGACACGCACACTCCAAATATACAGGCGTCAGGGTACGGGATTGAACCCATGCTCTCATGCATACCAGGCGAGGTAGTTAAAGTCTCACCACCGCGGCGGATGACACAGCAGGTGCATCTGTCGATCATCTCAGCCGATCAACCCACGGCACCTGTAGGGCTTGTTCCGTTGATCTCCTTCAACACTGACGGCCTCAAAGTGCACCTAGCCGGGCACAGGCGCAGTGGTGACGTCACTGTTGTTGTTATTTCTGCACAGGAGGGGCGTGGGGAAAGGGGCGACGGGCTGGGAGAGATCTTCATCATCAACAGTCGAATTAATTGTGGCTGCGGAGAGATGAAAAATCAATTAATTGTTTGAAACGAAACCTTAGACGGACAAAAGATGCGTTGAAAATAATGAAATCTAATCATCCTGTGATGGGATGTTTTTCGGAACGAGAAATCGTCACAGCATGCAATGAATACCCATGAACCAAGAATATGAATCCCTGCAGTCACGAAAGCTTTAAATCAAAATTTACCCATGAGGTTGTTAAAATGATCCGACTTGACAATTCAGCAAGTCACATTATTTACACGTAATGCCTTGCTGCGTTATCCAATTAAGAGCATCGTGACAAATTAGCAACGAACGCCAGAGAAATGTAAACGACTCCACCGAATGAACACGGCCCTACGTAAATCGTATGGAGTGGTGATGTAATTTGGCGATTAATGTATCGCCTATCTGCGTCGTTAATGAAAACTACGCACAGATGCATTGGAATCCCGTCTCTGGTCGAAATACCGTAAACATTTGCACCCACGAATGCCCTTGGTGAATATTAAACCACTGGGTACTATTTTTATTTCACCAGCGCAATGCCCGCCTGGCCACAAATGATGACTCACCGAAGTGGCTCATCGCGTGGAAATTGCTCGCAGACAAATACTCTGAACGCGTGGATGTTGATCCTCAATGCGGAATGGAGAACCCGGAGCACCCGAAGTAAATATCCACGCGATCACGAGGAGAGAGACACGAAAACTCCAAATAAACAGCAGCAGGCGTCAGGGTCGGGATCGAACGCATGACCTCCTGTATACCAGGCGAGGTAGTTAACATCTCCTAGCAACCGTAATGATGATGATAGAGAGAGAGAGAGACACGCAAACTCCAAATATACAGCAGCAGGCGTCAGGGTCGGGATCGAACGTATGCCCTCCTGTGTACCAGGCGAGGTAGTCAAATAAGCCACTTCGTTGAGCTATCATTTGTGGCAAGGTCGCTTCTAAAAAAGAGCTGCTTAGCTCCGTGGGCCTGACCTGGTAAAATAAAAGATATATGTTAGTCAGTTAATGAATAGGTTAAGTGAACTTTGAGGCTACCTGAAGTCTGGCGGAAGGCTCTATCGCTGCTGGTCATGGGTTGACCGACGGCGATGACTGGGCAGATGCACCACCCGTGATCCCTACTGCACCAACTTTTTGCGTTTTACCCACCCGGCGCTACCGCTCGTTGTTGTGAGCGTCGCTCCTTTGCCCCCCCCCCCCCCCCCCCGTTATTGTTGTTGGAGGACGACTGCCTCCAACTGACCAGTAGGCAGCGTCCTTCACTAGCCTCCTACTCCAGACGCTATTTCTCACTCACCTCTCTTATCACGTGACGCGTCCGACTCGACACACGCGCACGCACGCACGCGCGCGCGTGCACGTCCACCGCGTGCGTGCGGCACGGTGGCGTTTTTTTTCCCCATTTCGCATTAAAATATGCAAATTGTAAAAAAAATATATATCACCGCCAAAGGCGGTACCATAATCGTCGCCGTGTCACATCACAGAGAGGCAATGAGCAGGTCAGCCGCCCATACTGATGAGAGGCGTTGGTACCACGTGTGGCTGTGCGCGCGCGCGTGCTCGTGTACGCGTGCACACGCGCGGGGAGCGGCGGCGCAGCGGTTAGCGCAACCGGCCCACCCCGAGTTGGATTCCAACTCAGCGCCAACAACACTCACTGACTGATTATATCTGAACCGGTCCTGGGCCTCCCCCTAGGTCGACTCAGCCTCAAATGGGTACCTGGTGCGGTGTGTAGTAGTAAGCATCGCCACTGGGTGGAGATGCTGGCCACCCACCCCCCTGTCGTGTGCCCGTGCCGGCCTTCACAGGTGCTGCTCGCTAACAGCACTTGCCCCTACGCTCTGTTACAAGGCTACACGGGGGATCTTTGTGTTTGCTTTTGCATTTTTCTCTAAGCGCGCCGTGTGGCATCTGGGGGTCGGCTTTCGCGAGCAGCAGGCGGTCTTGCCACATCGATGATGGAAGGGGGTCTACGTTGTGTGTGTGGTGGGGAGGGGGAGGAGGAGGAGGAGAAAGAACGCTCTCGTGAAGACGGAGGGCGCCTCGCATTCACGATGAACAACAGCGCCTTACAATGCGGGCAATTCTTTTTTTTTACTCCGGGCGCCACGTTTCGCGCATTCACTGGAGCAAAGAATCGCTCAGACTGCCGCTCCCTCATCATTATCATCTTCTTCCGCTGCCCCTGCTTCAAAAGAGATGGAACATTTGAACGAGTAATTTTCTTTCAAATCAACCGTTTGTTAATGCGAGTTTTCGTTCGGGTATTTTAAATCTTCACGCTTGGATAACCCCCCCCCCTCCCCCACCATTGTTTAATTTTAAATCACAAAGCGAGATTCTGTGTTAGTATCCTCAATACGTGCGTGTGTGTGTGTATGTCGCGTGTGTGTATTTCGTGTGTGTATGCATGTCGTGTGTGTGTGTCGTGTGTGTATTTCGTGTGTGTGTAATTCGTGTGTGTGTATTTCGTGTGTGTGTATGTCGTGTGTGTGTGTTTTTTTCGTGTGTATGTCGTGTGTGTGTATGTCGCGTTTATGTGTATCTCGTGTGTGTATGTCGTGTGTGTGTATGTCGTGTGTGTGTGTGTGTGTCGCGTGTGTATGTCGTGTGTGTGTATGTCGTGTGTGTGTGTGTGTGTCGTGTGTGTGTATGTATGTCGTGTGTGTGTGTATTTCGTGTGTGTGTATGTATGTCGTGTATGTCGTGTGTGTATTTCGTGTGTGTGTATGTATGTCGTGTGTGTGTGTATTTCGTGTGTGTGTATGTATGTCGTGTGTGTGTATGTCGTGTGTGTGTCGTGTGTGTGTGTATGTCGTGTGTGTGTATGTCGTGTGTGTGTCGTGTGTGTGTGTGTGTATGTCGTGTGTGTGTATGTCGTGTGTGTGTATGTATGTCGTGTGTGTGCATTTCGTGTGTGTGTATGTCGTGTGTGTGTGTGTGTACGTCGTGTGTGTGTGTATTTCGTGTGTGTGTATGTTGTGTGTGTATGTCGTGTGTGTGTCGTGTGTGTGTGTATCGTGTGTGTATGTCGTGTGTGTGTATTTCGTGTGTGTGTATTTCGTGTGTATGTATTTTGTGTGTGTATGTCGTGTGTGTGTCGTGTGTGTGTGTCGTGTGTGTGTGTGTCGTGTGTGTATGTCGTGTGTGTGTGTATGTCGTCTGTGTGTCGTGTGTGTGTGTCGTGTGTGTGTGTATGTATGTCGTGTGTGTGTATGTCGTGTGTGTGTGTATTTCGTGTGTATGTATTTTGTGTGTGTATGTCGTGTGTGTGTCGTGTGTGTGTGTCGTGTGTGTATGTATGTCGTGTGTGTGTATGTCGTGTGTGTGTCGTGTGTGTGTGTCGTGTGTGTATGTCGTGTGTGTGTGTGTATGTCGTCTGTGTGTGTGTATGTCGTCTGTGTGTGTCGTGTGTGTGTGTCGTGTGTATGCATGTCGTGTGTGTGTATGTCGTGTGTGTGTATATTTCGTGTGTGTATTTCGCATGTATGTCGCGTTTCGTGTGTGTGTGTGTCGTGAGTGTGTGTATGTCGCGTTTCGTGTGTGTGTGTATGTCGCGCTACGATCATGGTGACCCGAGTTCGATTCCCGCTCACGGCCAACACCAGTGCTGATTACACGGCGTAACAACATTTATTTATATTGTCCCTGGCAAGTAAGTGTTATTTCCTAATTGCTTATGGCGCAAAAGTACAGAAAGTGGCTATTATTATTTCCAACAAACTTGTTTTGTGACCAGGACACAAAGCAAAGTTAATAATCCACTGCATTAATAACACTGTGGAACAAAACAATGTTGTTCCTGGGTAATAAGTATTATTTTATAATTGCTTATGCCTCAAAAGTGCAGAAAATGTCTATTATTCCCCACAAACTTTGCTTTTATGACGAGGACAGCGATATTTTTAAATGGCCCTATTTTCAATGAGAAAACGGGCGAATTTGTGTCATTCCTTCATTTAAAGTCCTGGTCACAAAAGCAAAGTTTATGGGGAATAATAATAATAATAATAGCCGTTTTCTATACTTTTTAGGCATAAGCAATTAAAAAAATAACACTTGCTACCAAGGGACAAAAATCGTGTTACATGGTATTATCTGAACCGGTCTTGGGCCTCCCCTAGGTCGATTCAGCCTGAAATAAGTACCTTGTGCGGTGTGTAGAAAACATCGCCACTAGGGAGACAAAGACGTACCGGGCGTGGTTGCTGGCCACCCACCCCCTCGTGTGCCGTTCCGGCCTTCATCGGTGCTCGCTAACAGCACTTGCCCCTACAGTCTGTTAAGGCTATACGGGGGATCTTTGTCTTTGTGTGTGTCCTTGGGGGGATCGGAGCGGTGTTGTTGCGGTTAGCGCTACGCTGAGTTACGAACCTGACTACCCAAGCTCGATTCCCGCTCACAATCAACACCAGTGACGATTTTCTGAACCGGTCCCGAGCCTCCCCTAGGTCGACTCAGCCTTAATTGAGCACCTGGTGCTACGTGTAAAAAAAAACCATTGTCACGGGGGAGACAAAGGCGGCCGGGCGTGGTTTTGGCCACTCACCCCCTCGTGCGCCGTGCCGGCAATCATAACAGCACTTGCCCCAGGAGCCGTATAAAGGCTACACGGGGGATATTTGTCTTTACATGCACACACCACATGCAACAGGGAGTGGCTGTTAAAAAAACACACACACACAGCGGCGTAGGAGCGTGGCGGTGTGAGGCCCTCAGTCCCAGGCTGTCGTGAGCTCTCCTCTATATCAACAGGAAGTGCGGAATGGTTAGTGGTGGTGAAAGGTCGATTATGACCCATTCCCCCCACCCACCTCCATCGGTGATGAACATCCACGGAGGGAGTATTTGACCTCCTGTCCCAAGCATTGGCCAGAGTAGCCCCTCGTGATGAAGTCGCTTTATTAGATGACTCGAACGCCCCAGAGAGGTCACCGCCGAGAGCGCTTGGGCAGAAGTGATTGGAAGATCACGGGCCAGATCTTCTCGGCGATAACAGCAGCACGCGTAGGAGAATTCGGTGCGGTTCTTCGTATCCTCGCAACCCCGGATTGCTCTCTCATGCCTTAGGATTGCACCCCTCTCCTGCCTCACATTAACAATCGTGCTCATCTCTCGCATTAACGTAGCCACTTCCGTGTCCTCTAATTTCTCACATTAAGAATCGTGCTGATCTCTCGCATTAACGTAGCCACTTCCGTGCCCTCTAATTTCTCACGTTAACATAATGCTAATCTCTCGCATTAACGTAGCCACTTCCGTGTCCTCTAATTTCCCACGTTAACATAATGCTGATCTCTCGCATTAACGTAGCCACTTCCGTGTCCTCTAATTTCCCACGTTAACATAATGCTGATCTCTCGCATTAACGTAGCCACTTCCGTGTCCTCTAATTTCCCACGTTAACATAATGCTGATCTCTCGCACTAACGTAGCCACTTCCGTGTCCTCTAATTTCTCACATTAACAGTCATGCCAATCTCTCGCATTAACGTAGCCACTTTCGTGCCCCCTAATTTCCCACGTTAACATAATACTGGTCTCTCGCATTAACGTAGCCACTTCCGTGTCCTCTAATTTCTCACATTAAGAATCGTGCTGATCTCTCGCATTAACGTAGCCACTTCCGTGCCCTCTAATTTCCCACGTTAACATAATGCTAATCTCTCGCATTAACGTAGACACTTCCGTGTCCTCTAATTTCTCACATTAAGAATCGTGCTCATCTCTCGCATTAACGTAGCCACTTCCGTGCCCTCTAATTTCTCACGTTAACATAATGCTAATCTCTCGCATTAACGTAGACACTTCCGTGTCCTCTAATTTCTCACATTAACAATCGTGCTCATCTCTCGCATTAACGTAGCCACTTCCGTGCCCTCTAATTTCCCACGTTAACATAATGCTAATCTCTCGCATTAACGTAGACACTTCCGTGTCCTCTAATTTCTCACATTAACAATCGTGCTCATCTCTCGCATTAACGTAGCCACTTCCGTGCCCTCTAATTTCCCACGTTAACATAATGCTAATCTCTCGCATTAACGTAGCCACTTCCGTGCCCTCTAATTTCCCACGTTAACATAATGCTAATCTCTCGCATTAACGTAGCCACTTCCGTGCCCTCTAATTTCCCACGTTAACATAATGCTAATCTCTCGCATTAACGTAGCCACTTCCGTGCCCTCTAATTTCCCACGTTAACATAATGCTAATCTCTCGCATTAACGTAGCCACTTCCGTGCCCTCTAATTTCCCACGTTAACATAATGCTAATCTCTCGCATTAACGTAGCCACTTTCGTGTCCTCTAATTTCTCACATTAACATCATGCTAATCTCTCGCATTAACGTAGCCACTTCCGTGCCCTCTAATTTCCCACGTTAACATAATGCTAATCTCTCGCATTAACGTAGCCACTTCCGTGTCCTCTAATTTCTCACATTAACAATCGTGCTCATCTCTCGCATTAACGTAGCCACTTCCGTGCCCTCTAATTTCCCACGTTAACATAATGCTGATCTATCGCATTAACGTAGCCACTTCCGTGCCCTCTAATTTCTCACATTAACAATCGTGCTGATCTCTCGCATTAACGTAGCCACTTCCGTGTCCTCTAATTTCCCACGGTAACATAATGCTAATCTCTCGCATTAACGTAGCCACTTCCGTGCCCTCTAATTTCTCACATTAACAATCGTGCTCATCTCTCGCATTAACGTAGCCACTTCCGTGCCCTCTAATTTCCCACGTTAACATAATACTGGTCTCTCGCATTAACGTAGACACTTCCGTGTCCTCTAATTTCTCACATTAACAATCGTGCTCATCTCTCGCATTAACGTAGCCACTTCCGTGCTCTCTAATTTCCCACGTTAACATAATGCTAATCTCTCGCATTAACGTAGACACTTCCGTGTCCTCTAATTTCTCACATTAACAATCGTGCTCATCTCTCGCATTAACGTAGCCACTTCCGTGCTCTCTAATTTCCCACGTTAACATAATGCTAATCTCTCGCATTAACGTAGACACTTCCGTGTCCTCTAATTTCTCACATTAACAGTCATGCCAATCTCTCGCATTAACGTAGCCACTTCCGTGCCCTCTAATTTCCCACGTTAACATAATGCTAATCTCTCGCATTAACGTAGACACTTCGGTGCCCTCGTCCAGGAGGCCGCTCTCCTCCTACCTTACAGTTACGTGCCAATGTCTCACATTAACATCACTAGACCCCGGCCGCTTCTTTATGACCCTTGGGCTACAACCATTTCAAACCTTTTAAAAGAGTCTGCCTCAGCAGCAGACCGCGGCTTTCCCACCTGATGACCGACGCTTTGTGTTGCGCCGCCCGGAACGTCGTCGATTTATTGTATTTTCTAGCTACAGTGACTTTACCGAAAGCACCACAGAGTATGGATTCAAGCAGTCACGAAAGCTTCAAATCAAGCTGGTCCAGTTCTCTCTCCGTCGGCTTAACGAGCGCAACCTCTGCCCCGTCCCTGTGCCAGCGAAGGTCGCGCGTGCCACTCCGTGGCCCGCCCTTGACAAGGGCCGAATGGCTCACAGGGCTGTACCAAATAAATGAAACTGCAACTGACTCCACAGCGTGGCGAGTCCGCGCGCGTGCGATGCGCCTGCTCCCTCCTTCCGACCTCGCGCTCCAAGTTCCACACCCGGGGCGCCGCCGAGACTCGAACAACCGCGGCTCTCAGCCTCGCCGTGTGAAGGGAGTTCAAAGTGAGGATTGCGATTGCCACCTTCACAGCCGCGTTTTACATCTTTTCATACCCACCCACCCCCCACTCTCCATTCTCCTCCCACTCCTTCGTAAGTTGCTCGCGAACGGCGCTTTGTCCCAAAAGTCAGCTGAGGCTATGCGGGGGATGTTCCTGACAAGGCAGTCTGTGTGTGTGTGTGTTTTGTGCGTTGGCACAACGCGTGCGGAGCGGTGGCGGTAGCGGTTAGCGCTACGCTGCGCTGCGCTACGAACCCGGCCCAACGAGTGACCGTTCTCTGAACCGGTCCTGGGCCTCCCCTCGGTCGACTCAGCCTCAAATGGGTAGCTGATGCGGTGCGTAATAAACATCGCCACGAAGGGAGACAAAGGCGGCCGGGGCGTGGTGCTGACCAGCCGCCTCCTCGTGTGCCGTTCTGGTCCTCATAGGTGCTCGCTAACAGCACTTGCCCCAACAGTATGTTAAGGCTATACGGGACATCTTTGTCTTTGTTTTTGGTGTACCGTGTACCAGGGGCGGAGCCAGGGGGGGTGACAGGGTAGACAATTGTCACCCCCGAAAAAAAATAAAAAATCGAAAATCTGAAACATTCTGCGTATAAGTGTACGACACTCGGTCTGGCGGACTCCGTGCAACTGCATTGTCCGAGTGTGTCGCCAAACCGATGGCGTCTATTCTAGATTTGAAGCTTTCGTGACTGCAAGGATCCATACTCTTTGGTTCTATTCGGTAAAGTCACGTATGTAAAAAATAAAACAACAAAAATCACGACGTTTCGGTCACGTTTTTAAGGCCACAACATAGGTGGCCTTCATCTGATGAAGGCCACTTGTGTTGTGGCCGAAACGTCGTGATTTTTGTTATTTTATTTTTTAAGGCCACGTGTTGTGGCCGAAACGTCGTGATTTTTGTTGTTTTATTTTCTAAGGCCACTTGTGTTGTGGCCGAAACGTCGTGCTTTTTGTTGTTTTATTTTTTTACCTACGTGACTTTACCGAATAGAACCAAAGACGATGGCGTCTAGTTCAACAGCCTGACTCTCTAATCATTCTTGAAATTAAAATTTGTTGAATGTCACCCCGGGCTGAAAATCCTGGTTCCGCCCCTGCCGTGTACGGTATAGGGGTTGTGTTGGTGTTGCCTGCAGGGTGTGTGCTGCGTGTCGGTATGCATGCTGGTTTCGTGGGCTGTTGTTGCGTGTACGTTGTGTCTTGGAGAGCCAAACCACAGTGTGTGTGTGCGTGTGCGTACCGTGAGTGTGAGAGGCGTTAGGTGTTGTCAAGTTGGGGAGCGGTGGTGCAGCGGTTAGCGCTACACCGCGCCACGAACCCGGGAGATCCGGGTTCGACTCCCGCTCACGGCCGACGCCAGTGACGATCATCTGAACCGGTCCTGGGCCTCCCCTAGGTCGACTCAGCCTCCAATTGAGCGGCTGATGCGCTGAGTAATAAACATCGCAACGAAGTGAGACAAAGGCGGCCGGGCGTGGTTGCTGGCCACCACCCCCCCCCCCCTCCCTCCCCCTGTTTCCCGTCGTTTGCCCGTGGCGGCCTTCATAGGTGGTGCCAGCTAACAGCACTTGCCCGCGACAGTCTGTTAAAGGGCTATACGGGGGCATCTTTGTCTTTGTGTGCGCGCGCGCACGCGCGCGCGTGTGTATCGGAGTGTGAGAGGCGTTAATTGTCAAGCGTGCCGTGTGAGGGCCAAAAATGAAGACTCGGAGCACACAAGGGACCGCATCCACTGACGTCACTCGGGATAGGGTGAGGGGGGGTGAGTGTCGAAGGGGGGGGGGGGGCGAAGGGGGTAGGGGAGGGGGGGCGAAGTTGGGGGGGAGGGGTGGGTGGGGGGTGACGGGGATAGTGAGGGAGAGAATGAGAGAGAGTGCGGGAGATAGATGTGAGGATTAGGGGAGGGGAGGGTGGGAGGGAGGGAAGAGAAATAGTGAGGCAGGGCAAGGAAGAGTGACAGAGGGAATTGGAAATGAGGGGGGGAGGGCAGAGATAGGGGGCACGGAGCGATATAGAATGCAGACAGGCGGGAGACATGTGGTGAACCCAGCGTGGCATGGCTGGAGATCCGGACGATAATTTTTTTCCCTCTCCAAAGTTGATATATTGCATTGCATTTCAGTCGCGAGAAATTGTCTTTTAAAAAAATAATAATAGGGTAATGTCAAAAGCAGTTACGCGACTTCGGCGCGAAGCAGCTAAACGGCGGGGTTAAGATACCATCCCCTCGTTTCATGAGCGTGTATGAAATCACAACCCTCTTTCGAAGGCTCATCCCTGAGTCTTCACCTGCAGACCTCGGCACGTCCACGCATGGCATGGAGGTGTAGTGGATTCGAATTAGGTGCACACACAACTCCTTGGGAGGCGACACTTATGTGTTAATGAACACGACAGTCAACTCTCACATTACGCATAGGGTGGTGACCACCGACCTACTCCAGCTTACACACACTTCTCTAACTCCCAGATACTCTAGCGTGACGCAGCCAGGTGGGCTACTGGCGGGTCCGCTGACAGGAGGCTTGACTCTTGTTGGCGTCTTCACGATGCATCTTCACTCTTGATACGGGCAGCAGCCTCGAACCTCGTGAGGAGGCTGCTTATATGGGCCTCGGCGTGCCCGGGCCACGCCTCCCTTCGAGAACCCTCTCGAAGCCCCCCCCCCCCCCCTGCTGTCCACGTGACCTCCCCACCCCCCCACCCCGAGGTGCCCCCTAGGCCCCCGGCCCCCACTGGGGTCCAGTCACGTGTCCAGCCGGGGTCACAGAGAGTGCCACGACCTCACACCACCCACGTGGCCTCCCGAGTCCAGAACCGGCCCTGACGTAATTCCCGCCTCCAGCCGGGATGACGTCATGTGTGTGTGTGTGTAGACCCGCGTGGTCGTGGCGCTCCCCCGCATAGTGACGTCACACATGTGCGTGTGTACGCAGTGGTGATGCTACCATCACTACAGAGGCACTGCACTCGCCATCGCTCTGATCACGCGGGAGCCACGCAACGTCACAAACAGCGTCGTCGTCGTCATCGTAACCGTCATCACAACCCACGGTGCAGATCGCCACGTGGGTGCCCACTGCACATTTCGTGATTCGCGTTTTGAGGCCATTGATAAATGACGTCACGCTCCTAGGGGGGGGGGGGTCAGACATTTGTGACGATGTGTGACGAGGGGGGGTGGGGGTTTGAGAAATGTGACGTCACATCAAAATGCGCAACTTTAAATAAATATAGACAACACGTTCTACTTAATTAAATATACTTTTTAAATAATGTTTTCTCCCACAACATCAGAGTGCAGCGCCACATTAAATACGCACTACAATGACAATAGTTTAAAGCGATTTGAAGCATGTTTAATGGGGGGGGGGGGGGCAGAGCTTTGTGACGTCATATTTGCGGGGGGGTCTGACTTTTTGTGACGCCGTGTGACGATGGGGGGGGGAGGGGGGGTAAAAAATCGTCTAAGATCGCGTGACGTCATTTATGGACGGCCCCTTCACACTTTCCTCCGTCTCGTTCGCCATCATGGCTCCGAGTAGTCGTGCGGACATCTTCCCGGCACCGATAACCCCTTTAGGTTTCGTTCATTTTTGCCACCACGGGTTTGCCCTGTCTCTGTACCAACGAGGGAGCATTCGAGGCTCTCCAATCTTCTCGACATTCTTTGCCACGTGCGAGGCACCGTCGCCCGCGTGGCTACCTCTAACCGTGACGCACACACAAAATGCTGACTCACGCCCCCTGGCGGACGGCTCTGGAAATACGTTAATAAATATATATATAAATAAAGAGCTTTTCAGCTCAAACTTGATTTGAAGCTTTACATTAAATAATAGAATACGACGTTTCGATTGCAACACAAGCAACCGTCATCAGGTAGAACTGCATTTGAGAGAGAGACAAAACACAGGCATGGAGACACGCAGACAGACACACAAGCAGAGAGAGAGAGACACACAACATAGACACACGGAGAGACACACAACATAGACACAGAGAGACACACAACATAGACACAAAGAGACACACACCATAGACACAGAGAGAGACACACACAACATAGACACACAGAGAGAGAGAGACACACAGCATAGACACACAGAGAGAGACACACAACTTAGACACACAGAGAGAGACACACAGCACAGACACACGGAGAGAGACACACAACACAGACACAGAGAGAGAGACACAACATAGACACACACAGAGAGACACACAACATAGAATCACACAGAGAGACAACACACAGACACACAGAGAGAGACACACAACATAGATACACAGAGAGAGAGACACAACACAGACACACAGAGACACACAACATAGACACAGAGAGAGAGAGACACAACATAGACACACACAGAGAGACACATAACATAGACACGCAGAGAGAGACACACACAACATAGACACACAGAGAGAGACACACAACACAGACACACAGAGAGAGACACACAACACAGAGACACACAACATGGACACACGGAGAGAGACACACAACATAGACACACAGAGAGAGACACACAACATAGACATACAGAGAGAGACACACAACATAGACACACAGAGAGAGACACACAACAGAGACACACAGAGACACACACAACATAGACACACAGAGACACACAACATAGACACAGAGGGAGATACACAACACAGACACACAGAGACACACACAACATAGACAGACAGAGACACACAACATAGACACACAGAGAGAGACACACAACATAGACACAGCGAGAGACACACAATAGAGACACACAGAGATAGACACACAACATAGACACAGCGAGAGACACACAACATAGAAACACAGAGTGAGACACACAACATAGACACCCAGAGAGAGACAACATAGACACACAGAGAGAGAGGCACACAACATACACACAGAGAGACACACAACATAGACACAGAAAGAGACACACAGCATAAACACACAGAGAGAGACACACAACACAGACACACAGAGACACACACAACATAGACACACAGAGACACACAGCATAGACACACAGAGAGAGACACAGAACACAGACACACAGAGACACACACAACATAGACACACGGATACACACAACATAGAAACACAGAGAGAGACACACAACACAGACACACAGAGAGAGAGACACAACATAGACACACAGAGAGAGACACACACAGAGAGACACACAGCATAGACAGAGATAGACACACAACATAGACACAGCGAGAGACACACAACATAGACGCACAGAGAGAGACGCACAACATAGACAGAGAGAGAGAGAGAGACACACAACATAGACACACAGAGAGAGACACACAACATAGACACACAGAGAGAGATACACAACATAGACAGAGATAGACACACAACATAGACACACAGAGAGACACACACAACATAGACACAGCGAGAGACACACAACATAGACACACAGAGACACACAACATAGACATACAGAGAGAGACACACAACATAGACACACAACATAGACACACAGGGAGAGACACACAACATAGACACACACAGAGAGACACACACAACACAGAGACACACAGAGAGACACACAACATAGACATACAGAGGCACACAACATAGACACACACACAGAGACACACACAACACAGAGACACACAGCGAGAGACACACAACATAGACACACAGAGAGAGACACACAACATAGACACACAGAGAGAGACACACAACATAGACACACAGAGAGAGACACACAACATAGACACACAGAGAGAGATACACAACATAGACAGAGATAGACACACAACATAGACACACAGAGAGACACACACAACATAGACACAGCGAGAGACACACAACATAGACACACAGAGACACACAACATAGACATACAGAGAGAGACACACAACATAGACACACAACATAGACACACAGGGAGAGACACACAACATAGACACACACAGAGAGACACACACAACACAGAGACACACAGAGAGACACACAACATAGACATACAGAGGCACACAACATAGACACACACACAGAGACACACACAACACAGAGACACACAGCGAGAGACACACAACATAGACACACAGAGAGAGACACACAACATAGACACACAGAGAGAGACACACAACATAGACACACAGAGAGAGACACACAACATAGACACACAGAGAGAGATACACAACATAGACAGAGATAGACACACAACATAGACACACAGAGAGACACACACAACATAGACACAGCGAGAGACACACAACATAGACACACAGAGACACACAACATAGACATACAGAGAGAGACACACAACATAGACACACAACATAGACACACAGGGAGAGACACACAACATAGACACACACAGAGAGACACACACAACACAGAGACACACAGAGAGACACACAACATAGACATACAGAGGCACACAACATAGACACACACAGAGAGACACACACAACACAGAGACACACAGCGAGAGACACACAACATAGACACACAGAGAGAGACACACAACATAGACACACAGAGAGAGACACACAACATAGACACACAACATAGACACACAGGGAGAGACACACAACATAGACACACACAGAGAGACACACACAACACAGAGACACACAGAGAGAGACACACAACATAGACATACAGAGACCCAATGCTTCTGTGTCGAGGCCTTAAATAGAGAGAGAGAGAGGGGGGGCAGAGAGCGAGGTGAGTCTGCTGGGGCAGCTGCTGGAGCAGAGAAATTAACATGTCAATGAGCTTCACAGCTCATCGGATTTCTCCGGGACGAGGAAAAAAAATTCTGGGACGAGGCGTTCCGTGCCGCGCGGCAATCCCCGGCGCTTGAGAACGTGGCGACGTTTCGCGGAATCTCCACCTGAGGCTCGCGGAGCGCTCGACTCGGCCTTGCAGCGGATGAGGGATGTCCACACGCCCCCCTTCCCCCAGCGGTGGTTACCGAGGCGATATAAAGCCCCCCCCCTCAACTCCCCATGATCACAGAGCCACCCTTTAATATCGCGCTCTCAGAGGAGACACGCGCCAGCACCCATCCCGATTACCATTGGTAAGGAGGAGGAGGAGGATGTCGAACGGCAAATCCAATCTACGACCCTCAGGTCTGTCAGGCCTGAAGATTTGCTCCTCGTTTTTGCATAACTTGGAGCCGGGGTGTGGGGGGGGGTTGGGGGGGTCACAGCATCCGTGTGACGTGGGGGGAGGGGCGGGGCGGGGGAAGGGCGGGGCTCACCCTTTGAGGTTTTTCAGAACCTCAAAGCGGCAGTGGCTCTTAACCCTTTACTGTAGACTTGCACCGAATTGGGTGCTCGATCGTAAAGAAAAAAAATAAATGACGCGTATAATTGTGACGTAAACACACGAAAAAAACACGTCGGTTTTGATGAAACAAAGTGTCAGTTGTACTGCTGGACGTGCCCGTGCTCAATTTGCGTTTTAGATTATTTACCTTCGAAAGAAATCTCGCCCATGTCTCGCACCCCTAGAAAGGGCATCCTGCACCCCCAGGCGGTGGTGTGATGCACCCCCAGGTATAATAATAATAAGAAGCACCACTGCCCTAGAGCCATTGGCTCGGCAAACCGAAATAACAAGAAGATGCATTTCATTTTTGTTCGAATTCGGTCGAGAACTCAATATTTTTTGAGTGCGCGTGAACGCGAGAGACGGTGGGTTCCTCGATGAATAGCGTCACGGAGCAGAGGGTCCTTAAGAAGCCGCGTTTTCTCGAGCCGCGTTATTCATTGCACCCCCAGGTTAAGAACCACCACCTCAACGAATGACGGCAGACGTCCGCTCCCCGTGAGTGGCAGTCTGATGTTGCCACCATCTGCCGAGGATGTGCCCAGAGCGATCTGGGGCCTGAGATTGACGATTGTGTGTGCGTGGGGCGAGGTGGGGGGGGGGGGAATGGTTGGTTGGTTGGTTGGAGCTGTGATGATTTCCAAATGAAACCGTTCAGGGTGAGTGGCGAATCGTGTGTTTTGTGTGCGCGCCGCTTCACGTGACATCATCGCCGTCGCGAGCCACCATCGGAAGGAGGCACCTCGCCTGGGCACTGCGCCTCATCGAACGCAGCCGCGCGCCGCGCAAGGACCTCGCCGTGGGTGAATCTGACAGCGGCCGCGAGCGATGATGCGGTGAGCCTCCGTTGCTCGACGGATTGCCAAAACAATCTGCTGCTGCTGCCGCGAGGGTGAATGCGTGCGCCGCGCGGAGCGGTGGCGCAGCGGTGAGCGCACCGCCGCGCCACCAAAACCCCGGTGATGACGGCAGCTCGTTGGACGATCACGGTCAACATCGGTGGCGAATTTATCGAAACTGTTCTTTCGGTGCCGGGGGGTGCGTAGACGTCAACACTTGGGAGAACAAAGGCGGCCGGGCGCGGCCCTTGTCACTGAGACCCTCCCAAACAGCCCCGGTAGGCGTCTCGCTGAGAGCACTTGCCCCAAAGGGCCCCCGTTTGAAGGCTACGCGCGGGGGATCTTTGTCTCTTTTTGTTGTTTTCTCTCTGCGGGGCGAGTGGCGATGGGTTTGTGGCCTCGCGACGCTGGCTCGTGAAGAGTCACCGGTAGAGGCGACTGAGTGACTCGCATCTCACATCGAGATGCGGCGGGGAGGTGGGGAAGGGAGGCGGCATTCCTGGGCCCCGAGGGTAATAACAACAACAACAGCATCATCATCATCATATGTCGGGACGCGCAGATGTGTTTAGGTGATTTCTTCACGCTTCTTGAACTACTCTCGTGGTGTTTTTGCATCGTTTGTTGTGGCAACGTTCTTACCCCGTGCTCCCTACTGGGCATCTGTGAGAGAGGGAGAGAGAGAGAGAAAATCTTTATAGCTCATCGGATTCCTCCAGGATGAATAAATATTCTGATTCTAAATATAGAGCGGACGACTCGCGGGGGCGGGGGGGGGGGTGTGTGGACACGGGAAGAGAGAAACTAAAACGATGAAAGCGACGCGAAGGGTACCAGGGAGACAGAGGAGAGAGAGGAGAGAGAGGAGAGAGAGGAGACAGAGGAGACAGAGGAGAGAGAGGAGAGAGAGGAGACAGAGGAGACAGAGGAGAGAGAGGAGACAGAGGAGACAGAGGAGAGAGAGGAGAGAGAGGAGAGAGAACGAGAAGGCAGGAGAGATTTAGAAAGGTGGCAGACTCAGGGGGGTGGGAGATGTGCGCAGATCTACACAGGGAGAAAGGAGGAATGGGGTGAGCCCAGGAGTCGGCCGAATGACGCGTTGCGATGTAATGGTATTCGCACGCAATTTGCGGGGCGCTCTTGAAATATTGAGTGTTTGTAGCGATTTAAAAGAAAAATGTCTCTCCTTGTTATTTTTTGGTGGCAGGACCCCCCCCCCCCCGGGTTAGAGGAAGAGGGAAGAAGGCGCGCGGGAAGAACACACGGTGTAATATGTCAACGCGCTTTTATTGACGACGTATCTGTTACGCAAACCATGCTGAAATAATTGGACTGAAGAAGAAGGAGAGAGAGGTTAGCGAGAGAGAGAGAGCGAGAGAGAGACAGAGAAACGAGGATTTCGGAGAGATGACGGAGAGTGCACGCGGGAGTGTCGAGTGGCGTGAAGGAGTGGCCGCAGTCTGATACGCTCTCGAATAAAAACAACAACAACAACAACAAGAGAGAGAGAGAGGGGGGAGGGAGCGGGAGAGAGAGAGAATGTGAACGGGGAGGAAGGGACAGCGACCGGCAGAGATAACACACACACACACACACGGCACACACACGGCACACAGAGACAGCGAGCGCGCTGGGTGGGGGGAATAAGACAGAGGGAAGGAGAATAGAGACGAGGTCACAACATCGGGAACGGGGAGCGGCGCGGGGAGCTTAACAGTTCGCGCGCGCGCGCACGCGGTTATCTGCACGCGCGTGCGCGCGCTCGCTCACGCGCGGCTCCGCGCGCTGTCGCGGTGCTCAGATTTAATTTACTGATAGAGGAGCGGCGGCGGTGGCGGTGCACGGGGCGTTTCGCCTCCTCCTCCGCCTCCTCCTCCTCCTCCTCCACCACCACCAACCTCGTTTGCCGTCGTCGCGAGCAAAGGGGCTCACGCGCCACCCGCGCCTCTCTGTGTTTTACCGCGCGGCGTTTCTCGAGCGGGTGCGTCTGAGCAGATTGCATGTGTGTGTGTGTAAGTGTGTGTGTGTGTGATACTGTGTGTGTGTGATACTGTGTGTGTGTGTGTGATACTGTGTGTGTGTGATACTGTGTGTGTGTGTAAGTGTGTGTGTGTAAGTGTGTGTGTGTAAGTGTGTGTGTGTGATAGTGTGTGTGTGTGATACTGTGTGTGTGTGTGTGATACTGTGTGTGTGATAGTGTGTGTGTGGTATTTAGATTTTTGTGCAGCCCATGGGCTTGTAATTACCAACATACTGTTCCGGCATCGGCGCATCCACACCACATCATGGATGCATGCCGGGTCCAAGCAAGAACATCTGCTGGACTACATAGTGACGGACCAGCGGATGCGAGCCCATGTCCTTGACACCAGGACCTACGGTGGAGCTGATCTGCCCTCTGACCATCGACTTGTCATCTGTAAGATGCGCCTGCCATTCTTCCACTCCGGTGGTGGGTGTACACCCAGGACCCCATTCCAACCTAAGGTGGCCTGGTCTCAGTTAGCTGATGAAAGTTACAAACGAGAATGTCATCATCGCTTGCGGCTGGGGTTGGCATCGTTGCCAACTCCTCCTGATGTCGAGGGTAAATGGGCGAGGTTTAGGACTGTGACTCATGCAGCTGCAATGGTTGCTTTGGGTACGCGGTCCAGACCTCCCCAGAGACCCTGGCTGACAGAGGAGGTGTTCAGGATGGGTGAGAAAAAGCGACAGGCCCACTATAGTCGCCTACAGCATCCCACGTCAAAGAATGAGGAGGCTTACCGCGGCCTTCGCTCGGAGGTTCGGAGAGCCGTGAGGCGCTGCAAGGATGGGTGGTGGTCGCGGGTTGCTGAGGAGATGGAGTCTGCCTCAGTGGCCCGCGATCACAAATCCCTATTTAACTCCATCGAAAAAGTAACCTGCAGCGCCACACCTATTACCATCATTAGGGGAAAAAACGGTGATCCAATCTCCGACCCCCAGGAACAGGTTTGCAGATTTGCTGAGCATTTCTGTGAGGTCCTGGGGGAGGGGAAATCCCTCAGCCAGGAAAACAACGTGGGACAAAGTGGGGATGACCCTGCTGAGGCTGCAGTACCTCAAATATTGGAAGGAGAAGTCACCCTCTGTGAGTGGCAGGTGCCATCTGTTGAGGAAGTACTGAAGGCGATCCAGAGTCTGAGACCAGGAAAGGCACCGGGCAGAGAAATGCTGAGAGAGGGTGGCGTTTGTGCACAGACTGCCCTATATGACATCATAACAACAGTCTGGACCACTGGACGAGTTTTGCAGGATTGAAAGGATGTCCTGGTGGTCCCCCTCTTTTAGAAGGGGGACCGCACGGACTGTATCACTTACAGGGGCATCTCACTCATCAGTGGGTCCTGGTAATACTTATTCAATAACGCCTTTCCAGGTATGCTGAGGAGAGGCTTGCAGAGCCCCAGTGCGATTTCCTGAAAGCAATGTGGTTTCAGGAAAGGGCGGTCCTGCACAGATACTATGCTCTATGTCCATCTGCTACAGCAGAGGTGTAGAGAATTCCAACAAAACCTACATCTCTGCTTTATTAACCTAGTCAAGTCCTATGATACCATTAGTAGGCCTAGGCTCTGGGTTATTCTTCATGCTTTCGGAGTCCCTGACCCTCTGCTCATGATCATTAAGGAACTTCATGATGGTGCGCGGGCCCAGGTAAAACTATGTGGCCAGGAGTCGGAGCCATTCCCTGTTCACCTTGGAGTGCGACAGGGATGTCCTCTGGCTCCCACATTATTTAACATCTTTTTCGACCACGTTGTTCATGAGGCCTTCGATGGCTGTACCGAAAGAATTTCCATCTGATACAGATACAATGGGAGGCTGATCGATGCCCGGGTGCGGTCAAGGAATGGCTCACTATTGGTTAACCACATTATGTATGTCGATGATCTGGTAATTGCTGCTCACTCAGAGGAGGAGACGGAGGCCCTTCTGCTGAACCTGGAGCTTGCCACTAAGAGGTGCGGCATTACCATCAGCCCCACCAAAACTAAGCACCTGCCTAGGTATTTTGTACCATCGGACACTCCACCCCCACAATTCCCAATTGGTGATGGGGCAGTTGTAGAGAGAGTGGATAGTTTCCCATACGAGTTGACAGCAGAGGTCTCACTCCGAATCTATCAAGCGGCATTATCTTTTCATCGGTTGTGTAACACTGTGTGGAAGCTACCTGGTCTGTCACTCCACACGAAGCTTCATGTCCCCCTTCTCTACGCTTACGAAACGTGGAACCCCCTAATGGAACACCTTCGCCGGTTAAAAACATTTAGGCTGGCCTGCCTACAATAAAACCTGGGTTTAACCAGGCTGGATTGTGTGAGGAGCTCACAAATCCTTGAAAGATCTGGACAAGTCCTATCAGTGAGCTCCTCCGGCAAGCAAGGCTACGTTGGCTGGGTCATGTAGCCCCCATGCCCAGCCACCTCATCCCCAACCAGCTTTTGTTCGGCAGGATAGAGGGGGCTAAACGAGCGCGGCATGGGCTAGAGAAGAGATGGAATAATGTACCACGAGAGGATGTGGAGCTGAGTGGACTTGCCAATGACTGGTACCAGCGGTGTCAATATCCACCTCTTTGGAGGAGGCTCGTGAAGGGCGCTGCTACTGGGCAGTTGGAAACAGTCGCACTCCAGCAACAATGGAGGGCAGAGGAGCGACGCTCAAAGCAAGTTGGGCAAAGTAGGGGGCACAGGTGGCGCATCGGCCAGTCATCTCAGTCAATAAACCCATGGCACCTGGGTCTCTGTTCCGTGACCTCCTGGCAGCAGGCGTTCAACACCTCACGTGGCTTTAACGTGCATATAGCCTGGCACAAGCGCCATGGTGATGTCACCGACACTTAGTGACGAATGGCGGTTGTTGTTGTTGTTGTGTGTGGGGGAGATGAAGGGTAGTGTAGCGGTTAGCGTTCTGTAATCAGGGCCAACACAGGTGACGATTGTCTGAACTGGTGCTGGTCCTTATCTAGGTCGACTCAGCCTCAAATGAGTACCAGGTGCAGTGTGTAAACATCGCCACCGAGGAGACAAATGTGACCGGGCGTGGTGCTGGCCACCCATTCCCCTTCTTTGCCATGCCAGCTTTCATAGGTGCTCGCTAACAGCACTTACCCCAGATGTCTGTTGAGGCTATACGGGGGGGATTTGTGTCTTGTGTGTGCGTTTACATGTGAAAAAGAGACTTGAGATGGTTAAGCAGGATCTTTATTTCCACGGCAACTCCCCTTTGTTCATCCTTCTCGGGTTTCCCCCTTTCTGTTAAACTTTCTGGGGCCAATCCGATCAGAGTTTCCTCCACTCAATAATCGGATTGCGTGTCGTACATGGCAGCGCTCCCGTGACCCTTACCCTGCGCTCCCGTGACCCTTAACCCGTGGTTGTGTGGTGTTTGTGTGTGAGGATGTCCCGAACATCCTATACGTCACCCCCCCCCGCTCCCCTTCTATTAACACTGACCCACTGGACTCGGCCCTGATAAGGACAGCGGGGCTAGGGGTCTCAGGGTCCTATCTAGCTGCTGGTCTTCGGCTTCGGTCTTCAACTGGTCCAGATCGGCTGGGGAGGTCCCCTTTTATTCCCCCCCCCCCCCACTGCAGCCCCTCCCCTGACGGTACGAGGTACGGTTCCATCTATGGTGCTACCCATGCGTCAACCGATCCGCCATCCGCGAGTGTGTCGACCTCTTATCACCCAGCCGGAGTGATGATGAAGGAGGGGAACATGAGAGTGCATGAGGGGGTGGCTCGCCCACAACGTAGCCCTTCAGTCTAGAGGGGTAGAGGATGTCCCGAACATCCTCTACAAATGTGTACTAGTGACTTCAGGGGCACTAATAGTAGGAGGCACACACTTTTAATCTACACTGCCACAGTACAGGAGATAACTACACACGGGTCAGGACACCCGGCACACTGCCTGACCCACAACACCAAGGAGGTAAAGACGGGGATGAAGACTTGCGTAGACGACGGGTTCCATTCCAAACGACAGCCCTGACCCAGCTTCGGGACCTCCCTTTTATCCTCCCCAGCTTGGCCTGGCTCCGCCCTCGGCCACGCCTTTTTCTGGAACCCTACCAGAAGGTTCTGGGCTTCGCCCCAAGTGTCCCCTCTGTCACCTTTACCCTACATCCCTTACTCCGGCCTATCACGTGCCCTGCTTGCAGACCGGCTGCTGTGTGCTCAGATCCCCCCTCTCTGACAGCAACCGGCGCTACGCGCTCCAGGGGCACATTTCACCTGCCCTGCTGGTAGACCGGGCTACTACACCCACAATCCCGCTCTCTACCAGTAACCAGTGCTACGCGCCCTAGTGACCCATTCTATGTCACTATATATGCAAACGACAGCGTGCATTTCGGTGTGTGTGTGTGTGTGCGCGAGACAGAGAGAGAGATTTTGTGATAGTTTGAGAGACTGCGCGAATGTGATGTGAATGCATTTCCTGTGATGACTTTTGATTAAAGCCATTTCCAGAATCCCCACTCGCACGTGCACGCACGTGCACGCGCGTGCCCTGTGTATGCACGCCTCCCGTGTGTGTATGTGCGAGGAGCAGTCGGGCAATAGGTTGGCGCGCTGCGCAACGAACCTGGTAACCCGGGTTCGATTCCCGCTCACGGCCAACACCGGTGACGACTATCTGAACCGGTTATGGGCCTCTGCTAGGTCGACTCAGCCTCAAATTAGTACCCGGTGCGGTGTGATCATCGGCGCTGGAGGGAGACAAAGGCGGCCGAGCGTGGTGCTGGCCACCCACCCCCGCGTGTGCCACAGTGCCGGCCTTCATAAGTTGCTCCCTAACAGCACTTGCCCCAACAGTCTTTTAAAGGCTACACGGGGGCTCTTGTCTTTGTGTGCGTGCGTGTGTATGTACGTGTAAATGTGATTGCGTGTATTTGTGGGGGGTTTCCCCCCCTTTGTTTTACGAAGGGAACACAATCATCGTCTGGCTCTAATCAACACTTTAAAAAAAAACACCCTCAAATTACCACAACAAAATAATCCTCGATGTAACACGATTTTGGTTGTGGGTAGTAAGTGTTATTTCCAACTTGATTACGCCTCAAAAGTACAGCAAGTGGCTATAATTCCCCAAAAACTTTGCTTTTGTGACCAGGACTTTACGTGAAGGAATGACACAAATGCACACCACGTTTTCCTATTGAAAATAGGTAAATTTTAAAATATCACTATCCTGGTCACAAAGGCAAAGTTTGTGGAGAATAATAGCCATTTTCTGTACTTTTGAGGCATAATAAATTAGGAAATAACACTTACTACCCAGGAACAAAAAACATTTGTTCCACAGTGTTATTAATGGAGGCAGAGTTTGTGGGGAATAATAGACATTTTCTGTACTTCTGAGGCATAAGCAACTAGAAAATAACACTTACTACCCAGGAACAAAATGTGTTTATTCTTATGTTACTCGGTAATTCGGTAATTATAAGCAAGTTATAAGCAAGTTATTAATGTATTTCAAGTAGTTTACAATAAAGATCATAAATGTATTAATTACATGCACTAACGTGGGGGACAAAGCGAACCCTTGACCCACCCCCACCCTCTCAAATATAGAAGTCAAACACCGCCTATGGACTCTCGTTAGTGTACACGAGGCCCCAAATGTATTGCAAATATTACAAAGACCTCCATCGAGAATATGTATGTAGTGTAATAGCGCCGGCTGGTGGACAGCAGCGGCAACTGTGGTGGACAGACAGTACACATACGCCGGTGAGGGTGTGTTGGCAGAGCGGAGGAACTCGGGAAAAGGGTCACAGAGGACCCCATCTGGAGACCCCTGGAACCTGCTGGCGTGTTCGAGAAGGGAGGCGCGGTCAGGGCGGAGCCAGGCCGCGCTGCGAGCATAAAAGGAGCCGAGAGCGGGGGGCTCGAGGCTGCCGTTACTGGGAGTGGACTCGTCTCGCCATTTCCGTCGTCTCGTCGCCGTCGTCACTGCTGTCTCCGCTAGATATTGCGCTACAAGATAGAACTTGGCTGTCTCAGTCAGCACCGTCAGTGTTAGACGGCTAGTGTTGTGTACAGGCTAGGTTAAGCTACTGTGGAGAGTGTGCGGACGAGACCCGGGAAGTTGTTTTTATAAAGAAGGTGCCTCATACAAACTTTGTCTCCGAATCACAGGCACTACATTTACAAGGTAAGGCCCCACTGAGCTGCTATATAGTAGGTCTTTTTTTTTCAGAAGAGACCTGGCCACAAATAATTTCTCAACGAAGTGGCTTATCGTGTGGAAATGCATAGCGGCCAAATACTCTAAACGCATGATGTTGATTCTAAACGTGGAGGGGATGACCCCAGATGACCCGGAGAAAATTCCACGCGACCACGGGGGGAGAGACACGCAAACGCCAATATACAACAGGCGTCAGGGTCGGGATCGAACCCACGACTTCATGTATATCAGGCGAGGGAGTTAACGTCCCAGTATAGTGCAGGGCTTCCCCACCACGCTACGAATCGTCGCATTTACAATCGTACTGCCCATTCAATTGCAAATAAACTCGTTCCCCACGCTGCATGCGCCCGATGATTGTTAAACACGTGCTTGCGTGACGCTTTAAGAAATAAACAGCTGTCTGCGTTAATAGAGAGCCCTTTCAAATGAAGCTCAAGATCTGAGATTGGTTGTGTGCGCCCACGTGACCCGCACGACAGCGGGCAGCGTTAATTGCTTTGGGCGTCACGTGGGGTGGGGGGGGCTCAACAATCATCGGGCGCGTGCAGCGTGTGGGACGAGTATTTTTTTTATGAATGGGGAAGAGTAAATTGGTAAACGCAGAAAGAGGTAGCGTGGTGATGGGTCGCGTGGGCTGGAGTTTGGGAAATCCTGATTATAGTGTCAAAGGAATGAGGAATCATGCGAGAGATTTATAGGCGAGCGACACATAGAAGATGTATAGAGGCATATAAATACCGAATGGAGCTTCATAGGGGAGCTTTAGAGAATGGAAGCCGTAGCCCCCGGGCTATGGGAGATCCGTCAAGGAGGAGACCCACTATCTATAATCATAAAATGAAGTCTCATGCTGCAGACGAACAGTCCATATCCAAAGTTCATCAGGGGGCCTCATAAAATGTCCATGGGAAGAGGCGTTGCGTTGAAGATTCATAGCAGCAAAGACACCTGTTGCATTCCTCATTTCAGAAGGGTGCACGAGGCGCCTCGTGAAGATGATTAAAGAAAATGGATCCTCATGCGCGAGCCACCCCAGTGGACGAGTCAACGTTTGGTCAACGCTCACAATGTGAATTACAAAACACGCGGGCTTTCGCGACCAATATTATTCATAATAAAAGGTTTTATGGGTAAGATCGCCAGTGTAAATGTGTCGTAACCCTCCGCCAACCGACACAGCCAGTAATGTTTGTCACGTAAGCAAAACGCGCCAATTAGTTACTACTCCAGCCCACCGGTGTGTTGGAGAGTAAGTCCACAATTGTAAATGTGGTGGATTTACTTTCCAACACACCTGTGTTAATCCACAATTGTAAAATGTTGTGGATTTACAAGTGTAAATGTTGTGGATTTACTCTCCAACACACCGGTGGGCTGAAGTAGTAACTAATTGGCACGTTTTGTATACGTGACGGTGGAGGGTTACGACACATTTATACTTACGCCCCAAAAACGTTTTTTTATGGTTTACAACCGTTGTACCGAAAACTTTGACTCCACTCTTGTATGTACGTTGAGCTTCTTTCACACCGCACGTAGCCAACCGTGCTAATCGGAGGTGCAGAGGAAGGACAACAGACTAAACACGAAAAAGCTCTTCTGAATAAATCGGAATATTTATTGTGTACGGGAGGAATTCGATGAGCTATTAAGATATTTTTTTTTTCACACACGTCCAGTCGGGGCAGGCCAGAGCGTTACAACAAACAAACAATACAAAAAAACACGAAATTAGTGCAACGTTTTGGAAAGGTAAAACAAATCGCTTAAAATAATTAACAAATAAAATTAAACTACATACGTTTTTAAAGCTTTCTAGGTAAAGCCCACCGAGCTATTAGTTAATTTTTCAGAAGCGACCTGACTATCAACAGATGATAGCCCGACGAAGTGGCTTACCGTGTGTACATTTATGGCAGAAAAAAAAGCATCTAAACACCGTGTTTCTAAATGTGCAGGGGGAAAAAAAACGGGAATAATGTTTACCGGAGAGACCGGTACGTTGTCCCAACGTTCCAGGTTTATTGGGACACGTGGTCCAAAGAGTCCCTCGACACAATAGAGATTGAGGACGCATCATCGATATATTATTGGAGGCGCCATGGTGGCTAGGAGATGTTAACTACCTCGCCTGGTATGCAGGAGATCGTGGGATCGATCCCGACCCTGACGCCTGCTGCTGTATATTTGGAGTTTGTGTCTCTCTATCTCTCATCATGATCACGGTGGCTAGGAGATGTTAACTACCTCGCCTGGTATGCAGGAGATCGTGGGATCAATCCCAACCCTGACGCCTGCTGTATATTTGGAGTTTGCGTGTCTCTCTCTCTCATCATCATCACGATGGCTATGGAGATGTTAACTACCTCGCCCGGTATGCAGGAGCTCGTGGGTTCGATCCCGACCCTGACACCTGCTGCTGTATATTTGGAGTTTGCGTCTCTCTCTTTCTCTCTCCCCATGGTCGCGTGGATTATTCTCTGGGTCCTTCGGGTTTCCCCCCTCTACATTTAGAATCATCATCACGCGTTCTGAGCAATATTTGGCCAGCTATAAATTTCGACGTGATTGATGATGACGATGATGAGCCACTTCCGTTGAGCTCGAGTTTGTGATGGCCAGGTCGCTACTGAAAAAAAAGAGGGGCCTTACCTGGAAAACATGAAACAAAATATCTAGTTTAATATGTTTTTTCTCCTTTTTTCTGGCAACAAAACCGCAATACTTGTGGTCAAAATGCAAACAAAAAAACACTGATATCTAACTTCATTTGACGCTTTCGTGACTGCAGGAATTATACAGACACATAAGCAGAAAGAGTTAACACAGAGACACAGAGAGAGAGAGCGAGAGACACACGCTTATGTGTCTGTGTCCTATCTTTCTCTTAAATCTAGCAATCTTTAGAAGAACGTAATCAACCAGATAGGGTGTTGACTGTTTTGTTAGCCGAATATCTGCGCTGTATTGGATTATATTTCTAAAGTTTCACTAGGTTTGTTTCTCTTTCATTTGTACCTGATGATGATTGCTTGCGTTGCAATCGAAACGTCGAATGATATTATGTAATTTATTATTTTCTATTTTCTACGTGACTTTACCGGAAGAACCAAAGAATAACACCGATATTTAGTTTAATAGCACAGAAGGCCTCTTCAATCTGGCTCACACACTTGCTTCTAGAGACGCCCCCCCCTCCCCCACAGTTGATGCTGTTGTTGTTGTTGCTGCTGCTGCTGTTGTTGCTGCTGTTGCTGCTATTGTTGATGTTGTTGCTGCTGTTGTTGCTGTTGTTGCTGTTGTTGTTGCTGCTGTTGTTGCTGCTGTTGCTTCTGCTGTTGTTGTTGTTGTTGCTGCTGTTGCTTCTGCTGTTGTTGTTATTGCTGATGTTGCTGTTGTTATTGTTGTTGATGCTGCTGTTGCTGCTACTGTTGTTGATGCTGCTGTTGCTGCTACTGTTGATGATGCTGCTGTTGCTGCTACTGCTGTTGCTGCTGCTGTTGCTGCTGCTGCTGTTGTTTGGGAGGCCACGCACACTCCGACACGCCGTTTCCCAGGCAACCATTACAATTACCAACAAGTCCAATTAGCAGGGTGCGACGTGGAGGGGGCTCTGCGCACCACATGCCAGATGCGACGAAAATAAGAAACGCGACGAAAATAAGAAACGCGACAAATCCTCCCCCCCATTCATCCTCCTCGTTGTAATTACAATGTAACCCGGTTCCGCGAGTGTTAGCGCTAGAGGGTGGAGTTTTGCCGCTGTTCGTGTGGTTTTTTCTTCCCATTAATTCTCGAGGTTTGTGTTTTTAGACTTTCTCCTTGTGGCTCTGGCTTTATTAGAATTAACAGGTGGAGTCGCCCTGTACAGGTTGCGGAGGAGGTGGTGGTTTAGGTGGGATGGAGAGGCAGGGCCGTATTATATTATAGCTCATTGGATTCCTGGAGTATGAATACATCTTCTGATTTTGAATTGTGATCCAGGCAGGCACAGTGCCTGCGAAAGTCAAAAGGGCCTTCGGAAGAATAAAAAAAAATTGTGACCATATATATGTATTTTGTCGTTTGTTTGATACAGAACTTGGAACCAGGACATCTTTTTTAATAAATATATTGATATAGCAAGGAAAGGCACGGATGTATATACAAGGAGGCAGAGTCAATGTCAATGTTTTTATTTTTTTTATTTTTAATAAGGCGAGAGAGAAATTAACCACCGGAGATTAACTTTTCGAGATGTATTTCTCATTTGCAAAATTAGCAATTGAACATCTTCAAATGGTCGTTTTAAAGCTTTCGTGACTGCAGGGATTCATATTCTTGGTTCTTTCGGTAAAGTCACGTAGAAGTAAAATAATAAAAATAAAACAATTAAATTATCACGACGTTTCGATTGCAACCCGCAGCAATAAATTTTGAAGAAAAAAAAACGCCACTTTTTTCAAACTTTTCTTGCTGTGGTTTTCACACCTGATGATGATGATTGCTTGTGTTGCAGTCGAAACGTCGTGAGAATTTTATTGTATAGTTTTTATTATTTTATTATTTCCCTTCTACGTGACTTTACCGAAAGGACCAAGAATATCTTCAAATGGTCTTTATTTTTTGGCTTGTTCGCACAGTCTCGTTCTCGATAGAGAGTGGCAGTGTGAGGGAAGACAAGGCGGATGGCGTTGTTGTCATATTGTCATCGCTGGCGACCCATACGGTTTATAACTCCGTCTGATTGTACAGGGAAAAACAAGAAGTTGCTGTCTATTTCTTTGTGTTTCTTCCTCCTCGTGATGGGACTTTGTAGGATGAACGTTGATATATTTATAAGGGGCACGGCGGTGACCAATAAGGTTTGCATTGCTCTGTAATAAGGTAGTGCACTGATAAGGGGTTGACAAGTGTGTATTGTTGATCGGAGGAAGTTTTATTAATCAGCTTTAGCGAGTTACAGCGGCTGTGGTAGTCGTGGTAACATTGAGCAGCAGCAGCAGCAGTAACAAACTGTAGAGAGTTGTCACTGAAGAACCCGAACGAAACAGCGGTGCCTAGGTATGAACAAAATTAATACTAGGTTTTACTCTTTCTGGCAATAAAACACGCTAGATCTCCTTTGCCAGTACCAAAATATAATACTAATATGGTTTTCCCCCCTTTTTTCTGGCAACAAAACTGCGTACCAATTAGTTTCAAGGACAATGCGTATATTATTATAGTTTTTTTGCATTTTGACAGCAGGTATTGTGGTTAATGCAGACATGGATCCTTGTGAAAAGGTTTCAGTTTTGTTGCCAGAAATAAGGGGAAAACCCCTATTATAATAAAACACGTGTTAAGATGGTCAAACACCAAATGGAAACCTTTTTCAAGGAATCAAGCGGTGCATTGCCCTTCTACTGTCCGCCTTGTGGCGTTCTCTGGTCCGGCATTGGTTGAGACATGAAGAAGGCCGTCTCTGGCGTAGACCAAGCAGTTTCAAAGACAATGCCATACGTAGATATTATCAGAGCATGTTTGTTTGCATGCTCGCCACAAGCAGCGTGTGTGGTTAATGCGGACTTGATTCGTTGCGAAAGGTTTCTGTTTGGCGTTTGAACATCTTAACCCCCCTTTTATTGTCAGGAAAGGGTTAAAACATATTCTTGTTTTTTTTTATTTATCATACTTTGATACTGGCAAAAAGGTCCCGTTTTGTATAAGGTGCCTTAGGGTCTACAACAGGCGGTGGGGAAACTTTTTTCTGCCAATATGCCATTTGGATATTTATATAACGTCATTCGCGGGTCACACAAAATCATCAACTTACAAATTAGCTTTGTTATTAATGGTCAAACATTTAATTAACTCGCCTCCCTAATGCGACGGGCAGGAACTGCTTCTCTTTGGCGAGGCGTGTGATGGTGTTAGCCGGCTATTGACGATGTTAGCTGGCTATTGACGATGTTAGCTGGTATTGACGATGTTAGCTAGTATTGATGATGTTAGCTGGTATTAACGATGTTAGCTGGTATTGATGATGTTAGCTGGTATTGACGATGTTAGCTGGTATTGACGATGTTAGCTGGTATTGACGATGTTAGCTGGTATTGATGATGTTAGCCGGCTATTGACGATGTTAGCTGGTATTGATGATGTTAGCTGGTATTGATTATGTTAGCTAGTATTGACGATATTAGCTGGTATTGACGATGTTAGCTGGTATTGACGATGTTAGCTGGTATTGACGATGTTAGCTGGTATTGATGATGTTAGCTGGTATTGACGATGTTAGCTAGTATTGATGATGTTAGCTGGTATTGACGATGTTAGCTGGTATTGACGATGTTAGCTGGTATTGGTGATATTAGCTGGTATTGACGATGTTAGCTGGTATTGATTATGTTAGCTGGTATTGACGATGTTAGCTGGTATTGACGATGTTAGCTGGTATTCATGATGCTAGCTGGTATTGATGATGTTAGCCGGCTATTGACGATGTTAGCTGGTATTGATGATGTTAGCTGGTATTGACGATGTTGCTTGCTACTCGCAACTGCTTAATTCCAGGTTTGCTCTCCTAGATTCGTTGAATTTCGAGTCCCGCCTGCGGGTTGCCTTGGCAGGGCCAGAGACCCAAATGATTTCGAGGGCCTCATACGGCCCGCGGGCCGGACGTTGCCCCACCCCTGGTCAACAAGAACCTTCCTTAATAAGATCCTGGTTCGGGTCCACGGATGATGATGTTGATGATGATGTTGATGATGTTGATGATGATGATGTTGATGGTGATGATAGCGAGACGGTGGTGGTGGTGTTTGTGGAGGATTCGGTTGTTAAAAACAACAACCACAAACAAATCAACGGGCTAGACATTAAAGGAGGTTTATTTTTTTTTATTGTTCAGCCTCTCCCCAGCCCACAGGGAGATCCCGATGCAATTAATTTGTAATGCATTTGATTAATTATAATTGTTGCAATAAAACACAATAATGGTTTGCGTCGCCGTAGCGATATTAATAACGGCATTAACAAACAAAAAAATAATACGCGTACAATTGCGCAATATATTTCTGGGGCTATAAGGTGATGATGATGATGCTGAAACGTGTAATGTGTGTGTGTGTATAGCTAGCGGGTGATGTTTTAAAACGTTAACAGTTACTAGCGAGGGAGAGTGGCGGGTGTGTCGTGGGTTGGTTTTTCGTGAGGCGATTATAGAGAGTGTTGCTGCACGGGTTGTGTAAACTTTGATTAGAAGTTGCAAGGAAAGTGGCGCGTTGGGGGTCGATTGGGAATTAACGTAACGCCTCAAGTTTCATAGTTTCATTCCATTTGGTATAGCCCTGTGAGCCATTCGGCTCTTGAATCGAGTTGCAACCGCAACAAACAAACAAAAACAAAAAAAAACATGAACGAGAAAACATCTTTTATTATTTTTTAAAGTGACTATGTGACTGTGCAAAGAGAAAATCCAGGGAAAAAAAATAATAAAACAGCAAAATATTCCAGAAAAAAACACCACACAACACCAACGCCGTGTGGCAAGTTGCGTGCGAAAATTTCGATTTAAAGCTTTCGTGACCGCAAGGATTTATTCATCTTCTTTGGTTATTTCGGTAAAGTCACCACGTAGAATGAGAATAAAATAATAAATTGATCAAAGTAAAATGAGACGATAAAATTCTTCTCACGACGTTTCGGCCGCAACAGCTCTGGGGGTTTTTCGTGATGAAGGCCGCTTGTATTGTGGCCGAAACGTCGTGAGAAGAATTTTATCGCGTTATTTTATTTTATCAATTTATTACTTTATTCTCATTCTACGTGGTGACTTTACCGAAAGAACCCAGGGAGAAGTTTGCGTACGCTTCGTGAGGTAAAATGTCAACGGTGGTGTTTTTTTTTGCGCGTGTGTGTGTGTCGAAGAGCGACAGTCGCGTGCGACGCATTTAGCGGGATAATATTTTAAATCTCTGCGATTATCGTGAGGCAATTCGCGAGCGGCTGTAAAAAGAGCGGGCCAGCGGATTTGTCGACGGCGTCGCGGACGCTTTTTTTTTGGCGGGAGGAGTTGGCGCCGCTATCCGATGTGCGATTTTCAAAGGTGGAAGTCCGCGTCACGGCGCCCGACGATTGTAAGTCGTAGACCGGATAAGCGGAGGAGGCGGGGGGGCACAGCAACAGGCGATTTTTGAACCGATAGAGAGCGTCGCTTCCTCCTTGCGAAAGGATGGGAACGACGTTCGATTGTTGGCAGGAACACCTCGCTAGAGTGTCGACAATAAAGATCGGCAGATTACTATGGAACTAAAACTGTAAACACATTTTTAAAAAAATATATATTCAATAACCGGTTGAGGTCCACTGAGCTATATAAGTAGCTCTGGTTCAGAAGCTACCCTGGCCACAAATGATAGCTCAACGAAGTGGCTTATCATCATCATTATCATCACGTGGAAATTTAGAGCAGCCAACTGCTGTAAATGCTTGCATCGAAAGGTGGCGGGACTCGTAGAAAAATGCACCACTGGGAAAAGGTGCAAATTCCAAAATATACAGGCGGAATTAAGCGCATGATCTCATGCACACCAGGCGAGGTAGTTAACATCTCGCCACCACGGCGCCCGATTGGCCGGGTCTGGAGAGGCTCAACCATTGCTTAATTGGGCGTTACACTCGGAAGGTGTTCAGCCGAAGTTGTAGGACGTTTTCAGAAGACCTCTCACACACATAGGCTGCTTCGCCTCTGCGCAAAAACGCCGGGACGAAACAGCTTCCAAGTAAAATGTGGAACGTTGGACCAACGTTGGACCAACCACGTGCTAACGTTGGACCAACCACGTGCTAACGTTGGCCCAACGTTGGACCAACCACGTGCCTAACGTTGGACCAACCACGTGCTAATGTTGGCCCAACGTTGGACCAACCACGTTCCTAACGTTGGCATGTGCACTAGGTTCCTGTCTAGGCCTCGACACCAGGGAGTGATCGCCACGAGACGTTTTGGTTTTTCAGATCTCAGGGCCTTGATGGCCTCAGCCAGAGGAAGGGGTTTTTGTTTGGCACGAGGGCCTGCTACGGTCACTGGGTCTCTGCGGGCTCTTGCTGTCTGGACTATGAAACTTGTCACACCCGAGGATGTGGTTTGGCCACATTAGAGCCCACTGTTCTTCATTGCAAGGCCCCGCGGGCCCGCTGGAGGCTCCCCCAGAGGCCTTTAGTGCGGCCCCCTGATGTGCGGCATCCCCGACAATACACAACACCCCTCCTCACCCCATCGTCATCATCATCGTCATCGTGCGGCTGTCAAACCCAACAGTGACTTCAAATGTGCGGCGGTCCCTTCACACTGATGATGTCTTATCGGCGACAGTCACCCCTCCCCCCACCCCCGCTATGAAAATTAGTGAAGAACAGTGGCATAATTCAATTCAACGCCGTCCTCATGACACCACGGTCCCTTCACCTGATGAAGGCCACTTGTGTTGTGGCTGAAACGTCGTGATTTTTTTTTTTTTACCTACGTGACTTTACCGAATAGAACCAAAGAGAACAGTGGCATAGCTTGGTGGAGTCAAGCTCGGAATCGTATTCTTAACGGTTCATTGCTTCAGCGATGGGATCCGGCCGTTGTCATCATTAGTGCCGGAGTCAGAGCCACCCAGGCAGCGCATCTAGTTGCACACCATCTGAGTGAACCATTGACTCCCTGGCAAAACGTGCGAGTCCGTCCACCGCGTTGCCAAGGTCTCTGCTGCAGCCAGGCAGGGCCAGGGGTCGGCGTCATTGATCGCTCAATGCTCAGATTTGGTGGTCAGCGCGCATCGGCGATAGTTGGCTGTGCGGAGCGTTGATTGATGGTGTGGGGGGGGGGGTGGAGGTAAGGATTGATTTGGATTTAATTTACAAATTTCAGTGCCACGAAGGATGCTGCACCACGTGTTACTCTCTCTCTCCCTTACCCCGGCACTCGCTTCGTCTGGTCGCCCCCCCCCCTACCCCCCCATACTGTTCACTCCCTCTCCCGACGCTAATGTCCTTGCAATTAGGGTCGCTGTGATATAATCTCTCGCGATTTGACGCGATACGTGCATTTGTTCAGATATACAATCTGACAATGGTTGAGATATCGGTTACCCGTTATATTTATTGTTGCGTTTCAGTGCATATGTGTGTGTGTGCGTGTGTCGTTTTGGATAGTTGCAATACCTTGATATTCCTCCCCGAAGACAACTGGTGGTGTCACCGTCAACAGCATCATCGGAACATCAACAGGCTCGATGCGCACCATCTTCGTAATTGGAATTGTGAAGGCACGAGCCACGATTGGTGCGACTGTGGCCATGCAACCCGTGCCATGGACCCACACCGTGACTGTAAACCTACAGAGACACATAGCGATATATATGGGGGACTCAGAGATTCGTTAAAGGAACAAGCCGCAGTAGTGCCATTGTGGCCATGCAACGCAAAACCACACAGTAAACCCTCAGTGGCCGTCGCTCCTTCAACGGATGAAGAAGCGTAGCAAAACGACACGAACTCTGTCTGTCTCTCTCTCTCTCTGCTGCAGCCCTCTCGTCGCTGTCAGCAGATCTCGACATTGGCATCTGGCTCCTGAAGCACATTGCAGCGACACGCGAGAATATAACATGCCTGTACTGTGCTCAAAGCGCAAATATTATAAAGCTGTCTTAGAAGTCATTCAACGGCAGTTTTAGCGAGCGCTCTCAATTATTGCAACTTTGCGAGCGTGCCGCACTTACCGTCACTTTTTTGCAACGAAAGATACTCGTATACCTGAACGCCTAAACTCATCAATGCCATCATTTTCTCCGGAAGAAAAAAGTACATTCAGCGAAGTGCCAGTTTAACGGCGACTGCAATTACTGCCGTCGGCGTTTGCGCCAAAGCCTATCGCTGAAGGTAATAATGGTTCTCAGAGACGGCCATGTTCAGCCGGTAGGAATGCGGGTTTTCTCTCCCCTGTTCCGCGTATGTAAAGCGTCTGTCCGCGTTGGATCCTCTTCGCAAACCGTTGTCTGCGATGGGCGTCCCACATATACCGTTCTGTCCACCCAACGGCTGTGGGTGTCAACTCTCTGTCAAGCTTTTGGCTCAGCCACCGAACAAAGACGGTGGTCACCGCATCATCATCATCATCGCGCGCTTTCAGATGCGCTTCTGCGGCCGTCTGGAACTGCTCTTCCCTCCAATATTCGGGAGCAACTGGAGCCATGCACTTTTAAATCATCATCTAGGTTAAAAACTAATTTCTCTAGTACCGCGTGGTTTGTACTTCTCCCCACATCTCCGATTAGCACGGTTGGCTACGTACGGTGCGAAAGAAGTTCAGCATGGATACACACCAATCTTTATGACACCACGGTGTAAAGTGCGATCTACCCACTCTCCCTCTATTTCACTCCCTACCCTAACAATCTTATAATCATCGTGTTCACCATCTCCCTTCTACTCCCCTTCTCCTGTCTCTTTCCATCCCCCCCCCCCTCACAATCTCATCATCTCCCTTCACTTCCTCCCGCACCCTGACGCCTGCTGCTGTATATTTGCATGTTCTCTCTCTATGTCTCCCCGTGGTCGCGTAGATTTTTCTCCGGGTCCTCCGGTTTATTCTCTCCACATTTAGAATCGACGTCACGCGTTTAAGGGTTTTTGGCTGCTCTAAATGTCCACGTGATAAGCCACTTCGTTGAGCTATCATTTGTGGCCAGGTTGCTTCTGAAAAAGAGCTGTATAGCTCAGCCGGTGCCTTACCTGGTAATATAAAAAAAAATTCAATCGTTTAAAACAAGAATAATTTAATCTCACAATATTGTTCATCTCCATTTGTATACGTTGAACTTATTTCGCACCGTACGTAGCCAACCGCGCTAAACGCAGGTGCTGGGGAAGGACAACAAACCAAAGACGTCTCTCTCCTTCCCCCACCATTACCACTCCTCGTATCACCATCTCTTCACCCCCCCCACTACCGCTGTGAACTCCCTCCCTGCTGTTACTCCCTCCCCATTCTCCTACTTCGCACACTTCCCATCACCCTCTCCCCCCCCCCGCCCGCCCGCCCGCCCGCCCGCCCGATGTATTGATCGGCTGAGTTTTGACACAGAGCCAGCCCCGATTATTGCAGTAGCTGCATCACACGCAGAGAGAGAGAGAGATAGACGGGCCAGAGAGAACCGCAATCGAGAGACGAGAACATGCGGAGGAAAACGTCGAGGGAGCGCGATGGAGAATGGCAATTCATTACAGGCGGTGTTGTTCGTTGTAAGGGCCCCGTGGCCCACTGGCGCCCCCCCCCCTCCCCTCTGGTGGCCTTCAGTGCGGCCCCCTGATGTGCGCCCACAACCCCCCCCCCTCCCCCGACAATACACAAATACTGAAAACACCCCCATCATCATCGTGCTGCTGTTAAACCCCAACGATGGTCTCAGCATGTATTTTCGGCGAAAGTGCCCTCCAAGTGCCCCCCTCTGAAAATTATCAGAAAAAGATATCGAAGTCTATCCCCCGTTCTGCTTAAAGACCCTCTCCCTCCTTCTGATTGGACGGAATCTTCCAGCCCTGATTGGCGTGTACACCTTGTCACGCTTTTACTCGTGCCCAGTTGTCAGGCTCATGTTTATTTGTTCGTGCCAATTGTCGTGACCATCTTCATATTATCCATAATAGTGGTGTTTGGGTTTATGGGTGAGATCGCGCCACGGTGGCGAGATGGAAACTATCTCGGCTGGTATACAAGAGGTTGTGGCTTCGATCCCGACCTTGATGATGCCTGTATATTGGGAGTTGTGACTTCGGTCCCGACCCTGATGATGCCTGTATATTGGGAGTTGTGGCTTTGATCCCGATCCTGATGATACCTGTATATTGGGAATTGTGACTTCGATCCCGACCCTGATGATGCCTGTATATTGGAAGTAGTGACTTCGATCCCGACCCTAATGATGCCTGTATATTGGGAGTAGTGGCTTCGATTCCGACCCTGATGATGCCTGCATATTGGGAGTTTGCATGCTCTTTCCGCGATTGCATGGATTTTTCTCCGGGTTCTCCGGTTTGTCCCTCCACATTTAAAATCATGCATTTAGAGTAATTGGCTGCTATACATGTCCACATGATAATACACTTTCGTTGAGCTATCATTTGTCGCAAGGTCGCCTCTGAAAAAACAAACTAAACACAAAAAGCAGTTCTAAACAGAGGGAATGAATCACAGCGCAGTTAGAGATTGAGAGTGAAAGGGGAGATGGAACAAGCGATAATGAGTGAGCGAGAATGAGAGCTTTAGGAAGGATCGCAAGGCAAGTGAGAGGTAGACACAGAGAGAGAGGGTGGTAAGTGAACGTGCGTGACGAGCGAGAGAGTTAAGAGGAGAGAGAGAGAGAGAAAAAGAGAGACGGTAGAGTGTAATCTGGCTGCCACATGTCATCCATATCGCTAGACCTAGAAAGTTTGGCTCTGCCAAGTTCAGGCATTCGCTTCCAATCTCGCTGATGGATCACTTGCTCCGACTCGTCTCGTGCGTGCGCGCGCGCCCTGGCTGTGTGGTACACGCGCTCAGATGATGATGATGTTGCTCCAGCAGCAGCACACTCGGTTCGTACGCGCACAGCGCCGGAGTTATAGGTATCTCTCTCGACCCCCAAGGCACCAACATCCTTAACGCTCGATGCCGGGAAGACGCTCCATGTAGTGGAAACTACAAACCGTCCTCTTTTTTATCAGGTAAGGGCCACTGAGCTGTATAGTAGCTCTTTTCAGAAGTGACCTGGCCACAAATGGTGGCTCAACAAAGTGGCTTATCACGTGGAAATGTATAGCAGCCAAATGCTCTAAACGCGTGATGTTGATTCTAAATGTGGAGGGAAAAACCGGAGGACCTGCAGAGAAAAATTCACGTGACCACTGGGAGAAAGAAAGACACGCAAACTCCAAATATACAGCAGACGTCAGGGTCGGGATCGAACACACGACCTCCTGTATACCCGGCGACACTGGCGGAGCCAGTGAGGTGGGGTGGGGTGGCACGTGCCCCCCCCCCCCCCCCAATGATCCGATCGAAATCCCTAATTTCGATCGGATCACTGGGGTTTATTAGTAATAAATCGGCATTTTGCCACCAACACTGCCACTGTGTAGCATATTATTACGTGCCAGAGATGATAGGATGATAGGTCTGAGTCCATAATTGCCAATAAGTAATGGCAAAGCGGTTATAAGTGACTCACAGTTATTGAGCGCAGTTGCGTACACAGTACACGACTTCCCTGAAGGCATCAACACCTTCAGCGAGCGCGATACCGATCACACAACGCGGTTCGAATTCGACCCTCGATCGATGGCTGCGCCATCGCCGCACACAGTAAGTCCTTACTTACTAACAACTCCTCTATCATTTTTCACTGCTGGAGGGGTTGCTCCCCCCCCACCCTACCTGAAAATCCTGGCCCCGCCATTGCCCGGCGAGGTAGTTAACATCTCGCCACCATGGCGCGTAGGCTTTCGCGACCAATGTTACATTTCATAATTGATGTTTGGGTTAGGTCAGATCGCGTGAGAGTAAATTGTGCGCGCTAATTTGCTACTGCTTTCAGCACCCCGGCAATGTTGGAGAGCAATCCTAATCAGTTGTAAAAATTCTGACACCTCCCCAATGATGCTGGTTGTGGCTACCACAAAACGTCGTACACAGCCCTCCCCCCACCCACTCACACCCCTCCCCCCATCAGCTCCACCTCCCCTCCCCCCACACCCCTCCCCCCATCAGCTCCACCTCCCCTCCCCTCACACACCTGCGCCCATCAGCTCCACTTAGAGAACCATGGGGCCAGAACAGAAGTCTAAGGTAGTAAAACTCTACCCATAACCATTAATGCGTGTGGCTCATAAGAGTAAATCACGTGATAACCCCACTAATTTCCCGTTGTTATCACGTCATTCACTGTTATTCGCCTCATTAACAAATTGCCACCGACACATTTGATGCCACCTCGGGTGGTGCCGACAAGATATCTTGGGCTCATGGCCCCTCTATCAACACCGTCTTCTTACCGCCCGTCCTTCCTCCATGAACGCCGTCACGGTGCGGTGGTTATAATTCGACTCGGAGATATGCCATTAATTTGTTGTCTCATTTATATAGTTTGTGATTGTGTGCGCGCGCGCGCGCGTGCGCTTTGTTTATTTGTACTGCCTTGTTTTGCGCGTCTTTTTCTTTCCAATTACTCCGAGTGTGTCACTGCGCATCATCTGCAGACGACGCATATAAAACAATTCGATGTGAGCATCGCGAACGTTATAATGGATTCTTAAATGGTTAATCTGTTACCACTGATTGGACGTTTCTTGACTATTTGTGCCCATATGCCCACTTTTATTCCTACCACCGCAGGATTTGAAGAGGAGGGGGAGGGAGAGAGGCGCAAGAGGAGGGAGGAGTAGTGGGGGCAGGAGGGAGGGAGGGAAGGGGGAGACGCTGGGTCCCCCGAGCCTCGTGGGCCCGCGGGGCGGCGGGAACTGGCCTCCCCCGCGAGGATAATGCGCTGTGCCGGAGATGATGCCTCGGGCCGCACACAGCAAGAGGACCTCGCAGACTCGTGACGTCAGCAGGAGGGGCATCTCGCAGGCTCGTGACGCCAGCAGGAGGGGGAGCTCGTTGGCTCGTGACGTCACCAAAAGGAGCAGCTCGCATTCTTGTGACGTCGGCGAGAGGAGCATCTGGCGTGCTCGTGACGTCAGCAGGAGGCGCTCACTGAATCGTGACGTCAACGGGAGCTCGCAGTCTCGTGACGCCGGCAAGGGGAGTAGCTCGCCGACCCACGCCGTCGACGGGAGGAATTCTAAAGCCCGTGACATCATCAGTGAGAGCAGCTCGCGGGCCCGTGACATCGTCGTCGGCGGGAGGAGTTTGCGGGACCGTGACGTCAGTGGGAGGAGTTTGTGGGCCCATGACGTCGGCGGGAGGAGGAGCTTGTGGGCCCGTGACGTCGGCGCGCCGTCGCAGCGCACCCCCGCCAATCCCCGTCGACGCGTCTGCCCGACGGGGGTGCCGCTCACGCTGCCTTGGTCCCACCTGTGGTGGCGACGGCGGCGGTGGCCACTGCAGCAGCTGAGACGGTTGAAGGCCCGGGACTGGGCCCATCACTTGCGGCAGCACTACCGGCCTCGGCTGCTGAGTCAACGGTGTCGGGTGCAGCAGGCTGACCAACCACTGCAGCAGCAGCAGCATCTGCACCAACATCAGCGCCGACTGCGACGGTTGAAACAACGCTGCCATCAGGGGCAGCGGTTGAAAGCTTCGCGGCAATCCAGGAGGCCACGTGGGCGCGTAGACGGCCGTCGGGTGTCAAGCCAATGGGTGACTCCATTTAAAGGACAACGCCGTTGGCAGCCAGAGCAGACTCGGCAAGAGCAGCCCCCACGCGCGCGCCATCATCTTGAGCAGGAGGAGCATATTCAGCTTTGTCATCATCGGCATCATCATCATCATCAGCCGGAAGGGCAGCAAAAGCAGCAGCATCATCATCAGCAGGGGGATCGTGACAGCTGCCGTGGCCTGTCATACCCGTGGGCCGTCAGGGCTGAACCCGGAGTCACGGGCCCCACGGCCCAGAGGGCCCTCCCGCTTCTCCTCACACACGGGGCCTCTGCCCCTGGAGACAGGAGGGCAGCTCGCCCACGACGATCATCATCACCACCACCGTCATTATCATCATCATCATCCACACGTCCAAGGTGGGGGGTCATCATCGCCCTCATTGCCTGCATCGCGATGCTGCCTGCAATGTCAGCGGCTCAGCAAGAAGGCTTCGGGGTGCCTGGGGGACCAGGGGTCGGGGGCGCGACGGGAGTGGGCTCCGGCCAGCCGATGTGCCCGGCCATGTGCTCGTGCAGCCAGCAGTTCAGCAAGGTCCAGTGCACGCGGAGGTCACTGCGGGAGGTCCCGGAGGGGGTGTCCAGCAACACGCGCTACCTGAACCTGCAGGAGAACGCGATACAGGTGCGTGGGGTAGTCGTTTCGTTTGTTAGGTAGCCGGGGCACACGGGAGCCGTGGTACATGGGGGCCATGGTACAAGGATAGCTGGGGTGCATGGGAGCCGTGGTGCATGGGAGCCGTGGTGCATGGGAGCCGTGGTGCATGGGAGCTGTGGTGCATGGGAGCTGTGGTGCATGGGAGCCGTGGTACAAGGGTAGCTGGGGCACACGGGAGCCGTGGTGCGTGGGTGCCGTGCTGCATTGAAGCCGTGGCATGTCGAGCTATTATTTCGTGATAGATCACTTCCTGAAAAAGAGCTGTGTAGCTCAGTGGGCCCTTACTTGATAAAACACAAAAAAATGTTTGTAGTTTAGTTTAACAGATTGGCTTTGTTTGTGGAGACTTGGGGATGATAGGAAGTTAAAGGGAGTCGGGGGGAGGTGGGGAGGGCTTGTGTGGAGGCTTTGTTAAGAGCCCCCCCAGGAAGGGAACTCTCTTTGGGGCTTTGCTAAGAGGCACCCCTATGAAGGGGCCTCGCTTAAAGGGCTGCTTCCAGGCACGTCGTCCCGCACGGTTGAGATGAAGCCCGTTGGTCGCTCGGCTCCCGGTGTGACGAGTCGACCCACGCACCCCACACTCCCCCCCCCCTGCCCCCCCCCCCCCCGAGCACGAGATTCCAGCCGCCGGGTGACGGCAGTGCAATGGGGGCAGGCAGATGTCCGCAGGGTTGCGAGCGATAGCATCCCCGCTGTCGGTCCAGCTCTCGCGCTTATCCATTCACTTCGGATCTCGACGTTGGCAAGCCAGCTTCTGGTGTTGGGGTCACGACGTGGGGGATGTTTGCATTCTCTTTAACTGTGCGATTCATCGATTCGTTGTCGCGTAACGTTGTCTAGGCATCGTCTTCATTTTGACATCGGCACTAGTAATTCCTCGTTTTGATGCAGTAGTAGTAGATGATGCATTCCTGAACAGTGAAAAACGATTTGCCCATAAATAACATAGCGATAATGTTTGGCGAGGTACGATGTGCTGCTACGACTATGCACATGCAGTGAGATGAACAGGACAAACAACTGAGGGTACTCTGCCACCGCGTTACCGTATCACTCCGCGTACCATATGACTGCACTCCTCAGTCGTGCAGCTCAAGAAAGTAGTTCGTCGTCGACCGCTACGAAACGGCGTTATAACGCGCACGTTCCACGTTATAACGGTGCACGTTCCGCGTCATAATGGTGAAAGTTGTGTGATAAAGTGTTCCCTCATAGGAGACGCACTCTACGGTGTAAACACCAGGCGTTAAGCAATGACTTGCCGTATTGTGTATCCAGATAGTGTACATTTGGGAGCAATATTGTTGTCTTGAGCCTTCTGGTTGGCAAACCTATCTTACTTTGTACAGCAATGCATCCAGATGTATTTCTATGGGGCGCCACTGGGGTGAGATATTATCTACCTCGCCTGGTATGCAGGAGGTTTGGGTTGGATCCCAACCCTGACGCCTGCTGTATATTTCGCGACCGGCCTAATACAACGATTCATTTAGGGCAGTAAATCATAAATCACATCATAAATGATGGTAGCCGAGGCACGCGTATCAACCAAGACCCAGACTCCTACTCCCTAGATAAATCCCGCTACTGCCGACGAGCCCGCCACGGCCGCTTTCACTCGGCATGCCAACTTCTTCCAATTCGTACCGGAATCTGGCCAACCATCCACCGTCGGATGCCGCGACAAGATGACGAGGGGTGAAAATGGAACCCGGTGCGAGCGACGATCTAGATGCGTGAGATGGTGGCTGAGGCCGGGTGTCCGATGTGTCGCGACTTGCCTGTCGGGCTTGAGGAGCAGTAGTCGGCGGGTCGGAGGGCATCGAAGGTGTCGCCGACATCCTGGTGCCTCTCCGGCATCCTCTTGCGATGTGGCCCGGCCGGCCGCATCGAAAACAGGCGCCGGCCTGTTCTTCTCCCCAACCCCAGCCTAGAGGCCGCCACTCCATGTCCCGCCTGCCCGGCCCTGGGTCTCACATCGCCGCTGCAAGCTCCAGCTCATGCCATGAGGGCCCCTCAGCCCCCTCTGAGTCCCCCGACCAAGCCGCCACCTTGGGCCATTGCTGGATACTTTCGTGGGCTTGTACACACTGGGCCACCCATAAAGACGTCAGCTCTTCCTCCTCCATTACGGGCAGCGCAACACCCAACTCCTGCACCAATGCCAGCAACCTCTCCACCGCCAGGGAGTCAAGTGCCGCCTGGTCCATATGCGGGTACACCGTCTGTCCCAATGCCAGAAGTGCTCCGCAGAAGGCAACAGGCGACTCGGCCTCCCCTCGCCTCCGCTAAGGGAACCTCCTGCAGGCGTTGGATGGCGGATCAAATACGGCCGCCATGTGGACGTACACCTGTTGTAGCATGGCCCGGTCCTTTCCAGCGATGACCCGGAACGCCGCCAGCGCGTCGTCATCGAGGGCCATAGGCAGAGCCCGCAGAGCTTCCTCTTCCGTCCATCCGACGGACAGGTAAGCCGCCTCGAAGCGGCACTGGAAAGCGGCCCAGTCTCCTCCCGCTGCGACGAACTCGCGTATCAGAGGCAGGCATCTGGGGCAGCTCATTGCTGCTTCGTGTGCCACCAGAGTAGAAGCACCTTTCTTGGTTTCCCGTGCTCCACACAACATGGTGGCCATTGCCTGCGCCGCACATTCAGCGGGTGAAATGGCGGGCGGTGACCATGTGGCCTCCTTGGTGGGAACATCGGCGGCCGGTGGCGGCTTCGACGGCTGGCACGGAACTCGCACCGCCGCTCCCCCGTCCAACGCAGCCATGGAAAGTTATGCGACCAACTGCGAGACGGTCGCAAGGAGTAGGTCGAGGAGGCTCGCCACCTCCCGCCATCCATCGTTGGCACGTGGCCGTGGAGGATCCACGACCCTCTCCCCAAATTCTGCGGCTGCCGTTCCGGCGCCCGCATGGTCCTCGACCAGGATTGCGGATCCCAGGGCTGCCCAAGGGGTCTCCTCATCGTTATTGCCCTCGTCCGAAGTCGGTACAGGTGTTTTTTTTTCTTTAGATTTTTAGACGTAATTATTTTCACTTCTGGCACCAAATGTAGTGTACGACTCTGGAGACAATAACTGTGGAGGCACCTTCTTATTTACTTATCTTAACCTTACACTGTTATACTCACTGACACGTAACACAACACTGACCGCCTAGCAACGATGGCGCTGACTGACTAGATAGCTGGCTAACTATCTAGCGGTGGCGACGTCGAGCGATGACAAAGACGGCAGCGACAACGGCGATGACGAGGACAGCAGCAACGACGAGACGACCCCGATTCCCATGGACAGCCTCGAGCTCCCTCTCTCGCCCCCTTTTATCCTTCCTGCGGAGCCCGACCATGCCCTGGCCACGCCCCCCCTTCTGGAACCATCTAGCTGGTTCTGGGAGTCACAAGCTGGATCCCTTCCACGACCCTTGGCCCACTTATTTTCCCTTATACGACCCTTGCCCCAGATCTTCCCTTTGGGTGGATACACCCGTAATTCCAACCCCTGGTCGCCAATTGGCGCTGCTACACTACACATGTATCCCTCTATTTAAGAACGAAACAGGAGGATTTATCCACAAATCTGTCTGTCTGCCTGATAATGCTGGCTGTATTTACTGGTGCAACGTCGTACTCGAATTGTAAATGTTGTGGATTTGCTCTCCAACACACTGGTGTGCTGAACTAGTAACGAATTGGCATGATCGGTTTATGAGACAAACCTTACTAATTGGCTTGTCGGGTAGTGGCGGGTTTAACGACACACATTTACATTTACGCGATTTAACCCAAAACATTTTTTTGGACATCATGATCGAGTCTGAATTAACCACGCGCGCTTGCGGTGAAACATCGCAATCAAACATGCTTTGATAATGTGCGCATTGTCTTTTGTGTAGAGCACAGGGTCTAATACCAGTTGTGTCTCCCTGCGGTGGGGTGCTGGGGTACTGGGGGGTGGGGGGGGCATGGGGGGGGGCATGGCGAGTGGGGAAATCGACAAGGCAGCTGTGCAGGACGTCCTGGAACATTTCTTCAGACACTCTTGGGATGTACAATGAATAGTTTCATTGATTTGGCACCGTACGTGTACACCAAAAAATTAAAAAGTGTATTGGCAAAAACTGCAAAGATGTGAAAGTCAAACATTGATCTGTGGTTTCCAGAAGAGGACAAGCCTTTAGCCTTTAATTTTATGCCGAAAGTATGGGACAGCGGGCCTTTTGTGGTTGTAGGGAAATACATGTGCTATACCTCCAGCCCGTGAAACCCCGAGTTTGATTCCCGCTCACGGCCAACACAAGCGACGATTATTTGAACCGGTCCTGGGCCTCCACTGGGCCCACTCACCTTCAATGGAGTACCTGGTGCGGTGTGTAAACATCGCCACTGGGGAGACAAAGGCGTCCGGGCGTGGTGCTGGCTACCCACCCCCTCGCGTGCCGTGCCGGCTTTCACGTGTCACGGTGGGGAGATGTTATTTCCCTCGCCTGGTATACAGGCGGTCGTGGGTTCGATCCCGACCCTGACTTCTGTATATTTGGAGTTTGCGTGTTCTCGCTGTGGTCGCGTGAATTTTTCTCCAGGTCCTCCGGGTTTTCCCTCCACATTTAGAAACATGCGTTTTGAGTATTTGGCCGCTTTCAATTTCCATATTCATAAGCCACTTCGTTGGGCTATCATTTGCGATAGCCTGATCACTTCTGAAAAATATCTATGTAGCTCAGTGGGCCTTACCTGGCAAAATAAAAAATAGTTTATTTGAAAGGTGCTCGCTAACAGCACTTGGCTCAATAATCTGTTAAGGCTACACAGGGGAATATTTGTCCACCTACAGGGAGAAGCTACACATGGCGCACTCTTGAGGCCCAGCGATTGAAAGATGCGATGCCCAACTTTTTGCCCAATTATTATAGAAGAAGCAACCCAGAAATCAATTGGGCACTTGTTACCTTTCATTATTAGAATAGGTATGACTACGAGCGTATGTATATTTATATCGATCTGTGGCAACAAGTTGCAATTGAAATCTGATTCCTGTAAAAAAGAGAACTCATTCACCTGTCAAATCATAGCTACGGAGCAGTTTACTACAGTAATGGATTTTTAATCACCCCCCCCCCCCCTCACTCTGCAACTATCCCTCTCAATTGCGTCACGCATCGTGATGTCGAATAGGGGGTGGGGGGGGGGGGGGTCATTGAGCTCCTCGTGGCTTGCGATTGGATGCCGGAGGGGCTCCGTGCTGTCTGTGGGTTTAGCGTTGAGGCTCCACGGATGGACGACTTCCTTCTGCAGTGCAGCAGTAATGTACGAATGACGTCAGAGGGGGGCGAGGGGTGGACGAGGGAGGGGGGTGTCCATGATATCCACCAAAAGTATCCCACATCTACGTACATGGGCGCTGTAATACGATAAAATCGTACACCCGCAAAATCACCGATCAGCGCTGTGGTCACAATCTCAGCGGACTGTGACGGAATCGCCGATCTCGCTGATTGAAGTCAACCAGATGAAGGGGCGTGGGGTGGGGGAGCGTGTCTGCCACATCATTACTCAATCCATGGATCGATTGGCAATTTAATCGACGCAGCGATTAACCTGCAGATTGTGATTAACCCCGGTATATTTGTTTATTGTGGCTCGACTGAGCGGAATGGATACAAGAATCTCGTCTTAACGACCCGCAATGACCATACATGGGGGGGGGGCAAATCTCTGATCGGTGATTTTGTCGGGTGTACGATTTTTATCGTATTACAGCGCCACAGTGGCTAAGAGATGTTAACTACCTCGCCTGGTATGCAGTAAGGCCATTGGTTCCATACTGACTCTGACGCCTGCTGTATATTTGGAGTTTGCGTCTCTCTCTGTTTCTCCCCACGTGGTTGCGTGGGCTTTTCTCCGGGTGCTCCGGGGGTTTTTTCCCCCCCTCCACATTTAGAATCCAAATCACGCTTTTAGAGTTATTTTGGCTGCTGCTATAAATTTCCAAGTGACAAGCCACTTCGTTGAGCTATCATTTGCGGTAACCAGGTCACTTCTGAAAAAGAGCCGTGCAGCTCAGTGGGCCTTGCCTGGTAAAATAAAAAGTTTGTGTTTTTAATCGTTAATATACTCCGTAACACACACATGTTGTTGCATTTGTCTGGCCAGTATCACAGCCTTCACTTGAGTAATGTTTGCTGTACAACGTTCATTGAGGACTCAATCACAGCAGTAGAATCCAAGGGCCTCTGAAGCATTTAAAGATGATCCATTGTGTGAACCCCTGTTGTGACCTTTGACCTGAACCACACGGGTCATCGCATTGATTGGGCGTGTGCCCCTGCTGGAACCTACGCCTCGTGACCACGACCAGGCAGAAGCGTCATATCCCAACCTCACTCCACAGCACCCTGGCACTCTCCAGCTAGACGCCCGATCCTTGACGCAACTCCGATTCTCAACCTCACTCCACGGCACCCGGCAGTCTCGAGCAAGCCACTCGATCCTCGAGTTCACTCTGATTCTCAACCTCACTCCATGGCATTCTGACACTCTCGATCAAGCCCCTCGAGACCACTCCGATTCTCAACCTCACTGTTGTAACATTTCCACGTGATGATCATGAGCCACTTTGTTGAGCTGTCGCTTGTGATGGCTAGGATCGCTTCTGCAAAAATGAGTTCATACCTCACTGGGCTTTTCCTTGGCAGGATGAGGATGGTTTAGTTTTTATTTGTATGTTTTCGTGTGATTGGAATCTATTTCTTCCTCTACTCTGCACTCCTATCGTGGTTGTGCATTGTGTTTGTTGTAACGTTCTGACCAACGTGCCTGGACTGAACATCTGCGAAAAAAAGAGCTTCATAGCTCATCGGATTTCTCCAGTGTACAATAAATACTCTGACACATATATATATATACGTACGTACAAAAGCAGCGATTGGAGATCTACAGGCCGAAATTGGCATCTGATGGCGAATAATATCGCGTCGTGGGAAAAAAAAAAACGCGTTACGTTGGCAGCACAGGGCGAACGAGAAGGAAGAGATCAGCACGGGCGTGAAAAACCTCGCAGACTCCCAGACGCCTGCTGTGACAGGACGCGTGCACCACGGGTGGCGAATTGGAGGGTGGCCCACACAGAGTCAGCTATGACAAGGTGGAAGCGTTGTGTGTGTGTGTGTGTCAAAACCCAACACTTCTTCGTGGGGAAAAGAGTCATTGGGGGGGGGGGGGGGGGGTGGGGAAATCCGTTGAGATGGAGAAGAATAATTTCAATCGAGCTGATGGCTGTGAATTCATGAGTGTGGCTTGGAAAAAGCTTCTTTTTTTTTACACAACAACAAAAAGGCATTGGCATATGCTTGCCTCTCTGTGCACGTGATGTACCGACTGCTGTATAGTCCGATTGTCTGTGTGTATGTGTTGAGCTTCTTTCGCACTGTACGTAGCCAACCTCGCTAATTATTGGAGGTGCCGGGGAAGGATAACAGACTCGGTGTGTGTGTGGGGGGAGGGCAGCTGTTGTGTGTGTGCATGAATGGAGCTCAAATGTGTACCCGGTGCGGTGTGTAAACATCGCCACACGTGAGACAAATGCGGCCGGACGTGCATGGTGCTGGCCACCCGCTCTCCCGTTTGCCATGCCGACCTTCATAGGTGCTCGCTAACAGCACTTGCCCCAACAGTGTGTGAAAGGCTACACAAGGGATCTTTGTCTTTATTTTCTATGTGTGTGTGTGTGGTATGACGGTCTCTGTGGGCTGTGCAGGTGATTCGAGTGGATAGCTTCAAACACCTGAGACACCTGGAGATCCTGCAACTCAACAAGAACCAGGTTCGACACATAGAGGTGAGAGACCACGTACATGCCCCAGGGGGCGGGGGGGGGGGGTTCAGACGGGGGAAGGGGGGGGGGATGTTTCTGCCCCGAACGCTTTCTAGAAGCAGTGAGCGGCAATTGCTCTCCGTACCTGGCCTGGATGGCCATCCCCTAGTCGTACTTGGCCTAAAATGAACACCTGGTCCAGGGGATCGGCAACCCTGCGGCTCAGGAGCCGCTCGTGGTGGCTCTTTAAGGCAGGCGGTGGGGAACCTTTTTTCTGCCAAGGGCCATTTGGATGTTTATAACATCATTCGCGGGCCATACAAAATCATCAACTTAAAAATTAGCCCGTTATATTTAGTCAAACATTTAATTAACTCACCCCTAATGCGACGGGCTGGAACTGCCTCTCTTTGGCGAGGCGTGTGATGATGTTAGCTGGTATTGACGATGTTGCTACTCGCAACTGCTTTTCCAGGTTTGCTCTCCTAGATTTATTGAATTTCGAGTCCCGCCTGTGGTTGCTTTGGCAGGGCCAGAGAGCCTCATACGGCCCGGGGGCCGGACGTTCCCCACCCCTGCGGTTCTTGAAATTCGCAACAACAACGAACAGAAAAAAAATGTCCTTTCTTGTTATTTTGGATGCCGGCCCCCTGCCCAGGCCACTACCGTCGGCGCAGTTGCACCGCCGGCACACTTGATAGCTGCGCCGCTACGGGAGGTGATGGCCGGCGGAGGTAATGGGGTGGGGGTGCCCGCATCCCCACAGCACCCCCTCAAACCGCGGTGCAGAAGGGCTGCGCGTCGTGTTAACGCCATGGGCGCTCCAGACCACTTCCATCCATCCGCAGTGTGCCATGCTGGCTCGAATGAATAGGTGCTTGCTAAGTGCAAACGCCACCCCGTCCGCCCGCCTCTGTCTAGGAGTCTACGCGGCGGAGCTGTCTCTTTTGTGTGGCCGTATGGATTTGTGAGATGTAACAACAACAACAACAAAAAACACAAAGATTCCCCCGAACAGCCTTGAGCGGAACGCTGGGGGGCAAACGCTGTTGTTTAGCGAGCGAGCACCTCTGATTGGCTACGTACGGTGCGAAAGAAGTTCAACGTACGTACGAAAGCCCCCGGCACGGTACACGATGGAGTGGGTGACCAACACCGCGCCCGGCCGCCTTTGTCTCCCCAGTGGCGATGTTTACCCACCGCACCCAGGTACTCATTTTAAGGCTGAGTCGACCTAGGAGAGGACCAGCACAAAGACACGCGCGCACACGCACACGCGTGCAAGGTTAGCACGGCTGCCTCCTGTCTATTTCCATGTAGCTTGGGCACAGCTGCCGGGGCACTGATGGGATGTGACAAGCGGAAACGCGCGGCTGTCTGAGGGCGCTGTTCAGAAGCACGCTTAGCCAAGACGTGCACAAACAAAGGCACAGACTAAGACCCCCCGTATAGCCTCTAACAGACTGTAGGGGCAAGTGCTGTTTAGCGAGTGGCACCTATGAAGGCTGGCACTGTGGCACACGAGGGGGTGGGTGACCAGCACCACGCCCGACCACCTTTGTCTCCCCTAGTGGTGATGTAATTACACATCGCAGCAGATACTGATTTGAGGTTGAGTCGACCTATGGGAAGCCCAGGACCGGTTCAGATAATCGTCACTGGTCTTGGCCATGAGCGGGAATCGAACCCGTGACAGTAACTTCACCACGGCGCCTGTGCCAGGCCAGGTGCACTTTGAGGCCACGTGACGTGTCGAAGGCTTGCTGACAGGAGGAGGTCTCGGGACAGAGACTGCAGGTGCCATGGGTTGGCTGACTGAGATGACCGGTAGATGTGTAGCGAGTCCAACTGAGTCGCAGACGTTATCTTGGGAGCAACACTATTTATTCACCAACTCAACATAACACAAGCTACACTTGGGTGTTGAATGCCCATCTAGCTACACTACTTCAGAACTAGATACGGTTCGCTATCCCGGCCCGGACCACAAGCTGGGTCCCGGACCGCGTGGCTAGAGGCTTCTTTTACCCGACGTGGATCTTCTTCACCAGCGACCCCGAAGAACCCTGAGCCCCTCACGGGGGGGCCCCCGTTATATCGGCCCGGGCTGGGGCTGGCCCCGCCCCTCGCCCCACCCACCTTCTAGATCTCTCGAGCTCTTTCCCGAAGGCTCCCGAGAGCTCTTTTATACCACGTGACCGTCCAGCGGCCCCCGTCCACCGGTGCCCCCCCTCCAATACAATCCGGTCACGTGTCGGCAGGTCAACCGGCGTATTCACCCCCAACGTAACCCTCGCCGGCTGACGCTCCCTCTCGCTCCCTCGCCGGGAGCCCGCACCGCGCACCGCACGTGGTGCCTCCGTGCTGACCAGCGCTCACCCAAGCCCCGCTAGGGCCGGTACTACGCCCCGTAAGCGGGCTACACGTAATGCCAACACATTATCCGCCGTGGCTTCGTAAGCCCGACACCAAACAGTGACAATCACAGTCACTACAGATGCACCACCACCAGGTGTACCCCCTATTATGCCAACTTGCTGTACTTTAGCCGCCTGGCGCTCTGCTCGTTTTTGTGAGCGTCGCTCCACTGCTCTCCTTTGTTATCACCACCACCATAACCGCTGACATCACCGCCACCATCGGTTCTCGCTCACGGCCAAAACCAGAGACGATTATCTGAACCGGTTCTGGGCCTCGCCCGAGGTCGACTCAGCCTCAAATGAGTATCTGGTGCAGCGGCTGTGTAAACATCGCCATTGGGGAGACTAAGGCGGCCGGGCGTGGTGCTGGCCACCCACCCCCTCGCGTGCTGTGCCAGCCTTCATCGGAGCTGCTACTCGCTAACAGCACTTGCCCCAACAGTCTGCTAAAGGCTATAGGGGGGGGGATCTTTGTCTTGTGGTAAGCGCCCACCCCGTGATGATCCTCGCACCGCTGAATCGCTGTGCGGAAACGCGAAGCTACGCTGGACGCCCGCTGCGTGCTTGAGCGAGTGTGCTTTGGAATCCTCTTTTTGGCATTCATTCCCGCACCTCCGATTTGCACACCGCTCCGGGTACTCAGTTGAGGGTCGATTCATACACACACACGCACAACAGCTGCCACACACACACTCAACGTTTGTTGTCCTTCCCCCGCACCTCCGATTAGTACGGTTGGCTACGTACGGTGCGAAAGAAGTTCAAAATACATACGTACACAGACTCACAGAGTCGCTCACATAGTCACTCACACACGCACACACTCACCCACCCTCTGATCAGCACGGTTGGCTACGTACGGTGCGAAAGAAGTTCAGTGTGCATACGTACACAGACTCACATAGTCACTCACCCACCCTCCGATTAGCACGGTTGGCTACGTACGGTGCGAAAGAAGTTCAACACACATGCGTGCGTGCCGGGCTCAACCGATACCAGGGAGTTTCTCGAATATTTCCTTCTCAGGTGCGTTTGCACACATCACGGAATCACGGTCCACACACGTCAACAGCAACAACAACATCAAGCCGCCGTTCGCCACTAAGTGGCGGTGACACCACCACGGAGCTTGTGTCAAGCTAGGTTCACTCTGAGGCCTCGCTGACAGGAGGTCACGGAACAGATCCGCGTGTTATGGGTTGGCTGACTGAGATGACTGGCACACACACCACCAACACACTGGGCCGTGGTGGTGGTGGTTGTGGTGTGGACGGAATGGTGGCAGTGATGGCACTGGGAGGTGATGGTGATGGTACTGGGTGGTGGTGATGTGGACGGAGTGGTGGTGGTGGTACTGGGTGGTGGTGGTGACAGTGGTGATAGTGGTGGTGATGTCAACGGACTAGTGGTGGGGACCGGCCCAGCTCAAGGGTTAATCACCACCCACCCGGCAGAGAATTTAAATTATTCATGCGGCTGTTGTGTAAAAAATTACTCTTTAGCGAGAGCACACGGGAGACACGGTAAATAATTTAGCATTTTTATTAATTCTTAATACTTTTGTGGATTTTTTTTGCTGTCATGTTTGTGAAAATAAAGGACACTCATTTATTTAAAAACAAAATTAAATCGCCGCTGTCATTGTAGGAATTGTTTTAACTTCTGCTTGCGGCGAGTGCGTCGCTCCCCACCGAGCCCTCGTGGTGCCTACTTGGGGCCCTGCCATCATCACGATCTGTCGCCAAATCATTGCCGCCACCACCTTGCAGAGGGGCCAGGTTCCCCCGCATTGTTCCACCTCAATTCCAAAATGCCATCTCTGTCTTTCCCCCTCTCTCTGTCTCGAACTCTCTCCATGCACCGTCATCTCCACACCCTGCTTAGCACACTCGGTTCTCCCTGCACCTACAATTTTGAACAAATATATTATTACTCTTTGGTTCTTTCGGTAAAGTCACGGATTTTATTTCATTTTATGCCTACGTGACTTTACGGAAATAACCAAAGAGTATAGATTCCTGCAGTCACGAAAGCTTCAAATCATATATAATTAACTTGCCTTTTGCCTGTCCAAGGACGGGTGTATTGCAGTAAATCTGAAACTTGCAAGCGAAAAGCAGACCGCGACGTCATATTCATTGCATCAATTCGTTGTGCAATTTGTAAGGCCGTGGTAACACAGAACTATTTCATTTAAAGGTTATAATCCATTGTTCATCATGACGTCCTTTTTACTTCGATGTCTTAATAGCGGTACGGAGACCGCGTGACGTGAGGGTTCTGCCTTTGTAGTGAGGGTTGTGAGTTGACGCCGAGGAGGGGGGAGGAGGCGCCTCGGCCCCCCCATGTGGAGTGACGTCACCCGTTAATTATTATTAATGGAGGGGGGGGTGTACATTTGGAGGACGTCACCTGTTCATGATTATTAATGAGGGGGCTGTTCGATGTGGAGTGACGTCACCTGCTTATGCTTATGAATAAGGGGAGAGGTTCTCCATGCGGAGTGACGTCACCCACTCATGATTATTAATGATGGGGGGGGGGGGGTCCATGCGGAGGACGTAACCTGATCATGATTAATGTTCTTGGTTCTTTCGGTAAAGTCACGTAGAATGGAAATAAAATAGTAGTAAAAACATAATTAAGTAAGATTCTCACGACGTTTCGGCCACAACACAAGTATCCTTCTTCAGGTGAATAAACAGGACTGTCCAGAAGACGGCGCTTGAGTGAACATTGCCAAGCATAGACCGCGTCTTTTAAACTGTGTGGGTGGAATTAACATATTAATTAGCATGTTACCCAGCCCCACCTCCGGATCAGAGGAGGGTGGCGGCTGGGCACACAGAAAAAAGGAAAGAAAAACGAACAGCCAAGGTGCGCTGCTCTGTCCTGTGTTGCGTTATAACTATGCTATAAACTGGACTACTATCCAATATAATATTACACCTTCCAATCTAAACTGCATGGTATAATACATCCATAGAAAAATTCCACCTTTGAATTATACAATGCGTTACTATACACTGCCCTATACTTTAGACTATAAAATATTAGACTTGTAACTTTACACTGTCTTATTTTATTAACCCCACTATATGACACACTGCTGTATATTCACTATACAATTACGATACTATATATTGCCATATGAATTGTGTTTAACATTACGATGTTATACTATTTATTATTATACCACATGCTATAAACCATACCATTGACCGTCGTGTGAAAGGTATTAAGAGGCAGTGCCAACGAATGGACTTCGGTCTGAAGGTCACCGTAAAATACAATCAATTAAGAACCGAAATGGTTTATAACATATTTCCAATGGTTACTAAGCCAGAATCCATCTTCTCAGTTGAGATGGCCTCATGCACCCGATTCAGCGGTTGCACCCGATTCAAGAGCCGAATGGCTCACAGGGCTATACCAAATAAATGAACTATGAACTATGAACGAATCTCTCATGGTAGCCGGATGGCTTGGAGAGAACTTCCGTCTTGGAGAAGTCAATGTCATGTGAGCCCACTGAATTATAACAGTGATCTGCCACGGCTGAGGAGTTAGTCCTACCGTGTTTCAAGTCTGCTTTATGTTCACGGATGCGGTCCGAGATATGTCGTTTGGTTTCTCCAATGTAGCTGCTACCACAGAGGCAACTTAGTTTGTAAACGCCCGGGTACTGTATGTCTGGGACCAGATCTTTTACAGACGGAACCAGATCACGGATTTTATGTACTGTGTTGAATCGGACCTGGATCTTGTGTTTATTCAGAATTTTGGAGATCTTTTTTGTGACCCCCGCAATGTAGGGTAAGGTGATGGTTTTCAATGACTCCTCAAGAGGATCCTTCTTCATGACTGGAGTGATGGATTTGCGGATTGTGTAGTCGGAGTAACCATGAGCATTGAGAGCTTGGTGTACGTGCTTGAGTTCACTGGCAATGTGTTCCTGGTCGGAAATGCATTGGGCTCTATGGTATAGAGTCTTGATGAGGGAGTTCTTCTGGGATGGATGGTGGTGGGAATCTGGTTTTAAGAAAGCATCCGTATGGGTTGCTTTCCTGTGACAGAGTGGCTCATTGAACCATCAGGTCTCCTTTGCCACTCTACGCCCGACCTTATGGAAGAGGTACGTGGATGACACTTTTGTCATCTGCCCACATGGCCGGCCTGCTCTAGACCAATTCCTCGACCACATCAATTCCAAACACACAGCCATCAGATTTACCATGGAGGTCGAAAAAGATGGCAAGTTACCCTTTTTGGATGTCTTAATTAAAAGAGGACTGAGATGACTGGCTGATGCACCACCTGTGCCCCCTACTGTGCCAACCTGCTGTGCTTTAGCCACCCGGCGCTCCGCTCGTTGTTGTGAGCGTCGCTCCTCCGCCCTCCGTTCTTGTTGGAGGGCGACTGCCTCCAACTGCGTCCTTCACGAGCCTCCTCCACAGAGGCCGATCTTGACACCGCTGGTACCAGTCATCGGCAAATCCACTCAGCTCCACGTCCTCCTGTACCACATCACTCCATCTCTTCTCTAGCCCGTGCCGTGCCCATTTAGCCCCCTCGATCCGGCCGAACAAAAGCTGTTTCGGTATGTGGTGGATGGGCATGCGGGCTACATGACCCAGCCAACGCAGCCTTGCCTGCCGGAGGAGCTCACCGATGGGACCGTGCCCAGATCTTTCAAGGATTTGTGAGCTCCTCACACAATCCAGCCTGGTTAAACCCAGGATGGATCGCAGGCAGGCCAGCCTGAATGTTTCTAACCGGTGAAGATGTTCCATTAGGGGGGTCCACGTTTCGCAAGCGTAGAGAAGGGAGGGAATGACCGTGGCCGAGAAGACCTGAAGCTTAGTGCGGAGCGACAGACCAGGTAGCTTCCACACAGCGTTACGCAACCGATGAAAAGATATTGCCGCTCGACTGATTCGGAGTGAGACCTCTGCTGTTAAACTGGAGCCGGTCATAAGCACACTGCCCAGGTATGGGAAACTCTCCACTCTCTCCACAACTGCCCCATCACCGATTGGGAGTTGTGGGGGTGGAGTGTCCGATGGTACAAAATACCCAGGCAGGTGCTTAGTTTTGGTGGGGCTGATGGTAAGGCCCCATCTCTTAGTAGCACGCTCCAGTCTCAGCAGCAGCATCTCCAACTCCTCCTCTGAATGAGCACCTATTACCAAATCATCGGCATACATAACATGGTTGAGCAATAGGGAGCCATCCCTTGACCGTACCCGGGCATCGATCAGGCTCCCATTATATCTGTACCATATGGAGATTCCCCCGGTACAGCTATTGAAGGCTTCACGAACTACGTGGTCAAAATAGATGTTAAATAATGTGGGAGCCAGAGGACATCCCTGTCGCACCCCAAGGTGTACAGGGAATGGCTCTGACTCCCGGCCATGTAGTTTTACCCGGGCCCGCTCACCATCATGAAGGTCCTTAATGATCGTGAGCAAAGGGTCAGGTACTCCAAAAGCACGAAGATCAACCCAGAGCCCAGGCCTACTGATGCTATCATAGGCCTTGACCAGGTCAATAAAGCAGAGATGTAGGTCTTGCTGGAATTTCCTACACCAATGCTGTAGCAGATGGACAGAAAATATGGCATCTGTGCAGGACCGCCCTTTTCTGAAACCGCATTGGGGCTCCGCAAGCTTCTCCTCAGCGTGCCTGGCAAGGCGATGTTGAATAATCCTTGCTATTACCTTTCCCGGCACACTGAGGAGTGAGATGCCCCTGTAGTTGTTACAGTCTGTGCATGCACACACATACGTACACACACACACGCGCACATACAAAGACAAAGATAAAGATCCCCCATATAGCCTTAACGGACTCTAGGGGCAAGTGCTGTTAGCGAGCACCTATGAAGGCCGGAACAGTACACGAGGGGGTGGGTGGTCAGCACCACGCCCGACAGCCTTTGTCTCCCCAGTGGCAATGTTTACACACCGCACCAGGTACTCATTTGAGGCTGAGTCGACCTAGGGGAGGCCCGGGACCGGTTCAGATAATCGTCACTGGTGTTGGCCGTGAGCGGGAATCGAACCCGGGTCGCCAGGTTCATAGCGCAGCGCGCTAACCGCTACACCACCGCTCCCTGCACATACACACGCGCACGCGCACACACGCACACGCGCACACTCACAATTCGTCCTCCACCCACCCCAGGTGGGCGCGTTCAACGGGCTGGCCAACCTCAACACGCTGGAGCTGTTCGACAACCGCCTCACCACCATCCCCATCGGCGCCTTCGAGTACCTCTCCAAGCTGCGCGAGCTCTGGCTGCGCAACAACCCCATCACCAGCGTGCCCTCCCTGGCCTTCAACCGCGTGCCCTCGCTCCGCCGCCTGGACCTCAGCGAGCTGCGCAAGCTCGATTTCATCTCCGAGGGCGCCTTTGAGGTGCCCACGGGGGAAAGAGGGGCAGCGGAGAGGGGGAGGGGGGTGGAGAGCTGGGGGATAAGGGGGAGGGGTAGGCCGGGAGGGGGGGGGGGGCTAGGTCGACGAAAGTGGCAAAGCGATGACAGACGGTCCTCGTCTTACGAACGGCCGAACTTACGAACAACCGCAGTTGCGAACTATCCACACTTACGAACCAGCTTCCATGAAATATATTTTTTGTTAAACATTGACTTAAAACGCGACCTCTCGCTTGCAAATTGAACCGCGGCGCTATTTTGTACAGCCGAGTGATGCAAATGAGTCCGCCTTGTGCTGGGAGTGGGTGTCTGCGTGGGCATTGCAATGCAGTCGATGACTGCGACTTACGAGCAGGCCGACTTACGAACGGGTCTCGGGAACGAGCTACGTTCGTAAGTCGGGAACCGATCGTACAGCCGCGTCTCGCTTTTAACAATGGGTATCCATTGTACCGGATATCCATTGTAATGTATATGCATACATAACCCCCACCCGCCTGGAAATTCGTACCTGATTGGCTCATAAGTGACGACATCACGTTTGCTGTTGTTATTGTCTTTGCTCGTGCCGCGTTTGCCAACTCCTTCAACCCCACCCACACCCACCCCCACAGGGTCTGAGCAACCTGCGACACCTGAACCTGGGCATGTGCATGCTGCGGGAAGTGCCCAACCTCTCGTCGCTGGGGCGGCTCGAAGAGCTGGAACTGTCCGGCAACCGCCTTGAGCAGGTCAAGTCGGGCTCCTTCCTGGGCCTCTCCAACCTCAAGAAGCTGTGGCTCATGCATTCGCAGGTAACGGGCTCGAAGGGGTCAGCCGGTGTCATTAAACCCGCCAGCACCCGACACAGCCCAATTAGAAAAGGTTCGTCGCGTAAACAAAACGCAGCGTTACCCCCCCCCCCCCAACGCCCACCAACCCCTTTGCGTCCGTAGGTAATACGGAGGAAGAATAACAAAAGCAAAGAATCCCACCTGCCTCCACCCCCCGGCCCTGTGTACGAGGCTGCACACGGATTTTGCGTGGCAGTATAGCTTTGTGTAATGTATTACAGACTCGGGCGGACGTTGTGTGTGTCGTCGATGGGAGAGAAAACAAATGAATGGGTTCTGGAGAAGGCTGGTGTTGAAAGAAAACTGTTAGAGGTGATAAAATCGGGAAAGCTTAGCCTACTACTACTATGGGCACGTCATGAGAAAAAAATTGAATTTGTTTGGAAAGCAGATTATTTGTTCATTTCGTCCGCTTATCCTTGTTGAGGGTTGTGGCGGTAGCAGCGTGTTGGGTAGTGGCAGTCCACACCTCCTTTTTCCATGGCGACAGATTCCAGCACTACACGGCGAAACACTACTATACGCTACTATACACTACTACACTATACACTACACTATACAACTACTACACTATACACTACTATACACGACGCTACTATACACGATACTACTATACACTACTACACTACACACTACTACACTATACACTACTATACACGACGCTACTATACACTACTACACTATACACTACTACACTATACACTACTACACTATACACTACTATACACGACGCTACTATACACGACACTACTATACACTACATTATTATACAATACACTATACACGACACTATACACTGCTACACTGTACACTACTACACTATACTACTACACTATACACTACTATACACTACACTACTATACACTACACTACTGTACACTACACTATACACTACACTCTACACTACTATACACTACTACACTATACACTACTATACACAGACTCTAGCTCTTCCTGGGGAATTCCCAGGCGTTCCCAGGCCAGCCGAGCGACGTCGTCCCACCAGCAGCGTGTTCTGTGCCGGCCCCGGAGTCTTCGCGGATTATGCACGGCACAATGCCAGGGACGAGGAAGACCAAGGATGCCAATGGATGGATAACATCAAAGCATGGACGAGGCTCACGCTGGAACAGACAGTGAGGATAGCAGAAGACAGAAGTCAGTAGCGATGGATTGCCCACGTTTCGGCCAAGCCTCGGATCGAGGATGGCTGAAGACGAAACAACAAATGTATTGCAACAACAATGACACAAAGATCTCACGTGCGTGGTGTGTGTGTGTGTGGCAGCTGTTGTGCGTGTGTGTGTATGAATCGACCCTCAAATGAGTGCCCGGAGCGGTGTGCCAATCTGAGGTGCGGGAATGAATGCCAAAAAGAGGATTCCTAAAGCACACTCGCTCAAGCCCGCAGCGGGCGTCCAGCGTAGCTTCGTGTTTCCGCACAGCGATTCAGCGGTGCGAGGATCATCACGGAGTGTGCGCTTACCGCAAGACAAATATCCCCCCCGTATAGCCTTTAGCAGACTGTTGGGGCAAGTGCTGTTAGCGAGTACTGCCTATGGAGGCCAGCTAGGGCACACAAGGAGGGCGGGTGGCCAGCAATACTAACACATCGCTCCCTCGTCTTGTATGCAGGAGGATCATTGGTTCGATCCCGACCCTGACGATGCCTGCTACTGTATATTTGGAGTTTGCGTCTCTCTCTCTCTCCACCCGTGGTGTTCGCGTGGACTTTTTCCGGGTCCTCCGGTTTTTCCCCGCCACATGTAGAATCAACATCACGCGTTTAGAGTATTTGGCTGCTGCTAAAACCTTTCCACGTGACGATGATGATGACAAGCCGCCGACTTTGTTGAGCTATCATTTGTTGGCTAGGTCCCTTATGAAAAAAGCGCTACGTAGCAGCTCAGCGGGGCATTACCTGGTAAAATAAGAAATAGTTTAATTCAGATTTACTCACCAGATTTATTCCCAAATCGTCGTGTTTTTGGACCGGCGTGTCACGTGGAAATGAAATCCATTCGTGGACTCGCATCCCCCGTTGACGGTGGCGGTTGATGACACAGACGCCACCGCCACCACGGAATAATTCCCCGGCGTCTACTCGCAGTCTCAAATCATTGTTGTGGTGAAACGAAAAACAGTTTGGTTTCAGTTTCGATCTCTGCCGACGTCCGCTTGCACCCCCCTCCGCAACCCCCGAAACAACCCAGGTGCGCCTGATCGAGCGCAACGCCTTCGACGACCTGCGCTCGCTGCAGGAGCTCAACCTGGCGCACAACAGCCTCACGTCGCTGCCGCACGACCTCTTCACGCCGCTGCCGTCGCTGCAGCGCGTCCACCTGCACCACAACCCGTGGAACTGCGACTGCGACGTCCTCTGGCTCAGCTGGTGGCTCAAGGAGAACGTGCCCACCAACACGACGTGCTGCGCCCGCTGCCACTCGCCGCCGCGCCTGCGCACGCGCTACATCGGCGAGCTCGACCAGAGCCACTTCGTGTGCTACGCGCCGGTCATTGTCGAGGCGCCCCTCGACCAGAACGTGACCGAGGGCAGCGCCGCCGAGCTCAAGTGCCGCGCGTCCTCCACGACGTCGGTGAGCTGGATCACGCCCAACGGCACCATGATGACGCACGGCTCGTACCGGGTGCGCATCCTGGTGCTCAATGACGGCACGCTCAACTTCACCAACGTCACCGTGCAGGACACGGGCCTCTACACGTGCCTCGTGAGCAACTCGGCGGGAAACACCACGGCGTCGGCCACGCTCAACGTAAGCTCGTCGTCGGCGCAGCAGGCGGCCGGCGGGCCCGGCGGCGAGGGCTCGAGCACGTCATACTTCACCACGGTGACCGTGGAGACGAGCGAAACGAGCAATGAGGAGGTCGGAGGAGGAGGAGGCGACGGTGGAGGAGGTGGTGGCGGAGGTGCAGGTGGTGGTGGTGGTGGTGGACCGGGCGGCGTAGGAGTGGCACAGGCGGGTGGTGATGACGGCGCCGGTGGTGGTGGCGGCGACGGTGGCGGTGGTGGAGGTGTCGGAGGCGGCGGGGGCGGTGGTGGTGGTAGCGGCGGCGGCGGCGGCTCCCGTTCGGAAGGAGAGAGAGTCGGCACCGGCGGTGGCGTTCGGTTCGGGGCGGGCGTCGGCGTAGGCCGGAGCGCGCCCAACGGCAAGCTGGGCCCCACCCCGTCGAGCCACTGGAACAACAGCCTGGTGGTGGTCACCTCCTCCACGCCGGCGTCGGCCAGGAGCCGCCCCGTGGGCGTCGAATTTGCCGGCACGCGGGCGCCCGACCGGGGCTACACGGTGCCCATCTCCGACGGCGGCGGCGGCGGCGGAGGCGGCGGGGGCGGAGACCCCTCGTCGACCATGGCCGGGCTCGACGAGGTGATGAAGACGACCAAGATCATCATCGGCTGCTTCGTGGCCATCACGCTCATGGCGGCGGTGATGCTCATCGTGTTCTACAAGATGCGCAAGCAGCACCATCACCACCACCACCAGCAGCAGCAGCAGCAGCACCATCACCACCACCAGCACAGCCAGCAGCAGCACCACTCGCTGCAGCAGCAGCAGCAGCAGCAGCACCACCACCACCACCACGGCCTGGCCACACACCTCCACCACCACGGCGGCGGTGGCTCGGGCGGAGGCGGTGGCTCCGGTGGGCCCCTGCACCTGGGTGGAGGAGGGGGCGGCGTCGGCGGCCTCCACCTGCACCACCACCTGCACCACGGCGGGCGGCACGCGCCGTCGCGCGCCATCGAAGTGATCAGCGTGGACGATGAGCTGGTGACGGGCGCCACCCTGGGCGAGGGCCTCATGATCCCCCCTCCTCCTCCCGCGCCTCCTCCGCCGCCTCCGCCCCCTCCTCCTCCTCCTCAGCCGCCGGCGCCTCCTGCCGCCGCGTCCGTTCCCGGAGCGCCGGTGCCCGCCCCGTCATTACCGCCGATCCTTCCCACTCTTCAGCAGCAGCAGCAGATGCAGCAGCAGCAGATGCAGCAGCAGCAGATGCAGCAGCAGCAGATGCAGCAGCAGCATCATCAGCAGCATCAGCAGCAGAGTCCTCCTCCGCAGCACATGCAGCCCGATGGTGATGCCGAGCGCCAGCTCATGTTGCTCAAGAGCAACCACCACCACCAGCAGCTGCACCACCAGCAGAGTCTGCTCGATTGTGAAAACCACAACGACGGTGGTACCGCTGGGCTCGGAGGAATCGTCGGCGGACTCGGGGATGGCGGAGGCATCCTGGACGACCCCTTCTCCAAGATGACGCAGAGCCTCGGCATGGCCCTGCAGGCCATAGGCGGAGAGCACGAGGGCCACCTCCTGGCGGGGATGAACAACAACACCATGGTCGGGGTCGGGGTCATGGCCCCACCGCAGGGGCCCCTGGGCGCGCTGCACTGCTCGCTGCACGAGCCGCTCCTCATCCGCACCAATTCCAAGGACAACATTCAGGAGACGCAGATATAGGTGGATTCGCTCGGTGTGTACAACTGGTTGGGGGTGGGCATGGGGGGTGGGCAGGGGGTGGGTTAGGGGAGGTCAGCCGTGGGCTGCCGAGTCTTTGTGACGTTGGAGCGCGTCCCCGCGGATTGGTTGGAGCGAGGCTCCGCGTGGGGCGCGCGTGGCTCCGGGTCCGGCAGCGCTTGTCTTTGTCGGCTCGCATCTCCGCGCAGATGAGGAACTCTCCAAAGCCACCCACCCCACCCATTCCACCCCACCCACCCCGCGACCCCCCAAGAAGTTCGTCTCAACCTCTGTTCAACTTTCACGGTGGCTTCAACAACGGAGGCTGTGAGTGAACGCGGTCAGTGCCGTAGACTTCCGTAAAAGTTCGCGCCTTCAAAGCGACGAGCTACTACCCCCCTCCCCCCCCCCCCCAACAGCCCCCCGTACAGTCCATGCGCGCTCCCTCGTGTACTCCCGCCCCCTCATACCCCCCCCCCCCTCTCTCGACGGGGGATAGCGTACGCGCGTCTCCGTTAAGCGAGAGCAGCTCGCGATTTGTACACCCTCGACGGGTTGGGGAGCTAAGTTCGAGCCGTTTATCGCACCTCGTTCTCGCCAGTTAGCGACCGGACCGTGCATTCAGTGGGTGGGCGGATAACTGAGGTCTGGGGCCAGTAGTATTATTATAATAATAATAATAATGACGACAAGTGAAACATCATAGAATATTTTAGCGGGGGGGCGGGCAGGCGGGCGGGCGGGTTGGGGGGCCACGATTACTTTGTCTTTGCTTACTTTATTGAACCCTCTTAAAGGGAACACGTTTGAGAGAGACGGTAGAGAGTGGGGGAGGGGTGGGGTGCAGCGTGTTTGTTTGGGGGTACAGCGAGAGGGGGTGATGCCTGCGGTCCGTGCACGCTTGGCGGCGGCACCCGTTGTGACTTCCGGCCGGATATTTCAATCTGCACGGCCTGACCGTTGAGATTCGTCGTCTTTGCCTCTCCCTCCGGTAACACCAGATTTTTTTTTTTTTAATTTTAAATATCTCCCCGCACGCGACGGATTAAAATTAAAACAAAACCACGAGCGAATCTCGGCCGAGCATTGCCCCCCGCGAGAGCAGGGGCTTCTCTGAGACGGGACCCTTTTGCCTCGAGTGAAGAGGCCTTTTTCTGGAATTAAGAGTGGCAAAACGGGGGCCGTCCCATAGGAGGGGGGGTGAGGGGCAAATCCTTCAAACTAAACCGGAAGGGTTCCATCTGACACTGTGACGTTGATGTGCGCCCCCCCCCCCAACCCCCCAGGGCGGTCGCCCCGATTCGCCGTACACCCTAGGGGGACGGCTCTGGTGGCAAAGTGCGGATGGGTTGCCGAGTTGGGGGTGGGTGTTGCATCGTTCTCGTCCGTCATTAAACAGCGTTGTCTCTTGATTCACAATGGGTTTTTTTGTAGGCTGGAACGTCTTGTAGAGTGGATCGTCTTGTAGAGGTGTAATGTCGATTGAAAATTAAAAAAAAACCTCCACCATCCGACAGATCCAAATTGAATCGAGTTGTCACGTGGGTGAATGTGCCGGCTCGTTTTGGTTTTTCATCGACACGTGGAAAGGCAAGCGGCATTTTGACAAATTGCGTTTTTTGCGGAGGTTTCGCTCGAGATTTCGTGAAACAAAATTAGGCTTTTTCTACAGGCCAATTGATTTGACAACCAAAATCGAGGTTGTCATGCGCGTTTAGCCCATCACGCGTCAACTTGACCGGCTCCGTTTCGGTACAAAATGTATCAATATAATAAATATACCCTTCCACTTACGCGACGATCTAGCACACAATGTGTCCAATTATGAATCAAAGCATCGGTCGTGAAAAAAAAAACCCACTCGTGAAAGGAGCGTTATTATATTTTTGTCGTTGTTGGTTTTTTTGTTGTTGTTGTTAACGTCCCAGAATGCCACGTGCTTTCTGAGCCAGAGTTTCGGGAATTTTAAAACAACCGCTTGGCAGTGGGCACAAAACCCTCACCACCTCCCCCGAGAGTGAATCCTCACCAAGCTGCTGCTGCTTTGCCAACCACCGTGGGAAGGGTGGCGAGGGAGAGTTGAGAATTATGACTGTGGCCCTCGCCTCGTCCGCTGTAGACATTTATTTTTTGCTCCCAAGTGATCTAGCAAACAAGCTCGCTCATTAAACACGCAAACCACGCAGATAGCCTTGACAGACTGTTGGGGCAAGTGCTGTTAGCGAGCAGCAGCGCCGATGAAGATCAACACGGTATACGAGGTGGTGGGTGGCCACCACCACGCCCGGCCGCATTTATCACCCTGGTGGCGATGTCTGCACACCGCAGGAAATATTAATTTGTGGCTGAGTCAACATAGAGGACGCCCAGGACAAGGGCACACGTGCAAGGGCATCACGGTTGGCTCCTGTCTCATTCCACGTGGCTTGGGCACAGCTGCCAGAGTCGACCTAGGGAAGGAGGCCCAGGACTGGATCAGATAATTGTCACCCGTGTTAGCCGTGAGCGGAATCGAACTCAGGTCGCCGGGTTCGTAGCGCAGCGTGCTAACCGCTACACTACCACTCCCCATAACATATATACACACACATACACACACACAATCACACACGCGCGCGTCTCACCCAGTACAGAATCTTCGTCTCACCCAGTACAGAATCCTCGTCTCACCCAGTACAGAATCCTCGTCCCATCCAGTACAGAATCCTCGTCTCATCCAGTACAGAATCCTCGTCTCACCCAGTACAGAATCCTCGTCTCACCCAGTACAGAACCCTCGTCCCATCCAGTACAGAATCCTCGTCTCGTCCAGTACAGAATCCTCGTCTCACCCAGTACAGAATCCTCGTCCCACCCAGTACAGAATCCTCATCTCACCCAGTACAGAATCCTCGTCTCACCCAGTACAGAATCCTCGTCTCGTCCAGTACAGAATCCTCGTCCCACCCAGTACAGAATCCTCGTCCCACCCAGTACAGAATCCTCGTCTCACCCAGTACAGAATCCTCGTCTCACCCAGTATAGAATCCTCGTCTCACCCAGTACAGAATCCTCGTCTCACCCAGTACAGAATCCTCGTCTCACCCAGTACAGAATCCTCGTCCCATTCAGTACAGAATCCTCGTCTCGTCCAGTACAGAATCCTCGTCTCACCCAGTACAGAATCCTCGTCTCACCCAGTACAGAATCCTCGTCTCACCCAGTACAGAATCCTCGTCCCATCCAGTACAGAATCCTCGTCCCACCCAGTACAGAATCCTCGTCTTGTCCAGTACAGAATCCTCGTCCCATCCAGTACAGAATCCTCGTCTCACCCAGTACAGAATCCTCGTCTCACCCAATACAGAATCCTCGTCCCATCCAGTACAGAATCCTCGTCCTATCCAGTACAGAATCCTCGTCTCACCCAGTACAGAATCCTCGTCTCACCCAGTACAGAATCCTCGTCCCATCCAGTACAGAATCCTCGTCTCACCCAGTACAGAAGTACAGCTCTCGTCTTGTTAGGGTTCCTCAACGACGAACTTGAACGACTATAACGTGGCCTTAATAACACCAGCGGGTGACTCGTGCAGGCTATGTTGGGGGGGGGGGGTGGTTGGGGAGGAGGACGGTTTTGGAGTTTGGGGGAAGGGACGGCAGGGCGGGGAGGGGGAAGTGGGGGTGGGGGTACAGGGACTCCGCTACTTCCGAACATTCGACTTACGAACTTTCAGAGATACGAACAAACATGTCTCGTATGTTCAGTTGCCTGTTCGGATCTAGAGTTCAACCACCGCGCAATAGATGGTGGTGGTGGCATCTACATCTACAGAACGTGAAGAACCAGTGGCATCTACATCTGCAGAACGTGAAGAACCAGTGGCATCTACATCTGCAGAACGTGAAGAACCAGTGGCAACTACATCTGCAGAACGTGAAGAACCAGTGGCATCTACATCTGCAGAACGTGAAGAACCAGTGGCATTTCTAGATTTAAAGCTTTCGTGACTGCAAGGATCCATACTCTTTGGTTCTATTTGGTAAAGTCACGTAGGTAAAAAATAAAACAACAAAAATCACGACGTTTCGGCCACAACACAAGCGGCCTTCATCGGGTGAAGGGATCAGGCTGTCTCGAGGACAGCGCTGGAGTGAAACACAGCCACGCTCAGACCGCGGACCTTTAAGCTGTGTGCGAGCAAACAAGTGGTCCTGACAAAGAAATTAGCATTAAAATTAGCATTTGATTGGCCGATTTTATAAAAGAGGTGGTGTACGTGCCGGTGGACTTGCCGTTTGGCGCGGGGGGGGGGGGGAGTTTACCTATTGATGGTGTGAAAAGGGAATTTTTAAGAGCTGCGAAAGTTTGGGGTACCACTACTTGAAAAATATACTGTACCATTGAAATTAGTTTAATGTTTAGTTCGATTTGGAACATCTTTCCAATGGTTGCTTAATTTGAAACCATCTTCTCGGTTGAAATTGTGTCTGTGTTTGTAGATCTGAATTGCCTCGTGAACAAATCTCTGATAAAAAAAACCCGTGGGTTTGCAAAGAACCTTGGTATCGGAGAAAATTATATCGTGATCACCCACAGCGTTGTAACAGTGATCAGCCACGGCAGAAGAATTCGTTTTGCCGTGTTTCAAATCTTTGTCAGGACGCCTTGTTTGCTCGCACACAGCTTAAAGGTCCGTGGTCTGAGCGTGGCAGTGTTTCACTCCAGCGCTGTCCTCGAGACAGCCTGATCCCTTCACCTGATGAAGGCCGCTTGTGTTGTGGCCGAAACGTCGTGATTTTTGTTGTTTTATTTTTTACCTACGTGACTTTACCGAATAGAACCAGTGGCATCTACATCTGCAGAACATGAAGAACCAGTGGCATCTGTAGAAGGTGAAGAACCAGTGGCATCTATATCTACAGAACATGAAGAACCAGTGGCACCTACGTCTGCAGAACGTGAAAAACCAGTGGCATCTACATCTGCAGAACGTGAAGAACCAGTGGCATCTACATCTGCAGAACGTGAAGAACCAGTGTCATCTACATCTGCAGAAAGTGAAGAACCAGTGGCATCTACATCTGCAGAACGTGAAGAACCAGTGGCAACTACATCTGCAGAACGTGAAGAACCAGTGGCATCTACATCTGCAGAACGTGAAGAACCAGTGGCATCTACATCTGCAGAACATGAAGAACCAGTGGCATCTACATCTGTAGAAGGTGAAGAACCAGTGGCATCTATATCTATAGAACATGAAGAACCAGTGGCACCTACGTCTGCAGAACGTGAAGAACCAGTGGCATCTACATCTGCAGAACGTGAAGAACCAGTGGCATCTACATCTGCAGAACGTGAAGAACCAGTGGCATCTACATCTGCAGAACGTGAAGAACCAGTGGCATCTACATCTGCAGGACATGAAGAATCAGTGGCATCTACATCTGCAGGACATGAAGAACCAGTGGCATCTACATCCACAGAAGAGTATACAACTTTTTAAGCCATTCCCCGTGTTTAGTGTACAATGCCGTAGAACACGTTTGGAGTTGACAGGAGTAAAATTGGACTTACGATCAAATCGACTTTCGAACAGACCTCTGGAACCTAACGCGTTCGTAAGCAGAGGAGTCCCTGTAAAGGGGGAGAGGGGGTAACGGGATGATGCATAGATGGGTTCATGAATTAGAGACAGCGACTTCACTCATCATCACGCGGCGGGGGGGTGTATCGGTGTTGGAGCGACGCCTTGTACGACACGCGCCACGCTAATAGATGTATGAGCGCCTCCGATTAGCACGGTTGGCTACGTACGGTGCGAAATAAGTTCAACGTACACACACGCGCGCATACAACGTAATGCGTTAACACCAATGGTATGTTTCAGTAAACGAAACAAAAAAATTACCACAGATATAATGTGTGGCTTTTCAACTCAAGAGTAGTATATTTTAAATTGGGATACGTGGTAAGTAAAAAAAAATATCATAACCTTACCCCCGCAAATAAATATATATCTTATGAAAACCAATATAAGTTAAATTCTTATTGTATATCAATGACCAAAAAAGTCAACGTATATATTTGTGAAATACACAGCGGTGATTGTGCGTGTGTATGTGTTTGTCAATATACAAATACATATAGGCCTCGCGTAGACGACGCATCGATGGATGTTTAGGATTTAAAAAAAACACGTGGCGTTCGGTGACAGGCAACTTCTATATTTTTTCTGAAATCAAATACCTTGCAGAAGCATCGCCCAATCGTAACGGGGCATGAATACAATCTCAACTTACACAACAATAACTACAAACGGCGATCGAGATAATTTACAACGTAGGCTTTCGTAGCGTTATAATATTATACTATTAGAATTTATATTATATCATACTATTAATACTATGATTAATACTATTCATACGATGATACTATGAATACTTTGATGAATACTATGATACTATTAATACTAAGATTTAAAAAAATAGGAGATGTAAACTGCCTCGCTTGGTACGTAGGAGGTCGTGGGTTCGATCCCGACACTGACGCCTGCTGCTGTATATTTGGAGTTTGCATCTCTCTCATCATCATCACGATGGCCAGGATATGTTAACTCCCTCGCCCGGTATGCAGGAGGTCGTGGGTTCGATCCCGACCCTGACGCCTGCTGCTGTGTGTTTGGAGTTTGCGTGTCTCTCTCTCATCATCATGGCTAGGAGATGTTAATTACCTCGCCTGGTATACAGGAGATCGTGGGTTCCATCCCGACCCTGACGCCTGCTGCTGTATATTTGGAGTTTGCGTCTCTCTCTCATCATAATCACGGTGGCTAGGAGATGTTAACTCCCTCGCCCGGTACAGGAGGTCGTGGGTTCGATCCCGACCCAGACGCCTGCTGCTGTATATTTGGAGTTTGCGTCTCTCTCCCCGTGGTCACGTGGATTCATCTCCGGATCCTCCGGATTTTTCCCTCCACATTGAGAATCGACGTCACGCGTTTGGAGTAATTTGACTGCTATACATTTCCACGTGATGATGATAAGCCACCTTCGTTGAGCTATCATTTGTGACCAGGTCGCATCTGAAACAGATCTACTGTCTCGCTCAGTGGGGGGGCCTTATCTGGCCAAAAAAAAATATTTTTATAGTTTAGTTTGATTTCCCCAATTGCTCGCGCGGCGCGTGACATCGCAGACAAGACGCGCGATCATCGCCGCCGTGATCCACCAACCCCTGCGTGGTGGCGTAGCCCCCAGCAACAGCGGAGGGCAGGGAAGCGAGTAAACGCGGCGATTGTGGCGCAGCTGGGCGGCGCAGACGGCGCATTGGCCGGCCAATCTGAGTGTCGGGTCGGTTCCTACGGCAAACGTGGCTCTCGTCCCGTGAACTCCTCCGGCCAGTTGCAGCGAGAGAGCCTTCGACGCTTCGACGAGAGGGCCTCAAAAGTGCACCCAGCCTGCCGCAGACGCAATTTCGTGACGTCGCCGGCGCGTTTGCGGCGAATGGCGGCGGCCGCCAAAATTGGCTGTTGGCCCAGCTCACAATTGCCCGTGAGGAATTGTCAACGTGACAATTTAGACGAGCGGAGGCTTTCGATGGCAGTACACTCAGTATGCTCTTTTGGCGGAGTTAAAATGGTACAGAATCCTCGTACACAGACAACAACAAAAAAAAGAAACAACACGCAAAAGCCGTTCGTTGTTATTGTCATTATTATTTCTTGACACGATTTGGGGATAATGAATTTATTGCGGCAGACAGAAATAAATGCGCGAAATTGCCCAAGTGCATTTTGTACTGACTTGGAAGCCGAGACTACGAAGCTGAACAAGGGTGGGAGAGGGGGCCGGAGGGGGAGGGGAGAGAAGGTACGGGGAGGGGGGGGATGTGCGAATGACAGCAGGTAATTGGGGTAGAACGCACCGTGGGGTGAACTCGACCTCCACGTGAGATTCATGCACCACCCTCCCCACACCAACCCCCCCCCCCCCAAACCACCACTCCACCACTCCACCACCCCACACGTCGCTCATCGCTCCAACAATGATGGCAATTTTTTTAGTTTAACCGCAGCCAGGCTGTCGTGGGTTTTTTAAACCTGCAGGAAGGTCTCCTAGACTTCATGCTACTGTCACGGCGTTCATATTCCGGTATTGAGGGCGCCGCGGTGGCTAGGAGATGTTAACTACCTCGCCTGGCATACAGGAGGTTGTTGGTTCGATCCCGACCCTGGCGACGCCTGCTGCTGTGTATTTGGAGTTTGTGTGTCTCTCTCCCCGTGGGCGCGTGGATTTAACTCCGGGTACCCCGCCCCCCCCCCCAACTCGACGTTTAGAATCAACGTCACGTGTTTAGAGTGTATTTGTCTGCTACAACATGTCCACATGATGAGAAGCCACTTCTATTGGCTATCATTTGTGGCGCAGGTCGCTTCTGTAAAAAATAGCTGGTAAAATACATTTTTATATAAAAAAAATAAAGTTTAGTTCAGATTTACTCACCACATTTATTCCCAACTCGCCGTGCTTTTGGACCCGCGCATCGCACGGGAATCGAATCCATTCATGGACTCGCACCCCCCCCCCCCCACCCCCCATGACATCGTCATCATCGCCGGGGAATCGTATGATGGTGGTGATGGACGATGCCACCGCCAGCGCGGAGTACGGTAATTCCTGGACGCCTCTTCGTAGTCTGCTGCCTGCCTTAACTCAGCCTTCCAATGGCGGCTCGGTTCTATTCCGTGATGAGTTGAGGTGTCTTTTTATCCCTCAGAGCATCATCTTAATTCGGGTTCCCAGGTTCATCCAGCAAGAAATGGCGCACGCCACACATTGAACATGTTGGGTGTAATGTGGTGGTCATGTGAGCTGAGCGCATCCGTCACCCCAGACGTCCTGCGATTTGATCCTCTGGATCTCGGAGTTACTGGCTCATTGCTCTGACAATGCCTTTTAGGAGCCTCCTCAGCCACCCAGCCACCCAACTAGCCCAGCCACCCAACCACCCAGTCACCAAACCACACAGCCACCCATTCACCCAACCACCCAGCCACTCAGCTACCCAACCACCCAACCACCCAGCCACCCAACCACCCAACTACTCCAGCCACCCAACCACCCAACTACCCCAGCCACCCAACCACCCAGTCGCCCAACCACACAGCCACCAAGCCACTCAGCTACCCAACCACCCAACCACCCAGCCACCCAACCACCCAACTACCCCAGCCACCCAACCACCCAGTCGCCCAACCACACAGGCACCAAGCCACTCAGCTACCCAACCACCCAACCACCCAGCCACCCAGCCACCCAACCAGCCAGTCACCCAACCACTTAGCCACCCAACCACACAGCTACCCAGCTATTCAACCACCCAGCCACCCAACCAACCAGCCACCCAACCAGCTACACAGCCCCTCAACCATCGAGTCACCCAGCCACCCAACCACCCTGCCACCCAGCCACTCAGCTATCCAGTTACCCAGCCACCCAACCACCCAGCCACCCAACTACACAGCCAACCACCCACTCAACAACCCAGAAACCCACCCAACCACCCAGTCACCCAGCCACTCAGCTATCCAGCCACCCAACCACCCAGCCAGCCACCCAACTACCCAGCCACCCAACTACCCAGCCAACCACCCACTCAACAACCCAGCTACCCACTCAACCACCCAGTCACCCAGCCACTCAGCTATCCAGCTACCCAACCACCCAGCTACCCAACCACACAACCACCCAGCCAATCAGCTATCCAGCTACCTAGCCACCCAACCACCCAACCACCCAGTCACCCAACCACCCAGCCATCCAGCCACTCAACAACCCAGCGATCCAGCCACCCAGCCACCTAATAAATTGAACTGAAAAAAAAATTAAACCCAATCACCCTGCCAACCAGCCACTCAACAACCAAGCTACCCAGCTACCCAACCACCCAGTCACCCAGCCACCCAACCACCTAGCCACACAGCCACTCAGCTACCTAGCTACCCAACCACCCAGTCACCCAGCCACCCAACCACCCAGCCAGCCACCCAACCACCCAGCCAGCCAGCCAACCACCTAGCCAGCCATCTCAGGGATAACCAGCCGTCATGCTAAGATAACTGTCGTTCCATTTGTTACCACGTTTAACATAATTTCGCACCACAATATATATTTTAAGCTTACGCCTGCCCACTGAGATAGATTTTTTTTTCAATACCGGCCACTTAAAAAGTATATATATAATTGGGTAGCAGGTGTGAAATTACAAGGTACGTTTGCAAATGACACGGTCCTGTGGCAGAAAAGCAGAAAAGGGAGCAATGTTCACGGTCACGTCGACAGCTGTGCCACCTGATCATCATGATCATGATGATCATCATCATCATGATCATGATAACGATCCCCGCGGAGGCGATACGGTAAGCAGCGAGCGCGTAGTCAGGTTGCACCGCGCATATTGTTGGCTTCGCAGGGTTCAGGCCCTGCCATGGGCACGTGGAATTCCATCCGACCGGCTCAGCATAGCTGTGGCTGCGTGCAATGCGCGCAGTCAGTCGCCGCTTGCCTTGTCGATGTGAACCGAAGAGTCTAGGCAGCCGCCGCCGCCGCCGCCGGCGGCTCGAAATCCCGCGTGATTGCTCATTAATTCCGAGCTCGGGGAAGCAACAACCGTTTTGTGGCCCCGTTATTTTGGCCTCGGTGCCCAAAGCGCACAAAAGCAGCGCGGGCTTGTGCTCGTCTCATTACGATTCCTAGCGCATCGCGTAGTGGATTACAAAGCTTGCATTCTCACCCACACCCACCCCTGCTGCCCGCCCCCCCCCTCATCCCTAGTGCCCCCCCCTCGTCCCCTCTCCAAACCCCCAACCCGCGCCCCTTTGCGCAATGGAAGCGGCGTTTGGCTTTGAGATATTTATTTTTTTCTCTCTCCACTGCACGTGACTCCGCAGCGACGCGTCACGCGCCAGCCGGGGCGTCGTGACAGCCGCACCACGTGACGCCGTGCAACAACAATCGGGCCTTATGCACCATCATTATCGCCGGCCACTATCATCGCCATCATCACCGCCATCATCATCATCATCACCACCATCATCATCACCGTCATCGCCACCATCATCATCACCACCATCATCATCATCACCACCTCCCCCATCATCACCACGACCATCATCACCGTCATCGCCACCACCACCACCACCATCATCACCACCCGCATCATCATCACCACCACCCCATCATCATCACCACGACCATCATCACCGTCATCGCCACCACCACCGCCATCATCATCACCACCTCCTCCATCATCATTACCATCACCCCATCATCATCATCACCACGACCATCATCACCGTCATCGCCACCACCACCACCATCATCATCATCATCGCCACCATCATCATCACCATCATCATCATTATCACCACCATCATCATCACCGTCATCGCCATCATCATCACCACCATCATCATCACCACCTCCCCCATCATCACCACGACCATCATCACCGTCATCGCCACGACCACCGCCATCATCATCACCACCTCCTCCATCATCATCACCATCACCCCATCATCATCACCACGACCATCATCACCGTCATCGCCACCACCACCATCATCATCATCATCACCACCCCCATCATCATCATGACCACCCCCAACATCATCAACATCATCACCACCACCCCCATTATCATCACCACCCACATCATCACCACCCACACCGCCATGATCACTACCACCACCATCACCACAACCACGTCCGGCGCCGCGTAGCTCATATCCGCAACGCAATGTCCCCAGTTCCGAGCAGCGCTGACACGGAACGGCTCTGGCACGTGCGGCCGGAATCAGTGTGGCAATGTTTATTCGTTCGGGAGGCGACGGTGGAGGGGGGGGGGGTTGTTTCGCCGCACACGCGCGAGTGTGGGCTGCAGCCGTGGGGCACTACCACCACCACATTGACTTTTCGTGCACGCGCTCTGTACAAACGTCGGCGCACTGCAGCGGTGTGACCGCGCTCATTGTGCACGCACCATAATTGCCCCTGCAAGTCTGTCCGGCCTATGATCGTCACTGGCCAAGGCCGGTGGCGATTATCTGAACCGGTCCCTGGGCCTCCCCGTAGGTTGACTCAGCCTCAACCGAGTACCCTTGTGCGATGTGTGAAAGCATTGCCCCTGGGGAGACAAAGGCGGCCGGGCGCGGTGTTGGCCACCCACCACCTCGTGTGCCTTGCCGGCCTTCATAGGTGCTCGCTAACAGTACTTGACCCGACAGTCTATTAGGGCTATATGGGGGATATTTGCCTTTGGATGTACGCGCATGTGTACGCGGGGAGCGATGGTGTAGTGGTAAGCGCGTTGCGCTACGAACCCGCTAGATCCGAGTTCAAACTCCTGCGCGCAAGCAATACCAGCGGCAGATATTTGAACCGATCCTGGCACGCCCCCCCACCCCACCCACCCCTAGGTCGACTCAGCCTTTAACTAGTACCTGGTGTGCTGTGCAAAACGTCAGCAGCGGGGAGACAAAGGTGGCCGAGGCGTGGTGCTGGCCACCCACCCCCTCGTGTGCCCGTGGTGGTCCTCGTAGGCGCTCGCTGCTCGCTAACAGCACTTGAAGGCTATACGGGGGAAATTTGTCTACGTGCGATTGCGTTCGCGTACGCCTGTAAGCATGCGTGCATGTGTGTGTGTATGCGTGCATGCGTGTGTGTGTGTTTTGTATGCATGCATGCATGTATAGACGCATGCATGCGTATGCCACGCAAAACACACACACACAATCCATCGATTCGCCACCTTCCTTTGCCGAGCAGATTCTAGAATCTGCGACCGTTGTTTGCGCCTCATTTTTTGCCTTTCATTTATATATTTTTTTCTCTGGGGCGGTGTTGCTGTTATTATTACGGTTTCGCCTGGGTTTGTTTCGCTTTGGCAGCATTAGTGTTAAAAAAAAATAACGGAATTGTCTTTAAACACGTTTTACCTAATTGTACGCGCATGTACCTACCCGTACACACGCACGCATGTATACATGCACGCCGTACACGGCGTGCATGTATACATGCACCGTACACACGCATACATGTATACATGCACCGTGCACATACATGTATACATGCACCGTGCACATACATGTATGCATGCACCGTGCACACGCATGTATACAGGCACCGTGCACACACATACATGTATACATGCACCGTGCACACGCATGTATACAGGCACCGTGCACACGCATACATGTATACATGCACCGTGCACATACATGTATACATGCACCGTGCACATACATGTATACATGCACCGTGCACATACATGTATACATGCACCGTGCACACGCATGTATACATGCACCGTGCACGTGCGCGCACACGATACGTTGACATCGTGAGCTATTGGCCCATTGAATGTCGCCTGCGTTGATGTCACGTGGCCCGTAAATGGCTGCGAAGATATTGAAACCGAAACAATCTCAGAATCAGAACCTTTATTCATCCCGGAGGAATCCGACGAGCCAAGAAGTTTAATTGTTTCCACAGATGCCCGGTGTGATCTCTGCAATCCCTTTGCGTCCATTGGTTTCGGACTAGAGAGGCCTACATTGAGGAAGAGGGCCTTGTTGCTCCTGGTGCTCACAGATTTTGACGAAGTCGTCATCATCACGTTTCCTTTGTTAGCCTGCCCCCCCCCCCCCGCGCACCTTCCATTAGCAACGGTTGGCTACGTACGGTGCGAAAGAAGTTCAACGTGCATACTTTCATGCGTTTGGCTGCCAGATACTTTTACGTGGCGATAAGCGACTTCGGTTGAGCTATCATTTGCTGGGCAGGTCGCTTCTGACAAAGGAAGTGTACACAGCTCAGCGGGCCTTACCTGCCGAAACAACCGGAAAACACAAACATATATACACACATTCAACATCCACAATAGGGGGCTCAGATCGCGTCAGTATAAACGTGCCGTTAAAAACGCCACCATCGGACACAGCCTTTGAGTAAGGCAGAGGAAAGTGGAAGCGATTGACGCAATGCGCGGTGCCCGTGGCTCGTGATGATCACGACGATGGTGAAGCGTGCCCCCCACCCCCACCCCACCTCTCTTATTGCCACGTTTAGTGACACAACAGTATGGGCCTACCCCCCTCTCGCTCTCTCTCTCTCTCAGCGGCCGTCTCGTGGCCCGGTCCACTGTGAATTTCCCTCTTTCTGTGACCCACCACCACCCCAACCCCCACCAGGCGTGTCTTGTTGCAACACGAAACAAATCAGTCTTAAGTGGGGCCCCTGTTGGGGCATCGATCCACAACCGCGCCACAGGGATTTTTTTAAATCCCTCGTTCTTTGGCCGTCTCAAACTTTTCAAAAACGCTGGCGTCAGCGATAAGGTGTGTGTGTGTGTGCTTTTTGTTTGTTGTTGTTGTTGCTGTTGATTTCGATGTTTTCGCTCTCTTCACGGCCGGAATGCGGTGGCCGGTGACCTACGCGTCGAGGACATTCCGCTGGCTCTGCGTCGTCGTCGGCAGGCCGCGGCGATTCCTCGGCGCCAAGAGGGGGGCCCCTCGCGGCGATCTGAATGCCGAGGGTTTGTACGATTCAGAAGAAGAGATGGGGAGAGTGGGGTGTAGGCCATTCAGGTGAGGGTTTGTTTCAATTCAGGGTTTCGAATGCGAGCGCCAGGCACCCGTGGTCCGGGTCATTGGCCGATAATTCGAACGAAGGCCGCGGCTAAGGCGAGCCACAGCCGTACGCTTCAGCGTTGTGGCCAGTGTTGCTGATGAACATGATGGGCCGTGCCGACGGTTGGGGTCAGTGGCACGGTCAGGGCTAATGGGCTTACCGAGTGGGTTATAGGCCACGCTAGGGCTGGGTGCTGGGGCCATCTCTCGGCACAGCTGTGCAGCTGACGGGCCCAGGCTCCTCCAGCGAAACGATTTGACATCGCAGGTGTGCCCCCTCCCCCCACCCCCATCAGTCTATTCCCTGCACCAGGGCCCATGTGCAGCCAAGCCACGGGCTGTCGAGTTAGGAGGGCAGCGCTGCCCGTGTAGGACGGGGAGAGGGGGGGGGGTGGCAGCTCCTGAGCCTCGTCATCGTCATTCCTCGCCACGACGCGAATCACCGCGGAGGCCGCCGGTATTCTCATCTCGGCGATGGCTTCAGTGTCCACTCATTCTCGTTTCACATCGCCGATCTATATATTTAACAACGCGAAAATATCGTCGTCTAATCGAGCGTATTTCAACGAACGACGAACGGGACTGGACGACGATGGTGTCGCCGCGTGAGCCCGACTAACTAACAACAACAATGACAAGAAGAACAACAACAATGACAACAACAACGACATTGACAATGCCTTGGCCGTGACGAAGATCCGAGGTGGGGGTTTTTTTGTGTGCATTTTCTTTCCGTTCGGCCTCGAGGTTGAGTCAGCGAGCACCTATTAAGGGCGTCGCGTGCCACGTGCTCATGGTTCAAGTTGCGGCGATGAACGGAGCCTACGGCCAGGTGCTTGCCGCGCTTGGGTTCTCCGTCCAAGCCTCGGCGTGGTTCGATTTGGGACCGTGACGCAGAGCGCCTGAACCCCCTCTCTACCGCATTACAGACTTCACCCCCTCCCCCCACCACCACCAGCCCCATCAACAACAACAACCGCAGCATCGCCAACAACCCCAACGCCTCTCCTGTCCAGGGGTGGACCTTGCGGGTGACTCAACATCGCGTGCAGAAGCAACGGGAGGGAGACTCGCGCGTTCACTTTGCACGAAGTTCCGTGTCGTTGCCACGTGGGTAACCGTTGCCACGTGGGGTACCGTTGCCACGTGGGGTAACCGTTGCCACGTAGGTAACCGTTGCCACGTGGGTAACCGTTGCCACGTGGGGTACCGTTGCCACGTGGGGTAACCGTTGCCACGTGGGTAACCGTTGCCACGTGGGTAACCGTTGCCACGTGGGTAACCGTTGCCACGTGGGGTACCGTTGCCACGTGGGGTACCGTTGCCACGCGGGGCACCGTTGCCACGTGGATAACCGTTGCCACGTGGGGTACCGTTGCCACGTGGGGTAACCGTTGCCACGTGGGTAACCGTTGCCACGTGGGTAACCGTTGCCACGTGGGGTACCGTTGCCACGTGGGGTACCGTTGCCACGCGGGTAACCGTTGCCACGTGGGTAACCGTTGCCACGTGGGTAACCGTTGCCACGTGGGGTACCGTTGCCACGCGGGGTACCGGGCACCGCGAGCTCACTGGGAGGACTCCTCTGCGCCACCAGGAGCTCACAGAGAGAGAGAGAGAGCGAGCAAGGTAACAACAACAACAACAACAAAAGACGGGGATGAACGCCGGACGAAGCGTCTATAGCGTGGCACATCGAGAGCGAGCGAGAGAGCAAGGAGAGAGCGAGGAGCCAGTGAGGAGAGGGCGAGAAATGGGACACAGGCGGACGATGGAGACCGTCGGAGGAGTCCTTGAAGAGGAGCCCGCGGGGACCTCCTCGCGCGCCGTCCTCTGGCGTGGTGGAGTTGGGGCGGGGGGCAGGGGAATACAGATTGGGGGGGGGCGGTGGAATACAGATTGGGGGGGGGCTGTCGTGGTGGGGCTGGAGTGGTCGTTGTAACGGGGACTTTCTGTGCTGGCTGCCCCCCCCCACCTCTCTCTCTCTGTACCACGCGACACCAAGCGTCTGGGTCAACGAGAACTCATTTAGGGATCCGGAACGAGAATGAATTCGAGCGGCCGCTCAACGATTGAAAGCGATAGGGGGGGTGGGGGACGGGCGGTGATGGGAAATGTTGGGAATTCATTTTGTGTGTTCTCCCTTTTGTGTTTCTATCTCCACGGACGCGCTAGAGGCGTGGTGGTGGTGGTGCAGGCTGTGTGTGAGTGTTGGTACTAGAGGCGTGGTGGTGGTGCAGGATGTGTGTGAGTGTTGGTACTAGAGGGATGGTGGTGTTGCAGGCTGTGTGTGAGTGTTGGTACTAGAGGTGTGGTGGTGGTGCAGGCAGTGTGTGAGTGTTGGTACTAGAGGGATGGTGGTGGTGCAGGCTGTGTGTGATTGTTGGTACTAGAGGCGTGGTGGTGGTGGTGGTGCAGGCTGTGTGTGAGTGTTGTAGTTCTAGAGGTGTGGTGGTGTTGCAGGCTGTGTGTGAGTGTTGGTACTAGAGGTGTGGTGGTGGTGCAGGCTGTGTGTGAGTGTTGTGATACTAGAGGCGTGGTGGTGGTGCATGCTGTGTGTGAGTGTTGGTACTAGAGGCGTGGTGGTGGTTCAGGCTGTGTGTGAGTGTTGGGACTAGAGGCGTGGTGGTGCAGGCTGTGTGTGAGTGTTGGTACTAGAGGCGTGGTGGTGCTGGCTGTGTGTGAGTGTTGTGGTACTAGAGGCGTGGTGGTGGTGCAGGCTGTGTGTGAGTGTTGGTACTAGAGGCGTGGTGATGCAAGCTGTGTGTGAGTGTTGTGGTACTAGAGGCGTGGTGGTGCTGGTTGTGTGAGTGTTGGTACTAGAGGCGTGGTGGTGGTGCAGGCTGTGTGTGATTGTTGCTACTAGAGGCGTGGTGGTGGTGCAGGCTGTGTATGAGTGTTGGTACTAGAGGCGTGGTGGTGGTGGTGCAGGCTGTGTGTGAGTGTTGGTACTAGAGGCGTGGTGGTGGTGCTGGCTGTGTGTGAGTGTTGGTACTAGAGGCGTGGTGGTGCAGGCTGTGTGTGAGTGTTGGTACTAGAGGGTGGTGGTGCAGGCTGTGTGTGAGTGTTGGTACTAGAGGCGTGGTGGTGCAGGCTGTGTGAGTGTTGTGGTACTAGAGGCGTGGTGGTGGTGCAGGCTGTGTGTGAGTGTTGGTACTAGAGGCGTGGTGGTGGTGCAGGCTGTGCGTGAGTGTTAGTACTAGAGGCGTGGTGGTGGTGGTGCAGGCTGTGTGTGAGTGTTGTAGTACTAGAGGTGTGGTGGTGGTGCAGGCTGTGTGTGAGTGTTGGTACTAGAGGCGTGGTGGTGCAGGCTGTGTGTGAGTGTTGTGGTACTAGAGGCGTGGTGGTGCAGGCTGTGTGTGAGTGTTGGTACTAGAGGCGTGGTGGTGCAGGCTGTGAGTGAGTGTTGTGGAACTAGAGGCGTGGTGGTGCAGGCTGTGTGTGAGTGTTGGTACTAGAGGCGTGGTGGTGCTGGTTGTGTGAGTGTTGGTACTAGCGGCGTGGTGGTGGTGCAGGCTGTGTGTGATGATGGTACTAGAGGCATGGTGGTGGTGCAGGCTGTGTGTGATTGTTGATACTAGAGGCGTGGTGGTGGTGCAGGCTGTGTATGAGTGTTGGTACTAGAGGCATGGTGGTGGTGCAGGCAGTGTGTGAGTGTTGGTACTAGAGGCGTGGTGGTGGTGCTGGCTGTGTGTGAGTGTTGGTACTAGAGGCGTGGTGGTGCAGGCTGTGTGTGAGTGTTGGTACTAGAGAGTGGTGGTGCAGGCTGTGTGTGAGTGTTGGTACTAGAGGCGTGGTGGTGCAGGCTGTGTGAGTGTTGTGGTACTAGAGGCGTGGTGGTGGTGCAGGCTGTGTGTGAGTGTTGGTACTAGAGGCATGGTGGTGGTGCAGGCTGTGCGTGAGTGTTAGTACTAGAGGCGTGGTGGTGGTGGTGCAGGCTGTGTGTGAGTATTGTGGTACTAGAGGCGTGGTGGTGGTGGTGCAGGCTGTGTGTGAGTGTTGGTACTAGAGGCGTGGTGGTGCAGGCTGTGTGTGAGTGTTGTGGTACTAGAGGCGTGGTGGTGCAGGCTGTGTGTGAGTGTTGGTACTAGAGGCGTGGTGGTGCAGGCTGTGTGTGAGTGTTGTGGTACTAGAGGCGTGGTGGTGCAGGCTGTGTGTGAGTGTTGGTACTAGAGGCGTGGTGGTGGTGCAGGCTGTGTGTGAGTGTTGTGGTACTAGAGGCGTGGTGGTGGTGCAGGCTGTGTGTGAGTGTTGTTACTAGAGGCATGGTGGTGGTGTAGGCTGTGTGTGAGTGTTGTGGTACTGGAGGCGTGGTGGTGGTGCAGGCTGTGCGTGAGTGTTGGTATTAGAGGCGTGGTGGTGGTGCAGGCTGTGTGTGAGTGTGTGTACTAGAGGCGTGGTGGTGGTGCAGGCTATGTGTGAGTGTTGTGGTACTAGAGGCGTGTTGGTGGTGCAGGCTGTGTGTGAGTGTTGTGGTACTAGAGGTGTGGTGGTGTAGGCTGTGTGTGAGTGTTGGTACTAGAGGCGTGGTGGTGCATGCTGTGTGTGAGTGTTGGTACTAGAGGCGTGGTGGTGGTGCAGGCTGTGTGTGAGTGTTGGTACTAGAGGCGTGGTGGTGGTGCAGGCTGTGTGTGAGTGTTGGTACTAGAGGCGTGGTGGTGTAGGCTGTGTGTGAGTGATGGTACTAGAGGCGTGGTGGTGGTGCAGGCTGTGTGTGAGTGTTGGTACTAGAGGCGTGGTGGTGCAGGCTGTGTGTGAGTGTTGATACTACAGGCGTGGTGGTGGTGCAGGCTGTGTGAGTGTTGGTACTAGAGGCGTGGTGGTGGTGCAGGCTGTGTGTGAGTGTTGGTACTAGAGGCGTGGTGGTGGTGCAGGCTGTGTGTGAGTGTTGGTACTAGAGGCGTGGTGGTGGTGCAGGCTGTGTGTGAGTGTTGGTACTAGAGGCGTGGTGGTGATGCAGGCTGTGTGAGTGTTGGTACTAGAGGCGTGGTAGTGGTGCCTGCTGTGTGTGAGTGTTGGTACTAGAGGCGTGGTGGTGCAGGCTGTGTGTGAGTGTTGGTACTAGAGGCGTGGTGGTGGTGCAGGCTGTGTGTGAGTGTTGGTACTAGAGGCGTGGTCGTGGTGCAGGCTGTGTGTGAGTGTTGGTACTAGAGGCGTGGTGGTCCAGGCTATGTGTGAGTGTTGATACTACAGGCGTGGTGGTGGTGGTGCAGGCTGTGTGTGAGTGTTGGTACTAGAGGCGTGGTGGTGGTGCAGGCTGTGGGTGAGTGTTGGTACTAGAGGCGTGGTGGTGGTGCAGGCTGTGTGTGAGTGTTGGTACTAGAGGCGTGGTGGTGCAGGCTGTGTGTGAGTGTTGATACTACAGGCGTGGTGGTGGTGCAGGCTATGTGTGAGTGTTGGTACTAGAGGCGTGGTGGTGGTGCAGGCTGTGTGTGAGTGTTGGTACTAGAGGCGTGGTGGTGGTGCAGGATGTGTGTGAGTGTTGGTACTAGAAGCGTGGTGGTGCTGGCTGTGTGTGAGTGTTGTGGTACTAGAGGCGTGGTGGTGGTGCTGGCTGTGTGTGAGTGTTGTGGTACTAGAGGCGTGGTGGTGGTGCAGGCTGTGTGTGAGTGTTGTCGTACTAGAGGCGTGGTGGTGCTGGCTGTGTGAATGTTGGTACTAGAGGCGTGGTGGTGGTGCAGGCTGTGTGTGACTGTTGGTACTAGAGGCGTGGTGATGGTGCTGGCTGTGTGTGAGTGTTGGTACTAGAGGCGTGGTGGTGCTGGCTGTGTGAATGTTGGTACTAGAGGCGTGGTGGTGGTGCAGGCTCTGTGTGAGTGTTGGTACTAGAGGCGTGGTGATGGTGCTGGCTGTGTGTGAGTGTTGGTACTAGAGGCGTGGTGGTGCAGGCTGTGTGTGAGTGTTGGTACTAGAGGCGTGGTGATGGTGCAGGCTGTGTGTGAGTGTTGGTACTAGAGGCGTGGTGGTGGTGCAGGCTGTGTGTGATTGTTGGTACTAGAGGCATGGTGGTGGTGCAGGCTGTGTGTGAGTGTTGGTACTAGAGGCGTGGTGATGGTGCAGGCTGTTTTTGAGTGTTGGTACTAGAGGCGTGGTGGTGCTGGTTGTGTGTGAGTGTTGGTACTAGAGGCGTGATGGTGCAGGCTGTGTGTGAGTGTTGGTACTAGAGGCGTGGTGGTGCAGGCTGTGTGTGAGTGTTGGTACTAGAGGCGTGGTGGTGCAGGCTGTGTGTGAGTGTTGTGGTACTAGAGGCGCGGTGGTGACGCAGGCTGTGTGTGAGTGTTGGTACTAGAGGCGTGGTGGTGGTGCAGGCTGTGTGTGAGTGTTGGTACTAGAGGCGTGGTGGTGGTGCAGGCTGTGTGTGAGTGTTGTGGTACTAGAGGCGTGGTGGTGGTGCAGGCTGTGTGCGAGTGTTGTGGTACTAGAGCCGTGGTCGTGCTGGCTGTGTGAGTGTTGGTACTAGCGGCGTGGTGGTGTCGCAGGCTGTGTGTGAGTGTTGGTACTAGAGGCATGGTGGTGCAGGCTGTGTGTGAGTGTTAGTACTAGAGGCGTGGTGGTGGTGCAGGCTGTGTGTGAGTGTTGTGGTACTAGAGGCGTGGTGGTGCAGGCTGTGTGTGAGTGTTGGTACTAGAGGCGTGGTGGTGGTGCTGGCTGTGTGTGAGTGTTGGTACTAGAGGCATGCTGGTGCAGGCTGTGTGTGAGTGTTGGTAATAGAGGGTGGTGGTGCAGGCTGTGTGAGTGTTGGTACTAGAGTCGTGGTGGTGCAGGCTGTGTGAGTGTTGTGGTACTAGAGGCGTGGTGGTGGTGCACGCTGTGTGTGAGTGTTGGTACTAGAGGCGTGGTGGTGGTGCAGGCTGTGTGTGAGTGTTGTGGTACTAGAGGCGTGGTGGTGCAGGCTGTGTGTGAGTGTTGTGGTACTAGAGGCGTGGTGGTGCTGGCTGTGTGTGATTGATGGTACTAGAGGCGTGGTGGTGATGGCTGTGTGTGCGTTGGTAATAGAGGCGTGGTGGTGGTGCTGCAGGCTGTGTGTGAGTGTTGTGGTACTAGAGGCGTGGTGGTGAAGGCTTGTGTGAGTGTTGGTACTAGAGGCGTGGTGGTGTGCAGGCTGTGTGTGAGTGTTGGCAATAGAGGCGTGGTGGTGGTGCAGGCTGTGTGTGAGTGTTGGTACTAGATGCGTGGTGGTGGTGGTGCAGGCTGTGTGTGAGTGTTGTGGTACTAGAGGCGTGGTGGTGGTGCAGGCTGTGTGATTGTTGGTACTAGAGGCGTGGTGGTGGTGGTGGTGCAGGCTGTGTGTGAGTGTTGTGGTACTAGAGGCGTGGTGGTGCAGGCTGTGTGTGAGTGTTGTGGTACTAGAGGCGTGGTGGTGCAGGCTGTGTGTGAGTGTTGGTACTAGAGGCGTGGTGGTGCATGCTGTGTGTGAGTGTTGTGGTACTAGAGGCGTGGTGGTGCAGGCTGTGTGTGAGTGTTGGTACTAGAGGCGTGGTGGTGCAGGCTGTGTGTGAGTGTTGGTACTAGAGGCGTGGTGGTCGTGGTGGTGGTGGTGCATGGCTGTGTTTGCGTTGGTACTAGAGGCGTTGTGGTGGTGCAGGCTGTGTGTGAGTGTTGTGGTACTAGAGGCGTGGTGGTGGTGCAGGTTGAGCGTGAGTGTTGGTACTAGATGCGTGGTGGTGGTGCAGGCTGTGTGTGAGTGTTGTGGTACTAGAGGCATGGTGGTGCAGGCTGTGTGTGAGTGTTGTGGTACTAGAGGCGTGGTGGTGCTGGCTGTGTGTGAGTGTTGGTACTAGAGGCGTGGTGGTGATGGCTGTGTGTGCGTTGGTACTAGAGGCGTTGTGGTGGTGCAGGCTGCGTGTGAGTGTTGTGGTACTAGAGGCGTGGTGGTGCAAGCTTGTGTGAGTGTTGGTACTAGAGGCGTGGTGGTGTGCAGGCTGTGTGTGAGTGTTGGCAATAGAGGCGTGGTGGTGGTGCAGGCTGTGTGTGAGTGTTGTGGTACTAGAGGCGTGGTGGTGGTGCAGGCTGTGTGTGAGTGTTGGTACTCGAGGCGTGGTGGTGGTGGTGCAGGCTGTGTGTGAGTGTTGGTACTAGAGGCGTGGTGGTGCAGGCTGTGTGTGAGTGTTGGTACTAGAGGCGTGGTGGTGGTTCAGGCTGTGTGAGTGTTGTGGTACTAGAGGCGTGGTGGTGCAGGCTGTGTGGGAGTGTTGTGGTACTAGAGGCGTGGTGGTGCTGGCTGTGTGTGAGTGTTGGTACTAGAGGCGTGGTGGTGATGGCTGCGTGTGCTTTGGTACTAGAGGCGTGGTGGTGGTGCTGCAGGCTGTGTGTGAGTGTTGTGGTACTAGAGGCGTGGTGGTGCAGGCTTGTGTGAGTGTTGGTACTAGAGGTGTCGTGGTGTGCAGGCTGTGTGTGAGTGTTGGCAATCGAGGCGTGGTGGTGTGCAGGCTGTGTGTGAGTGTGGTGGTACTAGAGGTGTGGTGGTGGTGCAGGCTGTGTGTGATTGTTGGTACTAGAGGCGTGGTGGTGGTGGTGCAGGCTGTGTGTGAGTGTTGGTACTAGAGGCGTGGTGGTGCATGCTGTGTGTGAGTGTTGTGGTACTAGAGGCGTGGTGGTGCCGGCTGTGTGTGAGTGTTGGTACTAGAGGCGTGGTGGTGCAGGCTGTGTGTGAATGTTGTGGTACTAGAGGCGTGGTGGTGCAGGCTGTGTGTGAGTGTTGGTACTAGAGGCGTGGTGGTGCAGGCTGTTTGTGAGTGTTGGTACTAGAGGCGTGGTGGTGGTGGTGGTGGTGCAGGCTGTGTGTGAGTGTTGGTACCAGAAGCGTGGTGGTGCTGGCTGTGTGTGATGTTGTGGTACTAGAGGCGTGCTGTTGGTGCAGGCTGCGTGTGAGTGTTGTGGTACTAGAGGCGTGGTGGTGGTGCAGGCTGTGTGTGAGTGTTGTGGTACTAGAGGCGTGGTGGTGCTGGCTGTGTGTGAGTGTTGGTACTAGAGGCGTGGTGGTGATGGCTACGTGTGCTTTGGTACTAGAGGCGTGGTGGTGGTGGTGCAGGCTCTGTGTGAGTGTTGTGGTACTAGAGGCGTGGTGGTGCAGGCTTGTGTGAGTGTTGGTACTAGAGGCGTCGTGGTGTGCAGGCTGTGTGTGAGTGTTGGCAATCGAGACGTGGTGGTGTGCAGGCTGTGTGTGAGTGTGGTGGTACTAGAGGCGTGGTGGTGGTGCAGGCTGTGTGTGATTGTTGGTACTAGAGGCGTGGTGGTGGTGGTGCAGGCTGTGTGTGAGTGTTGGTACTAGAGGCGTGGTGGTGCAGGCTGTGTGTGAGTGTTGTGGTACTAGAGGCGTGGTGGTGCCGGCTGTGTGTGAGTGTTGGTACTAGAGGCGTGGTGGTGCAGGCTGTGTGTGAATGTTGTGGTACTAGAGGCGTGGTGGTGCAGGCTGTGTGTGAGTGTTGGTACTAGAGGCGTGGTGGTGCATGCTGTGTGTGAGTGTTGGTACTAGAGGCGTGGTGGTGGTGGTGGTGGTGCAGGCTGTGTGTGAGTGTTGGTACCAGAAGCGTGGTGGTGCTGGCTGTGTGTGATGTTGTGGTACTAGAGGCGTGGTGGTGGTGCAGGCTGTGTTTGATTGTTGGTACTAGAGGCGTGGTGGTGGTGCAGGCTGTGTGTGAGTGTTGGTACTAGAGGCGTGGTGGTGCAGGCTGTGTGTGAGTGTTGTGGTAATAGAGGCGTGGTGGTGGTGCAGGCTGTGTGTGAGTGTTGGTACTAGAGGCTTGGTGGTGGTGCAGGATGTTTGTGAGTGTTGTGGTACTAGAGGCGTGGTGGTGGTGCAGGCTGTGTGTGAGTGTTGGTACTAGAGGCGTGGTGGTGGTGCAGGCTTTGTTTGAGTGTTGGTACTAGAGGCGTGGTGGTGGTGCAGGCTGTGTGTGAGTGTTGGTACTAGAGGCCTGGTGGTGGTGCAGGCTGTGTGTGAGTGTTGTGGTACTAGAGGCGTGGTTTGCAGGCTGTGTGTGAGTGTTGGTACTAGAGGCGTGGTGGTGCAGGCTGTGTGTGAGTGTTGTGGTACTAGAGGGGTGGTGGTGCAGGCTGTGTGTGAGTGTTGGTACTAGAGGCGTTTTGGTGCAGGCTGCGTGTGAGTGTGGTGGTGGTGCAGGCTGTGTGCGAGTGTTGGTACTAGAGGCGGAGTGGTGCTGGCTGTGTGTGAGTGTTGGTACTAGAGGCGTGGTGGTGGTGCAGGCTGTGTGTGAGTGTTGGTACTAGAGGCGTGGTGGTGCAGGCTGTGTGTGATTGTTGGTACTAGAGGCGTGATGGTGGTGCAGAATGTGTGTGTGTGTTGTGGTACTAGAGGCGGGGTGGTGGTGCAGGCTGTGTGTGAGTGTTGGTACTAGAGACGTGGTGGTGCAGGCTGTATGTGAGTGTTGGTACTAGAGGCGTGGTGGTGCAGGCTGTGTGTGAGTGTTGTGGTACAAGAGGCGTGGTGGTGCAGGCTTGTGTGAGTGTTCGTTCTAGAGGCGTGGTGGTGTGCAGGTTGTGTGTGAGTGTTGGCAATAGACGCGTGGTGGTGGTGCAGCTTGTGCGTGAGTGTTGGTACAAGAGGCGTGGTGGTGGTGGTGGTGGTGCAGGCTGTGTGTGAGTGTTGGTACTAGATGCGTCGTGGTGGTGCAGGCTGTGTGTGAGTGTTGTGGTACTAGAGGCGTGGTGGTGGTGCAGGTTGTGTGTGAGTGTTGGTACTCGAGGCGTGGTGGTGGTGGTGGTGCAGGCTGTGTGTGAGTGTTGGTACTAGAGGCATGGTGGTGCAGGCTGTGTGTGATTGTTGTGGTACTAGAGGCGTGGTGGTGCAGGCTGTGTGTGAGTGTTGGTACTAAAGGCGTGGTGGTGCAGGCTGTGTGTGAGTGTTGTGGTACTAGAGGCGTGGTGGTGCAGGCTTTGTGTGAGTGTTGGTACTAGAGGCGTGGTGGTGGTGCTGGCTGTGTGTGAGTGTTGGTACTAGAGGCGTGGTGGTGGTGCAGGCTGCGTGTGAGTGTTGTGGTTCTAGAGGCGTGGTGGTGGTGCAGGCTGTGTGTGAGTGTTGTGGTACTAGAGGCGTGGTGGTGCAGGCTGTGTGTGAGTGTTGTGGTACTAGAGGCGTGGTGGTGCTGGCTGTGTGTGATTGATGGTACTAGAGGCGTGGTGGTGATGGCTGTGTGTGCGTTGGTAATAGAGGCGTGGTGGTGGTGCTGCAGGCTGTGTGTGAGTGTTGTGGTACTAGAGGCGTGGTGGTGAAGGCTTGTGTGAGTGTTGGTACTAAAGGCGTGGTGGTGCAGGCTGTGTGTGAGTGTTGTGGTACTAGAGGCGTGGTGGTGCAGGCTTTGTGTGAGTGTTGGTACTAGAGGCGTGGTGGTAGTGCTGGCTGTGTGTGAGTGTTGGTACTAGAGGCGTGGTGGTGATGCAGGCTGCGTGTGAGTGTTGTGGTACTAGAGGCGTGGTGGTGGTGCAGGCTGTGTGTGAGTGTTGTGGTACTAGAGGCGTTGTGGTGCAGGCTGTGTGTGAGTGTTGTGGTACTAAAGGCGTGGTGGTGCTGGCTGTGTGTGATTGATGGTACTAGAGGCGTGGTGGTGATGGCTGTGTGTGCGTTGGTAATAGAGGCGTGGTGGTGGTGCTGCAGGCTGTGTGTGAGTGTTGTGGTACTAGAGGCGTGGTGGTGAAGGCTTGTGTGATTGTTGGTACTAGAGGCGTGGTGGTGGTGGTGCAGGCTGTGTGTGAGTGTTGGTACTAGAGGCGTGGTGGTGCAGGCTGTGTGTGAGTGTTGTGGTACTAGAGGCGTGGTGGTGCCGGCTGTGTGTGAGTGTTGGTACTAGAGGCGTGGTGGTGCAGGCTGTGTGTGAATGTTGTGGTACTAGAGGCGTGGTGGTGCAGGCTGTGTGTGAGTGTTGGTACTAGAGGCGTGGTGGTGCATGCTGTGTGTGAGTGTTGGTACTAGAGGCGTGGTGGTGGTGGTGGTGGTGCAGGCTGTGTGTGAGTGTTGGTACCAGAAGCGTGGTGGTGCTGGCTGTGTGTGATGTTGTGGTACTAGAGGCGTGGTGGTGGTGCAGGCTGTGTTTGATTGTTGGTACTAGAGGCGTGGTGGTGGTGCAGGCTGTGTGTGAGTGTTGGTACTAGAGGCGTGGTGGTGCAGGCTGTGTGTGAGTGTTGTGGTAATAGAGGCGTGGTGGTGGTGCAGGCTGTGTGTGAGTGTTGGTACTAGAGGCTTGGTGGTGGTGCAGGATGTTTGTGAGTGTTGTGGTACTAGAGGCGTGGTGGTGGTGCAGGCTGTGTGTGAGTGTTGGTACTAGAGGCGTGGTGGTGGTGCAGGCTTTGTTTGAGTGTTGGTACTAGAGGCGTGGTGGTGGTGCAGGCTGTGTGTGAGTGTTGGTACTAGAGGCCTGGTGGTGGTGCAGGCTGTGTGTGAGTGTTGTGGTACTAGAGGCGTGGTTTGCAGGCTGTGTGTGAGTGTTGGTACTAGAGGCGTGGTGGTGCAGGCTGTGTGTGAGTGTTGTGGTACTAGAGGGGTGGTGGTGCAGGCTGTGTGTGAGTGTTGGTACTAGAGGCGTTTTGGTGCAGGCTGCGTGTGAGTGTGGTGGTGGTGCAGGCTGTGTGCGAGTGTTGGTACTAGAGGCGGAGTGGTGCTGGCTGTGTGTGAGTGTTGGTACTAGAGGCGTGGTGGTGGTGCAGGCTGTGTGTGAGTGTTGGTACTAGAGGCGTGGTGGTGCAGGCTGTGTGTGATTGTTGGTACTAGAGGCGTGATGGTGGTGCAGAATGTGTGTGTGTGTTGTGGTACTAGAGGCGGGGTGGTGGTGCAGGCTGTGTGTGAGTGTTGGTACTAGAGACGTGGTGGTGCAGCCTGTATGTGAGTGTTGGTACTAGAGGCGTGGTGGTGCAGGCTGTGTGTGAGTGTTGTGGTACAAGAGGCGTGGTGGTGCAGGCTTGTGTGAGTGTTCGTTCTAGAGGCGTGGTGGTGTGCAGGTTGTGTGTGAGTGTTGGCAATAGACGCGTGGTGGTGGTGCAGCTTGTGCGTGAGTGTTGGTACAAGAGGCGTGGTGGTGGTGGTGGTGCAGGCTGTGTGTGAGTGTTGGTACTAGATGCGTGGTGGTGGTGCAGGCTGTGTGTGAGTGTTGTGGTACTAGAGGCGTGGTGGTGGTGCAGGTTGTGTGTGAGTGTTGGTACTCGAGGCGTGGTGGTGGTGGTGGTGCAGGCTGTGTGTGAGTGTTGGTACTAGAGGCATGGTGGTGCAGGCTGTGTGTGATTGTTGTGGTACTAGAGGCGTGGTGGTGCAGGCTGTGTGTGAGTGTTGGTACTAAAGGCGTGGTGGTGCAGGCTGTGTGTGAGTGTTGTGGTACTAGAGGCGTGGTGGTGCAGGCTTTGTGTGAGTGTTGGTACTAGAGGCGTGGTGGTGGTGCTGGCTGTGTGTGAGTGTTGGTACTAGAGGCGTGGTGGTGGTGCAGGCTGCGTGTGAGTGTTGTGGTTCTAGAGGCGTGGTGGTGGTGCAGGCTGTGTGTGAGTGTTGTGGTACTAGAGGCGTGGTGGTGCAGGCTGTGTGTGAGTGTTGTGGTACTAGAGGCGTGGTGGTGCTGGCTGTGTGTGATTGATGGTACTAGAGGCGTGGTGGTGATGGCTGTGTGTGCGTTGGTAATAGAGGCGTGGTGGTGGTGCTGCAGGCTGTGTGTGAGTGTTGTGGTACTAGAGGCGTGGTGGTGAAGGCTTGTGTGAGTGTTGGTACTAAAGGCGTGGTGGTGCAGGCTGTGTGTGAGTGTTGTGGTACTAGAGGCGTGGTGGTGCAGGCTTTGTGTGAGTGTTGGTACTAGAGGCGTGGTGGTAGTGCTGGCTGTGTGTGAGTGTTGGTACTAGAGGCGTGGTGGTGATGCAGGCTGCGTGTGAGTGTTGTGGTACTAGAGGCGTGGTGGTGGTGCAGGCTGTGTGTGAGTGTTGTGGTACTAGAGGCGTGGTGGTGCAGGCTGTGTGTGAGTGTTGTGGTACTAAAGGCGTGGTGGTGCTGGCTGTGTGTGATTGATGGTACTAGAGGCGTGGTGGTGATGGCTGTGTGTGCGTTGGTAATAGAGGCGTGGTGGTGGTGCTGCAGGCTGTGTGTGAGTGTTGTGGTACTAGAGGCGTGGTGGTGAAGGCTTGTGTGATTGTTGGTACTAGAGGCGTGGTGGTGGTGGTGCAGGCTGTGTGTGAGTGTTGGTACTAGAGGCGTGGTGGTGCAGGCTGTGTGTGAGTGTTGTGGTACTAGAGGCGTGGTGGTGCCGGCTGTGTGTGAGTGTTGGTACTAGAGGCGTGGTGGTGCAGGCTGTGTGTGAATGTTGTGGTACTAGAGGCGTGGTGTTGCAGGCTGTGTGTGAGTGTTGGTACTAGAGGCGTGGTGGTGCATGCTGTGTGTGAGTGTTGGTACTAGAGGCGTGGTGGTGGTGGTGGTGATGGTGGTGGTGCAGGCTGTGTGTGAGTGTTGGTACCAGACGCGTGGTGGTGCTGGCTGTGTGTGATGTTGTGGTACTAGAGGCGTGGTGGTGGTGCAGGCTGTGTTTGATTGTTGGTACTAGAGGCGTGGTGGTGGTGCAGGCTGTGTGTGAGTGTTGGTACTAGAGGCGTGGTGGTGCAGGCTGTGTGTGAGTGTTGTGGTAATAGAGGCGTGGTGGTGGTGCAGGCTGTGTGTGAGTGTTGGTACTAGAGGCTTGGTGGTGGTGCAGGATGTTTGTGAGTGTTGTGGTACTAGAGGCGTGGTGGTGGTGCAGGCAGTGTGTGAGTGTTGGTACTAGAGGCGTGGTGGTGGTGCAGGCTTTGTTTGAGTGTTGGTACTAGAGCCGTGGTGGTGGTGCAGGCTGTGTGTGAGTGTTGGTACTAGAGGCCTGGTGGTGGTGCAGGCTGTGTGTCAGTGTTGTGGTACTAGAGGCGTGGTGGTGCAGGCTGTGTGTGAGTGTTGGTACTAGAGGCGTGGTGGTGCAGGCTGTGTGTGAGTGTTGTGGTACTAGAGGGGTGGTGGTGCAGGCTGTGTGTGAGTGTTGGTACTAGAGGCGTTTTGGTGCAGGCTGCGTGTGAGTGTGGTGGTGGTGGTGGTGCAGACTGTGTGTGAGTGTTGGTACTAGAGGCGGAGTGGTGCTGGCTGTGTGTGAGTGTTGGTACTAGAGGCGTGGTGGTGGTGCAGGCTGTGTGTGAGTGTTGTGGTACTAGAGGCGTGGTGGTGGTGCAGGCTGTGTGTGAGTGTTGGTACTAGAGGCGTGGTGGTGCAGGCTGTGTGTGATTGTTGGTACTAGAGGCGTGGTGGTGGTGCAGAATGTGTGTGTGTGTGTGTTGTGGTACTAGAGGCGGGGTAGTGGTGCAGGCTGTGTGTGAGTGTTGGTACTAGAGACGTGGTGGTGCAGGCTGTTTGTGAGTGTTGGTACTAGAGGCGTGGTGGTGCAGGCTGTGTGTGAGTGTTGTGGTACAAGAGGCGTGGTGGTGCAGGCTTGTGTGAGTGTTGGTACTAGAGGCGTGGTGGTGTGCAGGCTGTGTGTGAGTGTTGTCAATAGAGGCGTGGTGGTGGTGCAGCTTGTGCGTGAGTGTTGGTAAAAGAGGCGTGGTGGTGGTGGTGGTGCAGGCTGTGTGTGAGTGTTGGTACTAGATGCGTGGTGGTGGTGCAGGCTGTGTGTGAGTGTTGTGGTACTAGAGGCGTGGTGGTGGTGCAGGCTGTGTGTGAGTGTTGGTACTCGAGGCGTGGTGGTGGTGGTGGTGCAGGCTGTGTGTGAGTGTTGGTACTAGAGGCATGGTGGTGCAGGCTGTGTGTGATTGTTGTGGTACTAGAGGCGTCGTGGTGCAGGCTGTGTGTGAGTGTTGGTACTAAAGGCGTGGTGGTGCAGGCTGTGTGTGAGTGTTGTGGTACTAGAGGCGTGGTGGTGCAGGCTTTGTGTGAGTGTTGGTACTAGAGGCGTGGTGGTGGTGGTGCTGGCTGTGTGTGAGTGTTGGTACTAGAGGCGTGGTGGTGGTGCAGGCTGCGTGTGAGTGTTGTGGTACTAGAGGCGTGGTGGTGGTGCAGGCTGTGTGTGAGTGTTGTGGTACTAGAGGCGTGGTGGTGCAGGCTGTGTGTGAGTGTTGTGGTACTAGAGGCGTGGTGGTGCTGGCTGTGTGTGATTGATGGTACTAGAGGCGTGGTGGTGATGGCTGTGTGTGCGTTGGTAATAGAGGCGTGGTGGTGGTGCTGCAGGCTGTGTGTGATTGTTGTGGTACTAGAGGCGTGGTGGTCAAGGCTTGTGTGAGTGTTGGTACCATAGGCGTGGTGATGTGCAGGCTGTGTGTGAGTGTTGGCAATAGAGGCGTGGTGGTGGTGCAGGCTGTGTGTGATTGTTGGTACTAGAGGCGTGGTGGTGGTGCAGGCTGTGTGTGAGTGTTGTGGTACTAGAGGCGTGGTGGTGCAGGCTGTGTGTGAGTGTTGTGGTACTAGAGGCGTGGTGGTGCAGGCTGTGTGTGAGTGTTGGTACTAGAGGCGTGGTGGTGCATGCTGTGTGTGAGTGTTGTGGTACTAGAGGCGTGGTGGTGCAGGCTGTGTGTGAGTGTTGGTACATGAGGCGTGGTGGTGCAGGCTGTGTGTGAGTGTTGGTACTAGAGGCGTGGTGGTGGTGGTGCAGGCTGTGTGTGAGTGTTGGTACTAGAGGCGTGGTGGTGCAGGCTGTGTGTGAGTGTTGGTACTAGAAGCGTGGTGGTGCTGGCTGTGTGTGATGTTGTGGTACTAGAGGCATGGTGGTGGTGCAGGCTGTGTGTGAATGTTGGAACTAGAGGCGTGGTGGTGGTGCAGGCTGTGAGTGATTGTTGGTACTAGAGGCATGGTGGTGGTGCAGGCTGTGTGTGAGTGTTGGTACTAAAGGCGTGGTGGTGCAGGCTGTGTGTGAGTGTTGTGGTAATAGAGGCGTGGTGGTGGTGCAGGCTGTGTGTGAGTGTTGGTACTAGAGGCTTGGTGGTGGTGCAGGCTGTGTGTGAGTGTTGTGGTACTAGTGGCGTGGTGGTGGTGCAGGCTGTGTGTGAGTGTTGGTACTAGAGGCGTGGTGGTGGTGCAGGCTGTGTTTGAGTGTTGGTACTAGAGGCGTGGTGGTGGTGCAGGCTGTGTGTGAGTGTTGTGGTACTAGAGGCGTGGTGGTGGTGCAGGCTGTGTCTGAGTGTTGGTACTAGAGGCGTGGTGGTGGTGCAGGCTGTGTGTGAGTGTTGGTACTAGAGGCGTGGTGGTGGTGCAGGCTGTGTGTGAGTGTTGTGGTACTAGAGGCGTGGTGGTGCAGGCTGTGTGTGAGTGTTGGTACTAGAGGCGTGGTGGTGCAGGCTGTGTGTGAGTGTTGTGGTACTAGAGGGGTGGTGGTGCAGGCTGTGTGTGAGTGTTGGTACTAGAGGCGTGGTGGTGGTGCAGAATCTGTGTGAGTGTTGTGGTACTAGAGGCGTGGTGGTGGTGCAGGCTGTGTGTGAGTGTTGGTACTAGAGGCGTGGTGGTGCAGGCTGTGTGTGAGTGTTGCTACTAGAGGCGTGGTGGTGGTGGTGGTGGTGCAGGCTGTGTGTGAGTGTTGTGGTACTAGAGGCGTGGTGGTGCAGGCTGTGTGTGAGTATTGGTACTAGAGGTGTGGTGGTGTGCAGGCTGTGTGTAAGTGTTGGCACTAGAGGCGTGGTGGTGGTGCAGGCTGTGCGTGAGTGTTTTTACTAGAGGCGTGGTGGTGGTAGTGGTGCAGGCTGTGTGTGAGTGTTGGTACTAGATGCGTGGTGGTGTTCCAGGCTGTGTGTGAGTGTTGTGGTACTAGAGGCGTGGTGGTGGTGCAGGCTGTGTGTGAGTGTTGGTACTAGAGGCGTGGTGGTGGTGCAGGCTGTGTGTGAGTGTTGGTACTAGAGGCATGGTGGTGCTGGCTGTGTGTGAGTGTTGTGGTACTAGAGGCGTGGTGGTGGTGCAGGCTGTCTGTGATTGTTGGTACTAGAGGCGTGGTGGTGGTGCAGGCTGTGTGTGAGTGTTGGTACTAAAGGCGTGGTGGTGCAGGCTGTGTGTGAGTGTTGTGGTAATAGAGGCGTGGTGGTGGTGCAGGCTGTGTGTGAGTGTTGGTACTAGAGGCTTGGTGGTGGTGCAGGCTGTGTGTGAGTGTTGTGGTACTAGTGGCGTGGTGGTGGTGCAGGCTGTGTGTGAGTGTTGGTACTAGAGGCGTGGTGGTGGTGCAGGCTGTGTTTGAGTGTTGGTACTAGAGGCGTGGTGGTGGTGCAGGCTGTGTGTGAGTGTTGTGGTACTAGAGGCGTGGTGGTGGTGCAGGCTGTGTCTGAGTGTTGGTACTAGAGGCGTGGTGGTGGTGCAGGCTGTGTGTGAGTGTTGGTACTAGAGGCGTGGTGGTGGTGCAGGCTGTGTGTGAGTGTTGTGGTACTAGAGGCGTGGTGGTGCAGGCTGTGTGTGAGTGTTGGTACTAGAGGCGTGGTGGTGCAGGCTGTGTGTGAGTGTTGTGGTACTAGAGGGGTGGTGGTGCAGGCTGTGTGTGAGTGTTGGTACTAGAGGCGTGGTGGTGGTGCAGAATCTGTGTGAGTGTTGTGGTACTAGAGGCGTGGTGGTGGTGCAGGCTGTGTGTGAGTGTTGGTACTAGAGGCGTGGTGGTGCAGGCTGTGTGTGAGTGTTGCTACTAGAGGCGTGGTGGTGGTGGTGGTGCAGGCTGTGTGTGAGTGTTGTGGTACTAGAGGCGTGGTGGTGCAGGCTGTGTGTGAGTATTGGTACTAGAGGTGTGGTGGTGTGCAGGCTGTGTGTAAGTGTTGGCACTAGAGGCGTGGTGGTGGTGCAGGCTGTGCGTGAGTGTTTTTACTAGAGGCGTGGTGGTGGTAGTGGTGCAGGCTGTGTGTGAGTGTTGGTACTAGATGCGTGGTGGTGTTCCAGGCTGTGTGTGAGTGTTGTGGTACTAGAGGCGTGGTGGTGGTGCAGGCTGTGTGTGAGTGTTGGTACTAGAGGCGTGGTGGTGGTGCAGGCTGTGTGTGAGTGTTGGTACTAGAGGCATGGTGGTGCTGGCTGTGTGTGAGTGTTGTGGTACTAGAGGCGTGGTGGTGGTGCAGGCTGTCTGTGATTGTTGGTACTAGAGGCGTGGTGGTGGTGCAGGCTGTGTGTGAGTGTTGTGGTACTAGAGGCGTGGTGGTGCAGGCTGTGTGTAAGTGTTGTGGTAATAGAGGCGTGGTGGTGCAGGCTGTGTGTGAGTGTTGGTACTAGAGGCGTGGTGGTGCAGGCTGTGTGTGAGTGTTGGTACTAGAGGCGTGGTGGTGGTGGTGGTGCAGGCTGTGTGTGAGTGTTGGTCCTAGAGGCGTGGTGGTGCAGGCTGTGTGTGAGTGTTGGTACTAGAGGCATGGTGGTGGTGCAGGCTGTGTGTGAGTGTTGGTACTAGAGGCGTGGTGGTGCAGGCTGTGTGTGAGTGTTGTGGTAATAGAGGCGTGGTGGTGGTGCAGGCTGTGTGTGAGTGTTGGTACTAGAGGCTTGGTGGTGGTGCAGGCTGTGTGTGAGTGTTGTGGTACTAGTGGCGTGGTGGTGGTGCAGGCTGTGTGTGAGTGTTGGTACTAGAGGCGTGGTGGTGGTGCAGGCTGTGTTTGAGTGTTGGTACTAGAGGCGTGGTGGTGGTGCAGGCTGTGTGTGAGTGTTGGTACTAGAGGCGTGGTGGTGGTGCAGGCTGTGTTTGAGTGTTGGTACTAGAGGCGTGGTGGTGGTGCAGGCTGTGTGTTCGTGTTGTCGTACTAGAGGCGTGGTGGTGGTGCAGGCTGTGTCTGAGTGTTGGTACTAGAGGCGTGGTGGTGGTGCAGGATGTGTGTGAGTGTTGGTACTAGAGGCGTGGTGGTGGTGCAGGCTGTGTGTGAGTGTTGGTACTAGAGGCGTGGTGGTGTGCAGGCTGTGTGTGAGTGTTGGCAATAGAGGCGTGGTGGTGGTGCAGCTTGTGCGTGAGTGTTGGTACAAGAGGCGTGGTGGTGGTGGTGCAGGCTGTGTGTGAGTGTTGTGGTACTAGAGGCGTGGTGGTGCAGGCTGTGTGTGAGTGTTGGTACATGAGGCGTCTTGGTGCAGGCTGTGTGTGAGTGTTGGTACTAGAGGCGTGGTGGTGGTGGTGCAGGCTGTGTGTGAGTGTTGGTACTAGAGGCGTGGTGGTGCAGGCTGTGTGTGAGTGTTGTGGTACTAGAGGCGTGGTGGTGCAGGCTGTGTGTGAGTGTTGTGGTACTAGAGGCGTGGTGGTGCAGGCTGTGTGTGAGTGTTGGTACTAGAGGCGTGGTGGTGCATGCTGTGTGTGAGTGTTGTGGTACTAGAGGCGTGGTGGTGCAGGCTGTGTGTGAGTGTTGGTACATGAGGCGTGGTGGTGCAGGCTGTGTGTGAGTGTTGGTACTAGAGGCGTGGTGGTGGTGGTGCAGGCTGTGTGTGAGTGTTGGTACTAGAGGCGTGGTGGTGCAGGCTGTGTGTGAGTGTTGGTACTAGAAGCGTGGTGGTGCTGGCTGTGTGTGATGTTGTGGTACTAGAGGCATGGTGGTGGTGCAGGCTGTGTGTGAATGTTGGAACTAGAGGCGTGGTGGTGGTGCAGGCTGTGAGTGATTGTTGGTACTAGAGGCATGGTGGTGGTGCAGGCTGTGTGTGAGTGTTGGTACTAAAGGCGTGGTGGTGCAGGCTGTGTGTGAGTGTTGTGGTAATAGAGGCGTGGTGGTGGTGCAGGCTGTGTGTGAGTGTTGGTACTAGAGGCTTGGTGGTGGTGCAGGCTGTGTGTGAGTGTTGTGGTACTAGTGGCGTGGTGGTGGTGCAGGCTGTGTGTGAGTGTTGGTACTAGAGGCGTGGTGGTGGTGCAGGCTGTGTTTGAGTGTTGGTACTAGAGGCGTGGTGGTGGTGCAGGCTGTGTGTGAGTGTTGTGGTACTAGAGGCGTGGTGGTGGTGCAGGCTGTGTCTGAGTGTTGGTACTAGAGGCGTGGTGGTGGTGCAGGCTGTGTGTGAGTGTTGGTACTAGAGGCGTGGTGGTGGTGCAGGCTGTGTGTGAGTGTTGTGGTACTAGAGGCGTGGTGGTGCAGGCTGTGTGTGAGTGTTGGTACTAGAGGCGTGGTGGTTCAGGCTGTGTGTGAGTGTTGTGGTACTAGAGGGGTGGTGGTGCAGGCTGTGTGTGAGTGTTGGTACTAGAGGCGTGGTGGTGGTGCAGAATCTGTGTGAGTGTTGTGGTACTAGAGGCGTGGTGGTGGTGCAGGCTGTGTGTGAGTGTTGGTACTAGAGGCGTGGTGGTGCAGGCTGTGTGTGAGTGTTGCTACTAGAGGCGTGGTGGTGGTGGTGGTGCAGGCTGTGTGTGAGTGTTGTGGTACTAGAGGCGTGGTGGTGCAGGCTGTGTGTGAGTATTGGTACTAGAGGTGTGGTGGTGTGCAGGCTGTGTGTAAGTGTTGGCACTAGAGGCGTGGTGGTGGTGCAGGCTGTGCGTGAGTGTTTTTACTAGAGGCGTGGTGGTGGTAGTGGTGCAGGCTGTGTGTGAGTGTTGGTACTAGATGCGTGGTGGTGTTCCAGGCTGTGTGTGAGTGTTGTGGTACTAGAGGCGTGGTGGTGGTGCAGGCTGTGTGTGAGTGTTGGTACTAGAGGCGTGGTGGTGGTGCAGGCTGTGTGTGAGTGTTGGTACTAGAGGCATGGTGGTGCTGGCTGTGTGTGAGTGTTGTGGTACTAGAGGCGTGGTGGTGGTGCAGGCTGTCTGTGATTGTTGGTACTAGAGGCGTGGTGGTGGTGCAGGCTGTGTGTGAGTGTTGGTACTAAAGGCGTGGTGGTGCAGGCTGTGTGTGAGTGTTGTGGTAATAGAGGCGTGGTGGTGGTGCAGGCTGTGTGTGAGTGTTGGTACTAGAGGCTTGGTGGTGGTGCAGGCTGTGTGTGAGTGTTGTGGTACTAGTGGCGTGGTGGTGGTGCAGGCTGTGTGTGAGTGTTGGTACTAGAGGCGTGGTGGTGGTGCAGGCTGTGTTTGAGTGTTGGTACTAGAGGCGTGGTGGTGGTGCAGCCTGTGTGTGAGTGTTGTGGTACTAGAGGCGTGGTGGTGGTGCAGGCTGTGTCTGAGTGTTGGTACTAGAGGCGTGGTGGTGGTGCAGGCTGTGTGTGAGTGTTGGTACTAGAGGCGTGGTGGTGGTGCAGGCTGTGTGTGAGTGTTGTGGTACTAGAGGCGTGGTGGTGCAGGCTGTGTGTGAGTGTTGGTACTAGAGGCGTGGTGGTGCAGGCTGTGTGTGAGTGTTGTGGTACTAGAGGGGTGGTGGTGCAGGCTGTGTGTGAGTGTTGGTACTAGAGGCGTGGTGGTGGTGCAGAATCTGTGTGAGTGTTGTGGTACTAGAGGCGTGGTGGTGGTGCAGGCTGTGTGTGAGTGTTGGTACTAGAGGCGTGGTGGTGCAGGCTGTGTGTGAGTGTTGCTACTAGAGGCGTGGTGGTGGTGGTGGTGGTGCAGGCTGTGTGTGAGTGTTGTGGTACTAGAGGCGTGGTGGTGCAGGCTGTGTGTGAGTATTGGTACTAGAGGTGTGGTGGTGTGCAGGCTGTGTGTAAGTGTTGGCACTAGAGGCGTGGTGGTGGTGCAGGCTGTGCGTGAGTGTTTTTACTAGAGGCGTGGTGGTGGTAGTGGTGCAGGCTGTGTGTGAGTGTTGGTACTAGATGCGTGGTGGTGTTCCAGGCTGTGTGTGAGTGTTGTGGTACTAGAGGCGTGGTGGTGGTGCAGGCTGTGTGTGAGTGTTGGTACTAGAGGCGTGGTGGTGGTGCAGGCTGTGTGTGAGTGTTGGTACTAGAGGCATGGTGGTGCTGGCTGTGTGTGAGTGTTGTGGTACTAGAGGCGTGGTGGTGGTGCAGGCTGTCTGTGATTGTTGGTACTAGAGGCGTGGTGGTGGTGCAGGCTGTGTGTGAGTGTTGGTACTAAAGGCGTGGTGGTGCAGGCTGTGTGTGAGTGTTGTGGTAATAGAGGCGTGGTGGTGGTGCAGGCTGTGTGTGAGTGTTGGTACTAGAGGCTTGGTGGTGGTGCAGGCTGTGTGTGAGTGTTGTGGTACTAGTGGCGTGGTGGTGGTGCAGGCTGTGTGTGAGTGTTGGTACTAGAGGCGTGGTGGTGGTGCAGGCTGTGTTTGAGTGTTGGTACTAGAGGCGTGGTGGTGGTGCAGGCTGTGTGTGAGTGTTGTGGTACTAGAGGCGTGGTGGTGGTGCAGGCTGTGTCTGAGTGTTGGTACTAGAGGCGTGGTGGTGGTGCAGGCTGTGTGTGAGTGTTGGTACTAGAGGCGTGGTGGTGGTGCAGGCTGTGTGTGAGTGTTGTGGTACTAGAGGCGTGGTGGTGCAGGCTGTGTGTGAGTGTTGGTACTAGAGGCGTGGTGGTGCAGGCTGTGTGTGAGTGTTGTGGTACTAGAGGGGTGGTGGTGCAGGCTGTGTGTGAGTGTTGGTACTAGAGGCGTGGTGGTGGTGCAGAATCTGTGTGAGTGTTGTGGTACTAGAGGCGTGGTGGTGGTGCAGGCTGTGTGTGAGTGTTGGTACTAGAGGCGTGGTGGTGCAGGCTGTGTGTGAGTGTTGCTACTAGAGGCGTGGTGGTGGTGGTGGTGGTGCAGGCTGTGTGTGAGTGTTGTGGTACTAGAGGCGTGGTGGTGGTGCAGGCTGTGCGTGAGTGTTTTTACTAGAGGCGTGGTGGTGGTAGTGGTGCAGGCTGTGTGTGAGTGTTGGTACTAGATGCGTGGTGGTGTTCCAGGCTGTGTGTGAGTGTTGTGGTACTAGAGGCGTGGTGGTGGTGCAGGCTGTGTGTGAGTGTTGGTACTAGAGGCGTGGTGGTGGTGCAGGCTGTGTGTGAGTGTTGGTACTAGAGGCATGGTGGTGCTGGCTGTGTGTGAGTGTTGTGGTACTAGAGGCGTGGTGGTGGTGCAGGCTGTCTGTGATTGTTGGTACTAGAGGCGTGGTGGTGGTGCAGGCTGTGTGTGAGTGTTGTGGTACTAGAGGCGTGGTGGTGCAGGCTGTGTGTAAGTGTTGTGGTAATAGAGGCGTGGTGGTGCAGGCTGTGTGTGAGTGTTGGTACTAGAGGCGTGGTGGTGCAGGCTGTGTGTGAGTGTTGGTACTAGAGGCGTGGTGGTGGTGGTGGTGGTGCAGGCTGTGTGTGAGTGTTGGTCCTAGAGGCGTGGTGGTGCAGGCTGTGTGTGAGTGTTGGTACTAGAGGCATGGTGGTGGTGCAGGCTGTGTGTGAGTGTTGGTACTAGAGGCGTGGTGGTGCAGGCTGTGTGTGAGTGTTGTGGTAATAGAGGCGTGGTGGTGGTGCAGGCTGTGTGTGAGTGTTGGTACTAGAGGCTTGGTGGTGGTGCAGGCTGTGTGTGAGTGTTGTGGTACTAGTGGCGTGGTGGTGGTGCAGGCTGTGTGTGAGTGTTGGTACTAGAGGCGTGGTGGTGGTGCAGGCTGTGTTTGAGTGTTGGTACTAGAGGCGTGGTGGTGGTGCAGGCTGTGTGTGAGTGTTGGTACTAGAGGCGTGGTGGTGGTGCAGGCTGTGTTTGAGTGTTGGTACTAGAGGCGTGGTGGTGGTGCAGGCTGTGTGTTCGTGTTGTCGTACTAGAGGCGTGGTGGTGGTGCAGGCTGTGTCTGAGTGTTGGTACTAGAGGCGTGGTGGTGGTGCAGGATGTGTGTGAGTGTTGGTACTAGAGGCGTGGTGGTGGTGCAGGCTGTGTGTGAGTGTTGGTACTAGAGGCGTGGTGGTGTGCAGGCTGTGTGTGAGTGTTGGCAATAGAGGCGTGGTGGTGGTGCAGCTTGTGCGTGAGTGTTGGTACAAGAGGCGTGGTGGTGGTGGTGCAGGCTGTGTGTGAGTGTTGGTACTAGATGCGTGGTGGTGGTGCAGGCTGTGTGTGAGTGTTGTGGTACTAGAGGCGTGGTGGTGGTGCAGGCTGTGTGTGAGTGTTGGTACTCGAGGCGTGGTGGTGGTGGTGGTGCAGGCTGTGTGTGAGTGTTGGTACTAGAGGCATGGTGGTGCAGGCTGTGTGTGATTGTTGTGGTACTAGAGGCGTGGTGGTGCAGGCTGTGTGTGAGTGTTGGTACTAAAGGCGTGGTGGTGCAGGCTGTGTGTGAGTGTTGTGGTACTAGAGGCGTGGTGGTGCAGACTTTGTGTGAGTGTTGGTACTAGAGGCGTGGTGGTGGTGCTGGCTGTGTGTGAGTGTTGGTACGAGAGGCGTGGTGGTGGTGCAGGCTGCGTGTGAGTGTTGTGGTACTAGAGGCGTGGTGGTGGTGCAGGCTGTGTGTGAGTGTTGTGGTACTAGAGGCGTGGTGGTGCAGGCTGTGTGTGAGTGTTGTGGTACTAGAGGCGTGGTGGTGCTGGCTGTGTGTGATTGATGGTACTAGAGGCGTGGTGGTGATGGCTGTGTGTGCGTTGGTAATAGAGGCGTGGTGGTGGTGCTGCAGGCTGTGTGTGATTGTTGTGGTACTAGAGACGTGGTGGTCAAGGCTTGTGTGAGTGTTGGTACCATAGGCGTGGTGGTGTACAGGCTGTGTGTGAGTGTTGGCAATAGAGGCGTGGTGGTGGTGCAGGCTGTGTGTGATTGTTGGTACTAGAGGCGTGGTGGTGGTGCAGGCTGTGTGTGAGTGTTGTGGTACTAGAGGCATGGTGGTGCAGGCTGTGTGTGAGTGTTGTGGTACTAGAGGCGTGGTGGTGCAGGCTGTGTGTGAGTGTTGGTACTAGAGGCGTGGTGGTGCATGCTGTGTGTGAGTGTTGTGGTACTAGAGGCGTGGTGGTGCAGGCTGTGTGTGAGTGTTGGTACTAGAGGCGTGGTGGTGCAGGCTGTGTGTGAGTGTTGGTACTAGAGGCGTGGTGGTGGTGGTGCAGGCTGTGTGTGAGTGTTGGTACTAGAGGCGTGGTGGTGCAGGCTGTGTGTGAGTGTTGTGGTACTAGTGGCGTGGTGGTGGTGCAGGCTGTGTGTGAGTGTTGGTACTAAAGGCGTGGTGGTGCAGGCTGTGTGTGAGTGTTGTGGTAATAGAGGCGTGGTGGTGGTGCAGGCTGTGTGTGAGTGTTGGTACTAGAGGCTTGGTGGTGGTGCAGGCTGTGTGTGAGTGTTGTGGTACTAGTGGCGTGGTGAGGGTGCAGGCTGTGTGTGAGTGTTGGTACTAGAGGCGTGGTGGTGGTGCAGGCTGTGTTTGAGTGTTGGTACTAGAGGCGTGGTGGTGGTGCAGGCTGTGTGTGAGTGTTGTGGTACTAGAGGCGTGGTGGTGGTGCAGGCTGTGTCTGAGTGTTGGTACTAGAGGCGTGGTGGTGGTGCAGGCTGTGTGTGAGTGTTGGTACTAGAGGCGTGGTGGTGGCGCAGGCTGTGTGTGAGTGTTGTGGTACTAGAGGCGTGGTGGTGCAGGCTGTGTGTGAGTGTTGGTACTAGAGGCGTGGTGGTGCAGGCTGTGTGTGAGTGTTGTGGTACTAGAGGGGTGGTGGTGCAGGCTGTGTGTGAGTGTTGGTACTAGAGGCGTGGTGGTGGTGCAGAATCTGTGTGAGTGTTGTGGTACTAGAGGCGTGGTGGTGGTGCAGGCTGTGTGTGAGTGTTGGTACTAGAGGCGTGGTGGTGCAGGCTGTGTGTGAGTGTTGCTACTAGAGGCGTGGTGGTGGTGGTGCAGGCTGTGTGTGAGTGTTGTGGTACTAGAGGCGTGGTGGTGCAGGCTGTGTGTGAGTATTGGTACTAGAGGTGTGGTGGTGTGCAGGCTGTGTGTAAGTGTTGGCACTAGAGGCGTGGTGGTGGTGCAGGCTGTGCGTGAGTGTTTTTACTAGAGGCGTGGTGGTGGTAGTGGTGCAGGCTGTGTGTGAGTGTTGGTACTAGATGCGTGGTGGTGTTCCAGGCTGTGTGTGAGTGTTGTGGTACTAGAGGCGTGGTGGTGGTGCAGGCTGTGTGTGAGTGTTGGTACTAGAGGCGTGGTGGTGGTGCAGGCTGTGTGTGAGTGTTGGTACTAGAGGCATGGTGGTGCTGGCTGTGTGTGAGTGTTGTGGTACTAGAGGCGTGGTGGTGGTGCAGGCTGTCTGTGATTGTTGGTACTAGAGGCGTGGTGGTGGTGGTGGTGCAGGCTGTGTGTGAGTGTTGTGGTACTAGAGGCGTGGTGGTGCAGGCTGTGTGTAAGTGTTGTGGTACTAGAGGCGTGGTGGTGCAGGCTGTGTGTGAGTGTTGGTACTAGAGGCGTGGTGGTGCATGCTGTGTTTAAGTGTTGTGGTAATAGAGGCGTGGAGGTGCAGGCTGTGTGTGAGTGTTGGTACTAGAGGCGTGGTGGTGCAGGCTGTGTGTGAGTGTTGGTACTAGAGGCGTGGTGGTGGTGGTGGTGGTGCAGGCTGTGTGTGAGTGTTGGTCCTAGAGGCGTGGTGGTGCAGGCTGTGTGTGAGTGTTGGTACTAGAGGCGTGGTGGTGGTGCAGGCTGTGAGTGATTGTTGGTACTAGAGGCATGGTGGTGGTGCAGGCTGTGTGTGAGTGTTGGTACTAGAGGCGTGGTGGTGCAGGCTGTGTGTGAGTGTTGTGGTAATAGAGGCGTGGTGGTGGTGCAGGCTGTGTGTGAGTGTTGGTACTAGAGGCTTGGTGATGGTGCAGGCTGTGTGTGAGTGTTGTGGTACTAGTGGCGTGGTGGTGGTGCAGGCTGTGTGTGAGTGTTGGTACTAGAGGCGTGGTGGTGGTGCAGGCTGTGTTTGAGTGTTGGTACTAGAGGCGTGGTGGTGGTGCAGGCTGTGTGTGAGTGTTGGTACTAGAGGCGTGGTGGTGGTGCAGGCTGTGTTTGAGTGTTGGTACTAGAGGCGTGGTGGTGGTGCAGGCTGTGTGTTCGTGTTGTCGTACTAGAGGCGTGGTGGTGGTGCAGGCTGTGTCTGAGTGTTGGTACTAGAGGCGTGGTGGTGGTGCAGGCTGTGTGTGAGTGTTGGTACTAGAGGCGTGGTGGTGGTGCAGGCTGTGTGTGAGTGTTGTGGTACTAGAGGCGTGGTGGTGCAGGCTGTGTGTGAGTGTTGGTACTAGAGGCGTGGTGGTGCAGGCTGTGTGTGAGTGTTGTGGTACTAGAGGGGTGGTGGTGCAGGCTGTGTCTGAGTGTTGGTACTAGAGGCGTGGTGGTGGTGCAGAATGTGTGTGAGTGTTGTGGTACTAGAGGCGTGGTGGTGGTGCAGGCTGTGTGTGAGTGTTGGTACTAGAGGCGTGGTGGTGCAGGCTGTGTGTGAGTGTTGCTACTAGAGGCGTGGTGGTGGTGGTGCAGGCTGTGTGTGAGTGTTGTGGTATTAGAGGCGTGGTGGTGCAGGCTGTGTGTGAGTGTTGGTACTAGAGGCGTGGTGGTGTGCAGGCTGTGTGTAAGTGTTGGCACTAGAGGCGTGGTGGTGGTGCAGGCTGTGCGTGAGTGTTTTTACTAGAGGCGTGGTGGTGGTAGTGGTGCAGGCTGTGTGTGAGTGTTGGTACTAGATGCGTGGTGGTGTTGCAGGCTGTGTGTGAGTGTTGTAGTACTAGAGGCGTGGTGGTGGTGGTGCAGGCTGTGTGTGAGTGTTGGTACTAGAGGCGTGGTGGTGGTGGTGGTGCAGGCTGTGTGTGAGTGTTGGTACTAGAGGCATGGTGGTGCAGGCTGTGTGTGAGTGTTGTGGTACTAGAGGCGTGGTGGTGGTGCAGGCTGTGTGTGAGTGCTGGTACTAGAGGCGTGGTGGTGCAGGCTGTGTGTGAGTGTTGGTACTAGAGGCGTGGTGGTGGTGGTGGAGGCTGTGTGAATGTTGGTACTAGAGGCGTGGTGGTGCAGGCTGTGTGTGAGTGTTGGTACTAGAAGCGTGGTGGTGCTGGCTGTGTGTGATGTTGTGGTACTATAGGCGTGGTGGTGGTGCAGGCTGCGAGTGATTGTTGGTACTAGAGGCGTGGTGGTGGTGCAGGCTGTGTTTGAGTGTTGGTACTAGAGGCGTGGTGGTGGTGCAGGCAGTGTGTGAGTGTTGGTACTAGAGGAGTGGTGGTGCAGGCTGTGTGTGAGTGTTGTGGTAATAGAGGCGTGGTGGTGGTGCAGGCTGTGTGTGAGTGTTGGTACTAGAGGCTTGGTGGAGGTGCAGGCTGTGTGTGAGTGTTGTGGTACTAAAGGCGTGGTGGTGGTGCAGGCTGTGTGTGAGTGTTGGTACTAGAGGCGTGGTGCAGGCTGTGTTTGAGTGTTGGTACTAGAGAAGTGGTGGTGGAGAAGGCTGTGTGTGAGTGTTGTGGTACTAGAGGCGTGGTGGTGGTGCAGGCTGTGTCTGAGTGTTTGTACTGTAGGCGTGGTGGTGGTGCAGGCTGTGTGTGAGTGTTGGTACTAAAGGCGTGGTGGTGGTGCAGGCTGTGTGTTAGTGTTGTGGTACTAGAGGCGTGGTTGTGCAGGCTGTGTGTGAGTGTTGGTACTAGAGGCGTGGTGGTGCAGGCTGTGTGTGAGTGTTGGTACTAGAGGCGTGGTGGTGCAGGCTGTGTGTGAGTGTTGGTACTAGAGGCGTGGTGGTGGTGGTGCAGGCTGTGTGTGAGTGTTGGTACTAGAGGCGGAGTTGTGCTGGCTGTGTGTGAGTGTTGGTACTAGAGGCGTGGTGGTGGTGCAGAATGTGTGTGAGTGTTGTGGTACTAGAGGCGTGGTGGTGGTGCAGGCTGTGTGTGAGTGTTGGTACTAGAGGGGTGGTGGTGCAGGCTGTGTGTGAGTGTTGGTACTAGAGGCGTGGTGGTGGTGCAGAATGTGTGTGAGTGTTGTGGTACTAGAGGCGTGGTGGTGGTGCAGGCTGTGTGTGAGTGTTGGTACTAGAGGCGTGGTGGTGCAGGCTGTGTGTGAGTGTTGCTACTAGAGGCGTGGTGGTGGTGGTGGTGCAGGCTGTGTGTGAGTGTTGTGGTACTAGAGGCGTGGTGGTGCAGGCTGTGTGTGAGTGTTGGTACTAGAGGCGTGGTGGTGGTGGTGCAGGCTGTGTGAATGTTGGTACTAGAGGCGTGGTGGTGCAGGCTGTGTGTGAGTGTTGGTACTAGAAGCGTGGTGGTGCTGGCTGTGTGTGATGTTGTGGTACTAGAGGCGTGGTGGTGGTGCAGGCTGCGAGTGATTGTTGGTACTAGAGGCGTGGTGGTGGAGCAGGCTGTGTTTGAGTGTTGGTACTAGAGGCGTGGTGGTGGTGCAGGCAGTGTGTGAGTGTTGGTACTAGAGGCGTGGTGGTGCAGGCTGTGTGTGAGTGTTGTGGTAATAGAGGCGTGGTGGTGGTGCAGGCTGTGTGTGAGTGTTGGTACTAGAGGCTTGGTGGTGGTGCAGGCTGTGTGTCAGTGTTGTGGTACTAGAGGCGTGGTGGTGGTGCAGGCTGTGTGTGAGTGTTGGTACTAGAGGCGTGGTGGTGGTGCAGGCTGTGTTTGAGTGTTGGTACTAGAGGAGTGGTGGTGGTGAAGGCTGTGTGTGAGTGTTGTGGTACTAGAGGCGTGGTGGTGGTGCAGGCTGTGTCTGAGTGTTGGTACTGTAGGCGTGGTGGTGGTGCAGGCTGTGTGTGAGTGTTGGTACTAAAGGCGTGGTGGTGGTGCAGGCTGTGTGTTAGTGTTGTGGTACTAGAGGCGTGGTGGTGCAGGCTGTGTGTGAGTGTTGGTACTAGAGGCGTGGTGGTGCAGGCTGTGTGTGAGTGTTGTGGTACTAGACGGGTGGTGGTGCAGGCTGTGTGTGAGTGTTGGTACTAGAGGCGTGGTGGTGCAGGCTGTGTGTGAGTGTTGGTACTAGAGGCGTGGTGGTGGTGGTGCAGGCTGTGTGTGAGTGTTGGTACCAGAGGCGGAGTGGTGCTGGCTGTGTGTGAGTGTTGGTACTAGAGGCGTGGAGGTGGTGCATGCTGTGTGTGAGTGTTGTGGTACTAGAGGCGTGGTGGTGGTGCAGGCTGTGTGTGAGTGTTGGTACTAGAGGCGTGGTGGTGAAGGCTGTGTGTGATTGTTTTTACTAGAGGCGTGGTGTTAGTGCAGAATGTGTGTGAGTGTTGTGGTACTAGAGGCGTGGTGGTGGTGGTGCAGGCTGTGTGTGAGTGTTGGTACTAGAGGCTTGGTGGTGGTGCAGGCTGTGTGTGAGTGTTGTGGTACTAGAGGCGTGGTGGTGGTGCAGGCTGTGTGTGAGTGTTGGTACTAGAGGCGTGGTGGTGGTGCAATCTGTGTTTGAGTGTTGGTACTAGAGGCGTGGTGGTGGTGGTGGAGGTGGTGCAGGCTGTGTGTGAGTGTTGGTACTAGAGGCGTGGTGGTGCAGGCTGTGTGTGAGTGTTGTGGTACTAGAGGCGTGGTGGTGCAGGCTGTGTGTGAGTGTTGGTACTAGAGGCGTGGTGGTGCATGCTGTGTGTGAGTGTTGTGGTACTAGAGTCGTGGTGGTGCAGGCTGTGTGTGTGTGTTGGTACTAGAGGCGTAGTGGTGCAGGCTGTGTGTTAGTGTTGTGGTACTAGAGGCGTGGTGGTGCAGGCTGTGTGTGAGTGTTGGTACTAGAGGCGTGGTGGTGCAGGCTGTGTGTGAGTGTTGTGGTACTAGACGGGTGGTGGTGCAGGCTGTGTGTGAGTGTTGGTACTAGAGGCGTGGTGGTGCAGGCTGTGTGTGAGTGTTGGTACTAGAGGCGTGGTGGTGGTGGTGCAGGCTGTGTGTGAGTGTTGGTACCAGAGGCGGAGTGGTGCTGGCTGTGTGTGAGTGTTGATACTAGAGGCGTGGAGGTGGTGCATGCTGTGTGTGAGTGTTGTGGTACTAGAGGCGTGGTGGTGGTGCAGGCTGTGTGTGAGTGTTGGTACTAGAGGCGTGGTGGTGAAGGCTGTGTGTCATTGTTTTTACTAGAGGCGTGGTGTTGGTGCAGAATGTGTGTGAGTGTTGTGGTACTAGAGGCGTGGTGGTGGTGCAGGCTGTGTGTGAGTGTTGGTACTAGAGGCGTGGTGGTGGTGCAATCTGTGTTTGAGTGTTGGTACTAGAGGAGTGGTGGTGGTGAAGGCTGTGTGTGAGTGTTGTGGTACTAGAGGCGTGGTGGTGGTGCAGGCTGTGTGTGATTGTTGGTACTAGAGGCGTGGTGGTGGTGGTGGTGGTGCAGGCTGTGTGTGAGTGTTGGTACTAGAGGCGTGGTGTTGGTGCAGAATGTGTGTGAGTGTTGTGGTACTAGAGGCGTGGTGGTGGTGCAGGCTGTGTGTGAGTGTTGGTACTAGAGGCGTGGTGGTGGTGCAATCTGTGTTTGAGTGTTGGTACTAGAGGAGTGGTGGTGGTGAAGGCTGTGTGTGAGTGTTGTGGTACTAGAGGCGTGGTGGTGGTGCAGGCTGTGTGTGATTGTTGGTACTAGAGGCGTGGTGGTGGTGGTGGTGGTGGTGCAGGCTGTGTGTGAGTGTTGGTACTAGAGGCGTGGTGGTGCAGGCTGTGTGTGAGTGTTGTGGTACTAGAGGCGTGGTGGTGCAGGCTGTGTGTGAGTGTTGGTACTAGAGGCGTGGTGGTGCATGCTGTGTGTGAGTGTTGTGGTACTAGAGTCGTGGTGGTGCAGGCTGTGTGTGTGTGTTGGTACTAGATTCGTAGTGGTGCAGGCTGTGTGTGAGTGTTGGTACTAGAGGCGTGGTGGTGGTGCAGGCTGTGTGTGAGTGTTGGTACTAGAGGCGTGGTGGTGCAGGCTGTGTGTGAGTGTTGTGGTAATAGAGGCGTGGTGGTGGTGCAGGCTGTGTGTGAGTGTTGGTACTAGAGGCTTGGTGGTGGTGCAGGCTGTGTGTGAGTGTTGTGGTACTAGAGGCGTGGTGGTGGTGCTGGCTGTGTGTGAGTGTTGGTACTAGAGGCGTGGTGGTGGTGCAGGCTGTGTTTGAGTGTTGGTACTAGAGGTTTGGTGGTGGTGCAGTCTGTGTGTGAGTGTTGTGGTACTAGAGGCGTGGTGGTGGTGCAGGCTGTGTGTGAGTGTTGGTACTAGAGGCGTGGTGGTTTTGCAGGCTGTGTGTGAGTGTTGTGGTACTAGAGGCGTGGTGGTGTAGGCTGTGTGTGAGTGTTGGTACTAGAGGCGTGGTGGTGCAGGCTGTGTGTGAGTGTTGTGGTACTAGAGGGGTGGTGGTGCAGGCTGTGTGTGAGTGTTGGTACTAGAGGCGTGGTGGTGTAGGCTGTGTGTGAGTGTTTTGGTACTAGAGGCGTGGTGGTGGTGCAGGCTGTGTGTGAGTGTTGGTACTAGAGGCGTGGTGGTGCAGGCTGTGTGTGAGTGTTGCTACTAGAGGCATGGTGGTGGTGGTGGTGGTGCAGGCTGTGTGTGAGTGTTGTGGTACTAGAGGCGTGGTCTTGGTGGTGCAGGCTGTGTGTGAGTGTTTGTACTAGAGGCGTAGTGGTGGTGCAGGCTGTGTGTGAGTGTTGGTACTAGAGGCGTGGTGGTGGTGCAGGCTGTGTTTGAGTGTTGGTACTAGAGGGGTGGTGGTGGTGCAGGCTGTGTGTTAGTGTTGTGATACTAGAGGCGTGGTGGTGCAGGCTGTGTGTGAGTGTTGGTACTAGAGGCGTGGTGGTGCAGGCTGTGTGTGAGTGTTGTGGTACTAGACGGGTGGTGGTGCAGGCTGTGTGTGAGTGTTGGTACTAGAGGCGTGGTGGTGCAGGCTGTGTGTGAGTGTTGGTACTAGAGGCGTGGTGGTGGTGGTGCAGGCTGTGTGTGAGTGTTGGTACTAGAGGCGGAGTTGTGCTGGCTGTGTGTGAGTGTTGGTACTAGAGGCGTGGTGGTGGTGCATGCTGTGTGTGAGTGTTGTGGTACTAGAGGCGTGGTGGTGGTGCAGGCTGTGTGTGAGTGTTGGTAATAGAGGCGTGGTGGTGCAGGCTGTGTGTGAGTGTTGGTACTAGAGGCGTGGTGGTGAAGGCTGTGTGTGAGTGTTGTGGTACTAGAGGGGTGGTGGTGCAGGCTGTGTGTGAGTGTTGGTACTAGAGGCGTGGTGGTGGTGCAGAATGTGTGTGAGTGTTGTGGTACTAGAGGCGTGGTGGTGGTGCAGGCTGTGTGTGATGATGGTACTAGAGGCGTGGTGGTGGTGCAGGCTGTGTGTGATTGTTGGTACTAGAGGCGTGGTGGTGGTGGTGGTGGTGCAGGCTGTGTGTGAGTGTTGGAACTAGAGGCATGGTGGTGCAGGCTGTGTGTGAGTGTTGTGGTACTAGAGGCGTGGTGGTGGTGCAGGCTGTGTGTGAGTGTTGGTACTAGAGGCGTGGTGGTGCAGGCTGTGTGTGAGTGTTGGTACTAGAGGCGTGGTGGTGGTGGTGCAGGCTGTGTGAATGTTGGTACTAGAGGCGTGGTGGTGCAGGCTGTGTGTGAGTGTTGGTACTAGAAGCGTGGTGGTGCTGGCTGTGTGTGATGTTGTGGTACTAGAGGCGTGGTGGTGGTGCAGGCTGCGAGTGATTGTTGGTACTAGAGGCGTGGTGGTGGTGCAGGCTGTGTTTGAGTGTTGGTACTAGAGGCGTGGTGGTGGTGCAGGCAGTGTGTGAGTGTTGGTACTAGAGGCGTGGTGGTGCAGGCTGTGTGTGAGTGTTGTGGTAATAGAGGCGTGGTGGTGGTGCAGGCTGTGTGTGAGTGTTGGTACTAGAGGCTTGGTGGTGGTGCAGGCTGTGTGTGAGTGTTGTGGTACAAGAGGCGTGGTGGTGGTGCAGGCTGTGTATGAGTGTTGGTACTAGAGGCGTGGTGGTGGTGCAGGCTGTGTTTGAGTGTTGGTACTAGAGGAGTGGTGGTGGTGAAGGCTGTGTGTGAGTGTTGTGGTACTAGAGGCGTGGTGGTGGTGCAGGCTGTGTCTGAGTGTTGGTACTGTAGGCGTGGTGGTGGTGCAGGCTGTGTGTGAGTGTTGGTACTAAAGGCGTGGTGGTGGTGCAGGCTGTGTGTTAGTGTTGTGGTACTAGAGGCGTGGTGGTGCAGGCTGTGTGTGAGTGTTGGTACTAGAGGCGTGGTGGTGCAGGCTGTGTGTGAGTGTTGTGGTACTAGACGGGTGGTGGTGCAGGCTGTGTGTGAGTGTTGGTACCAGAGGCGTGGTGGTGCAGGCTGTGTGTGAGTGTTGGTACTAGAGGTGTGGTGGTGGTGGTGCAGGCTGTGTGTGAGTGTTGGTACCAGAGGCGGAGTGGTGCTGGCTGTGTGTGAGGATTGGTACTAGAGCCGTGGTGGTGGTGCATGCTGTGTGTGAGTGTTGTGGTACTAGAGGCGTGGTGGTGGTGCAGGCTGTGTGTGAGTGTTGGTACTAGAGGCTTGGTGGTGGTGCAGGCTGTGTGTGAGTGTTGTGGTACTAGAGGCGTGGTGGTGGTGCAGGCTGTGTGTGAGTGTTGGTACTAGAGGCGTGGTGGTGGTGCAATCTGTGTTTGAGTGTTGGTACTAGAGGAGTGGTGGTGGTGAAGGCTGTGTGTGAGTGTTGTGGTACTAGAGGCGTGGTGGTGGTGCAGGCTGTGTGTGATTGTTGGTACTAGAGGCGTGGTGGTGGTGGTGGTGGTGCAGGCTGTGTGTGAGTGTTGGTACTAGAGGAGTGGTGGTGGTGAAGGCTGTGTGTGAGTGTTGTGGTACTAGAGGCGTGGTGGTGGTGCAGGCTGTGTGTGATTGTTGGTACTAGAGGCGTGGTGGTGGTGGTGGTGGTGGTGCAGGCTGTGTGTGAGTGTTGGTACTAGAGGCGTGGTGGTGGTGCAGGCAGTGTGTGAGTGTTGGTACTAGAGGCGTGGTGGTGCAGGCTGTGTGTGAGTGTTGTGGTAATAGAGGCGTGGTGGTGGTGCAGGCTGTGTGTGAGTGTTGTGGTACTAGAGGCGTGGTGGTGGTGCAGGCTGTGTGTGAGTGTTGGTACTAGAGGCTTGGTGGTGGTGCAGGCTGTGTGTGAGTGTTGTGGTACTAGAGGCGTGGTGGTGGTGCAGGCTGTGTGTGAGTGTTGGTACTAGAGGCGTGGTGGTGGTGCAATCTGTGTTTGAGTGTTGGTACTAGAGGAGTGGTGGTGGTGAAGGCTGTGTGTGAGTGTTGTGGTACTAGAGGCGTGGTGGTGGTGCAGGCTGTGTGTGATTGTTGGTACTAGAGGCGTGGTGGTGGTGGTGGTGGTGCAGGCTGTGTGTGAGTGTTGGTACTAGAGGAGTGGTGGTGGTGAAGGCTGTGTGTGAGTGTTGTGGTACTAGAGGCGTGGTGGTGGTGCAGGCTGTGTGTGATTGTTGGTACTAGAGGCGTGGTGGTGGTGGTGGTGGTGGTGCAGGCTGTGTGTGAGTGTTGGTACTAGAGGAGTGGTGGTGAAGGCTGTGTGTGAGTGTTGTGGTACTAGAGGGGTGGTGGTGCAGGCTGTGTGTGAGTGTTGGTACTAGAGGCGTGGTGGTGGTGCAGAATGTGTGTGAGTGTTGTGGTACTAGAGGCGTGGTGGTGGTGCAGGCTGTGTGTGATGATGGTACTAGAGGCGTGGTGGTGGTGCAGGCTGTGTGTGATTGTTGGTACTAGAGGCGTGGTGGTGGTGGTGGTGGTGCAGGCTGTGTGTGAGTGTTGGAACTAGAGGCATGGTGGTGCAGGCTGTGTGTGAGTGTTGTGGTACTAGAGGCGTGGTGGTGGTGCAGGCTGTGTGTGAGTGTTGGTACTAGAGGCGTGGTGGTGCAGGCTGTGTGTGAGTGTTGGTACTAGAGGCGTGGTGGTGGTGGTGCAGGCTGTGTGAATGTTGGTACTAGAGGCGTGGTGGTGCAGGCTGTGTGTGAGTGTTGGTACTAGAAGCGTGGTGGTGCTGGCTGTGTGTGATGTTGTGGTACTAGAGGCGTGGTGGTGGTGCAGGCTGCGAGTGATTGTTGGTACTAGAGGCGTGGTGGTGGTGCAGGCTGTGTTTGAGTGTTGGTACTAGAGGCGTGGTGGTGGTGCAGGCAGTGTGTGAGTGTTGGTACTAGAGGCGTGGTGGTGCAGGCTGTGTGTGAGTGTTGTGGTAATAGAGGCGTGGTGGTGGTGCAGGCTGTGTGTGAGTGTTGGTACTAGAGGCTTGGTGGTGGTGCAGGCTGTGTGTGAGTGTTGTGGTACAAGAGGCGTGGTGGTGGTGCAGGCTGTGTATGAGTGTTGGTACTAGAGGCGTGGTGGTGGTGCAGGCTGTGTTTGAGTGTTGGTACTAGAGGAGTGGTGGTGGTGAAGGCTGTGTGTGAGTGTTGTGGTACTAGAGGCGTGGTGGTGGTGCAGGCTGTGTCTGAGTGTTGGTACTGTAGGCGTGGTGGTGGTGCAGGCTGTGTGTGAGTGTTGGTACTAAAGGCGTGGTGGTGGTGCAGGCTGTGTGTTAGTGTTGTGGTACTAGAGGCGTGGTGGTGCAGGCTGTGTGTGAGTGTTGGTACTAGAGGCGTGGTGGTGCAGGCTGTGTGTGAGTGTTGTGGTACTAGACGGGTGGTGGTGCAGGCTGTGTGTGAGTGTTGGTACTAGAGGCGTGGTGGTGCAGGCTGTGTGTGAGTGTTGGTACTAGAGGTGTGGTGGTGGTGGTGCAGGCTGTGTGTGAGTGTTGGTACCAGAGGCGGAGTGGTGCTGGCTGTGTGTGAGGATTGGTACTAGAGCCGTGGTGGTGGTGCATGCTGTGTGTGAGTGTTGTGGTACTAGAGGCGTGGTGGTGGTGCAGGCTGTGTGTGAGTGTTGGTACTAGAGGCTTGGTGGTGGTGCAGGCTGTGTGTGAGTGTTGTGGTACTAGAGGCGTGGTGGTGGTGCAGGCTGTGTGTGAGTGTTGGTACTAGAGGCGTGGTGGTGGTGCAATCTGTGTTTGAGTGTTGGTACTAGAGGAGTGGTGGTGGTGAAGGCTGTGTGTGAGTGTTGTGGTACTAGAGGCGTGGTGGTGGTGCAGGCTGTGTGTGATTGTTGGTACTAGAGGCGTGGTGGTGGTGGTGGTGCAGGCTGTGTGTGAGTGTTGGTACTAGAGGCGTGGTGGTGCATGCTGTGTGTGAGTGTTGTGGTACTAGAGTCGTGGTGGTGCAGGCTGTGTGTGTGTGTTGGTACTAGAGGCGTGGTGGTGCAGGCTGTGTGTGAGTGTTGGTACTAGAGGCGTGGTGGTGGTGGTGGTGGTGCAGGCTGTGTGTGAGTGTTGGTACTAGAGGCATGGTGGTGCAGGCTGTGTGTGAGTGTTGTGGTACTAGAGGCGTGGTGGTGGTGCAGGCTGTGTGTGAGTGTTAGTACTAGAGGCGTGGTGGTGCAGGCTGTGTGTGAGTGTTGGTACTAGAGGCGTGGTGGTGGTGGTGCAGGCTGTGTGAATGTTGGTACTAGAGGCGTGGTGGTACAGGCTGTGTGTGAGTGTTGGTACTAGAAGCGTGGTGGTGCTGGCTGTGTGTGATGTTGTGGTACTAGAGGCGTGGTGGTGGTGCAGGCTGCGAGTGATTGTTGGTACTAGAGGCGTGGTGGTGGTGCAGGCTGTGTGTGAGTGTTGTGGTAATAGAGGCGTGGTGGTGGTGCAGGCTGTGTGTGAGTGTTGGTACTAGAGGCTTGGTGGTGGTGCAGGCTGTGTGTGAGTGTTGTGGTACTAGAGGCGTGGTGGTGGTGCAGGCTGTGTGTGAGTGTTGGTACTAGAGGCGTGGTGGTGGTGCAGGCTGTGTTTGAGTGTTGGTACTAGAGGAGTGGTGGTGGTGAAGGCTGTGTGTGAGTGTTGTGGTACTAGAGGCGTGGTGGTGGTGCAGGCTGTGTCTGAGTGTTGGTACTGTAGGCGTGGTGGTGGTGCAGGCTGTGTGTGAGTGTTGGTACTAGAGGCGTGGTGGTGGTGCAGGCTGTGTGTTAGTGTTGTGGTACTAGAGGTGTGGTGGAGCAGGCTGTGTGTGAGTGTTGGTACTAGAGGCGTGGTGGTGGTGGTGGTGGTGCAGGCTGTGTGTGAGTGTTGGTTCTAGAGGCATGGTGGTGCAGGCTGTGTGTGAGTGTTGTGGTACTAGAGGTGTGGTGGTGGTGCAGGCTGTGTGTGAGTGTTGGTACTAGAGGCGTGGTGGTGCAGGCTGTGTGTGAGTGTTGGTACTAGAGGCGTGGTGGTGGTGGTGCAGGCTGTGTGAATGTTGGTACTAGAGGCGTGGTGGTGCAGGCTGTGTGTGAGTGTTGGTACTAGAAGCGTGGTGGTGCTGGCTGTGTGTGATGTTGTGGTTCTAGAGGCGTGGTGGTGGTGCAGGCTGCGAGTGATTGTTGGTACTAGAGGCATGGTGGTGGTGCAGGCTGTGTTTGAGTGTTGGTACTAGAGGCGTGGTGGTGGTGCAGGCTGTGTTTGAGTGTTGGTACTAGAGGCTTGGTGGTGGTGCAGGCTGTGTGTGAGTGTTGTGGTACTAGAGGCGTGGTGGTGGTGCAGGCTGTGTGTGAGTGTTGGTACTAGAGGCGTGGTGGTGGTGCAGGCTGTGTTTGAGTGTTGGTACTAGAGGAGTGGTGGTGGTGAAGGCTGTGTTTGAGTGTTGTGGTACTAGAGGCGTGGTGGTGGTGCAGGCTGTGTCTGAGTGTTGGTACTGTAGGCGTGGTGGTGGTGCAGGCTGTGTGTGAGTGTTGGTACTAGAGGCGTGGTGGTGGTGCAGGCTGTGTGTTAGTGTGTGGTACTAGAGGCGTGGTTGTGCAGGCTGTGTGTGAGTGTTGGTACTAGAGGCGTGGTGGTGCAGGCTGTGTGTGAGTGTTGTGGTACTCGACGGGTGGTGGTGCAGGCTGTGTGTGAGGGTTGGTACTAGAGGCGTGGTGGTGCAGGCTGTGTGTGAGTGTTGGTACTAGAGGCGTGGTGGTGGTGGTGGTGCAGGCTGTGCGTGAGTGTTGGTACCAGAGGCGGAGTGGTGCTGGCTGTGTGTGAGTGTTGGTACTAGAGGCGTGGTGGTGGTGCATGCTGTGTGTGAGTGTTGTGGTACTAGAGGCGTGGTGGTGGTGCAGGCTGTGTGTGAGTGTTGGTACTAGAGGCTTGGTGGTGGTGCAGGCTGTGTGTGAGTGTTGTGGTACTAGAGACGTGGTGGTGGTGCAGGCTGTGTGTGAGTGTTGGTACTAGAGGCGTGGTGGTGGTGCAATCTGTGTTTGAGTGTTGGTACTAGAGGAGTGGTGGTGGTGAAGGCTGTGTGTGAGTGTTGTGGTACTAGAGGCGTGGTGGTGGTGCAGGCTGTGTGTGATTGTTGGTACTAGAGGCGTGGTGGTGGTGGTGGTGGTGCAGGCTGTGTGTGAGTGTTGGTACTAGAGGAGTGGTGGTGCAGGCTGTGTGTGAGTGTTGTGGTACTAGAGGCGTGGTGGTGCAGGCTGTGTGTGAGTGTTGGTACTAGAGGCGTGGTGGTGCAGGCTGTGTGTGAGTGTTGTGGTACTAGAGTCGTGGTGGTGCAGGCTGTGTGTGTGTGTTGGTACTAGAGGCGTGGTGGTGCAGGCTGTGGGTGAGTGTTGATACTAGAGGCGTGGTGGTGGTGGTGGTGCAGGCTGTGTGTGAGTGTTGGTACTAGAGGCGTGGTGGTGCAGGCTGTGTGTGAGTGTTGGTACTAGAAGCGTGGTGGTGCTGGCTGTGTGTGATGTTGTGGTACTAGAGGCGTGGTGGTGGTGCAGGCTGTGTGTGAATGTTGGTACTAGAGGCGTGGTGGTGGTGCAGGCTGTGAGTGATTGTTGGTACTAGAGGCGTGGTGGTGGTGCAGGCTGTGTTTGAGTGTTGGTACTAGAGGCGTTGTGGTGGTGCAGGCTGCGTGTGAGTGTTGGTACTAGAGACGTGGTGGTGCAGGCTGTGTGTGAGTGTTGTGGTAATAGAGGCGTGGTGGTTGTGCAGGCTGTGTGTGAGTGTTGGTACTAGAGGCTTGGTGGTGGTGCAGGCTGTTTGTGAGTATTGTGGTACTAGATGCGTGGTGGTGGTGCAGGCTGTGTGTGAGTGTTGGTACTAGAGGCGTGGTGGTGGTGCATGCTGTGTTTGAGTGTTGGTACTAGAGGTGTGGTGGTGGTGCAGTCTGTGTGTGAGTGTTGTGGTACTAGAGGCGTGGTGGTGGTGCAGGCTGTGTCTGAGTGTTGGTACTAGAGGCGTGGTGGTGGTGGTGCAGGCTGTGTGTGAGTGTTGGTACTAGAGGCGTGGTGGTTTTGCAGGCTGTGTGTGAGTGTTGTGGTACTAGAGGCGTGGTGGTGTAGGCTGTGTGTGAGTGTTGGTACTAGAGGCGTGGTGGTGCAGGCTGTGTGTGAGTGTTGTGGTACTAGAGGGGTGGTGGTGCAGGCTGTGCGTGAGTGTTGGTACTAGAGGCGTGGTGGTGTAGGCTGTGTGTGAGTGTTTTGGTACTAGAGGCGTGGTGGTGGTGCAGGCTGTGTGTGAGTGTTGGTACTAGAGGCGTGGTGGTGCAGGCTGTGTATGAGTGTTGCTACTAGAGGCGTGGTGGTGGTGGTGCAGGCTGTGTGTGAGTGTTGTGGTACTAGAGGCGTGGTGGTGGTGGTGCAGGCTGTGTGTGAGTGTTGGTACTAGAGGCGTGGTGGTGGTGCAGGCTGTGTGTGAGTGTTGGTACTAGAGGCGTGGTGGTGGTGCAGGCTGTGTGTGAGTGTTGGTACTAGAGGCGTCGTGGTGCAGGCTGTGTGTGAGTGTTGGTACTAGAGGCGTGGTGGTGGTGGTGCAGCCTGTGTGTGAGTGTTGCTACTAGAGGCGTGGTGGTGCAGGCTGTGTGTGAGTGTTGGTACTAGAAGCGTGGTGGTGCTGGCTGTGTGTGAGTGTTGTGGTACTAGAGGCGTGGTGGTGGTGCAGGCTGTGTGGGAGTGTTGGTACTAGAGGCGTAGTGGTGCAGGCTGTGTGTGAGTGGTGGTACTAGAGGCGTGGTGGTGGTGGTGGTGCAGGCTGTGTGTGAGTGTTGTGGTACTAGAGGCGTGGTGGTGGTGCAGGCTGTGTGTGAGTGTTGGTACTAGAGGCGGGTTGGTGGTGCAGGCTGTGTGTGAGTGTTGGTACTAGAGGCGTGGTGGTGCAGGCTGTGTGTGAGTGTTGGTACTAGAGGCGTGGTGGTGGTGGTGCAGGCTGTGTGAATGTTGGTACTAGAGGCGTGGTGGTGCAGGCTGTGTGTGAGTGTTGGTACTAGAAGCGTGGTGGTGCTGGCTGTGTGTGATGTTGTGGTACTAGAGGCGTGGTGGTGGTGCAGGCTGCGAGTGATTGTTGGTACTAGAGGCATGGTGGTGGTGCAGGCTGTGTTTGAGTGTTGGTACTAGAGGCGTGGTGGTGGTGCAGGCTGTGTTTGAGTGTTGGTACTAGAGGCTTGGTGGTGGTGCAGGCTGTGTGTGAGTGTTGGTACTAGAGGCGTGGTGGTGGTGCAGGCTGTGTTTGAGTGTTGGTACTAGAGGAGTGGTGGTGGTGAAGGCTGTGTTTGAGTGTTGTGGTACTAGAGGCGTGGTGGTGGTGCAGGCTGTGTCTGAGTGTTGGTACTGTAGGCGTGGTGGTGGTGCAGGCTGTGTGTGAGTGTTGGTACTAGAGGCGTGGTGGTGGTGCAGGCTGTGTGTTAGTGTGTGGTACTAGAGGCGTGGTGGTGCAGGCTGTGTGTGAGTGTTGGTACTAGAGGCGTGGTGGTGCAGGCTGTGTGTGAGTGTTGTGGTACTCGACGGGTGGTGGTGCAGGCTGTGTGTGAGGGTTGGTACTAGAGGCGTGGTGGTGCAGGCTGTGTGTGAGTGTTGGTACTAGAGGCGTGGTGGTGGTGGTGCAGGCTGTGCGTGAGTGTTGGTACCAGAGGCGGAGTGGTGCTGGCTGTGTGTGAGTGTTGGTACTAGAGGCGTGGTGGTGGTGCATGCTGTGTGTGAGTGTTGTGGTACTAGAGGCGTGGTGGTGGTGCAGGCTGTGTGTGAGTGTTGGTACTAGAGGCTTGGTGGTGGTGCAGGCTGTGTGTGAGTGTTGTGGTACTAGAGACGTGGTGGTGGTGCAGGCTGTGTGTGAGTGTTGGTACTAGAGGCGTGGTGGTGGTGCAATCTGTGTTTGAGTGTTGGTACTAGAGGAGTGGTGGTGGTGAAGGCTGTGTGTGAGTGTTGTGGTACTAGAGGCGTGGTGGTGGTGCAGGCTGTGTGTGATTGTTGGTACTAGAGGTGTGGTGGTGGTGGTGGTGCAGGCTGTGTGTGAGTGTTGGTACTAGAGGAGTGGTAGTGCAGGCTGTATGTGAGTGTTGTGGTACTAGAGGCGTGGTGGTGCAGGCTGTGTGTGAGTGTTGGTACTAGAGGCGTGGTGGTGCATGCTGTGTGTGAGTGTTGTGGTACTAGAGTCGTGGTGGTGCAGGCTGTGTGTGTGTGTTGGTACTAGAGGCGTGGTGGTGCAGGCTGTGGGTGAGTGTTGATACTAGAGGCGTGGTGGTGGTGGTGCAGGCTGTGTGTGAGTGTTGGTACTAGAGGCGTGGTGGTGCAGGCTGTGTGTGAGTGTTGGTACTAGAAGCGTGGTGGTGCTGGCTGTGTGTGATGTTGTGGTACTAGAGGCGTGGTGGTGGTGCAGGCTGTGTGTGAATGTTGGTACTAGAGGCGTGGTGGTGGTGCAGGCTGTGAGTGATTGTTGGTACTAGAGGCGTGGTGGTGGTGCAGGCTGTGTTTGAGTGTTGGTACTAGAGGCGTTGTGGTGGTGCAGGCTGCGTGTGAGTGTTGGTACTAGAGACGTGGTGGTGCAGGCTGTGTGTGAGTGTTGTGGTAATAGAGGCGTGGTGGTTGTGCAGGCTGTGTGTGAGTGTTGGTACTAGAGGCTTGGTGGTGGTGCAGGCTGTTTGTGAGTATTGTGGTACTAGATGCGTGGTGGTGGTGCAGGCTGTGTGTGAGTGTTGGTACTAGAGGCGTGGTGGTGGTGCATGCTGTGTTTGAGTGTTGGTACTAGAGGTGTGGTGGTGGTGCAGTCTGTGTGTGAGTGTTGTGGTACTAGAGGCGTGGTGGTGGTGCAGGCTGTGTCTGAGTGTTGGTACTAGAGGCGTGGTGGTGGTGCAGGCTGTGTGTGAGTGTTGGTACTAGAGGCGTGGTGGTTTTGCAGGCTGTGTGTGAGTGTTGTGGTACTAGAGGCGTGGTGGTGTAGGCTGTGTGTGAGTGTTGGTACTAGAGGCGTGGTGGTGCAGGCTGTGTGTGAGTGTTGTGGTACTAGAGGGGTGGTGGTGCAGGCTGTGCGTGAGTGTTGGTACTAGAGGCGTGGTGGTGTAGGCTGTGTGTGAGTGTTTTGGTACTAGAGGCGTGGTGGTGGTGCAGGCTGTGTGTGAGTGTTGGTACTAGAGGCGTGGTGGTGCAGGCTGTGTATGAGTGTTGCTACTAGAGGCGTGGTGGTGGTGGTGCAGGCTGTGTGTGAGTGTTGTGGTACTAGAGGCGTGGTGGTGGTGGTGCAGGCTGTGTGTGAGTGTTGGTACTAGAGGCGTGGTGGTGGTGCAGGCTGTGTGTGAGTGTTGGTACTAGAGGCGTGGTGGTGGTGCAGGCTGTGTGTGAGTGTTGGTACTAGAGGCGTCGTGGTGCAGGCTGTGTGTGAGTGTTGGTACTAGAGGTGTGGTGGTGGTGGTGCAGCCTGTGTGTGAGTGTTGCTACTAGAGGCGTGGTGGTGCAGGCTGTGTGTGAGTGTTGGTACTAGAAGCGTGGTGGTGCTGGCTGTGTGTGAGTGTTGTGGTACTAGAGGCGTGGTGGTGGTGCAGGCTGTGTGGGAGTGTTGGTACTAGAGGCGTAGTGGTGCAGGCTGTGTGTGAGTGGTGGTACTAGAGGCGTGGTGGTGGTGGTGGTGCAGGCTGTGTGTGAGTGTTGTGGTACTAGAGGCGTGGTGGTGGTGCAGGCTGTGTGTGAGTGTTGGTACTAGAGGCGGGTTGGTGGTGCAGGCTGTGTGTGAGTGTTGGTACTAGAGGCGTGGTGGTGCAGGCTGTGTGTGAGTGTTGGTACTAGAAGCGTGGTGGTGCTGGCTGTGTGTGTGTTGTGGTACGAGAGGCGTGGTGGTGGTGCAGGCTGTGTGTGAGTGTTGGTACTAGAGGCGTGGTGGTGGTGCAGGCTATGTGTGAGTGTTGGTACTCGAGGCGGAATGGTGCTGTCTGTGTGTGAGTGTTGGTACCAGAGGCGTGGTGGTGCAGGCTGTGTGTGAGTGTTGTGGTACTAGAGGCGTGGTGGTGGTGCAGGCTGTGTGTGAGTGTTGGTACTAGAGGCGTGGTGGTGCAGGCTGTGTGTGATTGTTGGTACTAGAGGCGTGGTGGTGGTGCAGAATGTTTGTGAGTGTTGTGGTACTAGACGCGTGGTGGTGGTGCAGGCTGTGTGTGAGTGTTTTTACTAGAGGCGTGGTGGTGCAGGCTGTGTGTGAATGTTGGTACTAGAGGCGTGGTGGTGGTGCAGGCTGTGTGTGAGTGTTGTGGTACTAGAGGCGTGGTGGTGGTGCAGGCTGTGTGTGAGTGTTGGTACTAGAGGCGTGGTGGTGGTGCAGGCTGTGTGTGAGTGTTGGTACTAGAGGCGTGGTGGTGGTGCAGGCTGTGTGTGAGTGTTGGTACTAGAGGCGTGGTGGTGGTGCAGGCTGTGTGTGAGTGTTGTGGTACTAGAGGCGTGGTGGTGCAGGCTGTGTGTGAGTGTTGGTACTAGAGGCGTGGTGGTGTTGCAGGCTGTGTGTGAGTGTTGTGGTACTAGAGGCGTGGTGGTGGTGCAGGCTGTGTGTGAGTGTTGGTACTAGAGGCGTGGTGGTGCAGGCTGTGTGTGAGTGTTGGTACTAGAGGCATGGTGGTGCAGGCAGTGTGTGAGTGTTGTGGTACTAGAGGCGTGGTGGTGGTGCAGGCTGTGTGTGAGTGTTGGTACTAGAGGCGTGGTGGTGCAGGCTGTGTGTGAGTGTTGGTACTAGAGGCGTGGTTGTGCAGGCTGTGTGTGAGTGTTGGTACTAGAAGCGTGGTGGTGCTGGCTGTGTGTGATGTTGTGGTACTAGAGGCGTGGTGGTGGTGCAGGCTGTGTGTGAATGTTGGTACTAGAGGCGTGGTGGTGGTGCAGGCTGTGAGTGATTGTTGGTACTAGAGGCGTATTGGTGGTGCAGGCTGTGTTTGAGTGTTGGTACTAGAGGCGTGGTGGTGGTGCAGGCAGTGTGTGAGTGTTGGTACTAGAGGCGTGGTGGTGCAGGCTGTGTGTGAGTGTTGTGGTAATAGAGGCGTGGTGGTGGTGCAGGCTGTGTGTGAGTGTTGGTACTAGAGGCTTGGTGGTGGTGCAGGCTGTGTGTGAGTGTTGTGGTACTAGAGGCGTGGTGGTGGTGCAGGCTGTGTGTGAGTGTTGGTACTAGAGGCGTGGTGGTGGTGCAGGCTGTGTTTGAGTGTTGGTACTAGAGGAGTGGTGGTGGTGAAGGCTGTGTGTGAGTGTTGTATTACTAGAGGCGTGGTGGTGGTGCAGGTTGTGTCTGAGTGTTGGTACTGTAGGCTTGGTGGTGGTGCTGGCTGTGTGTGAGTGTTGGTACTAGAGGCGTGGTGGTGCAGGCTGTGTGTGAATGTTGGTACTAGAGGCGTGGTGGTGGTGCAGGCTGTGTGTGAGTGTTGTGGTACTAGAGGCGTTGTGGTGGTGCAGGCTGTGTGTGAGTGTTGGTACTAGAGGCGTGGTGGTGGTGCAGGCTGTGTGTGAGTGTTGGTACTAGAGGCGTGGTGGTGGTGCAGGCTGTGTGTGAGTGTTGGTACTAGAGGCGTGGTGGTGGTGCAGGCTGTGTGTGAGTGTTGTGGTACTAGAGGCGTGGTGGTGCAGGCTGTGTGTGAGTGTTGGTACTAGAGGCGTGGTGGTGTTGCAGGCTGTGTGTGAGTGTTGTGGTACTAGAGGCGTGGTGGTGGTGCAGGCTGTGTGTGAGTGTTGGTACTAGAGGCGTGGTGGTGCAGGCTGTGTGTGAGTGTTGGTACTAGAAGCGTGGTGGTGCTGGCTGTGTGTGATGTTGTGCTACTAGAGGCGTGGTGGTGGTGCAGGCTGTGTGTGAATGTTGGTACTAGAGGCGTGGTGGTGGTGCAGGCTGTGAGTGATTGTTGGTACTAGAGGCGTGGTGGTGGTGCAGGCAGTGTGTGAGTGTTGGTACTAGAGGCGTGGTGGTGCAGGCTGTGTGTGAGTGTTGTGGTAATAGAGGCGTGGTGGTGGTGCAGGCTGTGTGTGAGTGTTGGTACTAGAGGCTTGGTGGTGGTGCAGGCTGTGTGTGAGTGTTGTGGTACTAGAGGCATGGTGGTGGTTCAGGCTGTGTGTGAGTGTTGGTACTAGAGGCGTGGTGGTGGTGCAGGCTGTGTTTGAGTGTTGGTACTAGAGGAGTGGTGGTGGTGAAGGCTGTGTGTGAGTGTTGTGATACTAGAGGCGTGGTGGTGATGCAGGCTGTGTCTGAGTGTTGGTACTAGAGGCGTGGTGGTGGTGCAGGCTGTGTGTGAGTGTAGGTACTAGAGGCGTGGTGGTGGTGCAGGCTGTGTGTGAGTGTTGTGGTACTAGAGGCGTGGTGGTGCAGGCTGTGTGTGAGTGTTGGTACTAGAGGCGTGGTGGTGCAGGCTGTGTGTGAGTGTTGTGGTACTAGAGGGGTGGTGGTGCAGGCTGTGTGTGAGTGTTGCTACTAGAGGCGTGGTGGTGCAGGCTGTTTGTGAGTGTTGGTACAGAGGCGTGGTGGTGGTGGTGCAGGCTGTGTGTAAGTGTTGGTACTAGAGGCGGAGTGGTGCTGGCTGTGTGTGAGTGTTGGTACTAGAGGCGTGGTGGTGGTGCAGGCTGTGTGTGAGTGTTGGTACTAGAGGCGTGGTGGTGGTGCAGGCTGTGTGTGAGTGTTGTGGTACTAGAGGCGTGGTGGTGCAGGCTGTGTGTGAGTGTTGGTACTAGAGGCGTGGTGGTGTTGCAGGCTGTGTGTGAGTGTTGTGGTACTAGAGGCGTGGTGGTGGTGCAGGCTGTGTGTGAGTGTTGGTACTAGAGGCGTGGTGGTGCAGGCTGTGTGTGAGTGATGGTACTAGAGGCATGGTGGTGCAGGCAGCGTGTGAGTGTTGTGGTACTAGAGGCGTGGTGGTGGTGCAGGCTGTGTGTGAGTGTTGGTACTAGAGGCGTGGTGGTGCAGGCTGTGTGTGAGTGTTGGTACTAGAGGCGTGGTTGTGCAGGCTGTGTGTGAGTGTTGGTACTAGAAGCGTGGTGGTGCTGGCTGTGTGTGATGTTGTGGTACTAGAGGCGTGGTGGTGGTGCAGGCTGTGTGTGAATGTTGGTACTAGAGGCGTGGTGGTGGTGCAGGCTGTGAGTGATTGTTGGTACTAGAGGCGTGGTGGTGGTGCAGGCTGTGTTTGAGTGTTGGTACTAGAGGCCTGGTGGTGGTGCAGGCAGTGTGTGAGTGTTGGTACTAGAGGCGTGGTGGTGCAGGCTGTGTGTGAGTGTTGTGGTAATAGAGGCGTGGTAGTGGTGCAGGCTGTGTGTGAGTGTTGGTACTAGAGGCTTGGTGGTGGTGCAGGCTGTGTGTGAGTGTTGTGGTACTAGAGGCGTGGTGGTGGTGCAGGCTGTGTGTGAGTTTTGGTACTAGAGGCATGGTGGTGGTGCAGGCTGTGTTTGAGTGTTGGTACTAGAGGAGTGGTGGTGGTGAAGGCTGTGTGTGAGTGTTGTATTACTAGAGGCGGGGTGGTGGTGCAGGCTGTGTCTGAGTGTTGGTACTGTAGGCGTGGTGGTGGTGCAGGCTGTGTGTGAGTGTTGGTACTAGAGGCGTGGTGGTGCAGGCTGTGTGTGAATGTTGGTACTAGAGGCGTGGTGGTGGTGCAGGCTGTGTGTGAGTGTTGTGGTACTAGAGGCGTGGTGGTGGTGCAGGCTGTGTGTGAGTGTTGGTACTAGAGGCGTGGTGGTGGTGCAGGCTGTGTGTGAGTGTTGGTACTAGAGGCGTGGTGGTGGTGCAGGCTGTGTGTGAGTGTTGGTACTAGAGGCGTGGTGGTGGTGCAGGCTGTGTGTGAGTGTTGTGGTACTAGAGGCGTGGTGGTGCAGGCTGTGTGTGAGTGTTGGTACTAGAGGCGTGGTGGTGTTGCAGGCTGTGTGTGAGTGTTGTGGTACTAGAGGCGTGGTGGTGGTGCAGGCTGTGTGTGAGTGTTGGTACTAGAGGCGTGGTGGTGGTGGTGCAGGCTGTGTGTGAGTGTTGGTACTAGAGGCATGGTGGTGCAGGCAGTGTGTGAGTGTTGTGGTACTAGAGGCGTGGTGGTGGTGCAGGCTGTGTGTGAGTGTTGGTACTAAAGGCGTGGTGGTGCAGGCTGTGTGTGAGTGTTGGTACTAGAGGCGTGGTTGTGCAGGCTGTGTGTGAGTGTTGGTACTAGAGGCGTGGTTGTGCAGGCTGTGTGTGAGTGTTGGTACTAGAAGCGTGGTGGTGCTGGCTGTGTGTGATGTTGTGGTACTAGAGGCGTGGTGGTGGTGCAGGCTGTGTGTGAATGTTGGTACTAGAGGCGTGGTGGTGGTGCAGGCTGTGAGTGATTGTTGGTACTAGAGGCGTGGTGGTGGTGCAGGCTGTGTTTGAGTGTTGGTACTAGAGGCGTGGTGGTGGTGCAGGCAGTGTGTGAGTGTTGGTACTAGAGGCGTGGTGGTGCAGGCTGTGTGTGAGTGTTGTGGTAATAGAGGCGTGGTGGTGGTGCAGGCTGTGTGTGAATGTTGGTACTAGAGGCTTGGTGGTGGTGCAGGCTGTGTGTGAGTGTTGTGGTACTAGAGCGTTGGGGTGGTGCAAGCTGTGTGTGAGTGTTGGTACTAGAGGCGTGGTGGTGGTGCAGGCTGTGTTTGAGTGTTGGTACTAGAGGAGTGGTGGTGGTGAAGGCTGTGTGTGAGTGTTGTGATACTAGAGGCGTGGTGGTGATGCAGGCTGTGTCTGAGTGTTGGTACTAGAGGCGTGGTGGTGGTGCAGGCTGTGTGTGAGTGTTGGTACTAGAGGCGTGGTCGTGGTGCAGGCTGTGTGTGAGTGTTGTGGTACTAGAGGCGTGGTGGTGCAGGCTGTGTGTGAGTGTTGGTACTAGAGGCGTGGTGGTGCAGGCTGTGTGTGAGTGTTGTGGTACTAGAGGGGTGGTGGTGCAGGCTGTGTGTGAGTGTTGCTACTAGAGGCGTGGTGGTGCAGGCTGTTTGTGAGTGTTGGTACAGAGGCGTGGTGGTGGTGGTGCAGGCTGTGTGTGAGTGTTGGTACTAGAGGCGGAGTGGTGCTGGCTGTGTGTGAGTGTTGGTACTAGAGGCGTGGTGGTGGTGCAGGCTGTGTGTGAGTGTTGGTACTAGAGGCGTGGTGGTGGTGCAGGCTGTGTGTGAGTGTTGGTACTCGAAGCGTGGTGGTGGTGCAGGCTGTGTGTGAGTGTTGGTACTAGAGGCGTGGTTGTGCAGGCTGTGTGTGAGTGTTGTGGTACTAGAGTCGTGGTGGTGGTGCAGGCTGTGTGTGAGTGTTGGTACTAGAGGCGTGGTGGTGGTGCAGGCTGTGCGTGAGTGTTGGTACTAGAGGCGTGGTGGTGCAGGCTGTGTGTGAGTGTTGTGGTATTAGAGGCGTGGCGGTGGTGCAGGCTGTGTGTGAGTGTTGGTACAAGAGGCGTAGTGGTGGTGCAGGTTGTGTGTGAGTGTTGGTACTAGAGGCGTGGTGGTGCAGGCTGTGTGTGAGTGTTGTGGTACTAAACGCGTGGTGGTGCAGGCTGTGTGTGAGTGGTGTGGTACTAGAGGCGTAGTGGTGCAGGCTGTGTGTGAGTGTGGGTACTAGAGGTGTGGTGGGGCAGGCTGTGTGTGAGTGTTGGTACTAAAGGCGTGGTGGTGGTGCAGGCTGTGTGTGAGTGCTGGTACTAGAGGCGTGGTGGTGCAGGCTGTGTGTGAGTGTTGGTACTAGAGGTGTGGTGGTGCAGGCTGTGTGTAAGTGTTGCTGCTAGAGGCGTTGTGGTGCAGGCTGTGTGAGAGTGTTGGTACTAGAGGCGTGGTGGTGCTGGCTGTGTGGACTGTTGTGGTACTAGAGGCGTGGTGGTGGTGCAGGCTGTGTATGAGTGTTGGTACTAGAGGCGTGGTGGTGCAGGCTGTGTGTGAGTGTTGTGGTATGAGAGGCATGGTGGTGGTGCAGGCTGTGTGTGAGTGTTGTGGTACGAGAGGCATAGTGGTGGTGCAGGCCGTGTGTGAGTGTTGGTACTAGAGGCGTGGTGGTGCAGGCTGTGTGTGAGTTTTGGTACTAGAGGCGTGGTGGTGGTGCAGGCTGTGTGTGAGTGTTGGTACTAGAGGCGTGGTGGTGGTGCAGGCTGTCTGTGAGTGTTGTGGTACTAGAGGCGTGGTGGTGGTGCAGGCTGTGTGTGAGTGTTGGTACTAGAGGTGTGGTGGTGGTGCAGGCTGCGTGTGAGTGTTGTGGTACTAGATGCGTGGTGGTGGTGCTGGCTGTGTGTGAGTGTTGGTACTAGAGGCGTTGTGGTGGTGCAGGCTGTGTGTGAATATTGTGGTACTAGAGGCGTGGTGGTGGTGGTGCAGGCTGTGTGTGAGTGTTGGTACTAGAGGCGTGGTGGTGGTGGTGCAGGCTGTGTGTGAGTGTTGGTACTAGAGGCGTGGCGGTGGTGCAGGCTGTGTGTGAGTGTTGGTACTACAAGCGTGGTGGTGGTGCAGGCTGTGTGTGAGTGTTGTGGTACTAGAGGCGTGGTGGTGGTGCAGGCTGTGTGTGAGTGTTGTGGTACTAGAGGCGTGGTGGTGGTGCAGGCTGTGTGTGAGTGTTGGTACTAGAGGCGTGGTGGTGCAGGCTGTGTGTGAGTGTTGGTACTAGAGGCGTGGTCGTGCAGGCTGTGTGTGAGTGTTGTGGTACTACAGGCGTAGTGGTGCAGGCTGTGTGTGAGTGTTGGTACTAGAGGCGAGGTGGTGCAGGCTGTGTGTGAGTGTTGGTACCTGAGGCGTGGTGGTGCAGGCTGTGTGTGAGTGTTGTTGTACTAGATGCGTGGTGGTGGTGCAGGCTGTGTGTGAGTGTTGGTACTAGAGGCGTGGTGGTGGTGCTGGCTGTGTGTGAGTGCTGGTACTAGAGGCGTGGTGGTTTTGGTGGTGGTGGTGGTGGTGCAGGCTGTGTGTGAGTGTTGGTACTAGAGGCGTGGTGGTGCAGGCTGTGTGTGAGTGTTGTGGTACTAGAGGCGTGGTGGTGGTGCAGGCTGTGTGAGTGATTGTACTAGAGGCGTGGTGGTGCAGGCTGTGTGTGAGTGTTGTGGTAATAGAGGCGTGGTGGTGGTGCAGGCTGTGTGTGAGTGTTGTGGTACTAGAGGCGTGGTGGTGGTGCAGGCTGTGTGTGAGTGTTGGTACTAGAGGCGTGGTGGTGCAGGCTGTGTGTGAGTGTTGGTACTAGAGGCGTGGTGGTGCAGGCAGTGTGTGAGTGTTGTGATACTAGAGGCGTGGTGGTGGTGCAGGCTGTGTGTGAGTGTTGGTACAAGAGGCGTAGTGGTGGTGCAGGTTGTGTGTGAGTGTTGGTACTAGAGGCGTGGTGGTGCAGGCTGTGTGTGAGTGTTGTGGTATTAGACGCGTGGTGGTGCAGGCTGTGTGTGAGTGTTGTGGTACTAGAGGCGTAGTGGTGCAGGCTGTGTGTGAGTGTTGGTACTAGAGGTGTGGTGGTGCAGGCTGTGTGTGAGTGTTGGTACTAAAGGCGTGGTGGTGGTGCAGGCTGTGTGTGAGTGCTGGTACTAGAGGCGTGGTGGTGCAGGCTGTGTGTGAGTGTTGGTACTAGAGGTGTGGTGGTGCAGGCTGTGTGTAAGTGTTGCTGCTAGAGGCGTTGTGGTGCAGGCTGTGTGTGAGTGTTGGTACTAGAGGCGTGGTGGTGCTGGCTGTGTGGACTGTTGTGGTACTAGAGGCGTGGTGGTGGTGCAGGCTGTGTGTGAGTGTTGGTACTAGAGGCGTGGTGGTGCAGGCTGTGTGTGAGTGTTGTGGTACGAGAGGCATGGTGGTGGTGCAGGCTGTGTGTGAGTGTTGTGGTACGAGAGGCATGGTGGTGGTGCAGGCCGTGTGTGAGTGTTGGTACTAGAGGCGTGGTGGTGCAGGCTGTGTGAGAGTTTTGGTACTAGAGGCGTGGTGGTGGTGCAGGCTGTGTGTGAGTGTTGTGGTACTAGAGGCGTCGTGGTGGTGCTGGCTGTGTGTGAGTGTTGTGGTACTAGAGGCGTTGTGGTGGTGTTGCAGGCTGCATGTGAGTGTTGGTACTAGAGGCGTGGTGGTGGTGCAGGCTGTGTGTGAGTGTTGGTACTAGAGGCGTGGTGGTGGTGCAGGCTGTCTGTGAGTGTTGTGGTACTAGAGGCGTGGTGGTGGTGCAGGCTGTGTGTGAGTGTTGGTACTAGAGGTGTGGTGGTGGTGCAGGCTGCGTGTGAGTGTTGTGGTACTAGATGCGTGGTGGTGGTGCTGGCTGTGTGTGAGTGTTGGTACTAGAGGCGTTGTGGTGGTGCAGGCTGTGTGTGAGTGTTGTGGTACTAGAGGCGTGGTGGTGGTGGTGCAGGCTGTGTGTGAGTGTTGGTACTAGAGGCGTGGTGGTGGTGGTGGTGGTGCAGGCTGTGTGTGAGTGTTGGTACTAGACGCGTGGTGGTGGTGCAGGCTGTGTGTGAGTGTTGGTACTACAAGCTTGGTGGTGGTGCAGGCTGTGTGTGAGTGTTGTGGTACTAGAGGCGTGGTGGTGGTGCAGGCTGTGTGTGAGTGTTGGTACTAGAGGCGTGGTGGTGGTGCAGGCTGTGTGTGAGTGTTGGTACTAGAGGCGTGGTGGTGGTGCAGGCTGTGTGTGAGTGTTGGTACTAGAGGCGTGGTGGTGGTGCAGGCTGTGTGTGAGTGTTGTGGTACTAGAGGCGTGGTGGTGCAGGCTGTGTGTGAGTGTTGGTACTAGAGGCGTGGTGGTGTTGCAGGCTGTGTGTGAGTGTTGTGGTACTAGAGGCGTGGTGGTGGTGCAGGCTGTGTGTGAGTGTTGGTACTAGAGGCGTGGTGGTGGTGGTCCAGGCTGTGTGTGAGTGTTGGTACTAGAGGCATGGTGGTGCAGGCAGTGTGTGAGTGTTGTGGTACTAGAGGCGTGGTGGTGGTGCAGGCTGTGTGTGAGTGTTGGTACTAAAGGCGTGGTGGTGCAGGCTGTGTGTGAGTGTTGGTACTAGAGGCGTGGTTGTGCAGGCTGTGTGTGAGTGTTGGTACTAGAGGCGTGGTTGTGCAGGCTGTGTGTGAGTGTTGGTACTAGAAGCGTGGTGGTGCTGGCTGTGTGTGATGTTGTGGTACTAGAGGCGTGGTGGTGGTGCAGGCTGTGTGTGAATGTTGGTACTAGAGGCGTGGTGGTGGTGCAGGCTGTGAGTGATTGTTGGTACTAGAGGCGTGGTGGTGGTGCAGGCTGTGTTTGAGTGTTGGTACTAGAGGCGTGGTGGTGGTGCAGGCAGTGTGTGAGTGTTGGTACTAGAGGCGTGGTGGTGCAGGCTGTGTGTGAGTGTTGTGGTAATAGAGGCGTGGTGGTGGTGCAGGCTGTGTGTGAATGTTGGTACTAGAGGCTTGGTGGTGGTGCAGGCTGTGTGTGAGTGTTGTGGTACTAGAGCGTTGGGGTGGTGCAAGCTGTGTGTGAGTGTTGGTACTAGAGGCGTGGTGGTGGTGCAGGCTGTGTTTGAGTGTTGGTACTAGAGGAGTGGTGGTGGTGAAGGCTGTGTGTGAGTGTTGTGATACTAGAGGCGTGGTGGTGATGCAGGCTGTGTCTGAGTGTTGGTACTAGAGGCGTGGTGGTGGTGCAGGCTGTGTGTGAGTGTTGGTACTAGAGGCGTGGTCGTGGTGCAGGCTGTGTGTGAGTGTTGTGGTACTAGAGGCGTGGTGGTGCAGGCTGTGTGTGAGTGTTGGTACTAGAGGCGTGGTGGTGCAGGCTGTGTGTGAGTGTTGTGGTACTAGAGGGGTGGTGGTGCAGGCTGTGTGTGAGTGTTGCTACTAGAGGCGTGGTGGTGCAGGCTGTTTGTGAGTGTTGGTACAGAGGCGTGGTGGTGGTGGTGCAGGCTGTGTGTGAGTGTTGGTACTAGAGGCGGAGTGGTGCTGGCTGTGTGTGAGTGTTGGTACTAGAGGCGTGGTGGTGGTGCAGGCTGTGTGTGAGTGTTGGTACTAGAGGCGTGGTGGTGGTGCAGGCTGTGTGTGAGTGTTGGTACTCGAAGCGTGGTGGTGGTGCAGGCTGTGTGTGAGTGTTGGTACTAGAGGCGTGGTTGTGCAGGCTGTGTGTGAGTGTTGTGGTACTAGAGTCGTGGTGGTGGTGCAGGCTGTGTGTGAGTGTTGGTACTAGAGGCGTGGTGGTGGTGCAGGCTGTGCGTGAGTGTTGGTACTAGAGGCGTGGTGGTGCAGGCTGTGTGTGAGTGTTGTGGTATTAGAGGCGTGGCGGTGGTGCAGGCTGTGTGTGAGTGTTGGTACAAGAGGCGTAGTGGTGGTGCAGGTTGTGTGTGAGTGTTGGTACTAGAGGCGTGGTGGTGCAGGCTGTGTGTGAGTGTTGTGGTACTAAACGCGTGGTGGTGCAGGCTGTGTGTGAGTGGTGTGGTACTAGAGGCGTAGTGGTGCAGGCTGTGTGTGAGTGTGGGTACTAGAGGTGTGGTGGGGCAGGCTGTGTGTGAGTGTTGGTACTAAAGGCGTGGTGGTGGTGCAGGCTGTGTGTGAGTGCTGGTACTAGAGGCGTGGTGGTGCAGGCTGTGTGTGAGTGTTGGTACTAGAGGTGTGGTGGTGCAGGCTGTGTGTAAGTGTTGCTGCTAGAGGCGTTGTGGTGCAGGCTGTGTGAGAGTGTTGGTACTAGAGGCGTGGTGGTGCTGGCTGTGTGGACTGTTGTGGTACTAGAGGCGTGGTGGTGGTGCAGGCTGTGTATGAGTGTTGGTACTAGAGGCGTGGTGGTGCAGGCTGTGTGTGAGTGTTGTGGTATGAGAGGCATGGTGGTGGTGCAGGCTGTGTGTGAGTGTTGTGGTACGAGAGGCATAGTGGTGGTGCAGGCCGTGTGTGAGTGTTGGTACTAGAGGCGTGGTGGTGCAGGCTGTGTGTGAGTTTTGGTACTAGAGGCGTGGTGGTGGTGCAGGCTGTGTGTGAGTGTTGGTACTAGAGGCGTGGTGGTGGTGCAGGCTGTCTGTGAGTGTTGTGGTACTAGAGGCGTGGTGGTGGTGCAGGCTGTGTGTGAGTGTTGGTACTAGAGGTGTGGTGGTGGTGCAGGCTGCGTGTGAGTGTTGTGGTACTAGATGCGTGGTGGTGGTGCTGGCTGTGTGTGAGTGTTGGTACTAGAGGCGTTGTGGTGGTGCAGGCTGTGTGTGAATATTGTGGTACTAGAGGCGTGGTGGTGGTGGTGCAGGCTGTGTGTGAGTGTTGGTACTAGAGGCGTGGTGGTGGTGGTGCAGGCTGTGTGTGAGTGTTGGTACTAGAGGCGTGGCGGTGGTGCAGGCTGTGTGTGAGTGTTGGTACTACAAGCGTGGTGGTGGTGCAGGCTGTGTGTGAGTGTTGTGGTACTAGAGGCGTGGTGGTGGTGCAGGCTGTGTGTGAGTGTTGTGGTACTAGAGGCGTGGTGGTGGTGCAGGCTGTGTGTGAGTGTTGGTACTAGAGGCGTGGTGGTGCAGGCTGTGTGTGAGTGTTGGTACTAGAGGCGTGGTCGTGCAGGCTGTGTGTGAGTGTTGTGGTACTACAGGCGTAGTGGTGCAGGCTGTGTGTGAGTGTTGGTACTAGAGGCGAGGTGGTGCAGGCTGTGTGTGAGTGTTGGTACCTGAGGCGTGGTGGTGCAGGCTGTGTGTGAGTGTTGTTGTACTAGATGCGTGGTGGTGGTGCAGGCTGTGTGTGAGTGTTGGTACTAGAGGCGTGGTGGTGGTGCTGGCTGTGTGTGAGTGCTGGTACTAGAGGCGTGGTGGTTTTGGTGGTGGTGGTGGTGGTGCAGGCTGTGTGTGAGTGTTGGTACTAGAGGCGTGGTGGTGCAGGCTGTGTGTGAGTGTTGTGGTACTAGAGGCGTGGTGGTGGTGCAGGCTGTGTGAGTGATTGTACTAGAGGCGTGGTGGTGCAGGCTGTGTGTGAGTGTTGTGGTAATAGAGGCGTGGTGGTGGTGCAGGCTGTGTGTGAGTGTTGTGGTACTAGAGGCGTGGTGGTGGTGCAGGCTGTGTGTGAGTGTTGGTACTAGAGGCGTGGTGGTGCAGGCTGTGTGTGAGTGTTGGTACTAGAGGCGTGGTGGTGCAGGCAGTGTGTGAGTGTTGTGATACTAGAGGCGTGGTGGTGGTGCAGGCTGTGTGTGAGTGTTGGTACAAGAGGCGTAGTGGTGGTGCAGGTTGTGTGTGAGTGTTGGTACTAGAGGCGTGGTGGTGCAGGCTGTGTGTGAGTGTTGTGGTATTAGACGCGTGGTGGTGCAGGCTGTGTGTGAGTGTTGTGGTACTAGAGGCGTAGTGGTGCAGGCTGTGTGTGAGTGTTGGTACTAGAGGTGTGGTGGTGCAGGCTGTGTGTGAGTGTTGGTACTAAAGGCGTGGTGGTGGTGCAGGCTGTGTGTGAGTGCTGGTACTAGAGGCGTGGTGGTGCAGGCTGTGTGTGAGTGTTGGTACTAGAGGTGTGGTGGTGCAGGCTGTGTGTAAGTGTTGCTGCTAGAGGCGTTGTGGTGCAGGCTGTGTGTGAGTGTTGGTACTAGAGGCGTGGTGGTGCTGGCTGTGTGGACTGTTGTGGTACTAGAGGCGTGGTGGTGGTGCAGGCTGTGTGTGAGTGTTGGTACTAGAGGCGTGGTGGTGCAGGCTGTGTGTGAGTGTTGTGGTACGAGAGGCATGGTGGTGGTGCAGGCTGTGTGTGAGTGTTGTGGTACGAGAGGCATGGTGGTGGTGCAGGCCGTGTGTGAGTGTTGGTACTAGAGGCGTGGTGGTGCAGGCTGTGTGAGAGTTTTGGTACTAGAGGCGTGGTGGTGGTGCAGGCTGTGTGTGAGTGTTGTGGTACTAGAGGCGTCGTGGTGGTGCTGGCTGTGTGTGAGTGTTGTGGTACTAGAGGCGTTGTGGTGGTGTTGCAGGCTGCATGTGAGTGTTGGTACTAGAGGCGTGGTGGTGGTGCAGGCTGTGTGTGAGTGTTGGTACTAGAGGCGTGGTGGTGGTGCAGGCTGTCTGTGAGTGTTGTGGTACTAGAGGCGTGGTGGTGGTGCAGGCTGTGTGTGAGTGTTGGTACTAGAGGTGTGGTGGTGGTGCAGGCTGCGTGTGAGTGTTGTGGTACTAGATGCGTGGTGGTGGTGCTGGCTGTGTGTGAGTGTTGGTACTAGAGGCGTTGTGGTGGTGCAGGCTGTGTGTGAGTGTTGTGGTACTAGAGGCGTGGTGGTGGTGGTGCAGGCTGTGTGTGAGTGTTGGTACTAGAGGCGTGGTGGTGGTGGTGGTGGTGCAGGCTGTGTGTGAGTGTTGGTACTAGACGCGTGGTGGTGGTGCAGGCTGTGTGTGAGTGTTGGTACTACAAGCTTGGTGGTGGTGCAGGCTGTGTGTGAGTGTTGTGGTACTAGAGGCGTGGTGGTGGTGCAGGCTGTGTGTGAGTGTTGTGGTACTAGAGGCGTGGTGGTGGTGGTGGTGCAGGCTGTGTGTGAGTGTTGGTACTAGAGGCGTGGTGGTGCAGGCTGTGTGTGAGTGTTGGTACTAGAGGCGTGGTCGTGCAGGCTGTGTGTGAGTGTTGTGGTACTACAGGCGTGGTGGTGCAGGCTGTGTGTGAGTGTTGGTACTAGAGGCGAGGTGGTGCAGGCTGTGTGTGAGTGTTGGTACCTGAGGCGTGGTGGTGCAGGCTGTGTGTGAGTGTTGTTGTACTAGATGCGTGGTGGTGGTGCAGGCTGTGTGTGAGTGCTGGTACTAGAGGCGTGGTGGTTTTGGTGGTGGTGGTGGTGGTGCAGGCTGTGTGTGAGTGTTGGTACTAGAGGCGTGGTAGTGCAGGCTGTGTGTGAGTGTTGTTGTACTAGATGCGTGGTGGTGGTGCTGGTTGTGTGTGAGTGCTGGTACTAGAGGCGTGGTGGTTTTGGTGGTGGTGGTGGTGCAGGCTGTGTGTGAGTGTTGGTACTAGAGGCGTGGTAGTGCAGGCTGTGTGTGAGTGTTTGGTACTAGAGGCGTGGTGGTGGTGCAGGCTGTGTGAGTGATTGTACTAGAGGCGTGGTGGTGCAGGCTGTGTGTGAGTGTTGTGGTAATAGAGGCGTGGTGGTGGTGCAGGCTGTGTGTGAGTGTTGTGGTACTAGAGGCGTGGTGGTGGTGCAGGCTGTGTGTGAGTGTTGGTACTAGAGGCGTGGTGGTGCAGGCTGTGTGTGAGTGTTGGTACTAGAGGCGTGGTGGTGCAGGCAGTGTGTGAGTGTTGTGGTACTAGAGGCGTGGTGGTGGTGCTGGCTGTGTGTGAGTGTTGGTACTAGAGGCGTGGTCGTGGTGCAGGCTGTGTGTGAGTGTTGGTACTAGAGGAGTGGTAGTGCAGGCTGTGTGTGAGTATTGGTACTAGAGGCGTGGTGGTGGTGCAGGCTGTGTGTGAATGTTGTGTTACTAGAGGCGTGGTGGTGGTGCAGGCTGTGTGTGAGTGTTGGTACTAGAGGCGTGGTGGTGCAGGCTGTGTGTGAGTGTTGTGGTACTAGAGGCGTGGTGGTGCAGGCTGTGTGTGAGTGTTGGTACTAGAGGCGTGGTGGTGGTGGTGCAGGCTGTGTGTGAGTGTTGGTACTAGAGGCGTGGTGGTGCAGGCTGTGTGTGAGTGTTGGTACTAGAGGCGTGGTGGTGGTGCAGGCTGTGTGTGAGTGTTGTGGTACTAGAGGCGTGGTGGTGGTGCTGGCTGTGCATGAGTGTTAGTACTAGAGTCGTGGTGGTGGTGCAGGCTGTGTGTGAGTGTTGGTACTAGAGGCGTGGTGGTGCAGGCTGTGTGTGAGTGTTGGTACGAGAGGCGTGGTGGTGGTGCAGGCTGTGTGTGAGTGTTGTGGTACTAGAGGCGTGGTGATGGTGCAGGCTGTGCGTGAGTGTTAGTACTAGAGGCGTGGTAGTGGTGCAGGCTATGTGTGAATGTTGGTACTATAGGCGAGGTGGTGCAGGCTGTGTGTGAGTGTTGTGGTACTAGAGGCGTGGTGGTGGTGCAGGCTGTGTGTGAATGTTGGTACTAGAGGCGTGGTGATGGTGCAGGCTGTGTGTGAGTGTTGTGGTACTATAGGCGCGGAGGTGCAGGCTGTGTGTGAGTGTTGGTACTAGAGGCGTGGTGGTGGTGCAGGCTGTGTGTGAATGTTGTGGTACTAGAGGCGTGGTGGTGGTGCAGGCTGTGTGTGAGTGTTGTGGTACTAGAGGCGTGGAGGTGCGGGCTGTGTGTGAGTGTTGGTACTAGAGGCGTGGTGGTGCAGGCTGTGTGTCATTGTTGGTACTAGAGGCGTGGTGGTGCAGGCTGTGTGTGAGTGTTGGTGCTAGAGGTTTGGTGGTGGTGCAGGCTGTGTGTGAGTGTTGTGGGACTAAAGGCGTGGTGGTGGTGCAGGCTGTGTGTGAGTGTTGTGGTACTAGAGGCGTGGTGGTAGTGCAGGCTGTGTGTGAGTGTTGGTACTAGAGGCGTGGTGGTGGTGCAGGCTGTGTGTGAGTGTTGTGGTACTAGAGGCGTGGTGGTGGTGCTGGCTGTGTGTGAGTGTTGGTACTAGAGGCGTGGTAGTGCAGGCTGTGTGTGAGTATTGGTACTAGAGGCGTGGTGGTGCAGGCTGTGCGTGAGTGTTGTGGTACTAGAGGCGTGGTGGTGCAGGTTGTGTGTGAGTGTTGGTACTAGAGGCGTGGTGGTGGTGGTGCAGGCTGTGTGTGAGTGTTGGTACTAGAGGCGTGGTGGTGCAGGCTGTGTGTGAGTGTTGGTACTAGAGGCGTGGTGGTGGTGCAGGCTGTGTGTGAGTGTTGTGGTACTAGAGGCGTGGTGGTGGTGCTGGCTGTGCGTGAGTGTTAGTACTAGAGTCGTGGTGGTGGTGCAGGCTGTGTGTGAGTGTTGGTACTATAGGCGAGGTGGTGCAGGCTGTGTGTGAGTGTTGTGGTACTAGAGGCGTGGTGGTGGTGCAGGCTGTGTGTGAATGTTGGTACTAGAGGCGCGGTGATGGTCTAGGCTGTGTGTGAGTGTTGTGGTACTATAGGCGCGGAGGTGCAGGCTGTGTGTGAGTGTTGGTACTAGAGGCGTGGTGGTGGTGCAGGCTGTGTGTGAGTGTTGTGGTACTAGAGGCGTGGTGGTGCAGGCTGTGTGTGAGTGTTGGTACTAGAGGCGTGGTGGTGGTGGTGGTGGTTGTGCAGGCTGTGTGTGAGTGTTGGTACTAGAGGCGTGGTGGTGCAGGCTGTGTGTGAGTGTTGGTACTAGAGGCGTGGTGGTGGTGCAGGCTGTGTGTGAGTGTTGTGGTACTAGAGGCGTGGTGATGGTGCAGGCTGTGCGTGAGTGTTAGTACTAGAGGCGTGGTAGTGGTGCAGGCTGTGTGTGAGTGTTCGTACTATAGGCGAGGTGGTGCAGGCTGTGTGTGAGTGTTGTGGTACTAGAGGCGTGGTGGTGGTGCAGGCTGTGTGTGAATGTTGGTACTAGAGGCGTGGTGATGGTGCAGGCTGTGTGTGAGTGTTGTGGTACTATAGGCGCGGAGGTGCAGGCTGTGTGTGAGTGTTGGTACTAGAGGCGTGGTGGTGGTGCAGGCTGTGTGTGAGTGTTGTGGTACTAGAGGCGTGGTGGTGGTGCAGGCTGTGTGTGAGTGTTGTGGTACTAGAGGCGTGGAGGTGCGGGCTGTGTGTGAGTGTTGGTACTAGAGGCGTGGTGGTGCAGGCTGTGTGTCATTGTTGGTACTAGAGGCGTGGTGGTGCAGGCTGTGTGTGAGTGTTGGTGCTAGAGGTTTGGTGGTGGTGCAGGCTGTGTGTGAGTGTTGTGGGACTAAAGGCGTGGTGGTGGTGCAAGCTGTGTGTGAGTGTTGTGGTACTAGAGGCGTGGTGGTAGTGCAGGCTGTGTGTGAGTGTTGGTACTAGAGGCGTGGTGGTGATGCAGGCTGTGTGTGAGTGTTAGTACTAGAGGCGTGGTGGTGTTGGCTGTGTGTGAGTGTTGGTACTAGAGGCGTGGTGGTGCAGGCTGTGTGTGAGTGTTGTGGTACTAGAAGCGTGGTGGTGCCGGCTGTGTGTGAGTGTTGGTACTAGAGGCGTGGTGGTGGTGGTGCAGGCTGTGTGAGTGTTGAATGGGTGTTCATATGAGCTTTGTGTGGTTGTTCATGTGAGCGTTGGGTGGTTGATCATGTTAGACAGAGAGTGTCAGCGAATAGGCGACGTTCTGGGCAATGGCCCTACTTCACGGCACGCAGGAGAGGTTATGGGTGTGTCAGCATGCAGGTGGAGGCGTGCAACTGCACTGCAGCTGCTTCCCGTGTCTCGCGATCACTCCCAACAAACACGTGGCTCCGCTCTGCAGTAGAGATGACGGTGATCGTGAACTTTCGCCTGTCAGCACCGCGATTGGCTTCAATTTCTCGAGGAATTATAGAGGATGGAGGGCGGCCGGGTGGATATATCTCGCCAAGCAGTCGCTTTCTCCAGCAGCAAGCAGCAGCACCAGCAGTGTCATTATGATAGCTGTGACCTTACGTTGGGGTTATATGCAACGTGTGAGAGTGTGTGTGTGTGTGTATGTGCGAGTGATGGGCTTACCAGCGGTGTCGTCAAGATCGTCCTCAATGGATGAGGCTATTGAAGGACGCTGCTGCTGGGTAGTTGGAGGCAGTCGCCCGCCAGCAACAACGGAGGGCAGAAGGAGGGACGCTCACAACAACGAGCTATCAACATTGCATTTATTACCATGTCACAGTGCATTTTGATCCGTTCTGTTCCCATTAAAAACGATAGCCCCGTGTAAGTGTTAACGCACATTCGAAGGCGGGCCCTGTGTATGGCACCATCGGTGAGGTTCGCGACGCGAGTGTCCGTGGCAAGGTGAGATTCACGCGAGCGCCGTGGTGTGGAAGCGAGCGTCAGAGTGAAAGCCCCGTCGCGATTACGGACAGATTCAGGGGCCTGGGTTTAAGGTCACGGTCAAGAGTCACGGGAGAGAGAGAGGGGGGGGATAAGGGAGGGGGGTCACCGATGGAGCTGTTCATGTCGTAGTGGGATGTTGCAGCGGAGAGGGGAGAGCAATGGTGCTGTGGAAATGAGGCCGGCACGCATGATGATGATGGTGATGATGTTGTTGTGGACGTTGGTGATTATATTGTTGATGATGATGTTGATGGTGATGATGTTGTTGATGATGCTGTTGATGATGTTGATGGTATTGATGATTTTGATGGTGATGATGTTGTTGTGGACGTTGATGATATTGTTGATGATGATGGTGATGATGTTGTTGATGCTGTTGATGATGATGTTGATGGTGATGATGTTGTTGATGATGCTGTTGATGATGTTGTTGATGGTATTGATGATGATGATGAATGGAAGGGCCGGGTTCGCGCGCGCGTGCACAGGGGGCTCCTAGCGCATCATCACCACCCGCGTTTGCGTTTTTAGTTATTCATATTAATTATTGTCATTACTTAGACAATTCTGGATCAATCCGATTACTCAAAAGATGGTATCTATATATTTTTATATCATCATCTTTTTTTAAATATGTTAATTTTTTACCAATACATTTTTTTCTGGGGGTGGGGGTGGGGGAATGTGTATATTCGGTTATTCAAGATCAATTTAAATGAAGTTCAAGGATAGGTGCCAATCCCCCCTGCCGCCCTCCCCAAGGCCAATCCCTTAATATAACACGATTGTTTAATTCATAGCGTGTTAGTTTTGGCGCCCTTCCCAGCACCTCCGATTCGCAGGGTTTGTCTACGTACGATGCGAAAGAAGTTTCCAACATACAGACACAACAAGAATCAATTCGCGGGCAATTCGTTAACGGACTTGAAGAAACTGACTCATACATCGGCGCCATCGTAACCTCGGAGCGGGAGTTGCACATTTGCTGGAATTCATTCGTTTGTTCATTTATTGCGATCGATTACGATGAGATCCGAGTTAAGAAGCGCATTTGGTCTGCATTCACGCACGAGGTCAAATTTTTTTTCCACAGTTTTCCTTTTCAAGTTCACCCCCCGTGAGTGCCCCGTCCATTGAAGCGCATCGCGGCGTCAAATTCATCCATTCGTCCGTGGGGATTCGTCGCGCTCATCCGTCGAGGTGACTTTGACTCCCTTTTGTACAAACATTGGGTGCCCCTTGGCTCGTGGTGCGAGTGGTTCGTTGCCCCCCAACTGGTCGAGGTTTTTTTTTTATTTTTTATTCTGCCGGACAGGTGACGCTGATGGCGCGAAGCATCCGCTCGGCTCGGTGTTCGCTCGCCAACGTGCCGCGCCTCCTTCGCCGCTAGGCCCGAGAAGGGCGCGTGACCCGCATGCGGCTGCCCGCATTGTGACGTGCGCACGTGCACGTGCACGTGACCCTCGTCTGCCCCCCGCCACGTGCCGCCGACGTCGAGAGCAGTCGAAGAGAGAGAGGGGGGTGTGAGGGAGGGAGGGAGGGGAGGTGGACCCCGCGGTGCGAGTTTGATTTGTCATTGATTTGTCTGTAACTGTTGTCGCTCGACTTCTTCTCGTCGTTTTCGTTTTTTTACGTTTGTTCGATTTTAGTTTTCTCTTCCTTCAACGTGCGCGGTGCCGCGCACTCAAAAAGATACGACGAGAGAGACCGATATATATCCAGTATTAGTTATGCGTGAGACCCCCCCCCACCCCCCTACACCCAACCCCTCCCCCCCTCCCCCCCAAAAACTTTAACCGCGAACTTTTCCACCTTTTAACCGTGATCTGCCGTGCTTTGTCGCCACCCTTTGTAGATTATTATCCGCGTTGTTAGTGTTATTAGTTTTCATTTGTTGTCGAATTGAATTAAAGCGTTCCGTCGATTCGTGACCTTGTGTCGCAGGGGAGCCTTCGTTTTTTCTTCATTTTCTCGTCGTCTTTATGGAGGAGGTCTGAGAGAGGAAGGATGAGGTGGTGGTGGTGGTGGTGGCAGCGGTGAGGTAGTGATGGAGAGGAGGCGAGTTTAAACACATAGCAGTAGCCGGTCCATCGCGACCAATGTTATCCATGATAGAGGTTTTTGGAGTTAGATCGTGTAAATAGAATTGTGTCGATAAACGCGCCACCACCCGACACAGCCATGGACTTCTCCACGACTCTTGGCTGCCCGCCTGTTGATGCTGGTTGTAACTTAGCTGGCGAAACGTCACGGCGCTCGAATTGTAAATGTTGTTGTGAATTTACTCTCCGACACACCGGGTGTGTGGTGTACTCTGGACGAATTGGCTCTTTTCGTTCACGTGACAGACCTTGCTATTTGGCTGTGTCGGGTGGTGGCGGGCTTAACGACACGTTTCATGTTTAAGCTATCTAACCCAAAACAACCTCTGTTATGGAGAGGAGGTGATGGAGAGGTTCGTATAATTCAAGGCCGTAGTAGCCATGGAGTCAACATTGGGGGGGTACCAAATCTTCCAGGGGGTCTGGGGGGTCCCAACCCAGAAAAAAATCTAAATTTGAAAACTCATTTGCTACCTAAAATATAAAAAAATTAACTAACACCATGGGATAGATTTTTTTTTTTTACAATGATGTCGAATAGTGTATTGTATTACATTGCTCTGTTTTTACTTTTTTTTACCATTTTTTGTTTAATTGTATGTAATGGCAGAGATTAGGGATTAATACAGTACAACCATGACCACAATCATGTAAACAGAAATCTATGCATTGATTTACATGAAGACAAGTCCAGATATTGTGGCCAAGGTTTAGCAAATTGTTGTTTTTATTTACATAGCATAGCAATTTTTCTTTTTATAGCAATATATTGGGTGTCCCCCCCACTCCCCCCCCCCCCCAATATACATTATAATTACGGCCTTGGTATAATTAATGTAGGAGAGCCATGATGCAAGTGTCCTTATCATGATGATGATAAGCACACTTCGTCCAGCTATCGTTTGTGAAAAAATAGCTAAACAGTGTAGCTCAGAGGGCCTTACCGGGTACAATAGCTATACAGTGTAGCTCAGAGGGCCTTACCGAGTACAATAGCTATACAGTGTAGCTGAGTGGGCCTTACCGGGTACAATAGCTATACAGTGTAGCTCAGAGGGCTTTACTGAGTACAATAGCTATACAGTGTAGCTCAGTGGGCCTTACCGGGTACAATAGCTATACAGTGTAGCTCAGAGGGCCTTACCGGGTACAATAGCTATACAGTGTAGCTCAGAGGGCCTTACTGGGTACAATAGTTATACAGTGTAGCTCAGTGGGCCTTACCGGGTACAATAGCTATACAGTGTAGCTCAGTGGGCCTTACCAGGTACAATAGCTATACAGTGTAGCTCAGAGGGCCTTACCGGGTACAATAGCTATACAGTGTATCTCAGTGGGCCTTACCGGGTACAATAGCTATACATTGTAGCCCAGTGGGCCTTACCGGGTACAATAGCTATACAGTGTAGCTCAGTGGGCCTTACCGCGTACAATAGTTATACAGTGTAGCTCAGTGGGCCTTACCGGGAACAATAGCTATACAGTGTAGCTCAGAGGGCCTTACTGGGTACAATAGCTATACAGTGTAGCTCAGAGGGCCTTACCGGGTACAATAGCTGTACAGTTTAGCTCAGAGGGCCTTAATGGGTACAATAACTATACAGTTTAGCTCAGATGGCCTTAATGGGTACAATAGCTATACAGTGTAGCTCAGTGGGCCTTACCGGGTACAATAGCTATACAGTGTAGTTCAGAGGGCCTTACTGGGTACAATAGCTATACAGTGTATCTCAGTGGGCCTTACCAGGTACAATAGCTATACAGTGTAGCTCAGAGGGCCTTACTGGGTACAATAGCTATACAGTGTAGCTCAGAGGGCCTTAATGGGTACAATAGCTATACAGTGTAGCTCAGAGGGCCTTACCGGGTACAATAGCTATACAGTTTAGCTCAGAGGGCCTTAATGGGTACAATAGCTATACAGTTTAGCTCAGAGGGCCTTAATGGGTACAATAGCTATAAAGTGTAGCTCAGAGGGCCTTACCGGGTACAATAGCTATAAAGTGTATCTCAGTGGGCCTTAATGGGTACAATAGCTATACAGTTTAGCTCAGAGGGCCTTAATGGGAACAATAGTTATACAGTGTAGCTCAGTGGGCCTTACCGGGTACAATAGCTATACATTGTAGCTCAGTGGGCCTTACCGGGTACAATAGCCATACAGTGTAGCTCAGTGGGCCTTACCGCGTACAATAGCTATACAGTGTAGCTGAGTGGGCCTTACCGGGTACAATAGCTATACAGTGTAGCTGAGTGGGCCTTACTGGGTACAATAGCTATACAGTGTAGCTCAGTGGGCCTTACCGGGTACAATAGCTATACAGTGTAGCTGAGTGGGCCTTACCGGGTACAATAGTTATACAGTGTATCTCAGAGGGCCTTACCGGGTACAATAGCTATACAGTGTAGCTGAGTGGGCCTTACCGGGTACAATAGCTATACAGTGTAGCTGAGTGGGCCTTACCAGGTACAATAGCTATACAGTGTAGCTCAGAGGACCTTACCGGGTACAATAGCTATACAGTGTATCTCAGTGGGCCTTACCGGGTACAATAGCTATACAGTGTAGCTCAGTGGGCCTTACCAGGTACAATAGCTATACAGTGTAGCTCAGTGGGCCTTACCGGGTACAATAGCTATACAGTGTAGCTCAGTGGGCCTTACCGGGTACAATAGCTATACAGTGTAGCTCAGAGGGCCTTACCGGGTACAATAGCTATACAGTGTATCTCAGAGGGCCTTACCGGGTACAATAGCTATACAGTGTAGCTGAGTGGGCCTTACCGGGTACAATAGCTATACAGTGTAGCTCAGTGGGCCTTACCGGGTACAATAGCTATACAGTGTATCTCAGAGGGCCTTACCGGGTACAATAGTTATACAGTGTAGCTCAGTGGGCCTTACCGGGAACAATAGTTATACAGTGTAGCTCAGAGGGCCTTAATGGGTACAATAGCTATACAGTTTAGCTCAGAGGGCCTTACCGGGTACAATAGTTATACAGTGTAGCTCAGTGGGCCTTACTGGGTACAATAGCTATACAGTGTAGCTCAGAGGGCTTTACCGGGTACAATAGCTATACAGTGTAGCTCAGTGGGCCTTACCGGGTACAATAGTTATACAGTGTAGCTCAGAGGGCCTTACCGGGTACAATAGCTATACAGTGTAGCTGAGTGGGCCTTACTGGGTACAGTAGCTATACAGTGTATCTCAGAGGGCCTTACCGGGTACAATAGCTATACAGTGTAGCTCAGAGGGCCTTACCGGGTACAATAGCTATACAGTGTAGCTGAGTGGGCCTTACCGGGTACAATAGCTATACAGTGTAGCTCAGAGGGCCTTACCGGGTACAATAGCTATACAGTGTAGCTGAGTGGGCCTTACTGGGTACAATAGTTATACAGTGTAGCTCAGAGGGCCTTACCGGGTACAATAGCTATACAGTGTAGCTCAGAGGGCCTTACTGGGTACAATAGCTAAACAGTGTAGCTGAGTGGGCCTTACTGGGTACAATAGTTATACAGTGTAGCTGAGTGGGCCTTACCGGGTACAATAGCTATACAGTGTAGCTGAGTGGGCCTTACTGGGTACAATAGCTATACAGTGTAGCTCAGAGGGCCTTACCGGGTACAATGAAAACAATTGTTGCGTTTTTAGTTGATAAGACTCTCGTTGAAGAGGGTCCTGCTGCTAAATTGGCTTTCTATTTTAAGATGTTTTCAGCCGATTAGCGGTGAGTTGTGTTGATGTATGTTGTGTGTGTGTTTATGTATGTTGTGTGTGTTTATGTATGTTGTGTGTTTATGTATGTTGTGTGTGTTTATGTATGTCGTGTGTTTGTTATGCATGTTATGTGTGTTTATGTATGTTGTGTGTGTGTTTATGTATGTCGTGTGTGTTTATGTATGTTGCGTGTGTGTTTGTGTATGCTGTGTGTGTGTTTACGTATATTGTGTGTTTGTGTATGCTGTGTGTTTATGTATGCTGTGTGTGTTTATGTATGTTGTGGGTGTGTTTATGTAGGTTGTGTGTGTGTTTACGTATATTGTGTGTGTTTGTGTATGCTGTGTGTTGTTTATGTATGCTGTGTGTATTCTTAGTTTTTTCGGTAAAGTCACGTTGAAGGGAAAAAACAAAATAATAATGTATATAAAACAATAAAAAATTCTCACGACGTTTCGACCATAACTCAAACGGTCGTCTTCAGGTGTGTTGGTTTTCATAAATGTATTTTTAAACGGCGCATTTATTTATTTATAAAAACGTTAGCGCCTCGCGCAACGATTTGGCAGTTTATTTAGGACTAGTCCATCTATATTCTGAAAAGAGGAGGGGGGAGACGAAATTTTTTATAATGTATGCTGTCTGAAAGCCACTGTAAGCGTGAACAAAAAATATCTCCAAAATCTTGAATAAACACAAGATCCAGGTCCGTTTCAACACATTACATAAAATACGTGATCTGGTTCCGTCTGTAAAAGATGTGATTCCGGACATACAGTACCCTGGTGTCTACAAACTAAGTTGCCTCTGTGGTAGTAGTTACATTGGAGAAACCAAACGACATGTCTCGGACCGCATTCGTGAACACAAAGCAGACCTTAAACACGGTAGGACCAACACCTCGGCCGTGGCAGATCATTGTTCTAATTCAGTAGGCTCACATGCCAATGACTTTTCCAAGACAGAGGTTCTTTGTAAGCCATCTGGCTTCCATGAGAGATTCGTTCATGAGGCTATCCACATATACAAGCACAGAGACAATTTCAACCGAGAAGATGGATTCTATCTTAGCAATCATTGGAAAGATTTGATAAACCATTTCAGGTCTTAATTGATTGTTCACGCTTACAGTGGCTTTCAGACAGCATACATTCTAAAAAATTTCGTCTCCCCCCTCCTCTTTTCAGAATATAGATGGACTAGTCCTAAATAAACTGCCAAATCGTTGCGCGTGGCGCTAACGTTTTTATAAATAAATAAATGCGCCGTTTAAAATAAATTTATGCAAACCAACACACCTGAAGACGACCGTTTGAGTTATGGTCGAAACGTCGTGAGAATTTTTTATTGTTTTATATATAATATTATTTTGTTGTTTCCCTTCAACGTGACTTTACCGAAAAAACTAAGAATATGAATTACTGCAGTCACGAAAGCTTTAAATCAAAATTGATGCTGTATGTGTTTATGTATGTTGTGGGTGTGTTTATGTATGTTGTGTGAATGTATGTTGTGTGTGTTTATGTATGTGGTGTGTGTTTATGTATGTTGTGGGTGTGGTTATGTATGTTGTGTGAATGTATGTTGTGTGTGTTTATGTATGTGGTGTGTTTACGTATGTTGTGTGTTTATGTATGTTGTGTGTGTTTATGTCTGTTGTGTGTGTTTGTGTATGTTGTGTGTTTATGTGTGTTGTGTGTGTTTATGTCTGTTGTGTGTGTGTTTGTGTATGTTGTTTGTGTGTTTATGTATGTTGTGTGTGTTATGTATGTTGTGTGTGTGTGTGTTTATGTATGTTGTGTGTGTGTTTGTGTAAGTTGTGTGTGTTTGTGCATGCTGTGTGTTGTTTATGTATGCTATGTGTGTTTATGTATGTTGTGGGTGTGTTTATGTATGTTGTGTGAATGTATGTTGTGTGTGTTTATGTATGTTTGTGTTCATGTCTGTTGTGTGTGTGTTTGTGTATGTTATTTGTGTGTTTATGTATGGTGTGTGTTTATGTATGTTGTGGGTGTGTTTATGTAGGTTGTGTGTGTGTTTACGTATATTGTGTGTGTTTGTGTATGCTGTGTGTTGTTTATGTATGCTGTGTGTAATCTTAGTTTTTTCGGTAAAGTCACGTTGAAGGGAAACAACAAAATAATAAAATATATAAAACAATAAAAAATTCTCACGACGTTTCGACCATAACTCAAACGGTCGTCTTCAGGTGTGTTGGTTTGCATAAATTTATTTTTAAACGGCGCATTTATTTATTTATAAAAACGTTAGCGCCACGCGCAACGATTTGGCAGTTTATTTAGGACTAGTCCATCTATATTCTGAAAAGAGGAGGGGGGAGACGAAATTTTTTATAATGTATGCTGTCTGAAAGCCACTGTAAGCGTGAACAAAAAATATCTCCAAAATCTTGAATAAACACAAGATCCAGGTCCGTTTCAACACATTACATAAAATACGTGATCTGGTTCCGTCTGTAAAAGATGTGATTCCGGACATACAATACCCTGGTGTCTACAAACTAAGTTGCCTCTGTGGTAGTAGTTACATTGAAGAAACCAAACGCCATGTCTCGGACCGCATTCGTGAACACAAAGCAGACCTTAAACACGGTAGGACCAACACCTCGGCCGTGGCAGATCATTGTTCTAATTCAGTAGGCTCACATGCCAATGACTTTTCCAAGACAGAGGTTCTTTGTAAGCCATCTGGCTTCCATGAGATTCGTTCATGAGGCTATCCACATATACAAGCACAGAGACAATTTCAACCGAGAAGATGGATTCTATCTTAGCAATCATTGGAAAGATTTGATAAACCATTTCAGGTCTTAATTGATTGTTCACGCTTACAGTGGCTTTCAGACAGCATACATTATAAAAAATTTCGTCTCCCCCCTCCTCTTTTCAGAATATAGATGGACTAGTCCTAAATAAACTGCCAAATCGTTGCGCGTGGCGCTAACGTTTTTATAAATAAATAAATGCGCCGTTTAAAAATACATTTATGCAAACCAACACACCTGAAGACGACCGTTTGAGTTATGGTCGAAACGTCGTGAGAATTTTTTTATTGTTATATATATTTTATTATTTTGTTGTTTCCCTTCAACGTGACTTTACCGAAAAAACTAAGAATATGAATTACTGCAGTCACGAAAGCTTTAAATCAAAATTTATGCTGTGTGTGTTTATATATGTTGTGGGTGTGTTTATGTATGTTGTGTGAATGTATGTTGTGTGTGTTTATGTATGTGGTGTGTGTTTATGTATGTTGTGGGTGTGGTTATGTATGTTGTGTGAATGTATGCTGTGTGTGTTTATGTATGTGGTGTGTGTTTACGTATGTTGTGTGTTTATGTCTGTTGTGTGTGTTTGTGTATGTTGTGTGTTTATGTATGTTGTGTTTGTTTGTGTCTGTTGTGTGTATGTTTGTGTATGTTGTTTGTGTGTTTATGTATGTTGTGTGTGTGTTTATGTATGTTGTGTGTGTTTATGTATGTTGTGTGTGTGTTTGTGTAAGTTGTGTGTGTTTGTGCATGCTGTGTGTTGTTTATGTATGCTGTGTGTGTTTATGTATGTTGTGGGTGTGTTTATGTATGTTGTGTGAATGTATGTTGTGTGTGTGTTTATGTATGTGGTGTGTTTATGTATGTTGTGTGTGTTTATGTATGTTATGTGTGTGTTTACGTATGTTGTGGGTGTGTTTATGTATGTTGTGTGAATGTATGTTGTGTGTTTATGTATGTGGTGTGTGTTTATGTATGTTGTGGGTGTGGTTATGTATGTTGTGTGAATGTATGTTGTGTGTGTTTATGTATGTGGTGTGTGTTTACGTATGTTGTGTGTTTATGTATGTTGTGTGTATTTATGTCTGTTGTGTGTGTTTGTGTATGTTGTGTGTTTATGTATGTTGTGTGTGTTTATGTCTGTTGTGTGTGTGTTTGTGTATGTTGTTTGTGTGTTTATGTATGTTGTGTGTGTCTTTATGTATGTTGTGTGTGTTTATGTATGTTGTGTGTGTGTTTGTGTAAGTTGTGTGTGTTTGTGCATGCTGTGTGTTGTTTATGTATGCTGTGTGTGTTTATGTATGTTGTGGGTGTGTTTATGTATGTTGTGTGAATGTATGTTGTGTGTGTGTTTATGTATGTGGTGTGTTTATGTATGTTGTGTGTGTTTATGTATGTTGTGTGTGTTTATGTATGTTGTGGGTGTGGTTATGTATGTTGTGTGAATGTATGTTGTGTGTGTTTATGTATGTTGTGTGTGTTTATGTATGTGGTGTGTGTTTATGTATGTTGTGTGTGTATGTATGTTGTGTGTGTTCATGTCTGTTGTGTGTGTGTTTGTGTATGTTATTTGTGTGTTTATGTATGGTGTGTGTTTATGTATGTTGTGTGTGTGTTTATGTATGTTGTGTGTGTGTTTGTGTAAGTTGTGTGTGTGTATGTGTGTTCTGTATGTTGTGTGTGTATGTGTAGAGGTGTTAACCACGCACTGTTCGGTAACCTGCATTGCCACCAGGTATCAAGGGGGCAGGGCAGCGTTACCTCTGTGTACAAAACGGTTGGGGTCAGACGAGGTGAAGTGGATCGTAGCCACAAGTTGGGGAGAACCAATCAGACAGTTCCACGTGGGAATGTGGGATTGGTTATACCTGGCCACAAACGAGTAAGAAGGCTGACCGCGCAGAGCACGGGGAGTTCTCTCCCTACACGAAGAGCGAAGCCTGGGCTGAAGATAGCCAGGACCCTGGACCCAACCTTCCAGCCCTTCTGAGGGCTAAGGCTCGGCTTACCCAGTGGTCAGGACCCACCGGGCCAGCGGTGGGTCAGACAGCCTCCCCTAGGTCCCAGCCGGAGAACTCTGGGATATAGCTAAGAGGCTGTACCTCCTTAGGTATCAAGGAGACCTGTGTGTAGGTTACGCTGAGTCCGGAGGCTGTACCTCCTTAGGGTATCGGGTGAGGGGACCGGATACCCCTCTGTGTGTTAAGGACTGTATAAGAAAGGAATTACAATAAACAGTGTGCCTCTTAAGAAGTGTATTCGTCTTTATAAACACTACATATGTATGTTGTGTGTTTGTGTATGTTGTGTGTTTATGTATGTTGTGTGTTTATGTATGCTGTATGTGTGTTTATTTATATTGTGCGTGTGTGTGCGTGCGTGTGTGTGCACGTGTGTATGTGTGTGTGTGCACGTGCGTGTGTGCGTGCGTGTGTGTGCACGTGTGTGTGTGTGCACGTGTGTGTGTGCGTGCGTGTGTGTGCACGTGTGTGTCTGCGTGTGTGTGTGTGCGTGCAACCCTCGCTGCTGCCCCAACAGGGTGACGTGCAACAAGCAGCATGACTTGTACGCCGCGTGCGTACCAGGGACGTGCGGTCAGGGGAGGCAGGGGAGGCAGTGGAGGCAGAGCCTCTCCTGTCATACTCCAATGAAAATAGCTGTTACTAAAAGTAAACAAAAATATTAAAAATTAATATTAAGATTTTTTTTTCCACTGATCTGTGTTATAAATGTCATTTCTGTACGATTCCAATCATTTTTATAGTCAAAATCGCCAAATTTGCGGAGCTCCGCTACAAATACAGGAAGAGACGAGAGGTGAGGCAGCGACGAGCTCAGCCTCCCCTCTGATTGCGCAACCCCTCAGTAACTGGATGGAACGCGGGAAATAAACGCGTGCCTGTTACTATCTCAGTATGTCACCAATGTAATGTTTGTAGACTCCTTCATTTCATGTCTTCGCCTTCCATACTCCAGGTAACTTATTTCACGTATGTGTATACAGATATTTAGGCTCGCTGGTCTCGTCATGAAACTGCAATGAAAAAGCACCAGGGGAGGCAGCTATCACATCTGCCTCACTGAGTGGGACGTGTCTAACACGCCCCCCTCAGTGAGATCACGCCCCCTCAATGAGGCCACGCCCCCCTACCGTGAGGCCACGCCCCCCTCAGTGTATGAATCTGGCTCTGCCACTAGCCAGGAAGGGACGAGAGGTGAGGCAGCGACGAGCTCAGCCTCCCCTCTGATTGCGCAACTGGCGCGTACAACGGACGCAGCATATTGAAGCGCTGGCAACGGAATAAACATTTCAAGTCTCCCGACGGGCAGCACGAGGTGCGTTGCTCCGTGTCGGTGATTTCAAAGTTATCGTCGCGTTCCGGCGGGACGAGAATGATTCGGACGCCCAGCGGAGCCTTTTGGTGGTGGTGGTGGTGGCGGTGGTGGTGGCGAACGAACGAGCGAACGCAAACGTTGGTGCGGAGTGTAGCTCAGAGGGCCTTACGGGGGGTGCTTTCGTGACAGGGGAGCGAGAGTGAGTGGGTGACGACGGAGAGATCACGTGAGAGATCACGTGCAGCCCCCTTGAAGGAAAACGCCCCGGAATCTTGAGGTGACTTCAGAGAAAGAGAGAGAGAGGGGAGAGAGAAAATTGCGTCGTCGTTCGGAGCTAAATCGAACGCAATGCGTAAAAAGGGCACTCTTAAAATCCACGTCGCACGCTTGAAGGATTGTAACATGGGCGCGTGTATATGTGTCCGTACGCTTGTGTGTGTGTGTGCAATGCGTGGGGAGCGGTGGTGCAGCGGTTAGCGCTGCGCTGCGCTACGAACCCGGCGACCCGGGTTCGATTCGTGCTCACGGCCACCAACACCGGTGATGGCGATGATCTGAACCGGTTCCTGTAACTCGCCTAGGTCGACTCAGCCTCAAATGAGTACCTAGTGCGGTGTGTAAACGTCGCCACTAGGTGGAGACAAAGGCGGCCGGGCGTGGTGCTGGCCACCCACCCACCTCGTGTGCCCGTGCCGGCCTTCATAGGTGCTGCTCGCTAACAGCACTTACCCCGACAGTCTGTTGTTACAGGCTACACGGGGGATCTTTGTCTTTGTCACCGCAATGCGTCACGTGACGTTGACGTCCCCACACCGATAGAACATCAAAGGATCTTCTATATATTATTGTTATATGGTGATTTTTTAATTAAAAGATGTTCATTCTTGACCCACACTTTGCCGTGTGGACGGAATGTGCACATTCGGTTATATTCAATAGCGATGTAAATGCAGTTTGTGGATATAGGTTCACCCCCCACCCCGCCCCCCAGGACAATCCCGTAATGTAACACGATCGGTGAATTCGTAGATTGTTAGTTTCGCTGTCTTTCCACGCACCTCCGATGAGCACGGTTGGCTACGTACGGTGCGAAAGAAGTTCAACACACACGTACATACATAATCGAGGTTTTTTTTTATTTGGGGGGGGGGGGGGGAAGGGGTTTCGGCTTAGATCTAGCCCAGACAACCTCTGTCGTGTGATAACTTTGGTGGCGAAAGCCACCTACGACTACTACGGGGTGTTACACTTAGTGTCAGAGCACTCATTGTTACCGGGAGTGTAACAGAGCGTTGGGGGGCAGGCAGGGGGCGCCTTGACCCCCCCCCCCCTTCAGCCCACCCCACCCTGGTGACCACAGCCACGAGTTGAGGGTAACCCCCTTGGCAACCACCACGAGTTGAGGGTAACCCCCTTGGCAACCACTACGAGTTGGGAGTACCCCTTGACAACCACCACGGGTTGAGGGTAACGCCCCCTGACAACCACCACGAGTTGGGGGTAGCCCCCTTGACAACCACCACGACTTGGGGGTACCCCTTGACAACCACCACGAGTTGAGGCTCCCCCTTGACAACCACCACGAGTTGAGGGTAGCCCCTTGACAACCACCACGAGTTGAGGGTAACGCCCTTGACAACCACCACGTGTTGGGGGTATCCCTTGACAACCACTACGAGTTGAGGGTAGCCCCTTGACAACCACCACGAGTTGAGGGTATCCCTTGACAACCACCACGATTTGGGGGTATCCTTTGACAACCACCACGAGGTGAGGGTATACCTTGACAACCACGACGAGTTGGGGGTATCCCTTGACAACCACCACGAGTTTGGAGTATCCCTTGACAACCACCACGAGTTGGGGGTATCCCTTGACAACCACCACGAGTTTGGAGTATCCCTTGACAACCACCACGAGTTGGGGGTATCCCTTGACAACCACCAAGTTAGAGAGAGTGGAGTCGATGAGGCGAGGAGACTCAGGTAAGGCCCACTGGCTATATAGCTCTATTGAAGTAGCATCATCGCCACTAATGATAGCCCAAGGAAGTGGCTCATTGCGTGGAATGTTATAGCAGCCAGACACTCTAAACGCGTGTACACAGCCCACGTGTACACACACAACACGTGTACACACCCCTATCGTGTACACACTCACCACGTGCACACACACCACGTGTACACACACACTACGTGTCCACACCCCTATCGTGTACACACACACCACGTGTACACACACACCACGTGTGAACACACACCACATGTACACACCCTTATCGTGTACACACCCACCACGTGTACACACACACCACGTGTACACACCCCTATCGTGTACACACACACCACGTGTACACACACACCACGTGTACACACTCACCACGTGTACACACCATGTGTACATACACCACGTGTTTACACTCCCATATCGTGTACACACACACCCCGTGTACACACACACCACGTGTACACACTCACCACGTGTACACACACCATGTGTACACACACCACGTGTTTACACACCCCTATCGTGTACACACACACCACGTGTACACACACACCACGTGTACACACCCCTATCGTGTACACACACACCACGTGTACACACACCACGTGTATACACATCCCTATCGTGTACACACACACCACGTGTACACAACCACCACGTGTACACAACCACCACGTGTACACACACCACGTGTACACACACACCACGTGTACACACTCACCACGTGTACACACCCACCATGTGTACACACACACCACGTGTACACACCCCTATCGTGTACACACACCACGTGTACACACACACCACGTGTACACACTCACCACGTGTACACACACACCACGTGTACACACACACCACGTGTACACACCCCTATCGTGTACACACACACCAGGTGTACACACACACCACGTGTACACACACGCGACGTGTACACACACACCACGTGTACACACACGCCACGTGTACACACACCACGTGTACACACACACCACGTGTACCCACCCCTATCGTGTACACACTCACCACGTGTACACACACACCACGTGTACACACACACCACGTGTACAGACCCACCACGTGTACACACACACCACGTGTACACACACCCCTATCGTGTACACACACACCACGTGTACACACCCCTATCGTGTACACACTCACCACGTGTACACACACGCCACGTGTTGTGTCCTAATTGCTGCTAATGGCTGTGTTGCATGCGCACCAAAGATCCCCCGTGTAGCCTCTAAACTGACTGTTGGGGCAAGTGCTGTTAGCGAGTAGCACCCACTATGAAGACCGACACGGCAACACGAGGGGGTGGGTGGCCAGCACTACTGTCCGGTCGCCTTTGTCTCCCCAGTGGCGATGCTCACACATCGCACCAGGTACTCGTTTGAGGCTGAGTCGATCTAGGGGAGGCCCAGGACCTGTTCACCTAATCGTCACCGGTGAGCGGGAAGCGAACTCGTGTTTGCCGGGTTCGTTGCGCAGCGTAGCGCTAACCGCTACCACCACCGCGTGCGTCCCTCCACTGCGTGCACAGGACCCCCAAATTGCCTCATTGCGGTCAGGCGTGCGAGCGGGGGCCCCCACCCGCTGCCCACCCCTCCCCCCTCCAAATCCCCCCACAAACCCCTCACCCCACTCTTACCCCCCACCCCCGACCCACACCGCCACCAGCCACTCGCCGCGCAAATGAAAGCCTCAATTAATTACGCAGCTCTAAATAATGCAGCTCCCGATGGGAGGAGGTGTGGGGGTTTTGTGGGGACGGGGCGTGGGGGCGAGGAGAGTGGAGGGATGGGGGAGATTTTGTGGGTTTTGGGAGTGGAGAAATGGGGGAGAGATGTGTGGGGGGGGGGGGGAGTGCTATGGAGGTTTGTGGCGCTGTTCGTGGTATTTTTGGACAAAGTCCCAATGGCGCGCGCACAACGCTTCAGGGCTTTGCCATTTGTTCAATTGGCCGTGGCCTAAAAACAATTTTAAACGCGTAACGGTGGCGTGGTTGGAATCCGCTGAACCAGCCAGCCAGCCAACCAGTGGTTTCCATCCAAGCGCTGAACCAACATTGATTTGTTGCCCGACATGGCGACACGTCCGTCGGGGGCGTGGGGGGGGGTGGATTGACCTGGCCACAGATGCATCGCTGTGGCCTGGCACCCTAGGTGGCTGAGCGTGATGCCTGCTGCTTGCCACGTGTTCACAGCGGTTACCGGGGGAGAGACAAAGGCGTCCGCGAGCCGTTGACCCCGCATAAAGCCTCGAGTGCTCTTAATAGGCGCTCGCAAACAGAACTTGCCAGCAAAGTTAAACGGAGATATTGCGGGGGGCGGTTTCTTTTTCTCCCGTGGATTTTACGCCATACTTCCCTGTGGACCTCATTGAAACGTAGCGGTCTGCATCGAGCTTGCACGGTGCGTGACCTCGAATGTGAACCTGCGTTCGCTATCCTACGGATCTAAATTAGCTCAAGCCTCACGTAAACCACGTGACCTAACGTGTGCCCCCCCCCCCTCGCCCGCCCGCCACTCTGAATCGTTCGTCACCCCACCGCGTGCTAAGACAGAGAGACCCTGCAACTCGGAGCAGCTCCCTCCAGCTCCCGCCTTCATTCTCTCTCTCTTGCCTCCTCCCTTCGCATTATCCCCAAACATCTTGGCCCGGTCATTCCCCCTCCTCCTTCCTCCCACCCCCGGCACCTCTTGCCCATCTCTCTCGCTTTCTTTCTTGTCATCTCATCAGAAGAATGATTTCGACTGGAGGAGGAAGAGAGGGAGGTAGAGACGTGTTCACGCAGAGCTCCTGGCCTTACCTCTACAACTTTATTGTATTCACCTTTTTTTTTGGGGGGGGGGGGTGGTAGGGATTTCTTTTCACCAACGGTAAGTGTCTTGCTTTATACACATTGTGATCATTTGTTTGCTTATTTGGACTTCTTTTTTTGCTTCTCTGTTCTTTTCCGGAGTTTTTTTCCCCACTGTTCAGGGCGTGGCTGCGTTCTCTGCAGTGATTGGTGTCTTTGTTCTCCGCAAAATCCCCCTCTTTCATTTGATAGTTGAGTTCATAATTACGCTTTTCTTCAGTTGCATTTCGGTTTTTTTGTTTTAATTTTTTTGTTCCTCAAACAATTTTTGAGTTTCGTTACTCTTTTTGTGAGGGGTTTTATTTTCGTCCTTTTGTCTGGTGTGGTTCCACGTGAGCACTTCTAGATTTGAAGCTTTCGTGACTGCAAGGATCCATGCTCTTTGGTTCAAATTCGGTAAAGTCACGTAGGTAAAAAATAAAATAACAAAAATCACGACGTTTCGGCCGCAACACAAGTGGCCTTCATCAGGCGAAGGGACCGGACTGTCCAGAGGACAGCATTGGAGTGAAGACAGCCACGTGAACACACCCGTGTTAGCGCTGTACCACACGAGAGTACAGTGTATCCCCTTTAGACCTCCTTATATTTAGTGCCGTGAGTGTGTGTTCACGTTATTATAATTTCGTTGGTGTGCTTCTTTTTCGAAATTGTCTGTTTTCTGTTTTCTCGTAAAATACTGAGGACTATAACATGTTGTACCTTCTCTCTCCAGGGGAGCTCTGCGTGAATATCAGTAATAGTGTAGTGAGTTCAACTGAGTCGCAGACGTGCTCTTTGGGGGCAACACATTTGTAGTGACTGTCAATGTCACTCTGTGGTGCCGGGCTTGCGAAGCTACGGCGGATAATATACAGGTAGTCCCCGAGTTACGATGGTCCGACTTACGATATTTCGATCTTACGATGGCGATAGCGATACGACAAAATTGTTGAATGTTTGAAATTGCGCGCGGCAGGCAAACGCAGCAGCGTGCCACGAGGTATGACACTGTACGTTGGGACGCTGCTAGGATGTACGCACCTCCCGGCCTTGTGTGGTGATGCCTCACTCTCACCAGCGGTCGACGGAGTTAAGTTGTCTCGGTGTTAGCGCGTGTAGTTTTTTTCTGTGTTTTTTTGTGTTTCAAAGCCCAGTTCATATAGGTAGGCTAAGAATTGACCTTTTTTTACTTTACATTTTACTGTGCAATACTGTATTGTAATTAATAAATACATACAGTATATAGTTTATACAGTACGGTACTTTAAATCGCTCTATTTTGCTAAATTATCACCATTCTTTAAGACTCCTGGGTAGGCTGGGCCATCTTTGACTTACGATATTTTTGACTTACGATGGGGCGGTCGTAACGCATCTCCATCGTAAGTAGAGGACTACCTGTATTGCCATCATGTGCAGCCCGATTACTGGGCGTAGTACCAGCCTTAGCAGGGCTTGGGTGAGTGCTGGTTAGTTCAGAAGCTGGTTGACCTGCCGACACGGGGGCCACCGGTGGACGGGGGCCGCTGGGCGGTCACGTGGTATAAAGGAGCTCTCGGGAGCCTTCGGAAAGAGCTCAAGAGATCTAGAAGGTGGGCAGGGCGCGGGGCAGGGCCAGTCCCAGCCCAGGCCGGTATAACGGGGGCCCCCCCGTGAGGGGCTCGGGGTTCTTGGGGTTGTTGGTGAAGAAAATCCACGTCGGGTTGAAGAAGCCTCTAGCCACGCGGTCCGGGACCCAGCTTGTGGTCCGGACCGGGATAGCGGGACCGTGTCTAGTTCTTCCGTAGCGTGGTTAGATGGGCGTTCAACACCCAAGTGTAGGTTATGTTCTGTTGTGTTGAGTTGATGTAATAAATAGTGTTGCTCCCATGACAACGTCTGCGACTCAGTTGGACTCATTACACATTTATTAACACCAACACATGGGGTAACTGCCCCTTAACAGAAGAACAACCTATGGTGGTGACCACCAGGCTAACTACACTAATTACAATGTAACTAGCTACAACGGACCAGACCACAGCTTGGGTCCAGGTCCACGTGTTGGAGACTCTGTAGAACCTAGGACGTAGACGAAGGTTTCTTCAGGATGAAAAGCAGCGCGGTCCCTCTGGGGGACCCAGCTTATATTCTCTGTGCCGTGGCCAGCTCTGCCCCTGGCCACGCTCACCTTCCAGAACCCTCTAAAAGGATCTAGACCCGGACAACGTGACCACCCCTAGCCCCCACCTGGGGCCCTTTGTAGACTTAACCGGTCACGTGTCCTCTCGGGTCAACCGGAGTGCCATGGCCTATAGTAACCCCGTTCCTATGGTCAGCACTTCCACACCCTATCCTGTGCTCACCGAGCCCCTCTAAGGCCGTTACTGCACCCATATCCTAGTGGTGTCCGTGATGTCAATACACCGCACGCCGTGCCTCTCTAGAGCCGTCATTACAATAGTATTCAGAGAAGGTGGTCAATGACACAGGATAGACCATCTCGTATGTCATTTTATTTATTTCTTTTTGGTGCATTTTTGTCCTGGCTCTTGAAAAAGTGGAGGCTTGCTTTAATAGTCGTGTGTGACATTTCTCAGACACGTGAAAAATGTCCGCCCGACCCGTAACAACGTATGCATAATCTACCGCGCCTACGCAAAGGCCAGTCTCTGGGGTCCGCAAGACACCCGCAGCAGCAGCAGCAGCAACTGGCGCCTCCATGCGAGGCTGGAATCCGCTGCCCGGCTTCCACTGATGTCCCGATCGAAGTCTATGTGGAGTCGCAATCTATGCAAAGCAGAGAGGCATATTAAAAAAAACACTGCCCGAAGATGGAAAATGCCCAATCCAACATCGAGGGGACCGTGGAAAAGGGTGATAAAAAAGCACACCCAACGAATGACTCAGGAGAGAGCCCCTCACTACGGAGCTCACGCGAGATGGCAGTAGACCCCGCTCCAACTCCAGCTACTACCATGGAGACTGAGGCTCAGCCAGCCACCCAGCCGTCATTGACAGCCGCACCTTTGAAGAGAAACTTTATGGAGAATTCAGCTTCATTATCTTCAGAGTCAAGTGGGGATGAGGTCGGTCCTTTAAAAGATCTCCCAGAGTTGGAGTCGGACATCACAACTACGCCTGGGGGAGACACGGTGAGCACTGGTGGCAAAGACGGGATCTTCGCCATCCCAGATGCCCCTAGAGGTGGGACACGCACAGGGAAGAAACCCCGTGCAGGAACCAAGACCAAGCGCAGGACACCTGCAGAAAATCTGGAGCTTGAAATAGAAGCGGAGCAAAATGCAATCTATGAAGTGGCAAAGAAAACAAGTGAAGAGGGTCGCATTTCAGACCACGACGATGCACCCCGTGAGGCGGCCGAGGGCTCCCAGGAAACGTGAGCAGTCGAGAGCACAGAGGAGCCCAAACAGAACACAACTGACCAAACTGCGGTGGGTGACCAAGATGAGAACAATGGAAGGCCGTCTATGGAGGGGCAAGCGGCATCGCCCAATAAAGCACCGACAGAGGGTACCACAAGGACTGAGAATCCTCAAAGCTACGGAGCTGAGGAGGGAAGCCAAGTAGAGGAGGTGGAAGAAACCCTCAGCACAGGAAGTGGGGTGAGCCTGACATCTGCTGAGCTGACTGAAGTGGCACCAATATTCTCAAAGTCGGAACTATGGAACTTTTTAGATGAAGTGTATGGCTCGGAAGAAAGAGTGACTGCAGCTCTGCCAAAGTGGCAAAATGTGGAGGCAATTTTAGCCTCCCTACCGCATATTCAGCAGAGGTTCAAGAGACAGGGAAAGTCATCATCTGGAAAGGAAATTAAAAGGATCAGGAACTTCCTGAGTGAAATAATGACGTGGAAAGAAAACACACCTGACAAAAACTCCACTGACACATAATGCTGTGGATAGCCGCACTTAATATAAATGGGTGTAGAGGTGCACTCAAGAGACACTTTGTGCCGTCTCTCGCAAAAAAAATACAAAGCCTCGGTGCTCTTTGTGCAGGAGACGCATCTTACAACCAGCGAGGAAAATGAATGGGAAACAGAATGGAAAGGTAATTTGTTTTTCAGTTACCTTTCTCATTATTATTCAGGGGGGGGGCAACGTTATTTGCAACAGGGTTTACACCCACCATAGTTAACCAAGTTGAGGTAGTACCGGGAAGAGCCCTCAACGTAACAATCAAACTTAATGACATTTCTGTCCACCTCATTAACATCTATACAGAATTATCTCAAAAACATCCCAAATGACGAGTGCCTGATTTGGGGAGGAGATTTCAACTGGACGCTGGATGTCCTCGACCGCACTGGCACTGAGCAGTACAAAAGTGGTGTCCTGAACACCTTGTGGCAGGTACTCCACACGTACAGTCTCGTAGATGTGTGGCAGACGCAACATCCAAAGCAGCAAGGTTTCACCTTTACAAGAACCCGAGCTGACAGGCCACTGTCGTAGTCAAGGATTGCCCGTTTGTATACCTCAAAATACCTTGAAAATTGTGCAGTGTCATCCAGTATTCAGGCTGAACCACTGGCCGATCATCACCTTACACTACTTCAAATGAAAATACGACGAGTCCCAAGGGGATCGGCAGACTGGCATTTCAATAATAAAATTTTGAAAGACACCACCTTCACAAATCTTTTTGGGGCCTTCTGGGTGCCTGGGGAAACACAAAAATATTGTATTATGAGACCTCCTTTGCCAGTAACAAGATATAGTAATAGGTTTTACCCTTGTGCAAAAACTGACACCTTTATTCAAGGCATCATGTTTGCAATAACCACAACACAAGCAGTCAAAATGCAAACAAAAGAGACAACTCTGATAATAATATTCACTGTCCTTGAATTTGATTGGTCCACACCCGAGACAAAAATATTGCCTAAGAAATTTGTGAGCTAGAGAACAGGGTCCATAATTTAGAGCAAAGGCAGAAGGTTTGGGACAATCCAGGCCTACTACAGGAATGTGTGGAGACGCTAGAATATCTAAAAGGGTTGCAGAAAGAAAAAGGGGTATGTGTACACTCTCGTTTTAAAGATACCCTTGATATGGACTCTAGCTCAACACTTTTCTTCTCATTAGGGAAGCAGAATTGTAGGCGCAGAGCTATGGAGAACGTATTTGATGACAAGGGGGGTCCTTGTTTCAAACAGTGATAAAATAGCTTAAACAGTTGCAGAGTACTATATACATCTCTTTTCTCCAGAGCAATATATCCACAGTGGGCCACAATTAAATCTGGAAGGACCTGCCTACTTTGGGTGAAAAAGAGAGGGACCTCCTAGAGGTCAAACAAAGTGACCTAGACATGGCAGTGAGTGCCCTGGCCAGGAACAAAACCCCAGGGATTTGTAATGAGAGAGCGCACCGACGGTCGTAGCCAATCAGAGCTCGCGGTTCCATCGGGGCCAAAGTTCATGGGCGGAGCTCGTGGGTACACGCGGGAACCATCGGGAAGGTTCTGAGGGGAGGGGGGGGCGTGGTTAGAGGCGGAGCTTGGCTCCGACGAAAGGGCTATAAAGGAGAGGCCGGGGGAGGACTCGGGGTCAGCGTGGGAGCCCCGGAGTCCGGACTGCATCTCCGCCATCTCGTCACGCCATCGGCCACGCGGCAGCCTCGAGGGACGAAGCTCTCTCTCCTGCGCGCCGTCGACCAGCGGTGCGCGGGGGAGAGAGCGGAGGAGCAGTGAGCGCGCGCATGCAGAGCGAGCGAGAGAGGGTGACCATCCAGAAAGGGAGCGCGGTGCCGAGCAGTCATCACGACATGAAGAAAGGACGCAAGTCTCTTCCTGTCGTGGAAGTCGTTTATCACGGATTGATGGGCTGACAGGGTAGTTTTATCGCCATTATTGGCACTCCATACGGAAGGATTACAAAGCTGTTCTAGATGAAGCAGCGGTTACCAACGTGATGCCTCAGTCCTGGAGGAGGGCCGTGCTCACACTGATACAAAAAAAACGGTGACCTCAGACATCTGTACAATTGGCGTCCAGGCTCAGTGCTGAGCACAGACTATAAGATAATCACGAAAGCTGTGTCTGCAAGGCGTCCACCTTGTGGCACCGCTTATTTTCCCTCACTCCACTCGCATACCTGATAGCCAAACGTCAGAGAATGATAGCTCCCTTCTTCTGGTCGCAGAGGAAGCACCGTGTGGCTGCTGGCATCTTGGCCTTGCCACTGCGGGAAGGCGGGCAAGGTCTGGTGTGTGTACGGAGGCAACTCTCTACCTTTCGCCTACAAGCCATCAAGCCATACAAAGGTTTCTCAACACAGCCCCATCACCCATGTGGTTTGCCACAGGATCTTTTGTTTTTTTCTAAATGACCTGGGGGGCCTTCAAGTGCAGCAAGCAGCTCTTCTTTATAGACATTTCAGGAAGCGGCCGACTTTACCGAAAGAACCAAAGAGTATGGATTCCTGCAGTCACTAAAGCTTTAAATCAAGATCGACAGTAACAAAAATTGACTTTCGGCCGAAACCGGAAGTAAACCTAAAGTTAACTTTCTGGCTTCGGCGGAAACAGAAACGATGCCGAAAGAGGCCAATGGCCAACTTTCGGCGCTGAAACCGAAACCGAATTTCGGTCGGCCTCTAGACGCGTCACAGACTCGCACGCACGCACACCCAAGCCCCCTCCTGCTGTGTGGAACCCATGTGGAGGAGGAGGTGGGGTGTGGAGGGATGGGGTGGTGGGAGGGTTGAATTGGATCATTGGAGGGGTGGGGTGGGTTGGTGTGTGTGTGGCTGGTGGGCGGATGAGTTGGCATCAGCACGCTGCTAGAATCTGCTCAGTGTGCTGTGCGTGCGTGCGTCTGTGTGTCTGCGTGACGAATGCAGGGGACCTGGTAATGGGTTTTTTGAGGGTAAAATTTTTTTATTGCTGGTGTTTATGAGTACAGTGGCACACAATGGGATTCATGTTACACGGGAAAACCGCGTGATATCTTTGATTATAAAGGTGGCACAAAAGCAAACAAAAAAAATAAAAAACCGCCATGATGAACGAAGCAAAGTGCCGAACAACCGAGCATCTTCCTGGTTCTTCTGATCGTAAAAAAAGGAGGGAGGGAGGAGGAATCCAAAGAGCCATGAAGCTCTTTTTCACAGATTTCCAGTAGCGGCGGGGGGGGGGGGTCAGAGAGTTACAACAAAGAGTACATTGTTACACCCTTGTCTCTACTCCGACTTCTCGTCGTAGCAACCAAATAAAATAAACCAAAAAGTTCCATCGCCCACTCGGCCGTGCCCGTGAATTCGCACGGGGCTTAGGTCGCGACTCCACGCGCCCTGCCCCTCTGCTGCCCACCGTGCACCACCGTTTCGCTCTCTGCCGCTCTTCCCCACCGCCCCCCACCCCCCCCCCCCGCAAGAAAAAAGCCATCAGCTTGGGGATCGATCGGCGTGGGGGGGGGGGGCACGGCGCGTGCAGTCGCAGCACGAAATCTGGCGGCCCACACACTCACGCGAGCCCACTTCGAGACGTGTCCAGACAGCGTTGATGTGAAGAGTGCGAACATCCCTCGCGCGCGCGCCCAAGTTACTTTTTATAGTTGCACTCCGAACGGCCCTCGTTTGTGAAACACCGTAAACTCTTTGTGCTTTGATTGCTTTTTGTTTTCGCGGACCCACCCACCCGGCGGTTTGTCACGCGGGCCCCAACTGCTGCAGTCAATCCTGACCGTTATCTTCGCGGTGTTAACGTGCCTATATAAATAACGCACCGACGGGTCGCACGCATGTTGTGAACATCAACCTTCCCGTGAGCGCCGGTGGTGCCTTGCCCCGGACCCCTGCCTGCCTGGCTCGGTACCGCACGCTGCACTTTGGCTGCCCCCACGTGACTCTTTGGCTGCCCCCACGTGACTCTTTGGCTGCCCCCTCGTGACTCTTTGGCTGCCCCCTCGTGACTCTTTGGCTGCCCCCACGTGACTCTTTGGCTGCCCCCTCGTGACTCTTTGGCTGCCCCCACGTGACTCTTTGGCTGCCCCCTCGTGACTCTTTGGCTGCCCCCTCGTGACTCTTTGGCTGCCCCCACGTGACTCTTTGGCTGCCCCCTCGTGACTCTTTGGCTGCCCCCACGTGACTCTTTGGCTGCCCCCTCGTGACTCTTTCACTGCCCCGTCGTGACTCTTTGGCTGCCCCCACGTGACTCTTTGGCTGCCCCCACGTGACTCTTTGGCTGCCCCCTCGTGACTCTTTGGCTGCCCCCTCGTGACTCTTTGGCTGCCCCCTCGTGACTCTTTGGCTGCCCCCACGTGACTCTTTGGCTGCCCCCTCGTGACTCTTTGGCCGCCCCCTCGTGACTCTTTGGCTGCCCCCTCGTGACTCTTTGGCGGCTCCCACGTGACTCTTTGGCTGCCCCCTCGTGACTCTTTGGCTGCCCCCTCGTGACTCTTTGGCTGCCCCCTCGTGACTCTTTGGCTGCCCCCCACGTGACTCTTTGGCTGCCCCCTCGCGGCTCTTTGGCTGCCCCCTTGTGGGCATCCGTTGATTTGTTGACGTTGAAAAAACTGGATTCGCCTCTTTCTCTCCTTTACACTCTAACATGCAGTCTACTTCACCCCCTATTTCGTATATTCCAATCACAACTGCCTTGTCCTCTGCTGTGCACTGCCTGCTGTGTTCGTGCAGCTTTGGCGTGCAATTCCGCTCTCGAGATATCTTGCTTGGTCAAAGACAAAATAACCAGAAACAAAACGGCTCCTCTTCTTTGAAAGGTTTGCTGACCACCCCCCCCCACCCCCCTTGCTATAGGAGAACGGGATTGAGCGTTGCCCCCTCGCACGCGTGCGGGTTTCCTCCCACGCACGAACACTCATCGTTAATTGGCCGTAAAACACCTTAATGCGTCGAGGACCGCAGAGCTTGGAGACGGGGTGGGAACTTTGCACGCTGGCTCACAGCTGGACTGCTGCCTTTGCCCTTCGTCTGGGGTTCCTCCCCGATTCGTGTACGCGCATGCCGATGAAGTTTTATGATCAGCAAATATATTTGATTTACAAGCTGATGTTGTGTTCATCAGGGTTTTGTTATTTCGCTTGTTCACCCTCGCTAGGTCTCAAGAGCGTGGTGGGAACAAGAATGGTGCCGCAAATGCCGTTAGGTAAGGGGCGATTTGCCAACGCGTAGTGGGGGTGCGGGTGTCTATCTCAGGAGCATGCATGCCTTGTTTGTGCACACGTTGAACTCATTTCGCATCGGAGTTGCGGGGGAAGGACAACAAACTAAACACAAAAACGCTGTTCTAAATAATTGTGTTTTAAAATCGAGTTGATTTTAAAGAAAACAGCTCCCAGTGGCTTCCTGATATCGGAACAAAGAGCGTTCCAGACGGCCGCAGAAGCGAATCTGAAAGCGTCGCGACCACCGCCTTTGTTCGATGGCCCTGGCAAAAAAAAAAAGGAAAATCCCAATTGAGTAATTGTGCAGCGTGTGGGATATTTGGCCAACGCCAACTACGTCGCTACGGTTTACGTTCAGCTACGGAGGAAATCCATCCGGAGACCCCAGAGGGAACCACCGTGCAAAGCAGTGGGAGAACGTAACCCCCCCCCCCACACACAGAGAAATATATAAATAAAAGAGCGCGTTCGAGTCGGGAATCCAACTCGGAGGGCCCTCATTGTTCAGAGGCACGGAGTTGTTTCTTTTTGGGAGGGGGGGGCGGGGTTAGATCGCGTAAATGTATAAATGTGTCGTTAAACCCGCCACCACCCGACACAGCCAATTGGTAAGGGTTGTCACGTAAACAGAACGTGGCCAATTTGTTACCGATACAGCACACCGGTTGTGTGTTGGAGAGCCAAGCCAATGTCGTGGCTTTCAACGGCACATTTAGATATTTACGCGATCTAATTCAATAAAAAATAACCTCTATTAAGGATGTCCTAAACTAGCCGTACCAACGGTAATCCCTACTGTGGTAAGGCACGGGGCGTGACTACTGCCCCGAGGCCGGCCTGCTCACCCACTGCCCCGAGGCCGGCCTGCTCACCCACTGCCCCGAGGCCAGCCTGCTCACTCACTGCCCCGAGGCCAGCCTGCTCACCCACTGCCCCGAGGCCAGCCTGCTCACTCACTGCCCCGAGGCCGGCCTGCTCACTCACTGCCCCGAGGCCGGCCTGCTCACCCACTGCCCCGAGGCCGGCCTGCTCACCCACTGCCCCGAGGCCAGCCTGCTCACTCACTGCCCCGAGGGCGGCCTGCTCACCCACTGCCCCGAGGCCGGCCTGCTCACCCACTGCCCCGAGGCCAGCCTGCTCACTCACTGCCCCGAGGGCGGCCTGCTCACCCACTGCCCCGAGGCCGGCCTTCTCACCCACTGCCCCGAGGGCCCGAGGGAGAGAGAGAGAGATTGAGAGTTTGAGAGATTGAGAGAAGGCGCCCCATCAGCACGCGTCACAATTTGAGAGCTAAATTTTGACTTAAAACTTTCGTCACTGCAGAGAATTCATATTCTTCGGTTCTTTCGGTAAAGTCACGGAGATACAAAATAAAATAACAATAATAATAAATAATAATAATCTAAATTACAATTTAAAAATAAAATAAATTAAAATTATATTTTTCATTTTACTCTTTGGTTCTTTCGGTAAAGTCACGTAGACTATAAAATTAAATAATAATAGAATACGACGTTTCGGTTGCAACACAAGCAGCCATCATCAGGTAAGGATGAATGATAAAACACAGACACGGAAACAACACAGGCAGACGCACATGCAGAGACACACCGAGAGAGACACACACACACACCAAGACAAACAGAAGGACACCGAATCTGTGCCGAGAGAGGGGGGGGGGGGAGAGGACTGGGGAGGCGGACAAACGAGTGGACAAGGAGGGAGCAGCGTGGAAGTCCGGACCACAGTGGCCGGAGGAGAGACAACGGTACACACAGAGACAATGGTACACACACACAGAGACAATGGTACACACATACAGAGACACACATACAGAGACAATGGTACACACATACAGAGACAATGGTACACACATACAGAGACAATGGTACACACATACAGAGACAATGGTACACACATACAGAGACAATGGTACACACATACAGAGACAATGGTACACACATACAGAGACAATGGTACACACATACAGAGACAATGGTACACACATACAGAGACACACATACAGAGACAATGGTACACACATACAGAGACAATGGTACACACATACAGAGACAATGGTACACACATACAGAGACACACCGGAGGAGAGACGATGGTACACACATACAGAGACAATGGTACACACATACAGAGACACACATACAGAGACAATGGTACACACATACAGAGACAATGGTACACACATACAGAGACACACATACAGAGACAATGGTACACACATACAGAGACACACATACAGAGACAATGGTACACACATACAGAGACAATGGTACACATACAGAGACAATGGTACACACATACAGAGACAATGGTACACACATACAGAGATACACATACAGAGACAATGGTACACACATACAGAGACACACTGGAGGAGAGACAACGGTACACACATACAGAGACAATGGTACACTCATACAGAGACACACATACAGAAACGATGGTACACACATACAGAGACACACCGGAGGAGAGACAATGGTACACACGTGCAGAGACACACCGGAGGAGAGACAATGATACACACATACAGAGACACACCGGAGGAGAGACAATGATACACACATACAGAGACACACCGGAGGAGAGACAATGATACACACATACAGAGACACACCGGAGGAGAGACAATGGAACACACGTGCAGAGACACACCGAGCGAGACATGAAATCGAATCTATTTTTAATTTTTATAAAATATATATTTTTAATGTTTTTTTTATTCTACGCAACTCTACCGAAAGAACCAAAGAATATATCATTTGAGAGCTCTGCGATAACAGCACGAGGTAGGTGGGCCACACAGTCTACGGCGGTAGTTTTTAACCTTTGTGTTGGCTACTGCTGGACTGCCCCCCCCCCCCCACCCTCGTTGAATTTAGTTTCAACCGAGTGGTTACCCACCCCCCCTGTACTGACCCAACGTGGTTCTGAGAAATATATGTATGAAGAATGAATCGATATTTGAACCGATTGTCCATTCGGTGAGATATATCCTAACTGCGGATAAAAACAATTTCAACGGACGCTGCGTGCATGCGTGAAATAATTTGGTCACGCTCGCTGGTTACTCTTGTAAACCCGCATTGTTTACGATCAATAGGTTTAGCAAGGTATTTTATAGCGTTCTAGGTCAACCATGCGAGATTTACATTTTATCGCAGTTATTTTATGGTAGTTCATGAAGCCTGTCTTTTGCCAGTGCTAAAGTTTTCAATAAATATAATAATTTATCTGATGTGATTTTGTTTTTTACAATTTTTTTTATTTTTCCGCAAAAAAAAAATTGTTGACGACTTGATTCAACCTCTCACATTTTAAAACGTACCCATCGGAAACCGCCCCATTTAAAGATTCCCCTAGGTTTTTTGTTATTAGAAAGAACAAACATTTACCAACTTAATTCTCCGTGAGGGGAAGCTCTCCTATCTTTATGCGCTTTAGAAGTATTCAGATTTGAACAACATAAAATGCGGATTTTTTTTCGTTCACAACCGCTTTCATCCGAAACATCTCAAAAAACAACAAAAGAGAGAACAATGGAGTATAGAACAATGGAGTATAGAACAATGGAATATAGAACAATGGTTCCCGCTTTAATTGTATTAGTTGTTTAACTCTCTACCAAACTAAAATACCCTCAATCTTATATTTTGAACGGTTTCTGAATGACGCCAGGCATAGCCATGTCCATGGGGTACTTAAAATCGAGATTTGGGGGTCCTTAAAATAAAAAAATTCCAGAATGCGTAGACGTTTCCTGTTGCTTGCGTCCAAAAGCTACATATTTACCAAATTTCAGCTTTTTTACCCTTAGGAGGTTGTTGAGACATACACGCAGACACATTAAGATCTATATTCACGTGGAAGATTGGCAGATTCACAGACGATCGTTCACCAATGGCCGTCAAGTACGCTACGACTTCACTCGTTTATAAATCACCGCTCACGACGTTGCCACGCGGCTTCATCACGTGACATTTGTTTTTGTTTTCGCCAGCATCAAGGTATGAAAAATAAAATAAAAAATAGGACAATGCATATAATCATCGGAGCATGTTTGTTCGATTAAGGGTTTTGCCGGGCATAAAGAGGAAAGTGCGCGGGGCCTACGGAGCAAGGAGCGAGGCTCACAGAGTTTTGAACTTCCGAGGTTGAGTGACGGGAACAGAAGTGTAGAATCAAATACACGCGGGAGGCAGTAATAGCCCGATTTGTATCTCACCGCCACTTCCAAGCATCCCGGTGTAGCCCTTCCTGCTTCCTCCCGTGTCATAATTACGATGTCACGTTTTTACCGCCTCGTTTCGTCCGATGCTTGGGGGGATGTGCTGATTCGCTTTATTTTTTTTGCAGATGTCAGGAATAACGCGAACTAAAAAAAACCCAAATTGTCATTGAATCGTTTTTCTATACATTTATATATTTCCTCCGTATTAAAAATAAGAACCGCAACAATTTACGGTGAACAATTTTGCTTTTTTTCGTGACAACTGAATGGCTCTCACACGTCACCTGCATCCGTCCTTAATCCCTCGGGTAAAGCGGCCGAAGCGGTCTCGACAGCGCCGCGCCGAGCCACCGAGCCTCGTCGCCCGCTTCGTAAATCACCTTCACAGGAACGGAGAATTAGTATGATCATTATTCCTCCTCCTCCTCCACCTGCTGCTGCCACTTTTTCACACTTAAGCGAGTGACATTTTAAGACCGACCAACGTGGACGAAGGGGGGGTGGGGGGGGTTGAACGTCGTCATCGCTGTGAATTGGCAACCTAACACATCGGCACCCCACTGCGGCTAAAGCCTCCTTGGATTCTCTCAAAGCCCAGTGTCTTTCATGAGACTCTATAGCCCAGTGTTTTTCATGATACTCTATAGCCCAGTGTCTTTCATGAGACTCTATAGCCCAGTGTTTTTCATGATACTCTATAGCCCAGTGTCTTTCATGAGACTCTATAGCCCAGTGTCTTTCATGAGACTCTATAGCCCAGTGTTTTTCATGATACTCTATAGCCCAGTGTCTTTCATGAGACTCTATAGCCCAGTGTTCTTCATGAGACTCTATAGCCCAGTGTCTTTCATGAGACTCTATAGCCCAGTGTCTTTCATGAGACTCTATAGCCCAGTGTTTTTCATGATACTCTATAGCCCAGTGTCTTTCATGAGACTCTATAGCCCAGTGTCTTTCATGAGACTCTATAGCCCAGTGTTTTTCATGATACTCTATAGCCCAGTGTCTTTCATGAGACTCTATAGCCCAGTGTTCTTCATGAGACTCTATAGCCCAGTGTCTTTCATGAGACTCTATAGCCCAGTGTCTTTCATGAGACTCTATAGCCCAGTGTTTTTCATGATACTCTATAGCTCAGTGTTCTTCATGATACTCTATAGCACAGTGTTGTTAATGGGACCCTATAGCCCAGGGTTCTTCATGAGACTCTATATCCCATTGTTCTTCATGAGACTCTATAGCCCAGTGTTCTTCATGAGACTCTATAGCCCAGTGTTCTTCATGATACTCTATAGCCCAGTGTTCTTCATGAGACTCTATAGCCCAGTGTTATTCATGAGACTCTATAGCCCAGTGTTCTTCTTGAGACTCTATAGCCCAGTGTTCTTCATGATACTCTATAGCCCAGTGTTCTTCATGGGACTCTATAGACCAGTATTCTTCATGAGACTCTATAGCCCAGTGTTCTTCATGAGACTCTATAGCCCAGTGTTCTTCATGAGACTCTATAGCCCAGTGTTCTTCATGAGACTCAATAGCCCAGTGTCTTTCATAAGACTCTATAGCCCAGTGTTCTTCATGAGACTCTATAGCCCAGTGTTCTTCATGAGACTCTGTAGCCCAGTGTTCTTCATGAGACTCTATAGCCCAGTGTTCTTCATGAGACTCTATAGCCCAGTGTTCTTCATGAGACTCAATAGCCCAGTGTCTTTCATAAGACTCTATAGCCCAGTGTTCTTCATGAGACTCTATAGCCCAGGGTTCTTCATGGGACTCTATAGCCCAGTGTTCTTCATGAGACTCTATAGCCCAGTGTTCTTCATGATACTCTATAGCCCAGTGTTCTTCATGAGACTCTATAGCCCAATGTTCTTCATGACACTCTATAGCCCAGTGTTCTTCATGAGACTCTATGGCCCAGTGTTCATCTTGAGACTCTATAGCCCAGTGTTCTTCATGAGACTCTATAGCCCAGTGTTCTTCATGAGACTCTATAGCCCAGTGTTCTTCATTAGACTGTATAGCCCAGTGTTCTTCATGGGACTCTATAGCCCAGTGTTCTTCATGAGACTCTATAGCCCAGTGTTCTTCATGAGACTCTATAGCCCAGTGTTCTTCATGAGACTCTGTAGCCAAGTGTTCTTCATGAGACTCTATAGCCCAGTGTTCTTCATGATACTCTATAGCCCAGTGTTCTTCATGAGTCTCTATGGCCTAGTGTTCTTCATGAGACTCTATAGCCCAGTGTCCTTCTTGAGACTCTATAGCCCAGGGTTCTTCATGGGACTCTATAGCCCAGTGTTCTTCATGAGACTCTATAGCCCAGTGTGCTTCATGAGACTCTATAGCCCAGTGTTCTTCATGAGACTCTATAGCCCAGTGTTCTTCATGAGACTCAATAGCCCAGTGTCTTTCATAAGACTCTATAGCCCAGTGTTCTTCATGAGACTCTATAGCCCAGTGTTCTTCATGAGACTCTATAGCCCAGTGTTCTTCATGAGACTCTGTAGCCAAGTGTTCTTCATGAGACTCTATAGCCCAGTGTTCTTCATGATACTCTATAGCCCAGTGTTCTTCATGAGACTCTATAGCCCAATGTTCTTCATGACACTCTATAGCCCAGTGTTCTTCATGAGACTCTATGGCCCAGTGTTCATCTTGAGACTCTATAGCCCAGTGTTCTTCATGAGACTCTATAGCCCAGTGTTCTTCATGAGACTCTATAGCCCAGTGTTCTTCATTAGACTGTATAGCCCAGTGTTCTTCATGGGACTCTATAGCCCAGTGTTCTTCATGAGACTCTATAGCCCAGTGTTCTTCATGGGACTCTATAGCCCAGTGTTCTTCATGAGACTCTATAGCCCAGTGTTCTTCATGAGACTCTATAGCCCAGTGTCCTTCATGGGACTCTATAGCCGAGTGTTCTTCATGAGACTCTATAGCCCAGTGTTCTTCATGAGACTCTATAGCCAGTGTTCTTCATGGGACTCTATAGCCCAGTGTTCTTCATGAGACTCTATAGCCCAGTGTTCTTCATGAGACTCTATAGCCCAGTGTTCTTCATGAGACTCTATAGCCTAGTGTTCTTCATGAGACTCTATAGCCCAGTGTTCTTCATGAGTCTCTATAGCCCAGTGTTCTTCATGAGACTCTATAGCCCAGTGTTCTTCATGAGACTCTATAGCCCAGTGTTTGTCATGAGACTCTATAGCCCAGTGTTCTTCATGAGACTCTATAGCCCAGTGTTCTTCATGAGACTCTATAGCCCAGTGTTCTTCATGAGACTCTATAGCCCAGTGTTCTTCATGAGACTCTATAGCCCAGTGTTTTTCATGAGACTCTATAGCCCAGTGTTCTTCATGAGACTCTATAGCCCAGTGTTCTTCATGAGACTCTATAGCCCAGGGTTCTTCATGAGACTCTATAGCCCAGTGTTCTTCATGAGACTCTATAGCCAAGTGTTCTTCATGAGACTCTATAGCCCAGGGTTCTTCATGATACTCTATAGCCCAGTGTCTTTCATGAGACTCTATAGCCCAGTGTCTTTCATGAGACTCTATAGCCCAGTGTTTTTCATGATACTCTATAGCCCAGTGTCTTTCATGAGACTCTATAGCCCAGTGTTCTTCATGAGACTCTATAGCCCAGTGTCTTTCATGAGACTCTATAGCCCAGTGTCTTTCATGAGACTCTATAGCCCAGTGTTTTTCATGATACTCTATAGCCCAGTGTCTTTCATGAGACTCTATAGCCCAGTGTCTTTCATGAGACTCTATAGCCCAGTGTTTTTCATGATACTCTATAGCCCAGTGTCTTTCATGAGACTCTATAGCCCAGTGTTCTTCATGAGACTCTATAGCCCAGTGTCTTTCATGAGACTCTATAGCCCAGTGTCTTTCATGAGACTCTATAGCCCAGTGTTTTTCATGATACTCTATAGCTCAGTGTTCTTCATGATACTCTATAGCACAGTGTTGTTAATGGGACTCTATAGCCCAGGGTTCTTCATGAGACTCTATATCCCATTGTTCTTCATGAGACTCTATAGCCCAGTGTTCTTCATGAGACTCTATAGCCCAGTGTTCTTCATGATACTCTATAGCCCAGTGTTCTTCATGAGACTCTATAGCCCAGTGTTATTCATGAGACTCTATAGCCCAGTGTTCTTCTTGAGACTCTATAGCCCAGTGTTCTTCATGATACTCTATAGCCCAGTGTTCTTCATGGGACTCTATAGACCAGTATTCTTCATGAGACTCTATAGCCCAGTGTTCTTCATGAGACTCTATAGCCCAGTGTTCTTCATGAGACTCTATAGCCCAGTGTTCTTCATGAGACTCAATAGCCCAGTGTCTTTCATAAGACTCTATAGCCCAGTGTTCTTCATGAGACTCTATAGCCCAGTGTTCTTCATGAGACTCTGTAGCCCAGTGTTCTTCATGAGACTCTATAGCCCAGTGTTCTTCATGAGACTCTATAGCCCAGTATTCTTCATGAGACTCAATAGCCCAGTGTCTTTCATAAGACTCTATAGCCCAGTGTTCTTCATGAGACTCTATAGCCCAGGGTTCTTCATGGGACTCTATAGCCCAGTGTTCTTCATGAGACTCTATAGCCCAGTGTTCTTCATGATACTCTATAGCCCAGTGTTCTTCATGAGACTCTATAGCCCAATGTTCTTCATGACACTCTATAGCCCAGTGTTCTTCATGAGACTCTATGGCCCAGTGTTCATCTTGAGACTCTATAGCCCAGTGTTCTTCATGAGACTCTATAGCCCAGTGTTCTTCATGAGACTCTATAGCCCAGTGTTCTTCATTAGACTGTATAGCCCAGTGTTCTTCATGGGACTCTATAGCCCAGTGTTCTTCATGAGACTCTATAGCCCAGTGTTCTTCATGAGACTCTATAGCCCAGTGTTCTTCATGAGACTCTGTAGCCAAGTGTTCTTCATGAGACTCTATAGCCCAGTGTTCTTCATGATACTCTATAGCCCAGTGTTCTTCATGAGTCTCTATGGCCTAGTGTTCTTCATGAGACTCTATAGCCCAGTGTCCTTCTTGAGACTCTATAGCCCAGGGTTCTTCATGGGACTCTATAGCCCAGTGTTCTTCATGAGACTCTATAGCCCAGTGTGCTTCATGAGACTCTATAGCCCAGTGTTCTTCATGAGACTCTATAGCCCAGTGTTCTTCATGAGACTCAATAGCCCAGTGTCTTTCATAAGACTCTATAGCCCAGTGTTCTTCATGAGACTCTATAGCCCAGTGTTCTTCATGAGACTCTATAGCCCAGTGTTCTTCATGAGACTCTGTAGCCAAGTGTTCTTCATGAGACTCTATAGCCCAGTGTTCTTCATGATACTCTATAGCCCAGTGTTCTTCATGAGACTCTATAGCCCAATGTTCTTCATGACACTCTATAGCCCAGTGTTCTTCATGAGACTCTATGGCCCAGTGTTCATCTTGAGACTCTATAGCCCAGTGTTCTTCATGAGACTCTATAGCCCAGTGTTCTTCATGAGACTCTATAGCCCAGTGTTCTTCATTAGACTGTATAGCCCAGTGTTCTTCATGGGACTCTATAGCCCAGTGTTCTTCATGAGACTCTATAGCCCAGTGTTCTTCATGGGACTCTATAGCCCAGTGTTCTTCATGAGACTCTATAGCCCAGTGTTCTTCATGAGACTCTATAGCCCAGTGTCCTTCATGGGACTCTATAGCCGAGTGTTCTTCATGAGACTCTATAGCCCAGTGTTCTTCATGAGACTCTATAGCCAGTGTTCTTCATGGGACTCTATAGCCCAGTGTTCTTCATGAGACTCTATAGCCCAGTGTTCTTCATGAGACTCTATAGCCCAGTGTTCTTCATGAGACTCTATAGCCTAGTGTTCTTCATGAGACTCTATAGCCCAGTGTTCTTCATGAGTCTCTATAGCCCAGTGTTCTTCATGAGACTCTATAGCCCAGTGTTCTTCATGAGACTCTATAGCCCAGTGTTTGTCATGAGACTCTATAGCCCAGTGTTCTTCATGAGACTCTATAGCCCAGTGTTCTTCATGAGACTCTATAGCCCAGTGTTCTTCATGAGACTCTATAGCCCAGTGTTCTTCATGAGACTCTATAGCCCAGTGTTTTTCATGAGACTCTATAGCCCAGTGTTCTTCATGAGACTCTATAGCCCAGTGTTCTTCATGAGACTCTATAGCCCAGGGTTCTTCATGAGACTCTATAGCCCAGTGTTCTTCATGAGACTCTATAGCCAAGTGTTCTTCATGAGACTCTATAGCCCAGGGTTCTTCATGAGACTCTATAGCCCAGTGTTCTTCATCGCAAGGCCACACGGGCCCATTGGCAGGCCCCTTGGTGGCCTTTAGTGCGGCTCCTGACCAGCGATCCTCCTGCATACCAGGCGAGGTAGTAAACATCTCGCCACCACGTGTGGAAGGAAGCCCACCTACTCCAAACCTCTCAGGTCAAGACGCTGACCGCGAAAGGACGGTGGAGTTACCCCGCAGTGGGGAGGCGCTCGCAGACTGAACATCTGTCTCTCTCTCTCAATTTCTCGCCAAAGTTAGGCTTGCCAATCGATATACATGGAAAGGGAGGTATCAGAGAGGGAAAAATGATAGGGAGATGGTGAAGCTGATGAAACTGTGAGTGGATGGAGTAAAAGAGGGAGGGAGGGAGGGAGGGAGGGAGTGAGGGAGGGAGGGAGGGAAGAGGCTGGGTGGTGGTAGGGGGATTGTGACGGTAGATCTCTGAATTTCTGACAACACAAGTGTAGTGGGTTCCAGGACACGGAGACGGCAGAATAGAAGCAGCACTATTTATTTAAACCTTAACAAGGGTTACACTAGAAGGGGTAGCGGCCCCTCCACCCGTATAACTCAGGAACACACCCCAGGCTCTCTAGCCTAAGCTCTAGGCTCCCAGTTCCTCCTGGTAGGGCTCTAAGGGAGGCTATCAGATCCGGCCCTGGTTAGGCACAGATCGCGGCACCCCGCCGACCAGACCGGCCCTTAGAAGGACTCTGACTCTGGGGCTCTGGGGCCGCACCACTGGCTTGCTGTGCCGGCCCTGAAAAGGGCAGCGGTCACAGGAGTTCCAGGGTCTCACCTAGCTGGCCTTCTTTCTTCACTGGTTGCTTCAGCCTCGGGCCCCACACTCTGCCCCGAGCTCCCTGGCTCCCCGCACTTTATACCCACTGGAGCCTTAGCGGACGTTGTTGTAGCCACCAAGGTGTGGGTGAACCACACCTTCCCGTGCCATGTGTTTATTCCCCATAGCACCCCTACATCACCCCCTCCCGTGTAACCCGCAGCCGTCCCGGCTGCAACAATACTCGAACAATAAACACAACAAACCCCCACCCGTGCGTGCCTCATAAGAACGAACACCCCAATAAATAACCCAACCCACCTATACAAAATTACACTATATACACATATACATTGTACCCCCCCCCCCCCCCCCCATCAACGCAGCAAGAAAACTTAACAGTGAACAACAAGAGTAACAAGAACCATTTTTACAACAAGCGGCGCATTTTGGCGCGAGTCCGATTTGCGGGTCCATCGTAGGGGGAGGGTCCGGTCGGCCCGGCAGTGGGCACCGGCTGTGCAGGTGCACCGTCTTCCGTCACCCCGGAAGGGCAAACTCCGTCCCCACCGGGTGGCGCAGGCGCGCTGGAAGCCGTCATTCTTGAGGCGCCTGAAGGTGGAACCGTTAGCAAAGCATCAAGGGCAGGTGACGAAGACGCCGTCCGGGAGTCAGCGGAGACATCACATGCTCGGCCTGTGTAATGTGGTGGAGGGACGCGCGGCGCCACAAACGGCTTCAGACGCGAGGGGTGTACGTACCAGCGGCGTTTCCCCCACTGGATACGAACGCACTGCGGCCGCATAACCTTCACAATAACCACAGGGCCCCTCCAAGGCCGCAACAATTTCGCCGAGGTCGCCAACGGCACCTGAGGGCAGTGCAGCCAGGCTTGATCGCCTGGCTTCCACGCATGTGTGCGTGATTGGCGCGATCGCAACCTCTCGTTGGCCTTCTGCCGAGAGGAAGAGTTTTGGGCCGCTGCCTCCCGCGCCTCGGTCAACCTCAGGATATTAAATTTAACGTGGTCGGCCAATTTCGATTTTCTGCTGGTTTCCGAGACGCGGAGCTGATTCGCAATTGGTGGGTCAACGTCGCGACCGTACATCAAAAAGAACGGCGAGAAGCCGGTTGCCGCGTGAGGAGCCATTCTATAGGCGGCCAAAACCCCCGGAATGTGAAGGTCCCAATCGGTCTGGGAGTCACACACCTGGTGACACAACATAGATGTGAGCGTCCTATGCAGCCGCTCCACCATGCCATCGGTTTGTGGGTGATAGGGGGAAGTGCGAATCTTTTTCGTACCAAGAAGCGCACACACCTCGTGCAGAAGGACGCCAGAGAAGTTCTTCCCTTGGTCAGTCAGCAGCCGTTCGGGAGCACCCTTGTCGAGGACATAGCCCTGGACAAAGGCCTCGGCAACGGCTGCTGCTGACTGGTTAGCGAGAGGCCATGCCATAGGCCATCGGGTGAAATATTCCACGCCCACCAGCAGGTACTTGTTACCCCTAGGGGTCGCAGGGAAAGGCCCCAATATATCGAGTGCGACGAGTTCGTTAACCCGAGAGACCGTGATAGATTGTAGCGGTGGGCAGGCGCCTTTCGCTGGTGGTTTTCGTTGGGCGCACTGAGTGCATGCACCCAGGAGGTCATCCACATCCCTTGCCATACCCGGCCAGAAGAAATCCAGCTGGAGCACGGCAAGGGTCTTGTGGGTCCCCAGGTGCAAAAGTCGCTCGTGTGCGGCCCAAACGGCCTTACCCCGCAAAGCGGATGGCACCACAAGCCTGTGACGGCAGGCCCTCCCATCCCAATGCATCAGGAGCCCCTGGAGCAGCCCGTACGAATCAATCCCCGCGACCCCCCGCACGGAACCCCCTGCGCGACGACGCAACGCGAGGAGGGATGCGTCCTCCATCTGGAGGCGCCCCCATTCCGCAACGGACAACCCCAGCAAGGAGTCCGCACCTCCCTCCCCGACAGGACCCTCAGGCAAGGGGTCCTCAGTGGCAGCAGCGAGAACCGGGATATCTAAGGGGGGGCTATCCTCTGGCGGCTTACAACGCCCCGATCCCCTGAGACAAGCGCAATCTGAGGCGGGCGGCAGGCGAGACAGCGCATCCGCATTAGTGTGCCGAGCACCCTTCCGATATGTGGTCGTGAAATCATAATCCTGAAGGATTTCGAGCCATCGGGACAATTGCCCCGAAGGCTGTGTCACCCGCAAGGCATATTGTAATGCCGCATGGTCCGTACGGACAGTGAAATGCCGACCGTACAGGTATGGGCGATACTGTTGCATAAAAAATACAATAGCCAAGAGTTCCCGACGCGTGACGCAGTATCTCTGTTCCGCCGGAGACAAAACCCTACTGCCATAAGCCACGACGCGTTCCACACCACAGATCACCTGTGAGAGCACACCCCCAATGCCCGTATTGCTGGCGTCTGTATCGAGCAGGAAGGGTTCCGAAAAATCGGGGTAGCTCAATGGAGGGGCCCGCACGAGAGCGTCGCGAAGGGAACAAAAAGCGACCTCCTCCTCCTGGCCCCAGTGAAATTTCACTCCCTTCGCCGTCAGAGCGTTTAAGGGCTTAGCAATGGTCGCGAAATCCGCGACGAACCGCCGGTAATAAGACACAAATCCAATAAAACTCCTGACCTCAGCCACCGAGGTGGGGGTTGGCCAGGAGTTGACACACTGCGTCTTTGCGGGATCGGTGGATATGCCCGAGCGGCTGACGATGTGCCCCAAATAGCGTACGGATTCTCGTAGCAGGTGGCACTTTTGCGGCTTAAATTTCAAATTCGCAGCATGCATTTTGAGGAACACGGCGCGCAAGCGCAAAAGGTGTTCGTCAAATGTATTGCTGAACACGATGACGTCATCCAGATAGATCAAACAGACGTTCCACTGTAAGCCAGCCAAAACCAGTTCCATAAGGCGCTGAAATGTCGCCGGAGCGGAGTGTAATCCCATAGGTAACCGGTTAAATTGGAATAGGCCGTGTGGTGTGCGAAACGCAGTCTTTGGCTTGGACTCACCATCCAATGGGAGTTGCCAGAATCCGGATAACAAGTCCAACATAGAAAAAAAAACGTGCGCCAGCCAGAGCATCTAGAGATTCGTCCATCCGGGGAAGTGGATACGCGTTGGCCACGGAGATCTTATTAAGGCGGCGAAAATCCACACAGAATCGCAAGGACCCATCGTGCTTTTTGACAAGCACTATGGGTGCTCCCCATGGACTGGTGGAAGGGGCTATAATGTCTGCAGCCAGCATGTCATCCACTGCCAATTTGACATGATCTTTTTCGGCCGGACTTAACCGAAAAGGATTCTGGCGTACCGGGGCATTGTCACCCGTGTCAATGTGGTGACGCAACAATTTCGTGCACCCAATGTCATATTTGTGTTTACTAAAAACATCGGAAAATTCCGTCAGAAGGGTGCGTAGGCCAGCACGCTGGGAGTCGGACAGATCACTCGTGCCCGAACATAGTGCGTCCATCCAACTATCGTCCCCCTCAGAATGCGGTTGAGCCAGAGGATCGGTCCCCACATTACCCATAACCGTGTCTACCACGGGGACCGGCGTCGCGTGCGCGAGCACAGTTCCCTGAGGAACGACGGCCGTCTGTACGCCAACGTTAAGGACGAGGATAAACGGGTCATCGCTCCCCTTAACGAGCGTTTGAGCGGCCACCAGATCCAGCCCGTTTTCCCCAGCCCTCGAGGGCCCTAACAGAATTCCCTGGTCCAGAACACCGGGCACGAAAGGCCGACGCAAGCGAAGGGGCACGAGCATTTGCGCCCCGGGAGGTACACGCACCGTCCGAGTGACGAACGCTTGTATCGACGCGCACGCTGCCCTTGAGGTGACAGGGGAAGGCAGGAATGTTACCCGTCGGCCCGAGGGAAGCTCGATGCAACCCTGATCAATTAGAATTTTAATCGGCATTTTGCCCAAAAAGTCCGTCCCCAACAAGCACGGAACCGCCAGCGAGGACGAGACTAATATCGGCCCGGAGAGTTTGATATCGCCAATGCAAATTTGTGCTCGAATTTGGCCTATGATACCCAGCGAACCCCCGTTCGCTGCGTAACACGGAACGGTGACTGGGAGCAAGGGGCGGCTTTGAACGGGAAGAATATTATAAATCAAGTCTGACACAATGGTCGCCGAAGCTCCCGTATCGACGAGGATACGCACCTCGACCCCGTCAATGCGACCCGCGACCACGGACGAGCCTGCCGACGCAGCAACAATGCGGTGGGCCAATTCCGTCCACTGCCCCGGCCCGAGCACCCTCTCGACCCCGCCGCCACCCAACAAACCAATGGGCGTACCCCGAGGCCCGTACACCGAAACGCGCGAGGTGGGGACAGGTGTGTGCACAGGCCGAGCATGTGGGGTGCCGCGACTTGCCGGGTTGCGATGCGGAGGCCTGTAGGCTGGAGCGCCGTCCGACCGTCCCGGCTGTCGTTGACGAGGCGCCCGGCATTCCGCAGCCACGTGGCCCTTGCGGCCACAGTTGTAGCACGTGATGAGCGCCTTGGGGTGCTCCTGGCGATCCGGTGTGGTCCGAGCCGGCCTCCCTCCGGATCTCCACTCCACCGGGCGACCCGCCGCGAAGACCTCCTCAGAGGGGGGGATGGTCGGCGTCCCAGCGCACACCGCAGCTGCGCCCTTGGGGACGAGAGGTGATCGACGCTGCGCTATCAGGTGCGCGTGGATGTGTCTTGCTGCCCGCAAGGAGCACATGTCTGCGTGGTCCTCTGCGACGATGACGATCTGTAGCTCCTGGGCCAACGCCAGGAGCTTCTCCGTCACCATCGCGTCCACCCCTTCGCCGTCCATCCGCGGGAAAGCCGCTTTTGCGAGGGCCAGGAGAGCCGTGCGATACGCCAGCGGTGGCTCCTTCTGGCCCCTGCACCGCTCGTGGAAGAGTTTGCGGCAGTCCGACGATGGCCCGTAGACTATGGTGAGGACCTGGAGCGCCGACTGTAGCGTAGATCGCGTTGATCTGGGAGCTGTGATGAGCGTAGCAAGGGCGTCATCGTCCAGCATGGCCGGTAGCGCACTCAACGCCTCGTTGTCCGTCCAGCCGGCCATCTCTTGATGAGCGAGAAAGCGGCGTTGAAAGGCCCCCCAGTCGCCGCCGTCTGAAACGAACTCCTTCAACACCGGCAGGCGTTGTTGAAATGATGGCTTCGTCTCTGAGAGGTGCCGTGCGCCATTTCCGGCCTCTCCACCGGTGTTTGAGGGGCTGGAGACACCCATCGGCGGTCGCGCAGGTGATGACGATGCGCCCGCCGATTGGTCCTGACAGCGGGCGTCCGTTGGTGATGACGTCACCACCGCTGATTGGCCCACAGCGTCCACGTGGAGCTGCGACCCTCCAATCGCCGTGGCGGACACTGTCATGGCGGTAAATCCGAAATCTGGTGGCTGTGTTTCGGCGGGAATGGCCGTTGAACGGCGTTCGTCTCTCTGCCGCCTTTGCGCCCGCAGCCCCGCGCGGTTGATTTCCTCCAGCGTGGAAGCCGCGGCATACAGCAGCTCAGCCAGTCGAGAGTGAGCCGCCTGCAACCCGTCCTCCATCGGCGGCCACTCCTCCAGCGGCGGCTGCTGTTGGGGCGTCTGGGACATCCCAGGATCGTCGGCCGCGGCCTCTGGCGCAATCCCAGGCGAGCCGTCCTCCTCCTGGGGTTCCTGTGATCGGTTTGTACTCCTTGTGTCCATTTTAAGACCACTTCTGACACCAGTTGTAGTGGGTTCCAGGACACGGAGACGGCAGAATAGAACCAGCACTATTTATTTAAACCTTAACAAGGGTTACACTAGAAGGGGTAGCGGCCCCTCCACCCGTATAACTCAGGAACACACCCCAGGCTCTCTAGCCTAAGCTCTAGGTTCCCAGTTCCTCCTGGTAGGGCTCTAAGGGAGGCTATCAGATCCGGCCCTGGTTAGGCACAGATCTCGGCACCCCGCCGACCAGACCGGCCCTTAGAAGGACTCTGACTCTGGGGCTCTGGGGCCGCACCACTGGCTTGCTGTGCCGGCCCTGAAAAGGGCAGCGGTCACAGGAGTTCCAGGGTCTCACCTAGCTGGCCTTCTTTCTTCACTGGTTGCTTCAGCCTCGGGCCCCACACTCTGCCCCGAGCTCCCTGGCTCCCCGCACTTGATACCCACTGGAGCCTTAGCGGACGTTGTTGTAGCCACCAAGGTGTGGGTGAACCACACCTTCCCGTGCCATGTGTTTATTCCCCATAGCACCCCTACACAAGCAACAGCAGCAGTAGCCGCTGGCTTATGTAAGGGTGGGGGGGTGAAGGGAGCGGTGGTGGTAGCGGTCAGCGCTTCGCTGCGCTACGAAACCCGGCGACCCGATTTTGATTCCCGTTCACGGTCAACACCGGTGACGATCACGCGAACCGGTCCAGGGCAATCCCCCAGGTCGACTCAGCCTTAAAATGAGTACCTGGTGCGGTGTGTGGTAAACATGAGCACTGGGTAGAACAATCTGGCAGGCCGGGCGTGGTGCTGGCCATCCCAGCCCCTCGTGTGCCGTCACAGACTTCAAAGGCGCCGCTTCCCGCCAACGGCACTTGCCCCCAACAGTCTGTTAAGGCTACACGGGGGATCTTTGTCACTGGGGGATAAAAGGGAGTGGTGCTTCTAGCTTGGGAACAATTGTGTCACGTATGGCATGATATTTGAAATTTTTACGACGTTAAATTGATATATATATAATTTTGGGAGGTGTTTTTTTGAAATTTGGTTTTATGTTTGATTGTGAATCATGTGTGTTGTTGCAGTTTACCACGCGTAAGGCTTGAAGGTGAAACGTCTCGCTATTATTTGAAGAGTGAAAACAACATATTGAACGTACACAATGGCTAAACATGCTGCATAATACATATTTAAAATAAAATATATCTTTTTTTTTGTTAAGACCAGATGAACACATTTTATCATACGAATGAGTCAACATCAATCATGCACACAGACGTGGCAAGATGATGTATACGTGTATAATTATATGTATATTAGCAATTCGTTTCGTGAACAGTAATTGACGAGGCGTCCTGGTGGTGATGGAGGTTTTCCCGCCACGCGCCGCAAATAATTAATACTCCATAGGCAGTAAATGAACACACTCACGTTGAATGTAATTAACCTCTGCACCTAAGTTTTTACGGGACACTCAGTGGCCATCGAGTAAACACGAACGACGCGTGACCAACACGTGACCAACACGCGTGTTTTCACGGGACCCCATTTTTTTGTAACAGTATCAAAGTTTTTAAAAAAATAAATAAAAGAATAGATTTTAACCGTCTCTGGCAATGAAGCAGGAGTTCTGTTAAGATGTTCAAACACCAAATAGATTCATTTTGCAAGGAATCAAGTTCGCATTAATCACGCACAGTACTTGTGGTGAACATGTAAACAAACATGCTTCGATAGCACCGGTCTTCAGCCGAAATGCTTCTGAAATCAATGTAGTCCAACTTTACCAATTCTGGGTCACTCAGAATGAAAATGATGCTCAAAATCGTCGATTGGCTCTAGTTTTCATAGATATTCTACCCGGGTCAGTATATACGACCCTTGACTTGGGAGTGGCGGAGGATAAGTGAGTTATAAAGAGAAGGGATCTCAATTTAAACCAGAAATGACTAAAATACATCTTTGACTGGATCTATGAATAAATCTATGACTGGGTTTGGACAGTACTTGCTCTTTGAGCAAAACAATGAATTTATGCAATCTGAACCTGGTATTGCATCATACATCATATGAATTGCATCATGTTATTCCTAGAAGTCATGGATGGTGCAATCATAACTAGGCTTACATCCATCTGCTTAACAAATTGCCCTTCATCAGCTATAGAAATCATGCAGGGTCGTGCTCTCTTATTTGTCAGTGTTCGATTTTGCAAAGGGACCATTTCTGTTTAGCCAGTGAGCAGAGATGCCTCATACTTTTGTGAACAAAGCAGATAACTTCTGCTATGTTTGTGGCGGAATGGCTTTCGCAACACAAAAGCGCAGTGTACCCACTATATTCTTGGTTCTTTCGGTAAAGTCACGTTGAAGGGAAACAATAAAGTATATATAAAACAATAAAATTCTCACGACGTTTCGACTGCAACACAAGCAGTCATCATCAGGTGTGACTGCTTGTGTTGCAGTCGAAACGTCGTGAGAATTTTATTGTTTTATATATATTATTATTTTATTGTTTCCCTTCAACGTGACTTTACCGAAAGAACCAAGAATATGAATCACTGCAGTCACGAAAGCTTTAAATCAAAATACCCACTATAGTTGAGAAATCCCATCACCTTTATTTTGGCTGCAAAATTGGAGATCAGGACAAGATGTGGGCCCCACACATATGCTGCAACACTTATGGAACAAATCTTCGCCAGTGGTTCAACAGGAATAGGAAATCTATGCCTATTGCATTGCCGATGATTTGGAGGGAGCCAACAGATCATATCAGCAATTGTTACTTCTGCATGGTGCCTCCAGTTGGGAAAGGTGTGTCAAAGAATAAAAAGTGTACTGTGCATTATCCAAACATCTCATCAGCTATACGCCCAGTACACAACGGAGAAAGGACTGCCGGTTCCTGATGCACCAGAATCATTCTCATCCTCTTCCTCACGAGGAAGAGGATGAAAGTACTGGTCCAGAACCACCAAGGTCACATGACTCAGATGTTCTCCCATCCTCCTCCTCTGAACCACACCTCATAACACAAGGTGAACTGAAAGACCTTGTCAGGGATTTGGAACTACCCAAGAGTAAGGCAGTACTGTTGAGCTCCAGACAGCAGCAGTGAAATCTCCTGGCAGGTGATTTCCATCACATGCCAGCTTTCCATGTTCCGTGACCGTCAAAATTATCTTGTCCCGTTCTTCTTCATGGAAGGTCATCTTGTAGCCTGCAACATCATCGATGGTGTGATGGTAACCCTCAACATCGTTCATGATCCAGATGAGTGGAGACTGTTCATTGATTCATCGAAGATGAGTCTTAAAGCTGTTTTGCTGCATAATGGAAATGTTTTGCCACCAATTCCAGTTGCTCATGCAGTCCATATGAAGGAAACCTATGACAACATGAAACAACTTTTGAGGTGCATAAACTATGACCAACATCAGTGGCAGCTTTGTGGCGATTTGAAGGTTGTTATTCTCTTGCTTGGTCTGCAGACTGCATACACAAAGTACTGCTGCTGTTTTCCCTGCGAATGGGATAGTCGTGCGAGAAATTCCCACTGCATCAAGGTTAGATGGGCCACTCCGACAGTCATTGGAGCCTGGGAGGAAAAGTGTTCAGCAGCCACCACTTGTTGAATCAAGGAAGATTGTGTTACCACCCTTACAAATCAAGCTAGGTCTGATGAAGAACTTTGTCAAAGCCATGGATAAAACACCATCAGATTTCAAGTACCTACGTGGAAAATTTCCAAGGCTAAGTGAAGCTAAGATCAAGGAAGGTGTCTTTGATGGTACTCAGATTCGTGAACCTCTTCCAAATGATGCATTTGACGGCGCTCTGCGTGGCAAGGAAAAGACGGCATGGAACGCCTTCCAGTTAGTGGCAACACATTTCCACGTAAACAACAAGGCAGACATTCTACAGGGAGTTGGTGGAAAACCTCCTCAAGGCATACAAAAGCCTTGGTTGCGACATGTCACTAAAGATACATTTTTTTTTACACTCTCATATAGATTTTTTTTTTCCCAACGAACTGCGGAGCATTGAACGACGAGCACGGCGAGCGATTTCACCCGGGACATCGCGACAATGGAGAAACGCTATCGGGGCAAATGGAGCCCATCAATGCTTGCAGACTTATTGCTGGGCAGTGGCAAGAGATGCTCCATGTAATGAATCCGAGAGACAAGTCAAGAAGCGCCGAGTCAACACTGAATAAGGACTAAACTATTATATTTTTCCCCCTTTTATTTCATAATGAATTTTATTCATAAATCTTTTGCTAATTTTTGTAAGTGTTACATCAACAGGACAGGTGACATGCTATCATGTAAAGCAACCATAAACGAATGAAAAGACCTCGGTTTACAATTTATGAGAGACTCTACTGACTACACAATATACATAGACGTTAAATGTAAACTCTTAAATATCTCGGGAACAGTAGCCAATCGGTTGTTTTAATTGTCATTTAAATTCAGCGCGTCAAAAGCCGTAACAGAAACGGCACATTCGTCTCTGAAGCGGACGACGTCTAAAAAAAAGCTGTATACCAGTGGAATGTATTCATTGTCATATTCTTATGTTTCATACTTTTATAGTGCCCAATGAGGCCCTATGATGTAGCTGCTCAACCCCGAGCTATAAGTACTCTGATACGTGCATGGTCTGTGTACTGTTCGCCTTTTGGAGTTCTCTGTTGTGACACTCGTGGTGAGACTAGGCCAGAAAGAAGGCTGTCTCTCGTGTAGGCAGTGCCGGAGTATCGTTGTAGTAAAAGTAGCTGCATATTCTATGCCCCCCCCCCCACACTTTTAAAGGACCCCGCGCTAAATGCACTCAAGTCATCAATTTCCGTTCGGTGATTCTGCACTTGCTCTATTACTATAGTACTATACCGCCTTCAACTTTTATGAACGACTGGGTGTTCAGGGTGAGCGATTTGTCGTATTATCTGGCTGTGTAGCAAATGAAAAAATACAATTACTTTACTACGCAAGAAAAACATTTGCGTGTTTTCATATTTACGTGTTTTTTTTAATATTGTTTTTTAGGTCCCCTTTATAACATCCCGCACTAGTTTCATCCGCCACTGCGTGTAGGCCAATTAGTTTCAAAGACAATGCCATATTTATTATCAGAGCATGCTTTGTTTGCATGTTTTGACACACGTGTGGTCAAAAAAAAATTCTGTTTGGTGTTTGAATATCTTAAACACCTCCTGCTTTATTGCCAGAAAGGGTAAAACCAATTATTATTTTTCACACACGTGCGGTGTTGTTATTGTTGGGTAACCCTTCTGACACGACTGTGTGTTTTTTTCAGTGGCAATCATTACGAAGCAGAGGTGAGAGGTCAGATGTTCACGGTGGGGGGGGGGGGGGGCTACCGAAGGGTCAGAGGATTAAATCCCCCTCCCCCCTTATCCTTTTTATTAAAGTAAATATTTAATGTTGCTTGGACAATATGTATCCATCAACTGCAGGGGCGCGAGGTCGCGTCACTTGGCCGATGCAATCAGCGGAAAGATGCGTTCAGATTTTCAGATGATTTGGCCGATGCTTATGAATATCTGTGGGACCCTTTTTGTTGGCCAGCATCTACTACAATGATTGGGGGGGGGGGGAGAGAGATCAGAAAGGGTTTTATTTTACCCTTTGTGGAAATAACACAAAAAAAGGGCCAGGCGTTAAGGTGTTATCAGAGCATGTTTGTGTTATTTTATTTGTTTATTTGCTTGTTTTGTCCACGGTGACGTGCGGTGAGTGTCGACGTTATGCCTTGCAGATGTCCACGTGACAATCCACCTCGTCGTAGACGTCATTTGTGATGGCCAGGTGGCTTTCTGGGTGGATCGGCTGCGTAGCTCAGTGGGCTTTACCTGGTGGAATAAAAAAATAAATAAATTGTGCAGTTTATTTCATAATAATGATAATTGATCAGTAATTATGTACCTGTTTCATCACGGAAAGCCACGCGCGGCTGCGTTAAGTTGTTATTCGTAAGATCTTTTCAGCCAATTAATGATGAGTTGGAAACAGTTAATAGGCTTTATCGGTTTTTTTTTTATTTCCGCGTGAAGAACACACTTATTGTTAAAATCAAATAACATCCATGCAGTGTACCAAAGGCCCTCCTGCAAAGACAGTCCTAAGACTCAAGAGTGTGTGGCTGGACGTGGATACACACTAGACGCCAAGGCCGTAGCAATGGAGTCAACACTGGGGAGGGGGGGACGAAATCTTCCAGGGGGTCCCCCCCAGAAAAAAAATCTAAATTTAATAACTCATTTCCTGCCTAAAAAAATAATAAATTCACTAACACATAGGATGGGCTTTCTTTTTTACCATAATGTCTAATAGTGTATATTGTATTACATTGCTCTGTTTTTTTTACCTTTTCTTGTATCGTAGGATGTAATGTCAGAGATGAGGGATTAATAAAGTACAACCATAACCACAATCGTATAAACAGAAATCTATGCATTGATTTACATGAAGACAAGTCCAGATATTGTGGCCAAGGTTTAGCAAATTGTTGTTTTTATTTACATAGCATCGCAATTTTTTTTTTATATATATAGCACCATATTGGGGGGGGACATTTTGAGCATATTTGAATATTGGGGGGGATGTCCCACCCAATGTATATTATAATTACGGCCTTGACTTCGATTCCTGCTCACGGCCGCCGACACCAGTGACGATTATCTGAATCAGTCCTAGGCATCCCCTAGAACGGCTCAGCCTTGCTAGACGCATTGCGTGGTGATGTTGCTGCTGCCTGCGTTTGTAGCTGTGCACAAACAACAACAACAACAGTTTAACACTAAGTAGGCTTTCGCGACCAATATCATCCATTAAATAGTTATTTTGGGTTAGATCGCGTAAATATATAAACGTGTCCTGAAAACCCGCCACCACCCGACACGGCCAACTAGTAAGGGCTGTCACGTGAACAGAACGTGGCCAATTCGTCACTAGTACAGCAACACCGCTTGTGTGTTGGAGAGCAAAGCCACAACATTTACAATCCGAGTACGACGTTTCGCCAGTAATTACAACTAGCTTCATCAGTCCACCTGTTTCGTTCCTTATACAGAGGCGTAGATGTGGTGGCCACACTTTTGCGCTCTTACGCAAAGTGGCGGGGGGATTAATGAGTCAACGTACATCATGCACGTGCATTATGCGAGCCCTTTGAACTTGTCCTTCCTGTCTTTTGTGTGTATTAAAATAGCCGTGCCAACGGTAATCCCTATTGAAGTACGCTGCCCTTTAATGTAGGCATGCATTTTAATAATGTGTTATTTGGTGATTCGCTTCCACGCAGCACTAAGGCGGTAGCTATCCGAACGGTTAAAATGTATTTGTACTTCTTTAAGTTTCAATAGATTGTCTAATTAGTCTTGGCCCGTAGTAGCTCGTTTTGCACAGAACTTCAACATGATCAACATCAATTGAGTTGTCCTTGTTGGCACGGCTGTTCTGCTACTGCTGACAGTTGTATTTGGGAGTATTCAATATTTATCTGATGTTCTTTTAGTCTCCTGCTGATCATTCGTCCTGTTTGTCCAACAGAAAATTTTCCACACGTGCAGTTAACCCTGTACACACCGTCTGTTGATAGCTTCGGTAATACATCTTTTGTACCGGATAATAATTTCTGTATTTTATTGTACTGTGCCAAATCTGACTCGGATGTTTTGTTTTTCCAAACATTTGGCTAGTTCATCAGTTACTCCCGCAATTGATCGTTTTAATTACTTGGGCAGTTTCAATGCTCGTGTTATTTGATTGGGATTGGGTTTTGTGTGTGTTCGGAATGAGTGGAGAGCGGTGGTGCAGCGGTTAGCGTGCAGTGCTATGAACCCGGCGACCCGGGTTCGATTCCCTCTCACGGCCTACACCAGTGTGATGATTATCTGAACCGGTGCTGGGCCTCCCCTAGATCGACGCAGCCTCAAATGAGTACCTGGTGCGGTGTGTAAACATCACCACTGGGGAGACAAAGGCGGTCGGGCGTGGTGCTAGCCACCCACCCCCTCGTGTACTGTTCAAGACTTCATAGGTGCTCGCTAACAGCACTTGCCCCTACAGTCTGTTAAGACTATACGGGTGATCTTTATCTTTGTATTTGTTCGGAACTTATCAGCGCAAACGGTAGTGGTTGTTGGTGGGGGTGGCGTTCCCTCCGGAATAAAAGTGGCAGAAATAATGCATAAATAAGTCAGAATAGAGTCTTCTGCGATTTCAAATTGTCGTAATGGAGTGTGTGTGTGTGTATGAGTAATTTAAGGGCATTAGCGATGAGTAGGACTCGATATTTAAACATTGCCTTCTTCGTAAGCCGGTGGAGGGACAGACAGACACTGCCAGAGTTGCTGAACTCTGCGATCTGTCCTGGACAGCTCCCGTGCATCCCAATGCCGGAGAACAATTAACGGGTGGAAACTAAAACCCATTTGTTTTTTTTTATTTGTCAGGTGAGACCCAGTGTGCTACACAGTAGCTCATTTTTTTATCCAGAAGCGACCTGGCTAGCACAAATGATAGCTCAACGAAAGCGGCTTATGGCGTGGGAATTTATAGCAGTGGCCAAATATTCTAAACGCGTTGTGATGTTGATTCTAAACGTGGAGGGAAAACCCGAAGGACCCGGGGGAAAATCCACGCGACTATGGGGGCGAGAGAGAGAGGGAGGGAGAGACATCGCAAACTTCAAATATATAGCAGCATGCGTCAGGGTCGGGATCCAACCCACGACCTCCTGTATACCAGGCGAGGTAGTTAACATCTCCTAGCCACCGTGATGATGATGAGAGAGAGACATCGCAAGCTTCACATATACAGCATGCGTCAGGGTCGGGATCCAACCCACGACCTCCTGTATACCAGGCGAGGTAGTTAACATCTCGTCATCATGGCGCCCCCTGATCATAGCTCAGAATTAATATTGCTATTGTTAAAAATGTTGAAGCTTTCGTGACTGCAGGAATTCATACTCTTTGGTTCTTTCGGTGAAGTCACGGTGGGTGTAAAATAAAAATAGATCACGACGTGGGAAAGAGGACGACCGCTTGTGTGGCGATCGAAACGTCGCGATATATTATTCTTTCTCTACGTGACTTTACCGAAAGAAGCAAAGAGTATTGCTAGTATTGTTATTTTCAAGGCAGATAAAGCCCACTGAGCTATTAGTACTTCTTTCAGATGCGACCTGACTCACACATGATGAAAGCGCATCATCACAGTGGCTGCTATCATCATCATCATCATCACACGAATGTATTTAAACGATTAGACTATTTTTTTATTCTACCAGGTAAGGGCCACTGAGCTATACAGGAGCTCTTTTCAGAAGCGACCTGGCCACGAATGATAGCTCAACGAATTGGCTTATCATGTGGAAATGTATCGCAGCCAAATACTCTAAACGCGTGTTTCTAAATGTGGAGGGCAAAACCGGAGGACCCGGAGAAAAATCTACGCAACCACGGAGAGAGAGACACAGCAAACTCCAAATATACAGCAGCAGGCGTCAGGGTCGGCATCGAACCCACGACCTCCTGTATACCAGGCGAGGTAGTTAACATCTTCCTAGCCATGATGATGACGAGAGAGAGACGCAAACTCCAAATATACAGCAGCAGGCATCGTCAGAGTCGGGATCGAACTTCCTCCATACCAGGCGAAGGTAGTTAACATCTCCTATCGTGGCGCCCTTATAGTAGAAGCATTCAAAGAATCTGAACGCACTTTGATTCTCAATGTGAGGTGGGGAAAGGTGGGGGTGGTGGGGGGGCGGGGGGGGGCAAACACGGAGGAGGAAGAATGAGAAAAATCCACGCGACCACCACGGGGAGAGAGAGAGAGAGACAACGAGAACACGCGAACTCCAAGTATACAACAACAGACATCGCCAGGGTCCGGGATCGAACCCACTCGCTCCTGCATGCGCATCAGGCGCTAGGGGAGATGACCGTCTCGGCCACCTGAGTAAAAGAAACGAGCCAACCCTCCCGCACGGTGCACGCGGTAGCCTCGCTGGAAAGTTCGCGGCGCTCCCTGTCGAGAAGTCCTTGATGCCACGCGCATCTTTGGGAGCTGCTCTCGAATTCAAGCCAGCACGGCCACCGCCTCCCCCCGCCCCCCCCCCCCTCCGGTTCCGTTGTCAAGTCTAAATGCCTCTCCGCTCTGCGCGACGTGACATTCGACGGCGGGAGCAGCCTCGCATATTTCACGGGAGGTGGCAGGTCACGTCGCTGTGAGCGCCGCTCTTGCGCTTGAGAAGCCGGCTTAAAAACAAACAAAACAAAACAAAAAAAAGGCGACCCGAGTACGATTCCCGCTCTCTCACGCCCATCACCGGCACCGGTGGCGGCTATCTGCACCCGGTCCTGAGCCTCCCCTAGGTCGACACAGCCTCCAAAGTGCGTGCCCGGGTGCGGTGCGTAAAACCATCGACCGCACGGGGAAAACAAAGGCGGCCGTGCGTGGCGTTGGACCATTCCGTTCGCGAACGGAACTTTCCCCAACAGCCTCTGCCGAGGAGGCTACGCGGGGGGGGGAGGGGGGTGGGCGGGGATCGATTTGACTTTTGCCACGAATACCCGTGGCAGGCGCAGTGCGCGGCAGCTGAGCAAGTCGGGCACACTCTTTGGCTCTCTCATTGGGGGGGGGGGGGGGGGGGAGCTGCCCTCGCAACGGAGAGCGACGCGCAGGTGAACGAGTGGGCGATTGAGATCGCGGGTGAAGAGCGGCAGCGTTCGCATGCCGCTTTAGTGACCCGCGATGGAGAAGGAATGAGAGACTTTGAAACAACTTTCATTGCCGCCAGCAGCAACAGCGCCGGAGGCGATTCCGCATACGAAATGCACAAAGTCACCAGCAACACAAATAAACAAACGCTACAAATCCACGCGCTGTGGTGGCGCCAAATGCACCGCGCGCAACACGAAAAAAGAGTCACGTAGTGGTGGTGGTGGTGGTCATTGCGCACGCCACGGTGACGAGCGAGCGCTTCAGAAGGTGAACACGAGGAGTGGTGCCGTCCACGCTGGTACAGAGCGGGGCTTGTCCGGCTCCCCAGCGTTCGAAGAAGACGCGCTGCACATCACCGACACGTGCGTGTGGCACGTCGCGTGCTCCAGCCGGAGCCGCGCCTTGAGCAGGAACCTGAACACTGGAAGCAGCACGGAGCAGCCGTCAGTGTCACCTTGCAGCGTCTTGCTCCTCGTTCTGTACACAGCCATCTTCGCCTGAGCACAGGCGAAGATGGCGAGGTCATGGCGCTTGTTAGCCAGGTAAGGCACCCCAGACACGAAGCTGAGAAGGATGAGAGAGAGGGAGGCGTAGGGTGTGTCGGGGTGAGCGTCAGAATGTATGAATATTTATGTACAAAACCCACGTGTGAGGTGGGTATATTGTCGCGTAAAATATGAAAGGGAGAGATGGGTAAGGGAGGAGGGGAGGGCGGTAGGTTGGTGTAGTTCTGGAGTACTCAATGGCAATGGTAAAGTCGTGTCCGTGGAAGCACCTACTCCCACAACTACTACGAACTAGCTACTGGCTTGTTTTATTTTTTATTGGACCTGCTAAGGCTCACTGAGTTGCGATGTAGCTGTTTTTCAGAAGCGACCTGACGACCACAAATGATCGCTCAACGAAGCGGCTCATCATCATCGTCGTCGTGTGGACATTTTTTATCAGCAGCCAAATACTCTAAAACGCGTGACGTTGATTCAAAATGTGGAGGGGAAAACCGGAGGACCCGGAGAAAATTCCACGCGACCAAGGGGGGAGAGTGAGAGAGAGAGAGACACAAACTCCAAATATACAGCAGGCGTCAGGGTCGGGATCGAACACACGACCTGCTGTATACCAGGCGAGGTAGTTAAATCTCCTAGCCACCGTGATGATGATGAGAGAGAGACACACACACACTCCGCTTATACAGTAGGCGTCAGGGTCGGGATCGAACCCACGACCTGCTGTGTACCAGGCGAGATAGTTAACATCTCATCCACCTGTTTAGGCGAACTCACGCGCTCGTTAACGATGCGATGCAATGCTTCGCCAGTTGAACACGGAGCAGCAGGAGCAGCAGTAGCAGCAGTAGCAGCAGCAGGAGCAGCAGGATCAGCAAGGGCAGGAGCAGCAGGAGCAGCAGGAGCAGCAGTAGCAGCAGGAGCAGCAGCAGAATCAGCAGGAGCAGCAGTAGCGGTGCTCTCGCGACCACACCAACTCAGCCAATCAATGGGGTGTGTCACGTAAACCAAATGTCGATGTGGTCATTGGTGAACATGCACGTGGTCATCCTTGAACATGCATGCCGCTCATGCATTCCCGAACACGAATGTGGTCATTCCTGAACGTGCATGTGGTCACCCATGTCCATACCCGTGTCGTTCATGACACCCTTACTGGACAATGAGCTTCCATTGCCACCACAATTGCCATCACCACCACTACCACCAATACCACACCCGATCAACAAACAACAACAGCAGCAGCAGCAGCAACTGGAAACAACGACAACAACAAACAAACAACACGCAACTTGTCATCGCAGTGGTCGCGATCTCTTGGCCCCGAGTTGGAATCGCGGTGGGGGGGAGGGAGAGTTGAGTCGCTGGCTCGCGACGGGGATGACATTTCGCGAGTGACGCTGCCTGCCACGCGTGATGCACAACCTTGTCACCCCCCACTCACCCCCCCCCCACTCACCCCCCCCCACTCACCCCCCCACTCACCCCTCGCCTCCACCCCCCCTTACTCCTCTCCCCCCCCGCCTTCCACCCCCCCCCCCCCCCCACTCTTGAATCTTCACAGGGCATCCCGAGGCAAATGATGTTATCGAGCACACACGTTGTTGATATCGCGATTCCGTAAGCTGAACTTCTTTCGCATCGTACGCAGCCTCAACCGTCCTCGTCGGAGGGGGGCAGGGGGGGGGGACAACACATTAGACATGAAATGCAATTCTAAAGAAACGAGTTGTCAATGTGGATGAATCGAAGGCGCATAGCGCCCTCCACTGGCTTCCGAATATCGAGAGGAAGAGCGTTCCAGACGGCCACAGGAAGACACCACCACCACGCCCGTACGCCTGCCTTCGGGGGCCACTGTGGCTAGGAGATGTTAACTACCTCGCCTGGTATGCAGGAGGTCGTGGGTTCGATCCAGACTCTGACGCCTGCTGCTGTATATTTGGAGTTTGCGTGTTTCTCTCTCTATCATCATCATCATCACGGTGGCCAGGAGATGTTAACTACCTCGCCTGGTGTACAGGAGGTCGTGGGTTCGATCCAGACTGACGCCTGCTGCTGTATATTTGGAGTTTGCGTGTTTCTCTCTCCATCATCATCATCACGATGGTGTTGAGATGTTAACTACCTCGCCTGGTGTGCAGGAGGTCGTGGGTTCGATCCAAACTGACGCCTGCTGCTGTATATTTGGAGTTTGCGTGTCTCTCTCTCATCATCATCACGGTGGCCAGGAGATGTTAACTACCTCGCTTGGTATACAGGAGGTCGTGGGTTCGAACCCGACCCTGACGCCTGCTGCTGTATATTTGGAGTTCGCGTGTCTCTCTCCCCGTGGTCGCGTGGATTTTTCTCCGGGTCCTCCGGTTTTTCCCTCCACGTTTAGAATCAACGTCACGCGTTTAGAGTGTTTGGCCGCTGTACATACCCACGCGATACACCACCTCGTTTGGCTGTCACTTGTGGACAGATCGCTTCTGGCCCTCACATGGTTAACAAAAAAAGGATAAAATAGTTTAGTTTACAGTTAAAAATATATATATGATAATCACGAACAAATATCTCTACTGCCCTTTAAATTGTCCAACTCGTAGCATTGTGCGGGGCCTGAGTCTCGGGTACCCGTGTCGTCCTCGCAGGTCGGTCCGAGTCGCTTAAATCACACACACAAAGACAAAGATCCCCCGTGTAGCCTTAACAGACTGTTGGGGCAAGTGCCGTTAGCGATCATCTATGAAGGCCGGTAGCGGCACACGAGGGGGATGGATGGCCAGCAACCGGCCGCCTTTGTCTCCCAAGTGGTGATGTTTTTAACGCGCCGCACCAGGTACTCATTTGAGGCTGAGTCGACCTAGGGGAGGAGGCCCAGGACCGGTTCAGATAATCGTCACCGGTGCTGGCCGTGAGCGGGAAATCGAACTCGGGCCGCCGGGTTTGTAGCGCAGCGTAGCGCTAACCGCTGCCCCACCGCTCCCACTATACAGGGTGCTTCAAAATAATGTTAACACTTCCGAGAAATTGCTGCAACGCCACGAGAAATGCTGCTGCCGCCTCCGGGTTCTGGAGATCACCTGGAGAAGATTCCAGGCACCCGCTGAAGACGATGGCGAACAAGTGGAGACTCTTTGACTTTTTTAAGCTATTAACATTACATTTGTTATCACGTTACAGTGAATTATTTATCATGCGTTCTTTTTCCATTAAAAACGATAGTCCCATGTGCGTGTTAACACTTTTTTGAAGCATGCTGTATTTGGTGGCTTGTACGTACAGTAATGGTATGCGGTCAGCTGCCGTCCATAAATGACGTCACGCGATTTTTGACGATTTTTGACACCCCCCCCCCTCGTCACACGGCGTCACAAAAAGTCAGACCCCCCCTCAAATATGACGTCACAAAGCTTTGCCCGCCCCCCCAAAACCATATTTCCATTTTGAAAACACATTCTTCAAATCCCTTTAAACTATTGTCATTGTAGTGCGTATTTAATGTGGCGCTGCTCTCTGATGTTGTAGGTAGAAAACATTTATATAAAAAAGTCTATTTAATTCAGTAGAACGTGTTGTCTATATTTATTTAGTTTGATGTGACGTCACATTTCTCACCCCCCCCCCTCGTCACACATCGTCACAAATGTCTGACCCCCCCCAGGTGCGTGACGTCATTTATGAACGGCCCCTCAGGACAAACAAGATAAGATCCAAAATACCAAATGTATCAACCAAACATTGCCTGCGATGACTCAGTGGCCTCTGCCGCTGAGTCAGCTGTGCGCAGCTTGAGAAGACCCCCCAGGGAGTCCAGAAAGAGCAGCCACCAAGCACGCGTGCCACCTCCTCCTCCTCCTCCTCCTCCTCGTTCTCTACATCCTCCACCTCCTCCTCCTCCTCCTCGTTCTCTACATCCTCCACCTCCTCCTCCACCACCACCTCCTCCTCCTCCTCCTCGTTCTCTACATCCTCCACCTCCTCCTCCAACTCCTCGTTCTCTACATCCTCCACCTCCTCCTCCAACTCCTCGTTCTCTACATCCTCCACCTCCTCCTCCTCCTCCTCCTCGTTCTCTACATCCTCCACCTCCTCCTCCAACTCCTCGTTCTCTACATCCTCCACCTCCTCCTCCAACTCCTCGTTCTCTACATCCTCCACCTCCTCCTCCAACTCCTCGTTCTCTACATCCTCCACCTCCTCCTCCTCCTCCTCCTCGTTCTCTACATCCTCCACCTCCTCCTCCAACTCCTCGTTCTCTACATCCTCCACCTCCTCCTCCAACTCCTCGTTCTCTACATCCTCCACCTCCTCCTCCTCCTCCTCCTCGTTCTCTACATCCTCCACCTCCTCCTCCTCCAACTCCTCGTTCTCTACATCCTCCACCTCCTCCTCCTCCTCCTCGTTCTCTACATCCTCCACCTCCTCCTCCACCTCCTCCTCCTCCTCCTCGTTCTCTACATCCTCCACCTCCTCCTCCACCTCCTCCTCGTTCTCTACATCCTCCACCTCCTCCTCCACCACCACCTCCTCCTCCTCGTTCTCTACATCCTCCACCTCCTCCTCCTCCTCCTCCTCGTTCTCTACATCCTCCACCTCCTCCTCCACCACCACCTCCTCCTCCTCGTTCTCTACATCCTCCACCTCCTCCTCCTCGTTCTCTACATCCTCCACCTCCTCCTCCTCCAACTCCTCGTTCTCTACATCCTCCACCTCCTCCTCCTCCTCCTCGTTCTCTACATCCTCCACCTCCTCCTCCACCTCCTCCTCCTCCTCCTCGTTCTCTACATCCTCCACCTCCTCCTCCACCTCCTCCTCGTTCTCTACATCCTCCACCTCCTCCTCCACCACCACCTCCTCCTCCTCGTTCTCTACATCCTCCACCTCCAACTCCAACTCCTCGGCTACCTCCTCCACCCCTCCTCCACCACCTCCTCCACCACCTCCACCACCACCTCCACCACCACCTCCTCCTCCACCCCTCCTCCACCACCACCACCTCCTCCTCGTTCTCTACATCCTCCACCTCTTCCTCCAACTCCTCGACTACCTCCTCCACCCCTCCTCCACCACCTCCTCCTCCACCACCTCCTCCACCCTTCCTCCACCTCCTCCTCCACCACCACCTCCTCGTTCTCTACATCCTCCACCTCCTCCTCCACCTCCTCCTCCACCCCTCCTCCACCACCTCCTCCACCACCTCCTCCACCCTTCCTCCACCTCCTCCTCCCTCCTCCTCCTCCACCTTCCTCGTCATCCACCACCTCCTCCTCCACACCTCCTCCTCCACCCCTCCTCCACCACCTCCTCCACCACCACCTCCTGCGCTTCCCACTCCCCCTCCTCCTCCACCACCTCCTCCACCACCTCCTCCACCACCTCCTCCTCCACCACCTCCTCCACCCTTCCTCCACCTCCTCCTCCACCACCACCTCCTCCTCCTCGTTCTCTACATCCTCCACCTCCACCTCCTCCTCCACCCCTCCTCCACCACCTCCTCCACCACCTCCTCCACCCTTCCTCCACCTCCTCCTCCCTCCTCCCTCCCTCCTCCTCCACCTTCCTCGTCATCCACCACCTCCTCCTCCACTCCTCCTCCTCCACACCTCCTCCTCCACCCCTCCTCCACTACCTCCTCCACCACCTCCTCCACCACCACCTCCTGCGCTTCCCACTCCCCCTCCTCCTCCACCACCTCCTCCACCACCTCCTCCTCCACCCCTCCTCCACCACTTCCTCCTCCACCTCCTCCACCACCTCTTCCACCACCCTCCTCCTCCACCTTCCTCGTCCTCCTCCACAACCTCGCCTCCTCTTCCTCGTCCTCCTCTACCTCCTCCTCGTCGCCCTCCTCCTCCTGCTGCTCCACCTTCTACCTCCTCCTCATCACCGCAGTGGCACAAGGGACTCGCTTCCGACACACGCGGCCCGGACACCACGGCACGTGGCCCCTGATCAGCTGGGTCACGAACGCGGCGGTGGAAGTTGTTGATGATGGAAGAGGCTTTAACTCCCCCCTCTCCCCCCTCTCCCTCCCTCCCCCCTTCTCCCCCCTCTCCCTCCCTCCCCCCTCTCCCCCCTCTCTCCCTTCCCCCTCCCTCCTCTTCCTGGAACATTCAGCTGGTGATGTTCGCGTGTAGCGATGTTCGCGTCTGGGTGAAGAATTCGCTATCCTTGTCCGGTCAATAATTCTAATGGACTGGGACTGGTTGTTTGTTGTTGTTGTTTTGATGCATTGCCGAAGCTTGCATTTTGTGTTGAAAGAAATCTGCAGGAATGTGTGTACTTTTGCTATTGGACTAATTTGTTTATTTTTAGTTAATTTTTTTTAGTCAATTTATTACCTCTGATATATACTCTTTGGTTTTTTCTGTAAAGTCACGTAGCTAAAATAAAATAAAAACTAAATTAAATCACGACGTTTCGGAGGCAACACAAGCATCTGTCTTCAGGTGGAACAGTCAACAGCAGAATCGCTGTACCAAGTCTGCTGTGACTGTTCCACCTGAAGACGGAAGCTTGTGTTGCCTCCGAAACGTCGTGATTTAATTTAGTTGTTTTATTTTCTTTTATTTTACCTACGTGACTTTACCGGAAAAACCAAAGAGTATGAATCCTTGCAGTCACGAAAGCTTCAAATCTAGAATCACCTCTGGTATACTTTGTACTCTTATTTTTTGCTGTTTACCGAGTCGCCCCGGATTCCTCCATGATAAATACAGTTTCTAATTCATAAATTATTTGGCGATGCTGCTGCTGCTGCTACTGCTGCGTTCGCATGAGTGTGGCACCTCCTCGACACATTTGTCCGAACAGGCAACTGGACATACGGGACAGGTTTGTTCGTATCTCTGAAAGTTCGTAAGTCAAGTGTTCGTAAGTCGAGGTGTACCTGTATAAAATAACAACAAATATATATGAACAAGTCAGATAAATATAATTAATGCACTTATTAATTATATTCGTCCAAATTGATCAAGATTGGGGCAAGGCAGAAAACAACAACAACAACAACACGGTCCCAGACCCACACCATGATAACAGCACGTGGCAGTAGGCCAGAGAGCCCTCTTAAAAGGTCCACCCTCACCATAACCTCTTCCACGTCTTCTCCCCCCACCCCAGCACCCGCCCTGACAAACCTGTCCGTCGTTATGACCCTGCACGATCAGGCGAATGCGTCGAATATTAAAAGTCGCTGGTCGCGCGCTCCGGGGCCTTGATATTAATCCGTTCATTCGCGATCTCCCGGGCTGCCCGCCCCCCCAGAGTCAGCCGAAGATCGCCTCGACCCTCGGGGATGCCATTCGCGAGCCACGGCGTACGGAATAAATGTCGCTGTTGCAGCGGAAAGCCGCGTGCCAGATGGTGTCGTGTGGGCCGCTGCAAGGTAAATAAAGATGCCTCCTCTCGTTTTATATTTGCCTCTTGCAATCTGTAGTTGTCTCCGACTGTGTGTGTCTGTGTGTGTGTGTCCGTCTGTGTGTGTCTGTGTGCGGGTGTGTGGGTGGGTGTGGGTGTGTGGGTGTGTGTGGGGGTGTGGGGGGTGTGTGGGTGTGGGGTGTGTGTGGGGGTGTGTGTGGGTGTGTGGGTGTGTGTGGGTGTGTGTGTGTGTGGGTGTGTGTGGGTGTGTAGGTGTGTGTGGGTGTGTGGGTGTGTGTGGGGTGTGTGTGGGTGTGTTTGTGTGGGTGTGTGGGTGTGTATGTGTGTGTGGGGGTGTGTGTGTGGTGTGTGGGTGTGTGTGGGTGTGTGTGGGTGTGTGTGGCTGTGTGAGTGTGTGTGGGTGTGTGTGTGGGCGTGTGGGTGTGTGTGGGTGTAGTGAGAAAATTGGTTGTTTGTGCTTCGATTTGGTCTGAAGCCTGTCCGGGAGATGCTCCTCGTGTCGTTTCGCAATACTATGGCCACCACCCGCTCCAAAAGACTCTCTCGTTTTTGCACTCTCCCTCTCTCTCACTCTCTCTCTCTCTGTAGGACCATCCGCTCCAGGAGGTTTGTAGCTGCAGCTCAGTAGCTATGCAGGTCACTAATGTGCATTTTTTACTGTGCCGTTTTTTTACCTGTAACAATTTTTTACCTGTAACAATTTTTATCTGTGCCAATTTTCTACCTGTGCCAATTTTTTACCTGTGCCAATTTTTAACCTCTGCCGATTTTTAACCTGTGCCAATTTATAACCTGTGATAAATTTTTACCTGTGACAATTTTTAACCTGTGACAATTTTTTAACCTGTGCCAATTTTTTTTTACCTGTGCCAATTTTTTTTACCTGTGCCAATTTTATATCGTGCCATTATTGCCCGTGCCAATGTTTAATTGTGCGACGTCTTTACCCGTGCCATTTTTACCGGTCACCATACATGAGGCGCCACCCAGAGGTATCGGCCCCAGTCGCCGTGCCCCTCACGATGGTTACCGTGGCACAGACTGCCACACCACACGCACACAAAGGTAGGGATCCCCCGCATAGCCCTCAACAGAGCGTTGGGGCAAGTGCTGGCAGCGAGCGTCAATGGTCAAGGCAGCCACGACATAGGAAGGGATGGGTTGGACAACACCACCCCTGAGAGCTGATGTTCACACCCAGCACCTGGTACTCATTTGAGGCCGAGTCGACCTAGAGGGGGGCCCGGGGGGGGGGCGATTCAGACATTCGTCGCCGATGTTTAAACCGCGAGCGGAAATCGGCTCGGCGGATTCGTAGCGCAGTGCGCAAAAAATCACGACGCGACCGCTCCCCACGGGACATAGACAAAGATCACCCGCGTAGCCTTTAATAGACTTTTGGGGCAAGTGCCGTTAGCGAGCAGCAACTATGAAGGCAGCAAGGGCACACGAAGGGGCGTGGGTGATCAGCACCATGCCCGGCCGCCTTTGTCTCCCCCCAGGCCACATGCACAGAGAAACACAGGGCCATGGAGCATTCCGCACCCAGCACACACACACACACGCAGATTCTCCCTCCGCGCGCTCCCTTTAAACAAAAAAATATCGTCAAGATTTACCACCGATTAGTTACCCTTAATTATTAATTCCAGCCCTCACTTCATTGCAGAGAGGGGTGGAGAGGGGGTCCCGAGTCACTCCCCCTTATTTATTTATTCCAAAGGACGCCGCGATATCCAGCGTAAATGTGAATGAGCTTATTCGGTTGTTCAACCGCGTGAGCGGTGGCTAACGGGGTTGGTTTTGAGAGAAGGGAGGGAGACCCCGCGGAAGGGTTCCCCCACCCCTACCTCCTCCTCCTCCTTGCTCCGTGCACATCGCCAAACGGAGGCCGTAGCCTGGCCTCGTGCCCTTCCCTAGGTCCACTCAGCCCGCAAAAACGAAGTGACATTTGCGAACGGGTCGAAGTGGGGCCACCAGGCGATCCGTCCCCGATGCCTCGTGCGCGTTCGTGTCGCGAGCGAGCGATGAGGACAGAATTCCATCGGTGAACACTAAAAACCAGATAACGGAGACCTCCCTTGCCAGAATCAAAGTGTAAGAGTCGGTTTTTTTTTGTACCCTTTCGGGTAATAGAGCAGGAGGTGTGTTTGAGATGTTCAAACACCCGAATCCAAAAACCTTTTGCGAGGAATCACGTCTGTATTAACCACAGGCGGGTACTTGTGGTGGACATGCAAACAATAACACGCTCCGGTGGTATATGATGATGATGCATTGCCTTTGAATCTGATTGGTCCACAACAGAGAGAGAGCTTTCTTTAGGGCCCAGTCTCAAACGGTGTCAGACCAGAGGACGCCAAAAGGCGAACAGCACAAGGACAATGCCACTAACAGGGCATTGACAGCTCGGGGTTGAGCAGCTACATTTTGGAACCTTTCTTGGCAGTATATCAAAGTATAAGAAGAGGCGTTAACCTTTCTGCAAGTGTATTAGGAGGTTTAAGATGTCAAAACACCGGAGAGACGGGCAAAAGACAAACTCGATAAACAAGTTAATCACGCAGCAGCATTGGTAGTAGGAGGAGGCCTTAACAACCAAAATAAACCATAATAGAAGATATTTTTTGGGTGGGTGTTACATCGCGTAAATATAAACGTGTCTTTTAAACAGCAACAAACTCGACACACAGCCAATAAGTAAGGTTGTGTAACGTAAAAAAAAACGTGCTCAATTCGTTACTAGTTCAGCAGACACGTGGTGTGTTGGAGAGTAAACCCAGAACCGTGGCGTTTCGTCGGTAATTACAAAACGACACAAACGAGTCGGTGGAAACGAGACGGACAAAATACAAAATCGACAAACGAGACAAACTGCGGCGAGGCGAGGAGTCCCGGGCGAGTCGAGAGACCCGGGCGAGGCGCGCACTGCGTTTCGCCTGCGCGTACGAATTGAATATTAATGGCACCATCAATCAATTAAACAATTAATTAACACAATAAACTGGGCCGCTATGTATCCAACCCCCCACCCCCCGACTACCCCCTCGGGACTGTCCCCCCACCCCCCAACAACCCCCCACACAGACACCCCCACACACCCCCCACACACAGACCCACCCCCCACACACACACCAACCCCCCACACACCCACACACCATACCATAAACACACACACACACCCCCACACACCCACACACCCCCCCCACACACACACACACACCCCACACACACACCCACACCCCCCACACACCCACCCACCCCCCACACACACACCCACCCCCCACACACCCACACCCCCCACACACCCACCCACCATCCACACACACACCCACCCCCCACACACCCACACACCCCACATACACACCCACCCCCCACACACAACCCCCCACACAACCCACCCCACACACACACACACCCCACACACACACACCCCACACACACACCCACGCCCCACACACCCCCCCCCCCCACACACCCACCCCACACACCCACCCCACACACCCCACACACCCCACACACACACACACCACACACACCCACCCCCCCACACACCCACACACCGCCCCCACACACACCCCACATACCCACACCCCCCACACACCCCCCCCCACACACACACCCACACCCCCCACACACCCACACACACCCCACACACACACACCCCACACACACCCCACACACACACCCCACAACAACAACAACAACAACAACCGCCATTCGCCACTAAGTGGCGGTGACGTCACCACGACGCTTGTGCCAGGCTATGTGCACCCTGAGGCCACGTGAAGTGTCGAACGCCCGCTGGCAGGACGTCACGGGGCAGACCCAGGTGCCACGGGTCGACTGACTGAGATGACTGGCTGATGCACCACCTGTGCCCCCTACTGTGCCAACCTGCTGTGCTTTAGCCACACGGCGCTCCGCTCGCTGTTGTGAGCGTCGCTCCTCCGCCCTCCGTTGTTGTTGGAGGGCGACTGCCTCCAACTGCCCAGTAGCATCCTTCACGAGCCTCCTCCACAGAGGCCGATCTTGACACCGCTGGTACCAGTCATCGGCAAGTCCACTCAGCTCCACGTCCTCCTGTACCACATCACTCCATCTCTTCTCTAGCCCGTGCCGCGCCCGCTTAGCCCCCTCAATCCGGCCAAACAAAAGCTGTTTCGGCATGCGGTGGCTGGGCATGCGGGCTACATGACCCAGCCATCGCAGCCTTGCCTGCCGGAGGAGCTCACCGATGGGACCCTGCCCAGATCTTTCAAGGATTTGTGAGCTCCTCACACAATCCAGTCTGGTTAAACCCAGGATGGATCGTAGGCAGGCCAGACTAAATGTTTCTAACCGGCGAAGATGTTCCATTAGGGGGGTCCACGTTTCGCAAGCGTAGAGAAGGGAGGGAATGACCGTGGCCGAGAAGACCTGAAGCTTAGTGCGGAGCGACAGACCAGGTAGCTTCCACACAGCGTTACGCAACCGATGAAAAGATATTGCCGCTCGACTGATTCGGAGTGAGACCTCTGCTGTTTAACTGGAGCCAGTCATAAGCACACTGCCCAGGTATGGGAAACTCTCCACTCTCTCCACAACTGCCCCATCACCGATTGGGAGTTGTGGGGGTGGAGTGTCCGATGGTACAAAATACCCAGGCAGGTGCTTAGTTTTGGTGGGGCTGATGGAAAGGCCCCACCTCTTAGTGGCACGCTCCAGTCTCAGCAGCAGCGTCTCCAACTCCTCCTCTGACTGAGCAGCTATTACCAAATCATCAGCATACATAACGTGGTTGAGCAATAGGGAGCCATCCCTTGACCGCACCCGGGCATCGATTAGCCTCCCATTATATCTGTACCATATGGAGATTCCCCAGGTACAGCTATTGAAGGCTTCACGAACTACGTGGTCAAAATAGATGTTAAATAATGTGGGAGCCAGAGGACATCCCTGTCGCACCCCAAGGTGTACAGGGAATGGCTCTGACTCCCGGCCACGTAGTTTTACCCGGGCCCGCTCACCATCATGAAGGTCCTTAATGATCGTGAGCAGAGGGTCAGGTACTCCAAAAGCACGAAGAACGACCCAGAGCCCAGGCCTACTGATGGTATCATAGGCCTTGACCAGGTCAATAAAGCAGAGATGTAGGTCTTGTTGGAATTCCCTACACCTCTGCTGTAGCAGACGGACAGAAAATATGGCATCTGTGCAGGACCGCCCTTTCCTGAAACCGCATTGGGGCTCCGCAAGCCTCTCCTCAGCGTGCCTGGCAAGGCGATGCTGAATAATCCTTGCCAGGACCTTTCCCGGCACACTGAGGAGTGAGATGCCCCTGTAGTTGTTACAGTCTGTGCGGTCCCCCTTCTTAAAAAGGGGGACCACCAGGGCATCCTTCCAATCCTGCGGAACCCGTCCAGTGGTCCAGACTGTTATGATGTCATATAGGGCAGTCTGTGCACAAACGCCACCCTCCCTCAGCATTTCGCTTGGGAGATCATCTCTGCCCGCTGCCTTTCCTGGTCTCAGACTCCGGATCGCCTTCAATACTTCCTCAGCAGATGGCACCTCAGCCAGCCACTCACAGGGGGTGACTTCATCCAATATTTGAGGCACCGCAGCCTCAGCAGGGTCATCCTCACTTTGTGCCACGATGTTTTCCTGGCTGAGGGATTTTCCCTCCCCCAGGACCTCACAGAAATGCTCAGCAAATCTGCGAACCTGTTCCTGGGGGTCGGAAATTGGATCACCGTTTTTTTCCCCTAATGATGGTAATAGGTGTGGCGCTGCAGGTTACTTTTTTGATGGAGTTAAATAGAGATTTGTGATCACGGGCCACTGAGGCAGACTCCATCTCCTCAGCAACCCGCGACCACCACCCATCCTTGCAGCGCCTCACGGCTCTCCGAACCTCCGAGCGAAGGCTGCGGTAAGCCTCCTCATTCTCTGACGTGGGATTCTGTAGCCGATGACAGTGGGCCTGTCGCTTTTTCTCAACCATCCTGAACAACTCCTCTGTCATCCAGGGTGTCTGGTGAGGTCTGGACCGCGTACCCAAAGCAGCCATTGCAGCTGCATGAGTCACAGTCCTAAACCTCGCCCATTTACCCTCGACATCAGGAGGAGTCGGGGACGATGCCATTCCCAGCCGCAAGCGATGATGAAATTCTCGCTTGCAACTTTCATCAGATAACTGAGACCAGGCCACACCCCACACACACACCACCACACACACACCCTCCCATCACCACCCACCCTCACCACCCCCACCGCCCGGAGTCTCGCCGCTGTGAGCACGGCGAGCGAATCTGGCCCGGGGCGACACCGCGCGTGGCGAGCTGTCGCCCCCTGCCGTTCTCTCTGCCCGCCCGGCCATTGTGAGCCCACGGTGACTTTTAGAACGGCTGTCGTTCTCATAGGATGGACAACAGCAGGAACATGAACAGTGGTGGTGGTTCTTGTTGTTGTTGTTACAATAATAATTGTTCTCATAGAATGAACAACAACAGGAACATTTACAGTGGTGGTGGTTGATGTTGTTGTTGTTACAACAATAATCGTTCTCATAGGATAGACAACAACAGGAACATTTACAGTGGTGGTGGTTGATGTTGTTGTTGTTACAACAATAATTGTTCTCATAGGATAGACAACAACAGGAACATTTACAGTGGTGGTTGTTGTTGTTGTTGTTACAACAATAATTGTTCTCATAGGATAGACAACAACAGGAACATTTACAGTGCTGGTGGTTGATGTTGTTGTTACAATAATAATTGTTCTCATAGGATGGACAACAGCAGGAACATTTACAGTGGTGGTTGATGTTGTTGTTACAACAATAATTGTTCTCATAGGATAGACAACAACAGGAACATTTACAGTGCTGGTGGTTGATGTTGTTGTTGTTACAATAATAATTGTTCTCATAGGATAGACAACAACAGGAACATTTACAGTGATGGTGGTTGATGATGTTGTTACAATAATAATTGTTCTCATAGGATGGACAACAACAGGAACATTTACAGTGGTGGTTGATGTTGTTGTTGTTACAATAATAATTGTTCTCATAGGATAGACAACAACAGGAACATTTACAGTGGTGGTTGTTGATGTTGTTGTTGTTACAATAATAATTGTTCTCATAGGATAGACAACAACAGGAACATTTAAAGTGTTGGTGGATGATGTTGTTGTTGTTACAATAATAATTGTTCTCATAGGATAGACAACAACAGGAACATTTACAGTGGTGGTGGTTGATGTTGTTGTTGTTACAACAATAATTGTTCTCATAGGATAGACAACAACAGGAACATTTAAAGTGGTGGTGGTTGATGTTGTTGTTGTTACAACAATAATTGTTCTCATAGGATAGACAACAACAGGAACATTTACAGTGGTGGTGGTTGATGTTGTTGTTGTTGTTGTTACAACAATAATTGTTCTCATACGATAGACAACAACAGGAACATTTACAGTGGTGGTGGTTGATGTTGTTGTTACAACAATAATTGTTCTCATAGGGTGGACAACAGCAGGAACATTTAAAGTGTTGGTGGACGATGTTGTTGTTGTTACAATAATAATTGTTCTCATAGGATGGACAACAGCAGGAACATTTACAGTGGTGGTTGATGTTGTTGTTGTTACAATAATAATTGTTCTCATAGGATGAACAACAACAGGAATATTTACAGTGGTGGTGGTTGATGTTGTTGTTACAATAATAATTGTTCTCATAGGATAGACAACAACAGGAACATTTACAGTGGTGGTGGTTGATGTTGTTGTTGTTACAATAATAATTGTTCTCATAGGATAGACAACAACAGGAACATTTACAGAGGTGGTGGTTGATGTTGTTGTTGTTACAACAATAATTGTTCTCATAGGATAGACAACAACAGGAACATTTACAGTGGTGGTGGTTGATGTTGTTGTTACAATAATAATTGTTCTCATAGGATAGACAACAACAGGAATATTTACAGAGGTGGTGGTTGATGTTGTTGTTGTTGTTACAACAATAATTGTTCTCATAGGATAGACAACAACAGGAACATTTACAGTGATGGTGGTTGATGTTGTTGTTACAATAATAATTGTTCTCATAGGATGGACAACAACAGGAACATTTACAGTGCTGCTGGTTCATGTTGTTGTTGTTACAATAATAATTGTTCTCATAGAATGAACAACAACAGGAACATTTACAGTGGTGGTGGTTCATGTTGTTGTTGTTACAACAATAATTGTTCTCATAGGATGGACAACAGCAGAAACATTTACAGTGGTGGTGGTTGATGTTGTTGTTGTTACAATAATAATCGTTCTCATAGGATAGACAACAACAGGAACATTTACAGTGGTGGTGGTTGTTGTTGTTGTTACAATAATAATCGTTCTCATAGGATGGACAACAGCAGGAACATTTACAGTGGTGGTTGTTGTTATTGTTGTTGTTGTTACAATAATAATTGTTCTCATAGGATAGACAACAACAGGAACATTTACAGTGGTGGTTGTTGATGTTGTTGTTGTTGTTACAACAATAATTGTTCTCATAGGATAGACAACAACAGGAACATTTACAGTGGTGGTGGTTGTTGTTGTTATTGTTGTTGTTGTTACAATAAGAATTGTTCTCATAGGATGGACAACAGCAGGAACATTTACAGTGGTGGTGGTTGATGTTGTTGTTGTTGTTACAATAATAATTGTTCTCATAGGATAGACAACAACAGGAACATTTAAAGTGTTGGTGGTTCTTGTTGTCAATTGTTCTTATAGGATTGGCAACAACAGGAACATTTAAAGTGAGTGGTTGTTTTTGTTGTTGCGCGGATAAAATGGAAGCTCTAACGGAGAGACCTAACAAGGGGCCGTCCATAAATGACGTCACGCACCTTGGGGGGGGGTGGGTCAGACATTTGTGACGATCTGTGACGAGGGGGGGCGAGGGGTTCGAGAAATGTGACGTCACATCAAAATGCGCAACTTTAAATAAATATAGACAACACGTTCTACTTAATTAAATAGACTGTTTTTTATAAATGTTTTTCCTACAACATCAGAGTGCAGCGCCACATTAAATACGCACTACAATGACAATAGTTTAATGCGATTTGAAGCATGTTTTATTTTTAAAATGGAAATATGCTTTTGGGGGGAGGGGGGGGCAGAGCTTTGTGACGTCATATTTGAGGGGGGGTGTCTGACTTTTTGTGACGCCGTGTGACGAGGGGGAGGGTGGGTCAAAAATCGTGTGACGTCATTTATGGACGGCCCCTAACGCACACAACATTCGCCGCAAAGTGACGGCGACGTCACCACGGCGCCTGTGCCAGGCTAGGTGCACTTTGAGGCCACCACGCGAAGTGTCGACGGGAGGTCACGGGACAGACCCAGCAGGTGCCGTGGGTTTGCTGACTGAGATGAGCGGCAGATTCGCCGCCAGCTGTTGTGACCCCTCCACTGTGCCCACAACTCGCTGCAATGTATCCGCCCGGCGCTCCGCTCGTTGTTGTGAGCGTCGCTCCTCTGCCCTCCGTTGTTGTTGTTGTTGTTGGATGGCGAGCGACTGCCTCCAAATGCCCAGTAGCAGCAGCGTCCTTCACGAGCCTCCTCCACGGAGGCCGATCTTGACACCGCTGGTACCGATCTTCGGCAATCTCCACTTCAAGCTCCAAATCCTCCCGTACCGCGTAAACCACCACCACCACCACCAACATCCACCACAGTGTCACCTGGCCGCGTGGGGCGCTATGTAAAAGCGAAATGGAAGATAATCGAGCGCGTGGACGGCAAACGCGTGCCGACCGTGCGTCGTCGGACACTCGAGGGCATAGGCCCAGCAGCTACGTCGTCGACTCAGCCCTCAAACAGTGCAGGGTGATTGCGGGCAGACGGGAGGGAGGGGATGTTCTCGCGAGAAATTGTCACAGACGCTCACAGGTGCTTTGCCCCTTCGTCGTCGTCGTCGTCATCATCATCAAGTCTGCATTGCACGTGGCTGTGCGTTAGTTGGTGCTGTGTGTGCGCGCGCGCGTGGCGCAGTGGTTAGGGGCTGTCCGTAAATGACGTCACGCGATTTTGGACGATTTTTGACCCCCCCCCCCCTCGTCACACGGCGTCACAAAAAGTCAGACCCCCCCCCCTCAAATATGACGTCACAAAGCTCTGCCCCACCCCCCGCCCCCAAATTTGTTTTTAAACATGCTTCAAATCGCTTTAAACTATTGTCAATTGTAGTGCGTTATTTAATGTGGCGCTGCAGTCTGATGTTGTAGGAGAAAACATTTATTTTAAAAGTCTATTTAATTAAGTAGAACGTGTTGCCTATATTTATTTAAAGTTGCGCATTTTGATGTGACGTCACATTTCTCACCCTCCCTCCCCGGCGTCGTCACACATCGTCACAAATGTCTGACACCCCCCCCCCCCCCCCCAGGTGCGTGACGTCATTTATGGACGGCCCCTTAGCGCGCTGCGTTACAAACCCAGCGAACCCGATAACAGTACCGGGGTCTCCCCCCGAGGTCGATTTGACCTAAAATGAGTTCCTGCTCGCGATTCTTAAAACATCGCCACGGGGGGGGGGGGGGGGGGGGAGTGGGGGGAGACAAAGGCGGCCGGGAGTGGTGCTGGCCACCAACCCCACGCTCGTGCGCCGTGCCGGCCTTCAGAGGTGCCGGTGGACGGCACTTGACCCCCAAAAGTGCGTGAGGCTACACGGGGGACTTTTGCCTTTGGTTTTTCTGAGCGCGATCAAGCTACGATCCTCGCTCACGATTCGTCGCTCATTGCCTCTGGGGGCAATCCCCTTAGGTCAGCGGTTCTTAACTTTTACTGGAGCCTTGCACCACTTTGAGTCTGAATGGTTATAAAAAAGAAATGCACAATGTTAACAAATACATAGGGGTTTGATGAAACAAAGTAAGTTTTAACTTACATTGCCCGTGATTAATTTGTGTGTGTCGATTATTTGCCTGCTAAATAAAAATATGCCCACGTCTCGCCACACCCAGGGAGTGGCGTGCACCCCCAGGTTAAGAACCACCGCTGTAGTGTATAGCGTATCGTAATGTTTAGTGTATAGTGTAGTATATAGTAGTGTAATGTATAATGTGGTGTATATTAGTGTAGTGTATAGTAGTGCATAGTGTAGTATATAGTAGTGTAGTGTATAGTAGTGCATAGTGTAGTATATAGTAGCGTAGTGTATAGTAGTGCATAGTGTAGTGTATAGCAGTGTGTGGTGTATAGTAGTGTAGTGTATAGTAGTGTAGTGTATAGTATTGTATAGTGTGGTGTACAGTAGTGTATAATGTAGTGTATAGTGTAGTGTATCGTGTAGTGTATCGTGTAGTGTATAGTAGTGTAGTGTATCGTGTAGTGTATCGTGTAGTGTATAGTGTAGTGTATCGTAGTGTGTTGTATAGCGTAGTGTATAGTAGTGTATAGTAGTGTGTTGTATATGGTAGTGTACAGTAGTGTAGTGTATAGTAGTGTATAGCGTAGTGTATAGTAGCGCAGTGATGTTAAATGGATCACTACGGCGCGTCGCAGCAAGTGCCGTAGAAATGTGCGCGGAGGCTAACACAGCGTGCAGTGCCACTCAGTGTGCCACTAGGGGCATGGTACTGAGTGCCAGAAGAAGATAACCAGATGAGTCCTACCGGCAGAGTAGGGGATAGCAGCCTCCGCCGGCGCCGCAGGTAATCGCCACCAAGTCGGACACTGGGTGATTGTGGTGGGGGTGGCTGGCGGTAGGGGGCATGTGAGGACGAGTCAGCCAGGCACCGGGTTAGGCACGTGATGGGTCGGGGTGAGGAATGTGGGCCACGGGTAAACGAGGGGACACGGGGAAGAGGAGCTGAGAAACATCTGGAAAGTTAATTCTAGATTTGAAGCTTTCGTGACTGTTTAGTAAAGTCACGTAGGTAAAATAAAAGGAGGTCTAATGATGTAGATGCTCACCCCGAGCCCTCATTACTTTGATTGTGCATTGTCTTTGAGCTGTACGCCTTTTGGCGTCATCTGGTCGAGCACCAATTGGGTCGAGGGTCAAAAGAAAGCCGTCCCGTGGTGTGGACCAATCAGTTTCAAGGACAATGCATATATTATCATAGTATGTTTTTGTTTGCATTTTGACTGCAGGTATTGTAGTTAATGCAGATATGAATCCTTGTAAAAAGGTTTCAGATTTGTTGCCAGAAAAAAAAGGGGAAAACCCCTATTATTACATTTTGTTACTGGCAAAGGAGGTCTAATGATGATCTGGAAAGTTCCCGAAGGGGGGCGTGGTTAAGGGCGGAGCCAGAGAGGGAACAGGTGTACGGTATATTCTTTTGGTTATTTCGATAAAGTCACGTACGTATAATATAATTTAATTGATCACGACTATTCGATCGCAACACACAGGCAATCGTCATCAGGTGGGACAAACACAGCAGCAGCAGCAGCAACAACAACAACAAAACGCCTACTCCAGCAATTTTATTTTTGTCTCGCTGTGGTTGTCCCCACCGGATGAGGACGATTTGCTTGTGTGTTGCGATCGAAACCGTCGTGATCAATGATTTTCCTACCTACGTGACTTTAGCGAAATAACCAAAAGAATATACCGTACACCTGTTCCCTCTCTGGCTCCGCCCTTAACCACGCCCCCCCTTCGGGAACTTTCCAGATCATCATTAGACCTCCTTTGCCAGTATCAAAATGAGCATTGGGGATTCCTGCAGTCACGAAAGCTTCAAATCAAGAAGAAGGAGGAGAACAACAACAACCACTGGCCCAGGGTCGACTCAGCCTCAATTGGGCGCCGATTACGATGCGTAAAACAACAGCTGTGGGAGAGACAAAGGCGGCCGGGTGGCTTGTGGCTGTGTGTGCGGTGGGACCTGGACCTTCCTTAGGTCACTTTAAGATGTTTTTTTTTCTTGTTCGTGTTTTTGTTTTGGTTTGTTTTGGTTTGTTTGTTGCGGTTGCACCCGATTCAAGAGCCGAATGGCTCACAAAGGCTATACCAAAATAAATAAACTGAAAACTGAAATCTGAGGTTTCTCGCTGTCAAAACATCCCCTTGCCCCGCCTGTCCCTACGAGGCTATACGGTGGAACTTTGCCGTTGTTTGATTTGCGATGGGCGTTGCAATCTGGGGGGGGGGGGGGCGTGTGGGGTCGCTCCTACGGGCACGTGATCTGCCGCAGACAGGGAACGCGCAGTTAATTAAAGTAATTAGCATTATGCAAATGAGCAGAAGTTGCCGGTTGTGCGGCGCACTGCAGGCGGCGCGCGCGTGCGCGTGGGGGTGAGGGTGGGGGCATTGTTTTGGGGAGGGGGGTGGTTGGGTGGGGGTAGGGCGACTGTGGTGAGTGTGTGTGTATGTTGTGTGTGTGTACGTTGTGTGTGTATGTTGTATGTGTGTAAGCTGTGTGTGTTGTGTGTGTGTATGTTGTGTGTGTAAGCTGTGTGTATGTTGTGTGTGTGTTGTGTGTACGTTGTGTGTGTACGTTGTGTGTGTGCGTGTGTGTGTAAGCTGTGTGTGTGTGTACGTTGTGTGTGTGTGTACGTTGTGAGTGTAAGCTGTGTGTGTATGTTGTGTGTGTTGTGTGTGTACGTTGTGTGTGTGTGTAAGCTGTGTGTGTTGTGTGTGTTGTGTGTGTACGTTGTGTGTGTACGTTGTGTGTGTGTATGTTGTGTGTGTGCGTGTGTTGTGTGCGTGTGTGTACGTTGTGTGTGTGTAAGCTGTGTGTGTATGTTGTGTGTGTGTTGTGTGCGTGTGTGTGTGTACGTTGTGTGTGTGTACGTTGTGTGTGTGTGTAAGCTGTGTGTGTGTACGTTGTGTGTGTGTACGTTGTGTGTGTACGTTGTGAGTGTACGTTGTGTGTGTACGTTGTGTGTGTGTATGTTGTGTGTGTGCGTGTGTTGTGTGCGTGTGTGTACGTTGTGTGTGTGTAAGCTGTGTGTGTATGTTGTGTGTGTGTTGTGTACGTTGTGCGTGTGTGTACGTTGTGAGTGTGTACGTTGTGTGTGTGTACATTGTGTGTCCGTTGTGTGTGTGTACGTTGTGAGTGTGTGTACGTTGTGTGTGTGTACGTTGTGCGTGTGTACGTTGTGTGTGTACGTTGTGTGTACATTGTGTGTGTACGTTGTGTCTGTGTATGTTGTGTGTGTACGCTGTGTGTGTACGTTGTGTGTGTACGCTGTGTGTGTACGCTGTGTGTGTGTGTACGTTGTGTGTACGCTGTGTGTATGCTGTGTGTGTGTATGTTGTGTGTACGCTGCGTGTGTGTATGTTGTGTGTACGCTGCGTGTGTGTGTACGTTGTGAGTGTGTACGCTGTGTGTACGCTGTGTGTGTACGCTGTGTGTAGGTTGTGTGTGTGTATGTTGTGTGTGTGTACGCTGTGTGTGTGTGTACGTTGTGAGTGTGTATGCTGTGTGTATTTTGTGTGTGTACGTTGTGTGTGTACGTTGTGTGTGTGTACGTTGTGTGTACGCTGTGTGTGTGTGTACGCTGTGTGTGTGTGTACGTTGTGTGTGTACGCTGTGTGTGTACGCTGTGTGTGTGTAACACCGGTGACGATGATTTGAAATCGGTCCTGGGCCTCCCCTAGGTCGACTCGGCCTCAAATGAGTACCTGGTGCGGTGCGTAAACATCGCCACTGGGGAGACAAAGGCGGCCCCGGGCGTGGTTCTGGCCACCCACCCCCTCGTGTGCCCGTGCCGGCCTTCATAGGTGCTCGCTAACAGCACTTGCCCCAACAGTCTGTTGTTACAGGCTACACGGGGGATCTTTGTCTGACTTTGTCTTTGTGTCCCGCTAGGCGCGTCCGTATCTGAGCGCTTGTCCGTGCCTCTGACACCGACGCGTTATCACCCACAACACCCCCCCCCTTCAACCCCTACCCCCCCCCCTCCAACCCCCCTACAACCTCCCCCCCATTCACCCCCCCCATCCAAACCCCCCCCCCCATCCAAAACCCCCATCACCCCCCCCATCCAACTCCACTCCAACCCCCTCCAACTCCCCCCCCCTCCAACTCCCCCCCTCCAACTCCCCCCCCTCCAACTCCACCCCCTCCAACTCCCCCCCTCCAACTCCCCCCTCCAACCCCCCCCTCCAACTCCCCCCTCCAACTCCCCCCCCCTCCAACCCCCCCTCCAACCCCCCCTCCAACTCCCCCCCCTCCAACTCCCCCCCCTCCAACTCCCCCCCTCCAATCCCCCCCCTCCAACCCCCCCTCCAACTCCCCCCCCTCCAACTCCCCCCCCTCCAACTCCCCCCCCCCTCCAACTCCCCCCCCCTCCAACTCCCCCCCCCCTCCAACTCCCCCCCCCCTCCAACTCCCCCCCATCCCCCCCACCCATCCAATCCCCCCTTCTACCACCCCCCCCCTTCTACCCCCCCCATCCAACACCCCGACCCCCCAGTCCCCAACTCACGAGCCCTGACCCCCCCACGTGGCCCCCGGAAGTAGCCCCACCCCCACCCCCCTGTGGTCTCTGTCCTAAAGGTGCTTCCTGTTGTCCTCATTTGCATACCAGAGAGCCCGGGGGCGGTAGCGAACCCGGGACACCTGCGTTGTGTGTGAACACGTATCAGTGTGTGTGTCTGTGTGGGTGAGTGTCTGTGTGTGTGTCTGTGTGTCTGTGTGTGAGTCTGTATCTGTGTGTGAGTCTGTATCTGTGTGTGAGTCTGTGTGTGAGTCTGTGTGTGTCTGTGTGGGTGAGTGTCTGTGTGTGTGTCTGTGTGTGTCTGTGTGGGTGAGTGTCTGTATGTGTGTCTGTGTGTGAGTCTGTGTGTGTCTGTGTGGGTGAGTGTCTGTGTGTGTGTGTCTGTGTGTGTGTCTGTGTGTGTCTGTGTGGGTGAGTGTCTGTGTGTGTGTGTGTGTATCTGTGTATCTGTGTGTCTGTGTGTGAGTCTGTGTGTATCTGTGTGGGTGAGTGTCTGTGTGTGTGTGTCTGTGTGTCTGTGTGAGTCTGTGTGTGTCTGTGTGGGTGAGTGTCTGTGTGTGTGTCTGTGTGTGTATCTGTGTGTCTGTGTGTGTATCTGTGTGTCTGTGTGTGAGTCTGTGTGTGTCTGTGTGGGTGAGTGTCTGTGTGTCTGTGTGAGTCTGTGTGTGTCTGTGTGGGTGAGTGTCTGTGTGTGTGTCTGTGTGTGTATCTGTGTGTCTGTGTGTGAGTTTGTGTGTGTCTGTGTGGGTGAGTGTCTGTGTGTGTGTGAGTGTGTGTGTGAATGTGTGGACACGTGTCTGTGTGTGTGTCTGTGTGGGTGAGTGTCTGTGTGTGTGTCTGTGTGTGAGTCTGTGTGTGTCTGTGTGGGTGAGTGTCTGTGTGTGTGTGAGTCTGTGTGTGTCTGTGTGTGAGTCTGTATGTGTCTGTGTGGGTGAGTGTCTGTGTGTGTGTCTGTGTGTATCTGTGTGTCTGTGTGTGAGTCTGTGTGTGTCTGTGTGGGTGAGTGTCTGTGTGTGTGTCTGTGTGTATCTGTGTGTCTGTGTGTGAGTCTGTGTGTGTCTGTGTGGGTGAGTGTCTGTGTGTGTGTCTGTGTGTGTCTGTGTGAGTCTGTGTGTGTGAATGTATGGACACGTGTGTGTCTGCGTATGTGAGTGTGTGTGTCTGTGTGTATCTGTGTGTGAGTCTGTGTGTGTCTGTGTGGGTGAGTGTCTGTGTGGGTGAGTGTCTGTGTGTGTCTGTGTGAGTCTGTGTGTGTGAATGTATGGACACGTGTGTGTCTGCGTATGTGAGTGTGTGTGTCTGTGTGTGTGTCTGTGTGGGTGAGTGTCTGTGTGTGTGAATGTGTGGACACGTGTGTGTGTCTGCGTATGTGAGTGTGTGGACACGTGTCTGTGTGAGTTTGTGTCTGTGTGTGTGGACACGTGTCTGTGTGTATCTGTATCTGTGTGTGTCTGTGTGTGAGTCTGTGTGTGTGAATGTGTGGACACGTGTGTGTCTGCGTATGTGTGTGTGTGGACACGTGTCTGTGTGTGTGTGAGTTTGTGTGTCTGTGTGTGTGAGTGTGTGTGTGGACACGTGTCTGTGAGTGTGTGGACACGTGTCTGTGTCTGAGTGTGTGGACACGTGTCTGTGAGTGTGTGAACACGTATCTGTGTGTGTGTCTGTGTGGGTGAGTGTCTGTGTGTGTGAATGTATGGACACGTGTGTGTGTCTGCGTATGTGAGTGTGTGTGTCTGTGTGTGTGTCTGTGTGTATCTGTGTCTGTGTGAGTCTGTGTGTGTGAATGTGTGGACACGTGTGTGTCTGCGTATGTGAGTGTGTGGACACGTGTCTGTGTGTGTGTGAGTTTGTGTGTCTGTGTGTGTGAGTGTGTGTGTGGACACGTGTCTGTGTCTGTGAGTGTGTGGACACGTGCCTGTGTGTGTCTGTGTGTGAGTGTGTGGACACGTGTCTATGTGTGTGAGTGTGTGTCTGTGTGTGTGAATGTGTGTCTTTGTGAGTGTGTGGACACGTGTCTATGTGTGTGAGTGTGTGGACACGTCTGTGAGTGTGGACGCGTGTCTGTGTGTGTGGACACGTGTCTATGTGTGTGAGTGTGTGTGTGTCTGTGTGTGTGAGTGTGTGTGTGTGGACACGTGTCTATGTGTGTGTGTGAGTGTGTGGACACGTGTCTGTGTGTGTGAGTGTGTGAACACGTGTCTGTGTGTGTGTGGACACGTGTCTGTGTGTGTGTCTTCTCAATGGGCCCACTGCGTGCACATCCATATATATAGATGTTTTAAATATATATCGATATACAAATATAGTCGGTGGCGGTTAAAGCCAACTTCGGGGTGCCGCTGATTTAGATCACAGGATCACGAGGGGGTTACTCTTCATCGGCAGCAGTGGAGATCCGTGTGTCACCACGGCCTGCAACACTCTCTGTCTCTCTAGGCCTGCAACACTCTCTGTCTCTCTAGGCCTGCAACACTCTCTGTCTCTCTAGGCCTGCAACACTCTCTGTCTCTCTAGGCCTGCAACACTCTCTGTCTCTCTATGCCTGCAACACTCTGTCTCTCTAGGCCTGCAACACTCTCTGTCTCTCTGTCTCTCTAGGCCTACAACACTCTCTGTCTCTCTGTCTCTCTAGGCCTGTAACACTCTCTGTCTCTCTAGGCCTGCAACACTCTCTGTCTCTCTGTCTCTCTAGGCCTGCAACACTCTCTGTCTCTCTGTCTCTCTAGGCCTGCAACACTCTCTGTCTCTCTAGGCCTGCAACACTCTCTGTCTCTCTAGGCCTGCAACACTCTCTGTCTCTCTAGGCCTGCAACACTCTCTGTCTCTCTAGGCCTGCAACACTCTCTGTCTCTCTAGGCCTGCAACACTCTGTCTCTCCAGGCCTGCAACACTCTCTGTCTCTCTAGGCCTGCACCACTCTCTGTCTCTCTGTCTCTCTAGGCCTGCAACACTCTCTGTCTCTCTAGGCCTGCAACACTCTCTGTCTCTCTTGGCCTGCAACACTCTCTGTCTCTCTAGGCCTGCAACACTCTCTGTCTCTCCAGGCCTGCAACACTCTCTGTCTCTCTAGGCCTGCACCACTCTCTGTCTCTCTGTCTCTCTAAGCCTGCAACACTCTCTGTCTCTCTCTCTGTCTCTCTAGGCCTGCAACACTCTCTGTCTCTCTGTCTCTCTAGGCCTGCAACACTCTCTGTCTCTCTAGGCCTGCAACACTCTCTGTCTCTCTGTGGGTATGTTTTACTGTAAGGCCCCAACATAAATGATCATTAGTTTTGGTAGTTTTGGTATGATCTGGTCCATTATGACGGGCATCGAGAATGGAAGGGAAGAGACAAAGGCGGCCGGTAGTGGTAGTTTTAGTAGTGGTTGTGGTAGTTGTGGTAGTAGTGGTGGTTGTGGTAGTAGTGGTTGTGGTAGTAGTAGTGGTGGTAGTAGTAGTAGTGGTAGTAGTGGTTGTGGTAGTAGTGGTTGTGGTAGTAGTAGTAGTGGTGGTTGTAGTTGTAGTAGTTGTGGTTGTGTCAGCCAGTACAAGCGGCTTCGCGTTAGCCACGTGACAGTCGTGCTCGGCACGTGGTCTCGACAGAACGAGCTGATTCGTGGTGGCCTATCGGTCTGCGGGGGTTCTGTTTGCTTGGTGCATGGTGCTTCAACAACAATGCGAACACTCCGGAGAAATGTTGCAACAACCACCACGAGAAAATGCGCCCTCTGGCCTCTGGAGGAGACTCTTTTAACTTTTTGAAGCTATTAACATTACTTTTGATATGTTGCAATGCATTCATTTTTTTCCATTAAAAACGATAGTTCCGTGTAAGCGCGTGTATATGTGTTTATGCACCCACGTACAACCTGAGCTGCTCATTCTCAACTCGTGCTGCATTCTAGCTGTGGCAATGAACCGCGACATCCTGCGATATAATACCCATTGGATCCTAGTCACTGCTTAGACGAAGCGTCCCACCTAAACCTCCAGATACAGAACGATTCAGAAACAACAACAACAACAACAGTGACACCCCCAATAAACACCGTGCCTCGAATGATTGTGTGGCCTAAATATTTGAAAAGTACTGGAATGTTCCACTTTTTTTGGTCTCTGTGTTAGAGTCGATTTGACCCTTTCTGACAATGAAATGGTAGGTGTTAAGCTGATCAAACACCAAACGGAAACCTTTTGCAAGGAGTCAAGTACTGCATTAAACTGCACGCGGTACTGGTGGTGAACATGCAAATAAAAACAACACGCTCTGATCAGGGGCGGAGCCAGGATTTTCAGCCCGGGGTGACATTCAACAAATTTTAATTTCAAGAATGATTAGAGAGTCAGGCTGTTGAACCAGACGCCATCGGTTTGGCGACACACTCTGACAATGCAGTTGAACGGAGTCCGCCAGACCGAGTGTCCTACACTTGTACGCAGAATGTTTCAGATTGTCGATTTTTTTTAGCTTTTTTTCGTGTGTGAAAATTGTCTACCCTGTCACCCCCCTGGCTCCGCCCCTGGCTCTGATAATATCTATATGGCATTGTCTTTGAAACTGATTGTTCTACATCAGAGACAACTTTCTTTAGGGCCCAGTCTCAACCAGTGTCAGACCAGAGGGTGCCAAACGGACGTGGGTTCGATCCCGACGCTGACCCTTGCTGCTGTATATTTGGAGTTTGCGATGTCGCTCTGTCATCATCATCATCACGGTGGCTAGGAGATGTTAACTTCCTCGCCTGGTATACAGGAGGTCGTGGGTTCGATCCCAACTCTGACCCTTGCTGCTGTATATTTGGAGTTTGCGATGTCTCTCTCTCATCATCTTCATCATCACGGTGTCTAGGAGATGTTAACTTCCTCGCCTGGTATACAGGAGGTCATGGGTTCGATCCCGACTCTGACCCTTGCTGCTGTATATTTGGAGTTTGCGATGTCTCTCTCTCTCTCTCCCCGTGGTCGCGTGGATTTTCTCCCGGCTCCTCCGGTTTTTACCTCCACATTTGTAAACAACATCACAACGCGTTTAGAGTATATGCGGCTGCTGATATCAATGTCCACGTGATAAGCCACTTCGTTGAGCTATCACTTGTGGACAGGTCGCTTCTGAAAAAGTGGTGCCTTACCTGGTAAAAAAAAATAAAGTTTAGTTTAATAGTATGCATCTACTAAAATCGACGAATACGCCCACATATTTCCACGTAACGAAAACACGTCTCTTCAGCCCGTCGGCTTGTTGGGGATTTCGGAGTCTCGGGGCCGCGATCGTTTCTTCTCTTAAGCCGAGCAACCCTACCGGGTCCGCATCGCCGACGCTCGTTACAAAACTGTTTGGGCAGCGCTCCGGCTGCAGTGCCACGTGTCATTTCATTACACTGCGTGACAAAAAAATATCTAACTTTTATTTAAAAAAAAAATATATAGAATTTTTATTTTTTAAAAATAGAATTTTTATTAAAATATAATGTTTATTAAAAAATATTCTTTTTGTCCCTGGGTAGTAAGTGTTACTTCCTAATTGCTTATGCCTCAAAAGTACAGAAAATGTCTATTATTCCCCATAAACTTTGCTTTTGTGACCAGGACATTGATATTTTTAAATGCCCCTATTTTCATTGAGAAAACGGGCGAATTTTATTAATTCCTTCACTTAAAGTCCTGGTCACAAAAGCAATTCACAGGAGGTACTTCACGGTGAGACCCCCTACTCAGCGCCAGCGACGATATCTGCATTTTTATCACAATCAGAAGAAGTTTATTTCCCACTGAATGGTGGGGGGGGGGACCCGTAGAGCAAGGATGGGGAACCTTTTTTCTGCCAAGGGCCATTTGGGTATCTATAACATCATTCGCGGGCCATACAAAATGATCAACTTACAAATTAGCCTTGTTATATTCGGTCAAACATTTAATTAACTCGCCTCTCTAATGCGACGGGCTGGAACTGCTTATCTTTAGCGAGGCGTGCGATGATGTTAGCTGGTATTGATGATGTTAGCTGGTATTGATGATGTTAGCTGGTATTGACGATGTTAGCTTGTATTGACGATGTTAGCCGGTATTGATGATGTTAGCTGGTATTGACGATGTTAGCCGGTATTGATGATGTTAGCTGGTATTGACGATGTTAGCTGGTATTGATGATGTTAGCTGGTATTGATGATGTTAGCTGGTATTGATGATGTTAGCTGGTATTGATGATGTTAGCTGGTATTGATGATGTTAGCTGGTATTGGTGATGTTAGCTGGTATTGATGATGTTAGCTGGTATTGATGATGTTAGCTGGTATTGACGATGTTAGCTGGTATTGATGATGTTAGCTGGTATTGATGATGTTAGCTGGTATTGACGATGTTAGCTAGTATTGATGTTAGCTGGTATTGACGATGTTAGCTGGTATTGATGATGTTAGCTGGTATTGATGATGTTAGCTGGTATTGACGATGTTAGCTGGTATTGATGATGTTAGCTGGTATTGACGATGTTAGCTGGTATTGATGATGTTAGCTGGTATTGATGATGTTAGCTGGTATTGATGATGTTAGCTGGTATTGATGATGTTAGCTGGTATTGATGATGTTAGCTGGTATTGATGATGTTAGCTGGTATTGACGATGTTAGCTGGTATTGATGATGTTAGCTGGTATTGATGATGTTAGCTGGTATTGACGATGTTAGCTGGTATTGATGATGTTAGCTGGTATTGATGATGTTAGCTAGTATTGATGATGTTAGCTGGTATTGATGATGTTAGCTGGTATTGATGATGTTAGCTAGTATTGATGATGTTAGCTGGTATTGATGATGTTAGCTGGTATTGACGATGTTAGCTGGTATTGACGATGTTAGCTGGTATTGATGATGTTAGCTGGTATTGATGATGTTAGCTAGTATTGATTATGTTAGCTGGTATTGACGATGTTAGCTGGTATTGATGATGTTAGCTGGTATTGATGATGTTAGCTGGTATTGACGATGTTAGCTGGTATTGATGATGTTAGCTGGTATTGATGATGTTAGCTGGTATTGATGATGTTAGCTGGTATTGATGATGTTAGCTGGTATTGACGATGTTAGCTGGTATTGACGATGTTAGCTGGTATTGACGATGTTAGCTGGTAATGATGATGTTAGCTGGTATTGATGATGTTAGCTGGTATTGATGATGTTAGCTGGTATTGATGATGTTAGCTGGTATTGATGATGTTAGCTGGTATTGACGATGTTAGCTGGTATTGACGATGTTAGCTGGTATTGATGATGTTAGCTGGTATTGATGATGTTAGCTGGTATTGATGATGTTAGCTGGTATTGATGATGTTAGCTGGTATTGACGATGTTAGCTGGTATTGACGATGTTAGCTGGTATTGATGATGTTAGCTGGTATTGATGATGTTAGCTGGTATTGACGATGTTAGCTGGTATTGATGATGTTAGCTGGTATTGATGATGTTAGCTAGTATTGATGATGTTAGCTGGTATTGATGATGTTAGCTGGTATTGATGATGTTAGCTAGTATTGATGATGTTAGCTGGTATTGATGATGTTAGCTGGTATTGACGATGTTAGCTGGTATTGACGATGTTAGCTGGTATTGATGATGTTAGCTGGTATTGATGATGTTAGCTAGTATTGATTATGTTAGCTGGTATTGACGATGTTAGCTGGTATTGATGATGTTAGCTGGTATTGATGATGTTAGCTGGTATTGACGATGTTAGCTGGTATTGATGATGTTAGCTGGTATTGATGATGTTAGCTGGTATTGACGATGTTAGCTGGTATTGATGATGTTAGCTGGTATTGATGATGTTAGCTAGTATTGATGATGTTAGCTGGTATTGATGATGTTAGCTGGTATTGATGATGTTAGCTAGTATTGATGATGTTAGCTGGTATTGATGATGTTAGCTGGTATTGACGATGTTAGCTGGTATTGACGATGTTAGCTGGTATTGATGATGTTAGCTGGTATTGATGATGTTAGCTAGTATTGATTATGTTAGCTGGTATTGACGATGTTAGCTGGTATTGATGATGTTAGCTGGTATTGATGATGTTAGCTGGTATTGACGATGTTAGCTGGTATTGACGATGTTAGCTGCTATTGACGATGTTAGCTGGTATTGATGATGTTAGCTGGTATTAATGATGTTAGCTGGTATTGACGATGTTAGCTGGTATTGATGATGTTAGCTGGTATTGATGATGTTAGCTGGTATTGATGATGTTAGCTGGTATTGACGATGTTAGCTGGTATTGACGATGTTAGCTGGTATTGACGATGTTAGCTGGTATTGATGATGTTAGCTGGTATTGATGATGTTAGCTGGTATTGATGATGTTAGCTGGTATTGATGATGTTAGCTGGTATTGACGATGTTAGCTGGTATTGACGATGTTAGCTGGTATTGATGATGTTAGCTGGTATTGACGATGTCAATACCAGCTAACATAACATCAACTGCTTTTTCCAGGTTTGCTCTCCTAGATTTATTGAATTTCGAGTCCCGCCTGCGGTTGCCTTGGCAGGGCCAGAGACCCAAATGATTTCGAGGGCTGGACATTCCCCAGCCCTGCCGTAGAGCTAAGAAGCTCTGAGGTCCAGGGCGACTCGGGCTGGCGGATAACATCAACGCACTTCCACGGGTTTACGGATTTGCAGATTGCCCGACAAGTGAAAATCTTTTTTTCACCTGAAGATGACAGTTTGAGTTATGGTCGAAACGTCGTGAGAATTTTTTATTGTTTTATATATATTTTATTATTTTGTTGTTTCCCTTCAACGTGACTTTACCGAAAAAACTAAGAATATGAATTACTGCAGTCACGAAAGCTTTAAATCAAAATTTAAGTGAAAATCTCTCGAAGAAATGTAAAATAGCGTTGTTATGTTCGACGTACCCACGTCAAAATTAATGTGAATATCTGTCATAGCCGGCGAAACTTTGTTAAAACAAATGTTTTGATGGTATCGGTTAGATATTCTCGAATTTTTGTTGCGTGTCTCAATGTCGTCCTTTCGTTCACTGTCATCAATCATTCCCTACAATCAATCGTTCACTATCGTTCACGATGATCAATCGTTCACTATAGTCAATCGTTTACTATCATCAATCGTCCACTATAATCAACCGTTCCCTATCATTAATCGTTCACTATGATTAATCGTTCAATATAATCCATCGTTCACTGTGATCAATCGTTCACTATGATCAATCGTTCACTATAATACATCGTTCACAACAATCAATCGTTCACTATAATCCATCGTTCCCGAAAATCAATCGTTCACTATGATCAATCGTTCACTATAATCAATCGTTCACTATAATCCATCGTTCACTACAATCAATCATTCACAATGATCAATCGTTCACTATGATCAATCTTCCACAATAATCAATCGTTCGCTATAATCCATCGTTCACTACAATCAATCGTTCACGATGATCAATCGTTCACGATGATAAATCGTTCATGATAATCAATCGTTCACTATAATCAATCGTACACGATGATCAATCGTTCACTACACACTCATGGTAAGCCACAGGGTCGTGGTGAGCCACAGGGTCGCGTGGGATGGTGGTGAGCGCGGGGTGGTGAGCACGTGGTGGTGAGCGTGGGGGGGTGAGCTTGGGGGGGGGTGAGCGTGGGGGTGGGGGTGGTGAGTACGTGGTGGTGAGCGCGTGGTGGTGAACGTGGGTGGTGAGCGTGGGGTGGTGAGTACGTGGTGGTGAACGTGGGTGGTGAGCGTGGGGTGGTGAGCGTGGGTGGTGAGCGTGGGGTGGTGAGCGCGTGGCGGTGAACGTGGGTGGTTAGCGTGGATGGTAAGCGTGGGGTGGTGAGCGTGGGGTGGTGAGCGTGGGGGGGCGGTGAGCGCGTGGTGGTGAGCGCGTGCTGGTGAGTACGTGGTGATGAGCGCGTGGTGATGAGCGCATAGTGGTGAACGTGGGTGGTGAGAGTGGGTGGTGAGCGTGGGTGGTGAGCGTGGGGGGGGGGGGGAGGGCGGTGAGCGCGTGCTGGTGAGCGCGTGCTGGTGAGCGCGGGGTGGTGAGCGCGTGCTGGTGAGCGCGGGGTGGTGAGTACGTGGGTGGTGAGAGTGGGTGGTGAGCGTGGGGTGGTGAGCGTGGGGGAGGGGGGCGGTGAGCGCATGCGGTGAGCGCGTGCGGTGAGCGTGGTCGGAAGAAGGCGGTGTCGTAAGTGGCGTTAGGTAAGAGGGCGATTTGCCAAGGCGCCGTGGGTGTACGGGGATGTGGGGTGCTTGCCCAGCAGCTTGCGAATCATTTTCGTGCTCGCGTTGAACTTCTTTCGCGTCGTACCCAAGCCGACGGCGCTAATCGGAGGTGCGCGGGAGGGAAGCACAACAAACGGAACTCAACCAAAATAAAAAGCAGTTCTAAAGAAATTAGTTCGTCAATCTAGACGATGTTGCTGATGATGATGACGACGACGAGGATTATTTCAAAGTGCCGTAGCTCCCAGCGGCGTCCATAATATCGGAATGGAAGAGCGTTCCAGACGGCCGCAGAAGCTGGTGGTGATGATGACGTCGGTACGTTTGTGCGTACGCAATGTTGAACTTCTTTCGCACCGTACGTCGCCAACCGCACTAATCAGAGGTGCGGGGCAAGGACAACAAACTAAAGACACAAATCAGTTGTAAAGAAATGAGTTTGTCAATCTAGACGACGATGGTTTGAAAGCGAACAGCTCGCAGTGGCTTCCTAATGTCGGAAGGGAAGAGCGTTCCAGACGGCCGCAGAAGCGCATCTGAAAGCGCCGCGCGATGACGACGAAGCCGATGCAGCACCACGGCCGCCGCTTGCCGTCTTTGTCTTCCCACCGCGGCCGATTGTCAGCACGCCCGGACCACGGGGGGCCTAGCAATGTAACGTCGACAATGCAAAAGTCGGCATTGTAATGTTAAAGTAATGGTGTAGACTTTGCATTGTCAACATTGTAGTGGAGTCGTGGTGGTGAGTGGGGTCGTGGTGGTGAGTGGACTCGTGGTGAGCAGGATCGTGGTGTTGAGTGGGGTGGTGGTGGTGAGTGGGGTCGTGGTGGTGAGTGGGGTGGTGGTGAGTGGGGTGGTGGTGGTGAGTGGGGTGGTGGTGGTGAGCAGGATTGTGGTGGTGAGTGAGGTCGTGGTAGTGGTGAGTGGGGTGGTGGTGGTGAGTGGGGTGATGGTGGTGAGTGGACTCGTGGTGGTGAGTGGACTCGTGGTGGTGAGTGGGGTGGTGGTGGTGGTGAGCAGGATCGTGGTGGTGAGTGGGGTCGTGGTGGTTCATAGTTTCATAGTTTCATTTATTTGGTATAGCCCTGTGAGCCATTCGGCTCTTGAATCGGGTGCAACCGCAACAAACAAAAAAAACAAAATATGAACAAGAAAACATCTTAAAGTGACTATGTGACTGTGCAAACAGAAAATCAAGGGGAAAAAACATCAAAATATTCCTGAAATAGCACCGTACACCAACGCTGTGTGGTGAGTGGGGTCGTGGTGGTGGTGAGTGGGGTGGTGGTGGTGAGTGGGGTCGTGGTGGTGGTGAGTGGGGTGGTGGTGGTGGTGAGTGGGGTGGTGGTGGTAAGTGGGGTGGTGGTGGCGAGTGGGGTCGTGGTGGTGGTGAGTGGGGTCGTGGTGGTGAGTGGGGTGGTGGTGGTGAGTGGGGTGGTGGTGGTGGTGGTGAGTGGGGTGGTGGTGAATGGGGTCGTGGTGGTGGTGAGTGGGGTGGTGGTGGTGAGTGGGGTGGTAGTGGTGGTGGTGGTGATTGGAGTGGTGGTGGTGAGTGGGGTGGTGGTGAGTGGGGTGGTGGTGGTGGTGAGTGGGGTGGTGGTGGTGGTGGTGAGTGGGGTGGTGGTGGTGAGTGGGGTGGTGGTGGTGAGTGGGGTCGTGGTGGTGGTGGTGAGTGGGGTGGTGGTGGTAAGTGGGGTGGTGGTGGTGGTGGTGGTGGTGAGTGGGGTGGTGGTGGTGAGTGGGGTGGTGGTGGTGGTGAGTGGGGTGGTGGTGGTGCTCCACGATCCCAGCACTTGCTGCTGAGTCGACGCAGGGGCTCTGTGCGAGCAGAGTCTGAGATGCCCCGAGACCTCGCGAGAAGCCACTTCGAGTGGGCTGCAGAGTCGCGTTGCGTCAACGAGTCGGCTTGATTGGCTCATTGCTCGAGCCCGATTGCTCACTGAGCCGGATTACTCACTGGCTCATTGCTCCATCCGGATTGCTCACTGAGCCAGATTGTTCACTGGATCATTGTATTCCAATGTTCGCCCCTATGTTTCCCGAGCCGATTTGTTTTCTCATTCTTCGACCGAGGCGACCGCACGCTCACACCGCCTCCCAGGCCCCGTTCGGGACGCTCGTCACAATTCCGGAAAATGCATTTTGTTATTTGTAATGGCTATTATTATTATCTTAATCTATATATTATTTCATTTAACTTCTGCTCTTTACTGCACACACCCCGTCCCCCCCTCCCCCCCCGCCATCACCCCGCCCCCCTCGCCCCCCACTCCTCCCCCGCCCTCCGGTGATTATAAACCACTTCACCGATTGAGCTGCTCACTAGACAGAGAGACAAAGATCCCCCGTGTAGCCTGTAACAGGCTGTTGGGGCAAGTGCTGTCAGCGAGTAGCACCTATGAAGGCCGGCACGGCACACGAGGGGGTGGGTGGTCAGTCACCACGCCCGGCCGCCTTTGTCTCCCCAGTGGCGATGTTTTGACACACTGCACCAGGTACTCGATTTGAGGCCGAGTCGACCTAGGGGAGGCCCAGTAACCGGTTCAGATAATCGTCACCGGTGTTGGTGGCCGTGAGCTGGAATCGAACCCGGGTCGCCGGGTTCGTAGCGCAGCGTAGCGCTAACCGCTACACTACCGCTCCCCACTGGAGACACAGACACACACACAGACACACACACACAGACACACACAGACACACACACAGACACACATAGACACACATAGACACACACACAGACACACACAGACACACACACAGACACGCACACACACATAGAGACCCATAAAGATACATAGAGACCCATAGAGATACATAGATACCCATAGAGATACATAGAGACCCATAGAGATACATAGAGATACATAGAGATACACAGAGACCCATAGAGATACATAGAGATACATAGAGACCCATAGAGACACATAGAGACCCACAGAGGTACATAGAGACACAAAGATATACATAGAGACACAAAGAGATACATAGACCCATAGAGATGCATAGAGACCCATAGAGATAAATAAACCCATGGAGCTGCACCTAGACACACAGAGAACCGTAGAGATGCATAGAGACACACAGAGACCCGTAGAGATGCATAGAGACACACAGAGACCCGTAGAGATGCGTTAAAGACACACAGAGACCCGTAGGGATGCGTTAAAGACACACAGAGAACCGTAGAGATGCGTTAAAGACACACAGAGACCCGTAGAGATGCGTTAAAGACACATGGCACAGGGAGTGCGACTGTGGCCATGCAACCCCATGGAGGAGGAGGAGGAGCAGCGATACGAACTGTCTCTCTCTCTCTCTCCCATTCTCCTGAGGCCCTCTCGTCACAGCAGCAGCAGCAACAGCAGCAACAGCAGCAACAGCAGCGGCAGACCACAACAACAATTGTTGACATTTTCGCTCGCGAGGCGCATCGCCGCTGCTGCCGCCGCCGTCGCGACTGCGGCTGGCGTCGAGCGCAATAGCGAGAAGCGCCCCTCCAACGCCACGCGCACATGCGCGTGGCGTTTATCTTGTTCATTGATTACGCCCATCACTGGGTGGTCGAAAAATTAACGTGAGAGACGAGAGAATCCCTCCCCCCCCTAATCCCAATCCCACCCTCTCCCTCCCCCCCCCACTTACCGCCCTCTCTTATGGGACAGGATCTTTCAAAATTTGGGGTAATCTGAGGAAGCGTGCACAGAGGATGTCTTATGAAATCACACGGTGGGGGAGATTGGGGGTGGGGGGGAGGCGGTGGGGTGCTGGCTGACGAGAGCGAGACTCCGTCACTCGCACACTGACAAAGGGTCCCCGTTTTGTCGTGTAGCCTCTGTGGGCTGTTGGGGTCAAGTGCTCGCCAGCCACGTCGGGAATGATTTGGCCGGCAACGCGCACGGCTGACGATTGCCTCCCTAGCCCGGCGCTGATGTCTTTACGCAGCGCGCCAGTCGGAAGGTTCTCTTTTTATTTTATTTTTAAGGTCGAGTCGACCTAAGGGGAGGTCCAGGGACCGGTTCAGACATTGACGTTCGCTGTGTTTCGGCCCTGATGTTGGCTGTGGCCCTGGAATCAAACTGCGAGTTGCGGTGCGCTGACCACTGGCCCACCGCTCCTCAGAGAGTCCACACAGTTACATCAAGAAGAGCCATTCATTTTGACTTTCAACTTTCGCGACTGCAGGAGTTCATATTCTTTGGCTCTTTCGGTAAAGTTACGTAGATGGGAAATAAAAAATAAAAAAATTAAGATCGAAATAAAATTACGAACAAAATAAAAAAATAATAAAAGCTAAAAACCCCACGACGTTTCGATCGCATGATGAAGACCGCTTGTGTTGCGATCGAAATGCCGTGGGGTTTTTAGCTTTTATTATTTTTTTAAATTAAATTTTAATTTTTATTTTCTATCGACGTGACTTTACCGAAAGGGCCCAAAGAATAAGAGCCATTCATCACCAAGTTGCGGTGACGTCACCACAAGCCAGGTGCACTTTGAGGTCACGTGAAGTGTGGGAGACTCGCTGGGATGAGGTCATGGGACAGTCCCACATGTTGTGGCGCCACGGTGTTGAGATGTTAACTACCTCGCCTGGTGTACAGGAGGTCCTGGGCTCGATCTCGACCCTGACGCCTGCTGTGTATTTGGAGTCTGCGTGTCTCTCTCTCATCATCATCACGGTGGCTAGGCGATGTTAACTACCTCGCCTTGTATACAGGAGGTCGTGGGCTCGATCTCGACTCTGGCGCCTGCTGCTGTATATTTGGAGTTGGCGTGTCTCTCTCTCCCCCCGTGGTCGCGTGGATTTTTCTCCAGCGTAGAATCGCGTTTAGAGTCTTTGGCTGCCGTGAATTACCACGTGACGATAAGCCAACTACGTTGAGCCATCATCTGTGACAGCCAGGTCGCTCCTGAAAAAAAGCCAAATAGCTCCAGTGGGGCCTTACCTGGTAAAATAAATAAAACGTTTAACAGTTTACTTTATGGGTTTCAACTGACTGCCATGACCGTCAGAAGCACCTTGCTCTGTGTTTTCTGCCTCCAATGACCTATCAGCGTCCTTGACGTGACCGCTCCATCCTCCTCCTCCTCCTCCAGAGAGGCCGATTTTGACACCGCTGGTACCGGTCGTCGGCAGTTCAACCAAACTCAGCTCCACATCCTCCATGCACCGCATCAGCCACCATCTAATATTCTCTAGCCCGTACCCTGCGCCAGTCATGTCCCCCCCCCACCCCTCCTCGATGCAGACAAACTAAAGCCGCTCGGGCATTGATGATAGCGAGGGTGAATTGTCGCCGGCCGGATTAGCTCATTTTGCTGAAATAGCCGTCGCACCAAGTGCTCCTGTTAAAACGAGGGCAGTGTTCCTGTAAAGGAGTCCGCGTTTTGCAACGATTGATGCGAGAGAGAGAGAGAGAGGTGGGGCGATGGGGGGGGGGTAGGAGGGTGATCGACAAGAAATCAATGATTGCGGCCGAGAAAAACCCAGAGATTTCTTATTGCGTTGGCAGACAGCGTCTCGGGAAGCTTACACACACACACACAGACACCGACAGCGTTGCACAGACAATGCGAGTCCGATAAGGGGGGTGCCAGCCCACCCCCCCGTCCTGCTCACAAACCCGGAGCTCGGGACAATCGCACAGCTTGAACCCCCCCAGGTACCCGGAGGACCTCCTGGAGAGTTGTGGGTGGGCGAGGTTCTGTGGTGGTAGCAATGCCCCGCCAGGTGCGTCGTTCCACATTGGGGTTCCCAAGGACGAACCCCTTGGCATATTGCAGCGACCAGCGGCAAAATGTTTTAGGCAATGTTATTGCTGTGAATACAACTCACGCGCGCCACCCCCCCCCTTCCCCACTCTCTCTCTCCGAACGTGGAATCCAGGCGGCCAGCCAGCCAGCAAAACTTTGTGTTTCTTCCAACAGAGCAGGATGGGTTTACTGAGTAACGCGTTTGATTCGTGAAAGGTTCGCCTGGTACTCGATAGCTGTACTATTAGTGGGACTAATGATATGCCCAATTAAAAAAGCTGGTGGTCACGTAATGTTTGTTTTTAATTGGCTGTGGTCATAGTCATGCTCGTGTTGTGTGTGTGTGGTTGTAGTGACGGGGAGTGTTGATGGTGATTGTGTATTAGTGTAGTGGGTGATTGTGTGTTAGTGTTGTGGGTGATTGTGTGTTAGTGTTGTGGGTGATTGTGTGTTAGTGTTGTGGGTGATTGTGTGTTAGTGTTGTGGGTGATTGTGTGTTAGTGTTGTGGGTGATTGTGTTAGTGTTGTGGGTGATTGTGTGTTAGTGTTGTGGGTGATTGTGTGTTAGTGTTGTGGGTGATTGTGTGTTAGTGTTGTGGGTGATTAAGTGTTAGTGTTGTGGGTGAGTGTGTTAGTATTGTGGGTGATTGTGTGTTAGTGTTGTGGGTGATTAAGTGTTAGTGTTGTGGGTGAGTGTGTTAGTATTGTGGGTGATTGTGTGTTAGTGTTGTGGGTGATTGTGTGTTAGTGTTGTGGGTGATTGTGTTAGTATTGTGGGTGATTGTGTGTTAGTGTTGTGGGTGATTAAGTGTTAGTGTTGTGGGTGAGTGTGTTAGTATTGTGGGTGATTGTGTGTTAGTGTTGTGGGTGATTGTGTGTTAGTGTTGTGGGTGATTGTGTTAGTATTGTGGGTGATTGTGTGTTAGTGTTGTTGCTGATGATTGTGTGTTAGTGTTGTGGGTGATTGTGTTAGTATTGTGGGTGATTGTGTGTTAGTGTTGTTGCTGATGATTGTAGTCACTTCGGGGCGAGTAAGAGCTGCAGACGTCGCCCAGTGTCGATCAGCTCTGAGCTCAATCGCGGGCTACGAACGGGAGACTCGCATGGTTGGCCTACGTACGGGGCAAAAGAAGTTCAACAGACAGACATATTTACATGCATACTCACACACTGCCCGGAAACCTTAAAAACGAGGAACTATAATTGGCATCCCCCCCCACTCCACCACCAAACCGCTAAACCCCTCCGCGTGCCCTGTGTTCCATTACACGCTCCGTTAGCCCTGCGCATTCGAAGCGCTACTCCTCTTGTCTGTCGTGGTGGTAGTGGTGGTCGTGGTGTTCGTGCGTCTGTGTGTCTTTGTGTGTGGGGAGCGGTAGTGTAGCGGTTAGCGCTACGCTGCGCGATGAACCCTGGCCACCCGGGTGTGATTCCCGCTCACGGCCAACACCACCAGTGACGATTATCCGAACCGGTCCTGGGCCTCACCTAGGTCGACTCGGCCTGAATGAGTGCCTGGTGTGGTGTGGAAACATCGCCACTGGGGAGACGAAGGCGGTCGGGCGCGTTGCTGGACACCCACCCCCTCGGCCTTCATTGGTGCTCGCTAACAGCACTTGCCCCAACAGTCTGTTAAGGCTATACAGGGGGTCTTTGTCTTCGTGCGGGGAGCGGTGGGACAGCAGTTAGCCCGCCGCGCTTACGCACACCGCCGACCCAGTGGCGATTGTAGACAATTGTCACTGAGACAACATTGACGACAATAATCTGAGGCAGTCCTGGGGCCTCCCCTAGGTCGACTCAGCCCAACATTAATACCCGGTGCGGTGGTGCGTGACCATCGCCACTGGGGAGACAAAGGCGGCCCGGGCGAGGTGTTCGCCACCCACCCCCTCGTGCGTCGCACCGGCCTGCATCAGTGCTAGTCGCCAACACAACTTTCCCCGACAGTCTGACAAGGCCTATACGGTGGGGGGGGGGGGGGGGATCGTGGTGGTGGTGTTTGTGGTGGGTGCGTGGGGAGCGTGGGGAGAGAGAGAGGGGGGGCAGCAGTTAGCTCGCTGCGCTGACAAGCCCTGCGGACCCAGCGACAGTGAGCACTTGGGGGGGGATCTTTCTCTTTTGTATGCAAGATAATAGTAATATTAATAATAATAGCATTTGCATTTAACGGTGGGCGGAGAGGGGGGGTGGGTGGTGGAGGTCGGTAAAAAAAACGTTGTTGGCATTGGATGCAATCAAAATGTGTGCAAATTTAAGTAATAATAAATAAATAAATAGATAAATAAATACCCCATTGTACGAATATGGAAGCGCGTCATTCCTCATTTTCCTCTTTCGAGTGGCATTTTTGGAAGCGCGACAAAAAAGGCAGCCAGAGCCCCAGTCGCCCACACGCGCACACGCACTGTGCGCGTGATCGATGTTCCACGGCAGCATCGGGGTGATAGCTGAACGGATTCACGCTGCGTGGTGGTTGTGTCGGGGGTAGCTGGGCGGTGTAGTCCGCCTGTCACACCAGAACACGCGGCGTGGTGGTTGTGTCGGGGGTAGCTGGGCGGTGTAGTCCGCCTGCCACACCAGAACACGCGGCGTGGTGGTTGTGTCGGGGGTAGCTGACTGAGCGGTGTAGTCCGCCTGTCACACCAGTGTGTAGTCATCAGTGACCTCACGGCATCTGCAGGTTGATGGGGTCCTGGCAATCGGGGATTGTTGGTGTTGCGGTCACAATCAAAGCGGACTTCGACGGAATCACCGATCTCGCTGATATTGGCCAATGAAATGCGGGGCGGGTGGGGGCGGGGGACGTGTGTCACATCATTACTCGATCTGCGATGAATACGACAACGGTGATTAACCCGCAAACCCCGATTAGCCCCGGTAGTTTTGATGTGCATTTATCGCGGATCGACTGAGCGCAATCGATCGCCATCAACGCCGAGGCCTTGATAGCGGAAAACTATCGATGTATACCCAGCAATATCGGTGACGATTGATTGCTGCTATATAGCAGGAGCTGTAGACGGATGCGGTCATGCAGCCGTGAATGCGCAGCGCTGCGAGCTCCGACGATCCGAGTTCGATTCCCGCTCACGGCTGTCCAACACCGGTGACGATTATCCGAACCGGTCCTGGGCTTCCCCTAGGTCGAGTCAGCCTTAAACGAGTACCTGGCGCGGTGTGTAGTAAACATCGCCACTGGGGAGACAAAGGCGGCCGGGCGTGGTGCTGGCCACCCACCCCCTCGTGTGCCGTTCCGGCCTTCGTAGGTGCTGCTCGCTAACAGCACTTGCCCCAACAGTCTGTTGAGGCTATACGGGGGGGGATCTTTGTCTTGTGTGTATATAGCAAGTGTATATAGCAAGTGGTTTTATACATATAAGGTGCGAACGATGGGTTTACGTATAGCAGACGCTATAGATTGTATGTATATGTAGTAGATGCTATAGATTGAATGTTTGTATAGCAGGTGCTCGAGATAGATTGTTATCAACATCACATCATCTATCGGTGAGAGACGGCGACAAGCTTTTGGAAACCCTCCATCCAGCAGTGGATTGACCGTGGTCGATGATGATCAGACGAGAAACCGCCGGCGCGCGCGCACGTGCCTAGGTGTGTGCACGTGACTTGCTCTGTGACGTCACAGGAGAGGAAGTGACGTGTGCGTCGGGGGTGGGGAGGGGGCGGTTTTGCAGAGAGACAGAAACGAGCGATAGAGCGACAGGGGGGAAGGGGCAAAGACATGGAGAGAGAGAGATAGACACACACACGGATAACGAAACGACAAAGTGAAAGCCACCCACCGACAAACACACCAACAGACACAGGGGATTGATAGACACGCACGGAGACGCACACAGAAAGAGAGACGCAGTTAGTGAGAGAGACACACACACACACACCGAAATACGCATTGCGACACACGCGCATACAGACACAGAGAGAGAGAGAGACACACACACATATACAAAGATCCCCCAATGAGCCTTTAACAAACTAATGTAGGGGCAAGTGCTGTTAGCGAGTAGCGCCTATGAAGGCTGGCACGGCACACGAGGGGGTGGGTGGCCAGCAGCACGCCCGGCCGCCTTTGTCTCCCTAGCGGCGATGTTTTTACACACCGTAACCAGGTACTCATTTGAAGCTGAGTCGACCTAGGGGAGGGTCCAGGGGAACAGGTCAGAAAATCGTCACCGGTGTTGGTGGCCGTGAGCGGGAATCGAACTCGGGGTCGCCGGGGTTCACAAGCGCAGCGTAGCGCTAACCACTACACCACCGCTCCCCCAACACAGACAAAGACGCAGATCCCCCGTGTAGCCTGAACAAACTGTTGGGGCAAGTGCTGTTAGCGAGCACCTATCAAGGCCGGCACGACGCACGAGCGGGTGGGTGGACAGCGCCACGCACGGCCGCCTTTGTCTCCCCCAGTGGCGATGTTTTACGCACCACCGGTAGTCATTTGAGGCTGAGTCGACCTAGGGGATCGGAAGCGGTGTTGGTAGCCGTGAGCGGGGATCGAACTGGGTTCGGCGCTAACCCGCTAACACCACCGCTAACCCCCCAACACAGACGTGATCACACACGGACAGACAGACAAATGGATGTACAAGTGAGCGCGGGCGAGATAGGGTTAGGATTAGGCTCGTCGATTCAGGGATGGAGGAGAGAGAGAGGGGCAGGCGGGTGGGGTGGAGGGGAGGGAGTGGACCGTGGTGGCTGCTGAAGGCGGTGGAGTTGTCGCCTGTCCGCACCGATAAGAGACCGGCAGATGTGCGCGACCCATCGCCTACGCTACCCCCCCCCCCCGTCACCACCACCAATCCCCCCCCCCCCAACCTCACAAACCCCAAACTTCGTTATCAGAACCCATGCCATGCGCGGCCACGACTCTGCTCCTCTCTCCGCTTCTCTGCTCCGCAATCCTTTCTGCTCACACCCCTCCCCCCCTCTCTCCCTCCCCCCCCTCTCTCCCTCCCCCCCTCTCTCCCTTCTCCCCCTCTCTCGCTCTCTCCCTCTCTCCCTTCTCCCCCTCTCTCCCTTCTCCCCCTCTCTCCCTTCTCCCCCCTCTCTCCCTTCTCCCCCTCTCTCCCTTCTTCCCCTCTCTCCCTTCTCCCCCCTCTCTCCCTTCTCCCCCTCTCTCCCTTCTTCCCCTCTCTCCCTTCCCCCCCTCTCTCCCTTCTCCCCCTCTCTCGCTCTCTCCCTCTCTTTTTTTACGATCAGAGGAAACGAGAAGATGCTCCGGTGTAGTCGGCACTTTGCTTCGTTCATCATTTCGGGGTTTTTTTTCTCTCAATGCTCTGCTTTATGTGCCCCCACCACCCCCCCCCCCTATTTAAATGAAAGATTTCACGAAAGTTATTTCGGTAAAGTCACGTAGAATGAGAATAAAATAATAAATTGATAAAATAAAATAACACAATAATATTCTCACGACGTTTCGGCCACAACACAAGCGGCCTTCATCAGGTGAAGGGGCGAGACTGTCTGGTGTTGTGGCCGAAACGTCGTGAGAATATTATTGTGTTATTTTATTTTATCAATTTATTATTTTATTCTCATTCTACGTGACTTTACCGAAAGAACCAAAAGAAGATGAATCATTGCAGTCACGAAAGCTTTAAATCGAAATTTCACGAAAGATTTCACGCTCTGCTCTCCGTCTCTCTCCCTTCTCCCCTCTCTCCCCTTCTCCAGGCCACCCTCTTCCTGCCTCCCCCCCCCACCCCCCTCTCATTTCTCCCCTCTCTCCCCCCTCTCCCCATCTTCTCCCAAATCCCCCCGCTTTTTCCCCTCCCGGGGCAACGAACCCCGTGGTGCGATTCACGCGGCGCTGGCACCACCGCGATGCGACGTGACGCCTCTAAATTGTAATCGAGCGACGCGATCGAACACCGCCTGGCACTCGGCGAACGCCAGAACATTCGCCCCATCGGCGAACATCATCGGCGAGTCGGTCGTGAAGTCTGCGATCAAATCCGCTGGGCGGGCATCGCCCTGACGGGCGCGCGTTTCACTTTGTACGAACTTTGTTGCCGTTTGCCCGCGTTGAATTCTGGAGCAGCTTCGGCCGATGTTGTGACGCCTGATTCGTTTTCGTCCCTTTGATTCGGGCGCAGCTATGGCCGACGCCTGATGAAGCTGGCCGCGATCAGCAGTGAAACGTCGTGCAGCGTTTCCCCGTCTTATTTTTGCCTGCTTTCGAACATTCCTGATAACTACGCACTGGCGTTTTTTTTTCTTTCCTCTTGAGGTCAAGCCTCAATGGGCTATATGAGTAGCTCTGTTTCAGAAGCGACCCGGACACAAATGACAGCTCAACGAAGTGGCCTAACACCATCACGTGGAAATGCATCGCAGCCAATTACTCTAAACATGTTTTTTTTAAATATATATAAATGTGGAGGGAAAAACCGGAGGACCCGGAGAAATAATCCACGCGAGAGAGAGAGCAAGAGAGAGAGAGAGACACGCAGACTCCAAATAAACAGTAGCAGGCATCGTCAGGGTCGGGATCGAACCCACGACATCCTGTATACTAGGCGAGGTAGTTAACATCTCCTAGCCACCGTGATGATGATGATGATGATGAGAGACACGCAAACTCCAAACATACAGCAGGAGACATCGTCAGGGTCTGGATCGAACCCACGACCTCCTATACACCAGGCGAGGTAGTTAACATCTCCTAGCCACCGTGATGATGATGATGAGAGACACGCAAACTCCAAACATACAGCAGGAGACATCGTCAGGGTCTGGATCGAACCCACGACCTCCTGTACACCAGGCGAGGTAGTTAACATCTCCTAGCCACCGTGATGATGATGATGATGAGAGACACGCAAACTGCAAACATACAGCAGGAGACATCGTCAGGGTCGGGATCGAACCCACGACCTCCTGTACACCAGGCGAGGTAGTTAAGATCTTGGCGGGTTGGCCCGATACAATTTGACTGCGATCTCCTCTGTCGGGTGGTGGAGGGCTTTGGTTAAACAACAACAAAAAAGCTGTCGTACGAGCAAAGGCCTCGACAACTGTGAGGGTTGGACACGGTGGGGTGGGTGTGTGGGGGAAGGAGGAGGGGGTGGGAGACGCGCTGGGGTGGAGGGAGCGGCAACTTTGATGAGATTCGCCTCGCGGTTGGGGGTCCAATTGATTGGAGTCGTGCCCTCGTGTGCTCGCCCCTCCGATTCGACTCACGACTCTCCCGAGTTCTCCCGAGTTCACGATTGTGGCAAGGGGTGGGGTGGGGGGGGAGGGGTCGGGAAACCCCATCTAAAAAACAACAACAAGAGACATTTCGATGATTCCTTGTAAAAGGTTTCGGTTGGGTGTTTTAACAACTACTTTACACCTGTTTTGTTGCCAAAAAAAAAAGGGGAAAACCTCCTCTCAAGAGGCATCTTGTTTCGAATTCGCTAAGCTGAAGAAAAACCCGCAAATATTTCAAGGGCCGCAATGCACCGCGTGGTGGACACGGAACGGCGGTGGCCTTTAATCCTTGAACACCGCGGAGCAGTCCGTAGTGGCAGCATGCGGCTCCGGTGCCACAGGTTGCTCACGGTGAACTGGATTCCCATGGTGAACTGGACTCCCATAGTAAACTGGACTTCCATGGTGAACTGGACTCTCATGGTGAACTGAACTCCCATGGTGAACTGGACTCCCACGGTGAACTGGACTTCCATGGTGAACTGGACCCCCATGGTAAACTGGACTCCCACGGTGAACTGGATTCCCATGGTGAACTGGACTCTCATGGTGAACTGAACTCCCATGGTGAACTGGACTGCCATGGTAAACTGGACCCCCATGGTGAACTGGACTTCCATGGTGAACTGGACTCCCATGGTAAACTGGACCCCCATGGTGAACTGGACTGCCATGGTAAACTGGACCCCCATGGTGAACTGGACTTCCATGGTGAACTGGACTTCCATGGTGAACTGGACTCCCACGATGAACTGGACTCCCATGGTAAACTGGACCCCCATGGTAAACTGGACTCCCACGGTGAACTGGACTCCCACAGTAAACTGGACTTCCATGGTGAACTGAACTCCCATGGTAAACTGGACTTCAATGGTCAACTGGACTGCCATGGTGAACTGGACTTCCATGGTGAACTGGACTCCCATGGTGAACATGACTTCCATGGTGAACTGGACTTCCATGGTGAACTGGACTCCCACGATGAACTGGACTCCCATGGTAAACTGGACCCCCATGGTGAACTGGACTGTCATGGTGAACTGGACTGCCATGGTGAACTGGGCTCCCATGGTAAACTGGACTGCCATGGTGAACTGGACTTCCATGGTGAACTGAACTCCCATGGTACACTGGACTTCAATGGTGAACTGGACTGCCATGGTGAACTGGACTTCCATGGTGAACTGGACTTCCATGGTGAACTTGACTTCAATGGTAAACTGGACTCCCATGGTAAACTGGACTTCAATGGTGAATTGGACTCACATGGTGAACTTGACTTCAATGGTGAACTGGACTCCCATGGTAAACTTGACTTTAATGGTGAACTGGACTTCAATGGTGAACTGGACTGCCATGGTGAACTGGACTGCCATGGTAAACTGGACGTCCGTGGTCAGGGGTTCGGCAACCAAAATAACAATAAAGGCCCTTTTTTTTCTAATTTCCAGAACCGCATTGCACTCCTTAAAGAGCCACCTCATGCCGGTGTGCTGAACTAGTAATGAACTGGCACGTTTCATTTACGTCACCTGCTTATTTGCCTGTGCCCGGTGGTGGCGGCTTTAACGACACATTTATATTTAGGCGACCTAACCCAACAAAAACCCCCTCTATCATAGAGTTCGTGTCGATTCGCTGTTCCTCCGAAAGTTCACCAAGGAAGTCCATGTTGAAGGGGTGCCGACCACAGTGTGTTTACTGCGTGGTCCAGCGTTTCTTTGGGGTTTGCATGGCCACAATCGCACGGCCGTGGTTTGTGTCTTTAATGCATCTCTGTAGGTCTCAAGGTATCTCTGAGTATTCATCTCTATGTGTCTCTGTGTATGTTTGCGTCTCTGGGCATATCTGGGTTTACTAGATGTGCTCCATAATTTGTTTGGGGGTTGCATAGGCACACTCGCGCGCCATTTAGGATTGTTTTTAATGTGTCTATGGATCGCCATGTATCTCTATGTCAATGTTGAGCTCTAAAAGCCATGAGGGGGCTTCCCTAGTTAAGAGTTGATGTCGTTCTGCTGTTCCTCCTCCTCCTACTCCATTGAATGAGCGCAGACTACAATGTGTTTATTATGCAGTCCAACATGTACACATACAGCATGTATGTGTACATGTTGGAACGTATTTCGCACCGTACGTATCCAACCGTGCTAATCTGAGGCAAGGACAGCACATTCAGTGGCCCTAATTCTTGGCTGTGTTTCATGGGACGTGTATAGACGGAACTACCAAAACGTGTGTCAGGTTTGGCCACGAACAACAATAATAAATCTGCCATCTTGAAACAAAATGGTGGCCACTTAGGCACTTATAGAAGAGCCAGAAGGCTGAAATGTCGACGCAAAATTAAGTCGAGTGCACGCTGAGAGAGACACCTCAATTGGGCCTCCGGAAATTCGCAATTGAATGCAAAGGGGTTACCGTCGAGATGAGATAACGATTTACGTGCATCCTCGTTACCACTCGGACGAAGTGCAAAGACGACGCTGCGAGGACAATGCGCGGACGCCTGCGGTAAAAAAAAAACGCACGTTCTTAAATGAACAGCATCCTTGCAATCCATTAGAAACTAACACTTAAGAGAGATCAACACTCGCAGCCCTGCATTCGGCAAGCGAGAGATTTAAGCGCAAACCGGCGACCCAACCGGAAGTCGCAACCGTCGCTCCGAGGGCCTTGTCAGCAAGGCTTCCTGCTGCGATCGACACGACGGTTGAGACGCAAATTCGACGAAGGCTTCGACGGCAGTTATCTAAACAGCTCATCTCGTGTCTCACAGCGCTTTGGTACCCGTTGGGAATTAGATTTTGTTTCTGTTGTTCCAACTCCCCTCACAACAGCCACAACTCCAACTGTCATGTGGTTGGGTCGTTTATCGGAGTTCTACCACCACCAATAACCAACACCCGCCATTCACCACCAAGTGATGGTAATGTCACCACTGCGCCCGTGCCAGGCCAGGTGCGCTTTGAGGCCACGTGATGTGTCGAAGGCTCGCTACTGACAGGAGGTCACGGGACAAACCCAGGTGCATTGGGTTGGCTGACTGAGATGACTGGCAGATGCACCACCAGCTGTACCCACCACTGTGCCAACTTGCTGCATTTTAGCCGCACGGCGATCCGCTCGTTGTTGTGTGCATCGCCCCTCTGCCCACGGTTTTCGTTGGAGGGCGACTGCCTCCAACTGCCCAGTGGTGACGTCCTTCACGAGCCTCCTCCTCCACCACCACCACGGTAGTTGTTACAAGCTTCGGAAGCTTTGCAGCCCCCCCCTCCATCCCCCGGGCTGTTGCGTGAATGCCTTGCGAGATGTTAACTACCTCGCCCGGTGTGCAGGAGATCGTGGGTTTTGATCCCAACGCCGACGCCTACTGCTGTATATTTGGGGTTTGCGTGTCATGGAGTCTGGGCCTCTCTCTCTCTTTTCCCCCCGTGGTCGTGTGGATTTTTCTCCGGGTGCTCCGGATTTAGTTTTCCTTCCACATTTGGAAACAACATCACCACGCGTTTAGAGTATTCGGCTGCTGATATAAATCCCCACGTGATAAGCCACCACTCTGCCGGGCTATCATTTCTGATAGCCAGGGTCTCATTTCTGAAAAAAAAAGAGCCATAGAGCTCAGTGGGGGGCCTTAGTTGGTAAAACACCAAAAAAATATATAGCTTCGTTTTAATTTAGTCTATGGGTTGTAACTGACTGCGAAGACCGTCAGATGAACACTCCGCACTCCCCAATGCCACGCGTTTAGAGAATTCGGCCGCTGATACAAATTCCCACGTGACGACGATGATCAGCCGCCACTTCGCCGGGCTATCAGTTGTGATCGGCAGGACTGTCTCTGAAAAAAAAAAGCTTGCTACATTAGCTCAGTGGAGGCCTTACCTGGTAACATAAAAGAAAAAATATAGTTTAAATAAAAACGTGTATTTTTTGTTAGCATATTGGCGCTGTTCGCTATTCGGAGACGTTGGTTGCGTGGGTTAAACCCCTCTCCCACTCTCTCTCTCTCTGCTACGCTTCTTAGTTATCCCTTGGCGATCGTTATTTTGCTTTATGATCTACTTTACGTGATGTACAGCGCCTTGGGTACCTTGTATAAAGGCGATTCATGAATGTAATTTGTTGTGCACGGCAGGCAATGTTGACGTTGCGGTGCGACGGCTGTAATTCTTACTCGGAGGTGGCTGATGGGGCAGATGATTGCGTCAGGTGGAGCGGAGTTTGTCGAATCGTCGGCGCTGTGACGATGACGCCTACTCTCGTATGTATTGATCGGACATTCGTCGTCATGGTCATCGTCATCATCGTCGTGATGATTTAGTGACAGGCGCGGTTCGCCCACAAGGTGCGTCGGGGGGGTGCCGCTCCAACAAGATGAGAAATTATTTTTCGAATAAAAAAACAAAGACTTTTCAAAAAAGAGTTTTGTTGCGTTTAAATGATTTTTTTGAATATACATATGATGATTCTTGCAAGGTTGACTCGCCGAATAAAGATAACATTTTTAATTGTTCGTTTTAGAAACCGCTGCAAAGCCACGCTCTGATTCGTGCCTCGATGAGGTCTCGGGGCGCCCGTGAAGGCGTCCGAGTGAGAGATTTCCCCTTCACCCGCCGCGATCAGATTCTCGCATTTGCAGCCGCGCCGTTCGAGACCCATTCAGGGCGGTGAAAGGAGGCGCCACATGGCTGTGATGAGACGGTGTCACAAACGCGAGGTTGCACTGGGGAAGTCGAGCAGGTCTCGAGGAGGAACACAGTAGCGATGGCAGGTGCAGCAAACGAAGAATTTTAAAACGACCCACTGTTGAGTCGCTCAGAAATATTCACTTTGAAAGGAATCTCTCCCCCTCCTCCCCCCCCCCTCCCTTCCTTCCTTACCTGTATGACATCTTGCTGTGGTTGTTCCACCTGCTGAAGATTGCTTGCGTTGCGATCGAAACGTCGCGATTTGTTCAATTTTATTTCTACCTACGTGACATTTTTCCGAAAGAGCCAGCAAAGAGTGTAGAGTATTGGAAAAGGTTTGTTGAGTCGTGTCAGCTGATCTTTTATTGTTTCTTGCGGCTTTTTGGCAGTGTTCAAAGGGTGGTTGTGTGGTGCTGACTTTGAGGGTCATGGAGGACAGCGTTTGAGTGCTGTGTCGCTTCGTAGTCGTATTGCTTATGGATGCCTCACCGTTGGTAGATGGGACAGTTGTGTCACTTTCACGGGAAGGCCATTAACACGACGAGGTTTTTTTTTTCTCCAATTAGAACGCCGTCTTTTCAGAGGTCACTCAACAAACAGTCCCACGTCGTGGAAACGTCACGAGCTGCCACTGATGACCGACAAAAGAAAACCACAATATCACCGGGGTGACCCCTTGTACACGCGACGATGGTTTTCTCAGGTATTTGAGTTCGAGGGGACGGTGGAGTAGAATCAGTTGAACACGTCGTAGGAGGCTTCCGGGACCAATATCATGCATAATAGAAGGTTTTGGGTTAGATCGCGTAAATATCTATAAATGTGTCGTTAAAGCCGACACCACCCGACACAGCCAATTAGTAAGGCCGTGTCACGTAAACAGAACGTGGCCAATTCGTCACTACTACAGCAACACCGGTGTGTTGGAGAGCAAATCCACAACATTTACAACCTCACCAATCGGCTGTGTCGGGTGGTGGCGGGTTTGACGACACATTTTATATTTACCCGATCTAACCCCAAAAAAAAAACCTGAGTGTGGAGTAAAATTTGGCAGCAGAAAATACTCCGGGCCCGAAAATCCGCCGTGACGTTAACACGCAGAGCTTCCGCGACTGACATTATTCGCGATTCATTTTTTTGGGGGGGGGGGGTTGTCGTTGTCTTTGTCGTTGGTGTGAGTTAGATGGCGTAAATGTGAATTTGTGTCGTGCACCCCACCTCCACCCGACACCGTCGATGAGTAAGGGTTGTCACGTGAGTATAAAATAAAGAAGCTCAAACGTTTTGATTTAAAGCTTTCGTGACTGCAGTGATTCATATTCTTGATTCTTTCGGTAAAGTCACGTTGAAGGGAAACAATAAAATAATAAAATATATATAAAACAATTAAATCCTCACGACGTTTCGACTGCAACACAAGCAGTCATAATCAGGTGTGAAAACCAACGGCAACACCATTTCTTTCACGTAAAGTAGCTATGAGGCTTCCCCCCACTCATCCTGCCCCCTCCCCACTCACCTTGCCCCCCCCACTCATCCTGCCCCCCACACAAACATGCCCCCCACTCACCCTGCCCCCCACGTGTAGTAGCTACTACACGTGTAGTAGCTACTACACGTGTAATAGCTACGGGCCCCGCACTTTCAAGGGCCCCGCGCTAAATGCTTTCAAGCTATCAATTCCGGTTCAGTGATTCTGCACTTGCTCTATTACTATAGTACTATACCGCCTTCAACTGTTCTGTACGACTGGGTGTTTAAGTTGAGCGATTTGTCGTATTATCTGGCTGTACAGCAAATGAAAAAAATGTAATTACTTTACTATGCAAGTTACAAATTTGGGTGTTTTAATGTTTGTGTTTTTTTATTTATTTCGGGCCCCTTAATAAAAGCATTTGCTACAGGCCCCGCACTCGCTTCATCAGGCACTGCACACTAGGGGGGTACAGCTGGTGGTGGTGCATCTACCAGTGGTTATCTCAGTCAGCTAACCCGTGGCACCTGTAGGGTTTGTCCTGCGACATCCTGCACCTAGCCTGGCACAGTAGGGGGGTACAGCTGGTGGTGCATCTACCGGTCATCTCAGTCAGCTGATCCGTGGTACCTGTAGGGTCTGTCCTGTGACCTCCTGCACCTAGCCTGTCACAGTAGGGGGGTACAGCTGGTGGTGCATCTACCGGTCATCTCAGTCAGCTGACCCGTGGCACCTGTAGGGTCTGTCCCGAGACCACCTGCACCTAGACTGGCACAGTAGGGGGGTACAGCTGGTAGTGGTGCATCTACCGGTCATCTCAGTCAGCTGACCCGTGGCACCTGTAGAGTCTGTCCCGTGACCTCCTGCACCTAGCCTGGCACAGTAGGGGGGTACAGCTGGTGGTGCATCTACCGGTCATCTCAGTCAGCTGATCCGTGGTACCTGTAAGGTCTGTCCTGTGACCACCTGCACCTAGCCTGGCACAGTAGGGGAGTACAGCTGGTGGTGCATCTACCGGTCATCTCAGTCAGCTGACCCGTGGCACTTATAGGGTCTGTCCCGTGACCTCCTGCACCTAGCCTGGCACAGTAGGGGGGTACAGCTGGTGGTGGTGCATCTACCAGTGGTCATCTCAGTCAGCTGACCCGTGGTACCTGTAGGGTCTGTCCCGAGACCACCTCCTGTCAGCGATAGCCTCAAAGTGTACCTGGCCTGGCACCGTCACTTAGTTGGCGAATGTCGGGTTATTGGTTATTGGTGTGTGTGTGTTGGACTTCTTTCGCAACCGTACGTAGGCAACTTCTGGAGTGCTTCGCCGAATGAGAGGCGATCATCCTCGTGCCCAGAGAAAACCCGAAAAGCGTCCGAGAGAGAATCTAATACAGGGGTTGTCGGTCCAGATGACCTGTGACCCCTCGCCTTGATTCCGCTAAAACGTATAATATACAATTTTGTAACGTGTGGTTTACTTAGAACCGGAGTGAAAGGTGCAAATGACGAGGTGAAAAAATATGTTAGAAGCTCAATAAATTTGTGATTGGTGGGGGCGGGGGGTGGGGGTCTGAGCCTCCTCTCCCGTGGTGCTTCACGGGGTCTTCGTAGCCCAGCCAAGGAGCTCATCTCGACCCACCCGTCCGTGCTCGCGGCAGAGTCGTTCACCGTCGAGGCGACGCCTTGACACGCTCTCTCGGCGCTTTGCCCACCACCAGCACGACGTTCCGTTACGTCGCGTTCAGGCATGAAGACGTCGCGTCGTACACCCTCCTCCACCCGACGCGGCCAATTAACGAACGTTGCCGATACTGGGCATGTTACTGGGTCTGTTACTGGGCATGTTACTGGCATGTTACTGGGCATGTTGCTGGTATGTTACTGGCGTATTACTGGCCTGTTACTGGTATGTTACTGGCATGTTACTGGCCTGTTACTGGCCTGTTACTGGCATGTTACTGGCCTGTTACTGGGCATGTTACTGGCATGTTACTGGCATGTTACTGGTATGTTACTGGCCTGTTACTGGCATGTTACTGGGCATGTTACTGGCATGTTACTGGGCATGTTACTGGTATGTTACTGGCATGTTACTGGCATGTTACTGGTATGTTGTGGGCTGGTCTCCGACACGCCCGGTGGCGCTGCCGAGGCAGTGACACATTTGGCGCCTTTGTCCACGTGACAACTGCGTCCATTGCTAAGGATCGAGCCCGTGGGATGACGATGATGACGATGATGGCGATAATGATGATGATGGCGATAATTATGATGATGGCGATGGCGATGATGATGGCGATGATGATGATGGCGATAATGAGTATTCTTGCAATGGAAACATCCAACTGGTTGCATCCACGACTCTTATGCGCGCGTGTGTGCGTGTCTATGTGTGTGTCTGTGTGTGTGTGTCTGTGTGTGTGTCTGTGTTTGTCTTTTGTCTTTGTCTGTGTGTGTCTGTGTGTGTGTGTCTGTGTGTGTGTGTGTCTGTGTGTGTGTCTGTGTGTGTGTGTCTGTGTGGGGAGCGGTAGTGTAGCGGTTAGCGCGCTGCGCTGTGAACCTGGCGACCCGGGTTCGATTCCCGCTCACGGCCAACACCAGTGACGATTATCTGAACCGGTCCCGGGCCTCCCCTAGGTCGACTCAGCCTCAAATGAGTACCTGGTGCGGTGTGTAAACATTGCCACTGGGTACACAAAGGCGGTCGGGCGTGGTGCTGGCCACCCACCCCCTCGTGTACCGTTCCGGCCTTCATAGGTGCTCGCTAACAGCACTTGCCCCTACAGTCTGTTAAGGCTATATGGGGGATCTTTCTCTTTGTCTTTTTGTGTGTATGTGTATGTGTGTCTGTGTGTGTGTCTGTGTGTGTCTGCGGTGCCTCAAATATTGGAAGAAGTCACCCCCTGTGAGTGGCTGAGGTGCCATCTGTTGAGGAAGTACTGAAGGCGATCCGGAGTCTGAGACCAGGAAAGGTACCGGGCAGAGATGATCTCCCAAACGAAATGCTGAGGGAGGGTGGCGTTTGTGCACAGACTGCCCTTTATGACATCATAACAACAGTCTGGACCACTGGACGGGTTCCGCAGGATTGGAAGGATGCCCTGGTGGTCTCCCTCTTTAAGAAGGGGGACCGCACAGATTGTAACAACTACAGGGGCATCTCACTCCTCAGTGTGCCGGGAAAGGTCCTGGCAAGGATTATTCAACATCGCCTTGCCAGGCACGCTGAGGAGTGGCTTGCGGAGCCCCAATGCGGTTTCAGGAAAGGGCGGTCCTGCACAGATGCCATATTTTCTGTCCGTCTGCTACAGCAGAGGTGTAGGGAATTCCAGCAAGACCTACATCTCTGCTTTATTGACCTAGTCAAGGCCTATGATACCATCAGTAGGCCGGGGCTCTGGGTTGTTCTTCGTGCTTTTGGAGTCCTTGACCCCCTGCTCACGATCATTAAGGACCTTCATGATGGTGAGCGGGCCCGGGTAAAACTACGTGACCGGGAGTCAGAGCCATTCCCTGTACACCTTGGGGTGCGACAAGGATGTCCTCTGGCTCCCACATTATTTAACATCTATTTTGACCACGTAGTTCGTGAAGCCTTCAATAGCTGTACCGGGGGAATCTCCATTTCGTACAGGTATAATGGGAGGGTGATCAATGCCCGGGTGCGGTCAAGGGATGGCTCCCTATTGCTCAATCACGTTATGTATGCCGATGATTTGGTAATACAGTGAGAGAAAAAAGTATTTGATCCCTTCTCACCAAGCTGCTTGCCAATGGTCTTGTAGCCCATTCCAGCCCTGTGTAGGTTTACAATCTTGTCCCTGACATCCGTGGAGAGCTCTTTGGTTTTGGCCATGGTGGAGAGTTTGGAATCTGATTGATTGATTGCTTCTGTGGACAGGTGTCTTTTATACAGGTAACAAGCTGAGATTAGCAGCACTCCCTTTAAGAGTGTGCTCCTAATCTCAGCTCGTTACCTGTATAAAAGACACCTGGGCAGCCAGAAATCTTTCTGATTGAGAAGGGGTCAAATACTTATTTCCCTCATTAAAATGCAAATCAATTTATATCATTTTTTACATGCGTTTTTCTGGATTTTTTTGTTGTTATTCTGTCTCTCACTGTTCAAAAAACCATTAAAATTATAGACTGATCATTTCCTTGTCAGTGGGCAAACGTACAAAATCAGCAGGGGATCAAATATTTTTTTCCCTCACTGTACCTGCTCATTCAGAGGAGGAGTTGGAGACGCTGCTGCTGAGACTGGAGCGTGCCACTAAGCGATAGAGCCTTACCATCAGCCCCACCAAAACTAAGCACCTGTCTGGGTATTTTGTACCATCGGACACTCCACCCCCACAACTCCCAATCAGTAATGAGGCAGTTGTGGAGAGAGTGTAGAGTTTCCCATACCTGGGCAGTGTGCTCATGCCCGGCTCCAGTTTAACAGCAGAGGTCTCACTCCGAATCAGTCGAGTGGAAATATCTTTTCATCGGTTGCGTAACGCTGTGTGGAAGCTACCTGGTTTGTCGCTCCGCACTAAGCTTCAGGTCTTCTCGGCCACGGTCATTCCCTCTCTTCTCTATGCTTGCGAAACGTGGACCCCCCTA